>NC_064864.1:13510745-14126578 GCF_024139225.1 Suncus etruscus
CTAAAAATTTCTGATGTGCTTTTTTATAAATGTGTTTTTGTAGATGAAAGAATCCAATATACACCATCTTTAGGCAAAGTTCTAGAACAGTGAGCATCCATTAAGAAAGTAATTATTATTACATGCTGCCATTTTAGTAAAAAATGTATAAGTCACTCTTTCCTGCTGAGCCTGCCTATACACTCCAAGGACTATAACCTCTCCAGGACCCACACCCAACGCAGGTGGGGCCAATACCTGCCTTGTGATTGGGTACTCAGAGACTTATAAAGCATGGCAACCATGTTCTCTGCCTCTTTTCTGCTGAGCCTCCCTATACACTCCAAGGACTATAACCTCTCCAGGACCTACACCCGGTAACATGTCCCCACCCAACGCATGTGGGGCCAATTCTTGCCATATGATTGGGTACCCAGAGACTTATAAAGCATGATGGTCATGCTCTCTGCCTCTTTTCTACTGAGCCTGCCTAGACACTCTAAGGACTATAACCTCTTCAGGACCCACACCCGGTAAGATATCCCCACCCAATGCACTTGGGGCCAATACCTGCCGTGTGATTGGGTACTCAGAGACTTATAAAGCATGGCAACCATGCTCTCTGCCTCTTTTCTGCTGAGCCTGCCTCGACACTCCAAGGACTATAACCTTATTAGGACCCACACTCGAAACGCAGCTGCAGAGCAAAGAGGAGCTGCCAGCACTTATCTTGTAACCCCTGAATTCCATTTCTGCACATTTTAAGAAGCAATCTACACCCTTGCCAATGGAGTAATTTTGCCGTACACCCCCATATTTACAGAAATAAAGATGGCTCCTCTAATAATCTAAAAGTAGGAAACAAATAGGTATCCTCTCAAATAAAAAGTTTAGAGTAGAATTATGGAAAATGTTCAGGGAGCTCAAAAAACAAAAAAAGCATCGATAGACTTGACTGGAGCAAAATTAAGCATCAAGAAGATTTGTCAACTGAAATTAGAAATTTTCACACTGAACTAACAGATCAGAAAAACTGAACTTATGCAAGTGTTGCTGGGCAAGGGGTTTGAGGAGACCGCATGCCGAAGCCTTTCTCCCTAGCCTAGGGAGTGCTGGGAGGTTTGGCAGGCCCCATAGCCTACCCCCTCTTATTCCCCTGGACTCCAGGCCCTACCTGGACGCCAGCTCAGGTAGCCAGAAGTAGGTTCAAGTGGACACTTAGTGGTCCACAGGCTTCCCCCCTCCCTCCGTACTCCAGGGGGGAGGTACATGGGGAGGAGGGAAGGCAGACATCTGGCTTCTGTTTTCCTCCTTGATTCTGGAGACCAGCTCTTGCCAGGTATGGGATTTGGGGAGGCCCCATACCGGAGCCCTTCTCCCTGGCCTGGGGAGTGCTGGGAGGCTTGGCAGGCCCCCAGCCGTCCTTGTCTTTTTCCCCTGACTCCAGGCCTTCCCTGGATGCCAGCTCAGAAGGCCAGAAGTGGGTTCGGGTGGACTCTTAGTGGTCCTCAGGCTTCCCCCCTCACTCCATATTCCAGGGGAGAGGTGCATAGGGAGGAGGGTGGGCAGACATCTGGCCTCCAGTTTCCTCCTTGATTCTGGAGACCAGCTCTTGCCAGGTATGGGATTTGGGGAGGCCCCATACCGGAGCCCTTCTCCCTGGCCTGGGGAGTGCTGGGAGGCTTGGCAGGCCCCCAGCCGTCCTTGTCTTTTTCCCCTGACTCCAGGCCTTCCCTGGATGCCAGCTCAGAAGGCCAGAAGTGGGTTCGGGTGGACTCTTAGTGGTCCTCAGGCTTCCCCCCTCACTCCATATTCCAGGGGAGAGGTGCATAGGGAGGAGGGTGGGCAGACATCTGGCCTCCAGTTTCCTCCTTGATTCTGGAGACCAGCTCTTGCCAGGTATGGGGTTTGGGGAGGCCCCATACCGGAGCCCTTCTCCCTGTCCTGGGGAGTGCTGGGAGGCTTGGCAGGCCCCCAGCCGTCCTTGTCTTTTTCCCCTGACTCTAGGCCTTCCCTGGGTGCTAGCTCAGATGGCCAGAAGTGGGTTCAGGTGGACGCTTAGAAGTCCTCAGGCTTCCCCCCCTCCCTCCATACTCCAGGGGGGAGGTGCATGGGGAGGAGAGCAGGCAGACATCTGGCCTCCGGTTTCCTCTTTGATTCTGGAGACCAGCTCTTGCCAGGTATGGGGTTTGGGGAGTCCCCATACCGGAGCCCTTCTCCCTGGCCTGGGGAGTGCTGGGAGGCTTGGCAGGCCCCCAGCCATCCTTGTCTTTTCCCCCTGACTCCAGGCCTTCCCTGGGTGTCAGCTCAGATGGCCAGAAGTGGGTTCAGGTGAACTCTCAGTGGTCCTCAGGCTTGCCCCTACCTCTTCCTACACTAATGGAAATGCGCTTTGGGGGGAGGGCAGGCCGTTTTAGTACTGGTTTATGTTGGGACAGTCACTGGAATTTTTTTCTCCTTGTTTTCCTATTGATAATACTGTATGCATATATTTTATATATCCATAACATCCATCTTGTATTGTGACCTTGATACCTCCCTACATATCTCATTTCTAATATTTTACTGCCTCAGTCCCAATCCTTATTTCCCCCCATCATCCCATGTAGGTGCAGCTCATGACATGAAGCTCACCACATAGAGTGATAAGTGCAGTTAGATAAATAACTACACTGAAAACTATCATAACAAGGTGAATGATTGAGGGGGGAAAAAGCCTGTCTCAAGTACAGGTGTGGGTGAGGTGGGGAGTAGATAGATCTGGGAAATTGGGGGTGGGAATCCTGCACTGGTGAAGGGGGGTGTTCTTTACATGACTGTAGTCATAAAACTACAATTATATTTGTAATCACGGTATTTAAATAAAGATAATTTTTAAAAAATGTATAAGTCATAGCATCATTGTACATATTTACAGTTAGCTGCATTAGATTAATTTTAATAATATACCAATTTTTATTTTTATATTATGTGTGAAATGACACAAATTCAGTCAAAATATTATTGAGTGCTGATCTTGATAATTACAAAAGTTATAATCCCCCAAATTAAATATAAAGTACACTGAATATATATTCAATGAAAATATAAAATATTAAAATGTTTATGCAAAATGGGTTCTCTTAACGTGGCAAAAACTCAAACTACGTAGCTATTTGTTACAGATTTATAGTAGGAAATAAGTGTTGAGTATGTTTACTGGTTTTATTATGATTTTTAAAGTTTTTAGACATGTTGTGTGATTGAAATCTGAGTTTAATATCAGAGTCTATAATCATAGATTTTTTAGAGTCATAAAAATTGCATTTAATTATAAGAGTCTGATTTAGGTAAAAGTATGAGTTATGTACTCCACTAATGTGTTGAAGTTAACTGTCAAACAAGGATGCTTTGATTTTGTTTAAGGACATTTTCTTACAAAACTCTTTGATAATGACAAATTACTGCAATGTGCTTTTAGTAGTACACAATTCTCTTGATTTATATTAATGTTTAATTTCATTTCATTTTTTATGAAATTTGTTTAAAAAGTAAACTGCTATTATGTTTTAGGAGTAAAATTTTTCCATATCATCTCTACCAACAATAGTGACCCAGTATTTCTGCACCACTTTACATAGGTCCCTTCTTATCCATCTCCTAATATTCCCCAATAACCTGAGTTTGATGAAACTTGAGTTTGTTTTCAATGAATATTTTCTATATCCTTTCCTTGTTTCTTTTGTACTTTATTGTCTTTCTTATTAATGTAAGCACCATGATTTATAAAGTTGATGATAACAAAGTTTCAGACATTTGACTTTCTGCCTTTCTGCATTATTTTTATTACATTAAAACCAATAAATAAGAACAATGAATATTGTCATTCTTCTAATTTATTTCACATAGCCTGCCTGCCTGTAGTTAGTTATATCCATATTACAGAAGTAACAAGAGAAAATAGGGTATATACCTGCATACATCCAACTCAAGTTTGAGTTGAGCTCTGGCATCACTATATTACCCCCCAAATCAACAGTGTTCCATAGAGGTTTACAAGTACTTCCTAAGTCATTCAGTTATTAGCAGCTCAATATTAAATAGAAATTTTTAATAATTAATAATATTTAATATTAAATAGAAATATTATGGCATGGTTTCTTTTAAATGATTGTCTATAGGGTTCTTGGTACTCTTAATCACCCATTTTAAAAATAAGTCAAGACTTCATCTTTTATTATAGCTGATTAGCATTCTATTATGTATATTTAAACTGCTTTGTTCACTCAACTATCATTGAACAGTTGAGAGATTTCCAGATCTGGGCTATTATAAAAACATCACAATGTTCATAGGTGGCACATGTCTGTATATTTTAAAAGTGATTTTGTATTGTCCAGATAAATGCCTGGAATTCAAATTGTTGAATTGTATGTCAATCTTTTAATTTTTCTATTATTTCCAAACTGTTCTCCATAAATACTGAAAGAATTTGTATTGCCAACAGAGAATGAAGTTTTCTTTTCTGCATATTATTGATAGTAATTATTCAACCCTGCCCTTTTCGAAATAGCGAATTCTAACTGATAGGCTCTATTATATAGTCTATATGCTCATGTAGGATAATACCCACTTGTCTATGTATATCATATGGAATTTTATTCTCCCATTCATTCTCTTTACCATAATCTTTTTCCTAGGCAGAAGTTTCTTTGTTTGATGTAATATTTATGTATTTTTCTTTTTTTATACTTTGCTAAAGTAATGGATTCACCAAAACATGATTGAAAGGTAATATAATGCTACATTTTTTTTGATGTCTTTTCTCATTTATTTCATTTGAGTTAGCCTATTTGACTAGTTTCTAACAGTCTGATTCTATCCTTTTACATTTGGGTAATTTACTTCCTACAGAATTTGTGAAAATGTATTCTATTCCCATTTATACTCTTGCTTTCTTGTCATGTTGTAAATGATCTTATATGTAAGGGGTTATCTCTGGGTTCTTAATTTTACCCATTTGAGTAGAATTGAGTTCCTGTTTTTTTTTTTTTAATTTTTTTTAATAATAATTTTTATTGTGACCAAAAAGTAACAAATCTTTCCCAGTATCATTCAAGGTACATAGTATCAACAAATTAGGGCCATTACCACCACCAGGTCTGTCCTCCCTCCACCCCTTTTTCCAGCATGTGTCCCATATGTCCCTCCTTTGCCCCCTTCCTCAGTACTATTCTTCTCTGTGTATAACTCATTGTACATAGGGAACCAGTTCTGTTGTTGGCTTTAGGTTTGGTGTTTAAGAAGAACTGATATTTTCTACCAATGTTGGTTTCTAAGTATCTTATCATTTTCTCCATTGCTACTGTATGGGATAACAGGAAAAAGTTGTCAATTCATATGTAAAAACAATTTTCTTATTATTTTGTTAACTTGTGTGTGTTGATGTGCATAAAAGGAGACTGCTCTTAGTATCTTTGAAAATAAATGCTATAGTGTGAATGATTTCTGGCTTATTGAAAATGAGTAGGTGTTACTTTGAAAATGGGCATGTTCTTTTGTTCATTTTTTCAATTCCTACTTTTAAAAAGATGTGATATACACATAAATCTGATAGAAAATAAAAATACATAAAGAAGATAGTGATAAACACAACTGCTATTTGTCAAGTTTGTACATGGAGTTATTACAATTTAGTTTCTTTAGAATAAAACAAAACTAACAAATAACAATTTCAAAAAACATCAAAAAACTTAAAATACTTATTTTTTGCTCTTGAGACCCTATTATCAGGGAATTTTTAATATAATTTTTATTTTACTCATAGTAGCTTACATATCTTTCACAGTAATATTTTAGGTACATATTAACATTGAATCTGGGGAATTCCCGTCACCAAATTTGTCCTTCCTCCACCTCCATCCCCATCATGCTTCCAATACCCTCCACCCTCACCTCCCAAGCTGCTAGAATAAGTGGTCTCCTCTGTGTCTAGTGTACTACTTAGTGATCAGACAACTGTTTGGTCTTGGTACCCTCCATTATTTCCACCTCAATTTGAGAGGGGAAACAAAATGGTTCAAGTCATGTGCTTCTGTTTGAAGAAAAGAAAAGCAATAAAATGGGAGTACTTCTAGAGGCTCTCATATTTGGTTTGAGAGACGAAAGGGAAAAAAGTGGAACACCACAACAATACAAAAAGAAATATCAAATAAAATATCCAGGGAGCACTACAGCAATAAAGATAAGCACTACATAATAGCCATGGTCTTGAAATAAAAAAAACATGACAGAGCACAAAAAGGAAAAAGAAAAGAAAAAGAAAAGAAAAGAAAAGAAAAGAAAATTGGAGGCAACAGCTTCAATATCCACACCAAAACAAAGAAGTTAAAAAGAAATGGATAAATAAATAAAAAAAGATTATTTTGTGCTTTTTTTTTCTTCTTCTGCATAGGCACAGTAAATATTGGGGACATTAGAAAAGAAATTCCCTTGGCCTGAGAGATATAGGGTTTCTCCACCCTTAAAGTATATTGTCATGGGATTAACTATAGACTCCTTTCATGTTCATTTACTCTCCCCTTGTGCTTTTGTATACCACACAATTTTGAATGCTACAGTTCTATAGTATAGTTTTGATCTGGAAATCGTATATTTATTTTTGAAACTTTTTTTTGTAATGCTTTTTTTCTAATTTGGATTATTATATAGTTTTAAAATTATAACTATTTCTTGTAAATTTTGAAATGTGCTATTATTTTAATATGAAATTGTTCAGATAGTCAGCATCTATTCTTTTTTTGTTTGTTTGCTTGTTTGTTTTGGGGCCATACTCAGTGCCACTCACGGGTGACTCCTGCCTATGATCTTAGAAATTGTTCCTGGCTCAGGGAACCATATGGGACACTGGGGATAGAACCCAGGTCCGTCCTAGGTCAGCCACATACAAGCAACCTCCCTACCACTGAGCTATTGCTTCAGCCCAGCATCTACTCTTTTACTTTAGTTTGCTGATGATTTGTTAATAAAGAATTGTTTTAACCTAGATGAACTTCAAAAAAAAAGTAGTTAGCTATCTATTTAATAACCACATCTAAAAAACATTTAAAAATCTTGCCAACACACATATTTCTATAGAAGGAAACAATTATTAATGTATTTTATACTTAAAGGTTATTTTTATTCTGACAACTAGTAACAGCTTTCGAGTTATATTTGAGTCTAATAATTTCATAACACTGCTTCTTTAATGAATCTAAGCAACAACACATTTCATTGAGCCTGGACTCCTAAAATACAGAATTGGGGAAGAATCAAATGTGACATCTAGTAAGTTTGATTTCTAGACAGACATCTCATATTATCTTCACATGGCCAAGAGAAATCGTATTTATAAATCACTTATAATACCCTTAGTCCCATTATGATGAGCATGTAATAAAAACTGTGCCCTAATGTTCTCAGTTGTTCCTTAAATGCTCAGGACCAGAAATAATCACATTGGGAAATAGCAGCCCTCATACTAAACTGCTGGAGTAGTTGGCTGAGCCCTGCATGAAGGGCTTCTTGAATGCTTAGAACACCTTTAGAGGCATTAAATTTTTCATAAAAATAGCTTTATGTCTGTTTATTGTTTTAAATTCTGTTATGGAGAAGATATGATTTTGTATTTTGTTCACAAAGAGAATCTATAAAATTGAGTGAAAGCATTTTAAGGTGACATTTCAAATGACACCAATAGCAGTGGGAGAGCAAATCAATAGATACAGAAATTTTACTAAAACTCCATTTATAAAGGGGTTGAATTATACCTGGAGAAGCTTAATTGTTACTAATTATCAGGGGTAGCTTCCACTTTTGTGTGGAGGGGCCATGCAGTGCTGCATGTTGAACCCAGGCCTCCAATATGTAAAGTAAATTACCTCGCCTTATGAACTATCTATAGCTAAGGGATAGCAAATTCTTTAATTTATAAAGTTATTACTTTACTGATTTTCTGTGGATTACAACTCGAATAATACAGACAATTGGTTATATATTTTGACATACCCAAACTAGGTGACAAATAAAATGCAGTGTAGAGAGAAGAGTTCAGAGATACAGATTAACTGAATAGCATGTGTGGGAACTAATTAGACAGATTCCAGAACTCATTGCCTTTAAGCATCACCAGGTAAAACTGGCAAATTCTGAGCACTGACAGGACTAAGAAATACTGTAGTGCTAGGGGAATAAAATATAACCACCAAGTGTTCACACCCTGAATAGAATCCCAAATAATTACAGTTTATTATTAAATATATTGAGTTGCTTATTCAAGTGCCCTTTGAAAATATTTTTGTTGCTTTTTTGGGGCTACACCTGGTGAAGCTCAGGGGTTACTCCTGTCTATGCACTCAGAAATTGCTCCTGGATTGGGAGACCATATGGGACGCCGGGGGATCAAACCGCGGTCCATCCTAGGTCATAGTGTAGCAAGGCAAACATCCTACCATTTGCGCCACAGCTCTGGCCCCTGAAAAGCATTTTTATTTAACAAATATGTTATATAAAATAAATGTGAAATGACAATGATCGAGGAGAGCATACTCTTACTTAGACTCTGATCACGTAGTGAGAGATCAAAAGAAGGGTGAAAATGGGAAGATGAAAGATGGAGAGGAGAGGAACCAGGGAGCATCATTAGAGTAATATTTGCACTGTGGTGGTTTGTGTGGTACTATATAATATATATGTACATATACATATACATATACATATACATATATACTTAACATAATTATCAACACTATTGTACCATATGTGATTTAAACTAGAATAAGTAAGTTTTAAATGCCGTCTTAAGGACATGCGGTGGGAAAGAAGAGAGAAAATAGGATCATTGTAGCGAGACTGACACTGATGATGAGTTTAGGGAAGCTGAGCCTCTGTTAGGCTCCAAATAGTTAACATCTTTAGAAATTGAAGTGAAATACAGTGGATAATAATTATTTTAATATGTTATGATATGTTAAAATAAATATATTTATACCTCTTATTTCTTATTTAAAATTTAAAATATTTCTTTCTTTTTGGAGAGCATTCCGTGTAGCACTCAGGGTTTATTCCTAGATCTGTTCTCACTAATTTCTCAGGGACCATATGAAGTACTAAAACTCAGTCCAAAGTCAACATTAAAGGCTTTCACCAAATCTTAAACTGTATATTTCCTGTTTCTCTGTTTTTCAAACACAGCTATAATGAAACTGACTTGTAATTTTTCCAAAGCAAGTAGTTTTTGCTCTTCAAACTCTAATAGTATGAGAAATGACTTCGTGAATAGCTTTAGAGTAGAATTTAATTAAGTCTATTTAAATTTGTAAAAATCTCTACATTAAAGTGAAATGTTAACTCTCTGATAGACCAGGAACAGGGGGATTGCAGAGAGATAAAGTATGTGTTAAAGCACTTGACTTGCTTGAACTCAACTCTGGTTTATTCTTATGAACCATGTGGCTTCACATATCATCCTGCAAGTTATAATGACTTCTGTGTAAGGAATGGCTCTCTTGAGCATTATTGGCTGTGGCCCCAATCTCCCCCGAGTAATATAGTGCCCATTTCAATAAAGAAGTATTTCTCTTTGATTGAATTTTTTTGGGGGGAGGTCAGTTTTGGAGCCACAATTGGCAGTATGCAGAGCTTAATCCTGGTTTGTGTTCAGTTGGTCACGCCTGGCAGTGATCGTGGAGCTATAAACATTTCTGGGGATTATTTAAACCCAACTGTGTGGAAGAAAGACAAGAATCTTATCTGCTGTGATATCTCTTTGACTCCTCCTTAGTTGAAATTTAAAGGTGATATTCAATTACTGTTCAATATATTTTAGAGTTACCAAATGAAGATTGAATTGATGCTGTCTTTCCATTTAAATGGCAGACACTATTTTACCTCTCCCTTATCTCCCTGTCTTCTTTATTTCTCCTAGTCTTTCTCCAGGTAGAGCATATTGTGCTAATTTAGTCAGTATGAATTCCAATATGACACACATAATAACTCTGAATTTATATTGCATCTGTTAATTCTAATTTGCCTCTAGACTTGACTGAGATCTGAAGAAATACAATATGGTACCATTTAATTTTATAAAATACCATTTCACAGCTTTATCTTTTTTGCAACAATTATATTAATGGAACTGCTAGAATAAGCTTGTTGAAGACATAAAAAAGGAAAATGAGGCTACCAATAAGAATTTAATTCTTCAATTACTTTAAAATTGCTTATTAGGTTTGCTCTTAGAAAGAAATGAAATGATGCAAAGAATGTGGAAGAAAATACCTTTTATATTAATGACTTAATGTACCTCCTAAAATTGGGGAAACAATGATATTTTATGTCAGATACGAACTTTGTCATGTTAGTATCTGAAATTCCTTTTATTGGTCAAGATTTGGTTTTAAGGGAGGAATCTCTACATTCAAAACTTTACAATGTATAGCCTTAATATTTCTTTTGGGGTGAAATAAACTAATAAAAGACTGTATTTGAAAGATAGATTTACAGATGAACTGCTTGCAAGGATTTTTTTTGCCTTTAGAGTATTCTTTAATCATTTTATCTGTGGATTTTATACTTTGTATTACTAGAATTTTATTTCTTTTTGTTTTTCTTTTTTTTTTATTTTGGGCCATACCCGGTGATGCTCAAGTGTTACTCCTGGCTATGTGCTCAGAAACCACTCCTGGCTCGGGGATCATAGGAGACACCAGGGATGGTACAGAGGTTTATTCTGGGTCAGCTGCCTGCAAGGTAAATATCTTACAGCTGCAGCTGCGCCGTCACTCTGGCCCCTGGTATTTCTTTCTTTCTCTTTCTTTCTTTCTTTCTTTCTTTCTTTCTTTCTGTCTTTCTTTCTTTCTTTCTTTCTTTATTTCTTTCTTTCTTTCTTTCTTTCTTTTTTTCTTTCTTTCTTTTCTTTCTTTCTTTCTTTCTTTCTTTCTTTCTTTCTTTCTTCTTTCTTTCTTTCTTTCTTTCTTTCTTTCTTTCTTTCTTCTTTCTTTTTTCTTTCTTCTTTCTTTCTCTTTCTTTCTTTCTTTCTTTCTTTCTTTCTTTCTTTCTTTCTCTCTTTCTCTCTTTCTCTCTTTCTCTCTTTCTCTCTCTCTCTCTCTCTTTCTCTCTTTCTCTCTTTCTTTCTCTCTTTTTTTCTTTCTTTCTTTCTTTCTTTCTTTCTTTCTTTCTTTCTTTCTTTCTTTCTTCTTTCTCTCTTTCTTTCTCTCTTTTTTTCTTTCTTTCTTTCTTTCTTTCTTTCTTGCTTTCTTTCTTTCTTTCTTTCTTTCTTTCTTTCTTTCTTTCTTTCTTTCTTTCTTTCTTTTGTTTTTGTTTTTGTTTTTGTTTTTCGGGTCACACCTGCGGTGCTCAGGGGTTATCCCTGGCTCTATGCTCAGAAATCAATCCTGTGAGGCTCGGAGGACCATAAGGGATGCCAGGATTTGAACCATCAACCTTCTGCACGCAAGGCAAATATCTTACCTCTGTGCTATCTCTCCAGCCCCTGAATTTAATTTTTTAAAGCACATTTCAAATATGCATATGTTGGCATTTGAGATTTTATTACTATATTAGGAAATACATGACTATTATAAACAAAAATCTTAATGTTTTGGTTTGTATAGCTAATTAATGAAGAAATTTAACTATTTCAGCAAGTAGGGAGATTACATACACATTGCCCAACACTCTTTTTACATTGCCACTAGACATAGCTTGTATAGAAATAGGATGCACAATTTTAAGAAGGATGAATTTCTGACTGGAGGGCACATAGTGATCTATAAATTTTATCATGTGTTGACCAACAGAGGCATATTTCTGCTGAATTCCACAATTCTTGCCTGATAAGTTTTCTGGTTTCTGATATTGAATTTAGCTATTAATCTCTTTGAGCCAATTTCAGTATGAGTAGAAAATATATAGCCAATAATTTGAGCCTTTATAATAAATATTATAAATATAATTAGGCTGACTAGGTATCTGTAACCTTTGGATTTGATCTACTTTCGATTCCAAATAATTATTCCAGTACAAAATTGAAATATGTGACAATGAATTTCAGTATCTGAAATTAATTGCAGTTTTAAAATATTTTATAGCAGTGGTAGTCACTGAAAAGTAAACTTTTCCCTCTTTATTCTATTTGCTGATTCATTTAACATATTTACTTTATGAACATCAAGTATATAAATAGGCAATAAAATTAGGTATATTTTTATCAAAGTAATTACATCTAATAATATACACATGCATATAGTAAATCATAACACACTGTGATGAGTACTAATATAGGAAGAATAACATTTAAATAATTTAGCTATAGGCACAGTCAATCTACATTTAATTTCTAAGTTAAAAATTATTTGTTATATAGCTTAATGTGTGTATTTGGTGTGTTTCTGTAAGAGAGAGATCAAAACAGAGACAAAGTTTTCTAAAAATAAATGGAAAGTGCATTTATAAAAATATATTTTGTCAGGTCGGAGCAGTGGTGCAAGTTTTACGGTGTTAGGGTGTTTGCCTTTCATGTGCTAACCTAGGATGGACCACTATCCAATCGCCCAGCATTTTTTCATATGGTCCCCCAAGCTAGGAGAGATTTCTGAGCGCATAACCAGGAGTATCCTCTGAGGATCACTTGGTGTAGCCCAAAACCAAAATATAGATGTTGCCAGCTGATTGCAGTATATTATTTAAGTGCATAAACTCTAAGATATAAAACATTACTGATTAATTGATCCATAAAGGAGATGAGGATGTAAAAATAGCATAAGTGTAACATGGGAAAATCAGCTCATTTTAAATTTCACCTATACATGACTATGAAAATATATTGGGGCCTGTAAGGTGGTGCTAGAGGTAAGGTGTCTGTCTTGTGAGCACTAGCCAAGGAAAGATCGTGACTGCGGTTCGATCCCCCGGAGTCCCATATGGATCCCCCAAGCCAGGGACCAATTTCTGAGTGCTTAGCCAGGAGTAACCCCTAAGCATCAAATGGGTGTGGCCTGAAAAAAAAACAAAAGTAAGAAAATATAATAAATTATATAGGATAGAGACTAAGAAACAAAGCCCAATACAGAAGCCAGTATAAAAAAGAGAAAGCCTGTCTAAAATAAATTATTTGCCATTTGGGAATGGAAAAAAGTACATGAAGTTAACATATATTTATAAGGTGATCAGAAGTACCGCATGGAGTGATTTTTAAATAAAACATAAAAATTAATGATAATTAAAGATAATAGGCTCAATATAATCATAAATTTGTAACCCACTTAATTTATAGCTGCCTTTACACCAATACATGAGCAATGATGTATGATCTCTAAAAGAGCCTCAGTTGTAGAAAACATTGGTTCTATATCAAAGAAAGTTCTTATTCACCAGTTTTGTTTCAATAAACAAAGTAAACAGACATTATCATATTTGAAGTTTGTATTTAGTTGTGTGTATTCTATGGAAACTGTCTTAAGAAAGACTTTATAGATGTGTTAATATTTATAAAAATGAATTAGACTCATTTGAAATATGGTTTCTGCCACTTATTTATTTTCATCAAAGTATTAACTGCTTCAAGTACCATCAATGGACAACATCATTTCACTGTTATAAAAATACTTAACATCTTATGAAAGTGTTGAAGCATTTAGCATATGTCTTGTAAGTACTCCATCTAGCAAGTGAAAAGGTACAATTACAAAATAAAAGGTAATTTTTGACAGAAAAAGAGTAATACAAGGTTAGTAGCAGAAGAAATCAAGTATTTCAGACAAAAACATTTTACCTAAGGTTTTATCATGAAGAATATTAGTTTAGTAGAAACATTCATATTAAAGTGCTAAATGTTAGTTTGAATTGCATAAAAAGCTCCATTCAGGGAATGTTTTAATGTCATGGATTTTTGTATTATTTTCTATATCTCTTTAATCTACAGTCTTGTAATAAACCTAAGAACCATGTGCTATTAAAACATTGAATATTCAGGCAAAAAATTAAAGCACTTATTTTATCAGACATATCAGTGAGAATTAAAATGGTACTGTAAAATAGAAGTAAAATTTTATCCAAGAAATGGTGTGCTCATAGGGAAAATTTTATTAATTTTTATTTTTAATTATGAGAACAAAGATGCAAAGAAATAGGACTAGGTAAAGTTACAGTGGAAGGACAATCACCCATAAACAGAATTCTCAGTAGTCCCATTGCTGATATCTTAACTTTGAACTTTCAGCCAAAGAACATTAAGAAAAATAAAACAGAACCCATGTACAATTACTTTGTCCGTCAAGTCCCCAGATTGTAATACATAATATTTCTTAGCAGCACACAAAGCAATCTAAAGCCATAAAACTTATCTAACTCCTTATACATTGAAGGAAAAGTACTTTTTTACATTTCCATGCACATGCATATTAGTTTAAGTTAACCTCAAAAGTTTAAGTGGGTTGTTTTTCTTAAGGATTAGAGTCAAAGGAGCACAGTAAAAACGGTGTTAGAGTGGCAATTATTGTTTGCATAGGCTCACCAAAATATGAGGGACATGGAAAGGAAAAGCCTTGGCCTAAATACATGGAGACCCTACCCCTGAGGTTTCCTGGCATAAGACCAACTCTAGGCTCCAGGCAAACTAGGTTGTCCAATCCAGGTCATTGTCTGTAGTGCCAATACATTTTTATTTTTCACACAGTCTCGTTGTTGGTATCATGTTTCTGTATTAAAGATCCTGGAATCTGCATATCCTACATTGCAGTCAGGATGGTGCAGAGCGTCCTCTCGTTTCACCTCACAATTAAAGGGCAGTGCAGAGTACCCTGTCCTGTAAGTAGGTTGTTGTTGTTGTTGTCAAGTCTTCTTAGTGTTAAGGGAAGTCTCTTTTGTGCAGGTCGATGTCAGAGCCATGGTAGGGTCTTCCCTGGTAGAGAATTGCTTCCAGGTGTTGTTATAAAAAAACCTTGGATGTTTCATAGATAGCTTTCCTGGTTCAGGGGTGAATGGAGGATGCCCATTCTTCTGAGGCCTGTGCCAGGTCATTATATCAATGTTCAGGGCATAAGGTCTCATTGTACTACGAGATTTGTGTGTTCCAATCTTTATTAGATAAGAACTTATTTGTATTTAAATTATTTTTCCATTTTAATGTGCCTATACAAACAAGGAACAATGCCACATGGCATTATTGGCGCATACGGGGTCCATAAGAACAAGTCCAACAATCACCATGACATGATTCAATGATAAGCATTAAACTGAGGGACTCTTCCACCATAATTCCTCATTGAACAGCTCACAAAGAGAAGACAAGATAAACAGTAGGTAGAATCATCACAATAAAAGAATATTTTGAAAGTGTTATAGCTGTTAAAGAAAATACACATAAAATATTCAAAAGACATATGTGTCCATTTTATTCTTTTGAAATAGTTGGGGGCTGTTAAATCCAATGCACGACTTTGGTCTGTGATTAGGACTGTGTAGTACTGAAGTTAAAAAGGGTAAATGTGGGGTACTGATGGTTGGGGGTGAGAGAGTTAAGGAGTAATAATGAGCTTTGTAGGGGTGTGCGAAAGGGCAGAATCTGTTGGGCAGGAGGTCGGTCTTGGTGCCTAACAAATTTAAAAATTGAGGGTAAACAGGGTTAATTAAGGGGAAGATAAGGAATCTGGATTGGGAGATGAGGGAGTAGAAGGGGCTCTGGTGTGGGGGAGGGGCAATATATCAGAGGGGGCTATATACATGGTATAGATGAATTGTTTATGGATTAGGCGTGGCAGTCAGAGAGGACCACTGTATAGGAAGTCATGTCTACATATACACTGATTTTAGAGACGTATTTGAATATTATCCTCCAAATCTAGGGAATTCCATATTTTTCCTAGAAATAGTTGAGAATTAAGAATATTTTTGGGAGCTTTTGAAAATGAATACTAGTAAGAAAAGAACTCCTGAATGGGGTCCAGTATGCATAGGAGAGGAATTTCTCTCCCCCATGGCCTGATTTACCAGGCGTGGCCCTGAAGACCCGTCTGGTGTGTGTGTGTGTGGGGGGGTCTCAGTCACTGGACTAAGTGGTCAGGCCAGGGAGCCAATGTCCTGCCCAGAGCCCCCAACATACCAGCTGAAGAGACACAGAAGAACTGGCATGTGGAGTCTTCTGGGTGCAGCCCCTGCCTCTGTAGTTTGTGTATGCATAGGAGAGAAATTTCTTCCCCCCACCCTCCCCCTATGGCCCGATTTACCAGGCGTGGCCCTGAAGACCAATCTGGCGTAGGGGAATCTCAGTCCCCTGGACTAAATGGTCAGCCCAGGGGGCCTATGGCTAGCTGTCCTGCCCAGAGCCCCCAACTTACCGCTCATAGGGAAATTTTATGAGAATCCATTTTTATTTCATAAAGGATGACCATCAAGTTCTCTCTAGATCTGTTTTCATTTCTTAAATAGTTCTCAGATGTAAATCAACTCTTCTTGTCTCAGAAATTATTGTCACATTTTAGTCAACATTTTTTTAGTTCACATGCTTTCAATAAATAGCTTCTTTATAAATAATCATTTTTCTACATTGCTGCTTTCTTAGACCCTTAATCACAAGGGATCTTTAAAAATATAAATGTTTTATTTATAAATATATAAAATATATAACTATGACAAAACCTCTTGTTATTCATATAAGACTTTCTGTATTTATTGTACACTACTGTTGTCTCACATCTCCTAAATTCTCAATTATTTCTATGATCATCAATTACAGTTATCTATTAAAATTTTTCTCACAAAAAATGAAAGCCACTTTACTGAAATTTTCTTTCCTTCTGCATTCTGAAAAAACAGATTGACTTTCTTATATTAATTTATTAATATGTCTTTTCACCCTTAAAATTATAAAAATGGGGTCGGAGTGATAATACAGCAGGTAGGATGTTATTTTGCCTGCTGTGGAACCAGGTTTGATCCCCGTTATCCACAATTGACCCCTGTGCCTATCAGGAATGATTTCTAAGTACAGAACCAGAAATAATCTCTGTGCACCACCAGATGTGGCCCAAAAACCACCCACCAAAAAAAAAATGCAAAATATAAAAAAAGACTGGTTATATAGGAATTGTTTTTATGAACTATTCTATAGTCAATTATTTTATGCATATTTGATACATTTCATCATCTAGTAATTTCTTTTTACCTGTGTTCATTTGTTTTACTCTATATTGGCATCTGGCAATTCTTTTTCTTCACTATCTTAGTCTTATAAAATATGGCCAATCCTTTCTCTGGGAAGCTTCTCTTAACCCTGTTTACTTTCTGACTAGAACTGAACCTGCTACTAACCTTCACAGACAAGTTTTAAATTTTATTGTTTTTTTTTTTCTTGTCAAATCATCTTTTCTCATTGCATATTACTCTTTAAATGTAGTTGTCTATGAATATTTGGGTTCGTGGTCTAGTGACTCCTTGATTTCCATTGCTAGACTTTTATGTGTTGATTTTAGGTCTTCATCTACAATGTTAAGGTGTTTGGGTAGATTTGGAGATTTTCCGGATTTCTCTCCATATCCCCCACAGTAGATGTCTTCTTTAGCTTCCCCATTGATCTTTGCATTTAGTGGTTTGGAGAGCTGGATTCTCAGGGTGTTGAAAGAAGTGCTAGATCCAATATGCCAGGAAGTCTGTGATATACCGTAAATTGAAATGACTTGAAATGAAATGGTTTGCAAAAATGAGGAAGGGAAGAAGGGAGGGAAGGAAGGAAGGAAGGAAGGAAGGAAGGAAGGTAGGAAGGAAGGAAGGAAGGAAGGAAGGAAGGAAGGAAGGAAGGAAGGAAGGAAGGAAGGAAGGAAAGAAGGAAGGAAGGGAGGGAGGGAGGGAGGGAAGGAGGAAGGGAGGGAGGGAGGGAGGGAGGGAAGGAGGAAGGGAGGGAGGGAGGGGAAGGAGGAAGGAAGGAGGGAAGGAGGGAGGGAAGGAGGGAAGGAAGGGAGGGAGGGAAGAAGAAAGGGAGGGAGGGAGGGAAGGAAGGAAGGAGGAAGGGAGGGAGGAGGGAGGGAAGGGAGGGAGGGAGGAGGGAGGGAAGGGAGGGAGGGAGGAAGGAGGGAAGGGAGGGAGGGAAGGAAGGGAGGGAGGGAGGGAGGGAAGGAAGGGAGGGAGGGAGGGAGTAAGGGAGGGAGGAAGGAGGAAGGAAGGAGGAAGGAAGGAAGGAAGGAAGGAAGGAAGGAAGGAAGGGAGGAGGAAGGAAGGAAGGAAGGAAGGGAGGAGGAAGGAAGGAAGGAAGGAAGGAAGGAAGGAAGGAAGGAAGGAAGGAAGGAAGGAAGGAAGGAAGGAAGGAAGGAAGGAAGGAAGGAAAGAGGGATGCTGGGCAAAATCCAAAAAGATAACCCCGGCAGCATTTGGTGGAAGGGATTATGGCTTGAGGGTCCCTATTCCTTCCTAGACACCAACCTGGCTGGCCCCAAAGGACAGATGGACATTGTACTTTAGTCCTCTTATGTCATTGCTTTTTTCCTATGGTTCCCCTGTTTTACTGGTCTAGTTCTTTGTTTCTAGTTAATGTGATTTTCTACTGTGCCCCTCTTGGAATAGTGGTCCATAAGGACACATAAAGCCCCCAGTTTAGAATTTTTGGTCTGTATATTGTTGATTTATTTATATTCCAACTTTGAGTAGAACAATTCTAAAATGGTACATGATAATGTAAACTTAAATCTAAGGAGAATTTAATGTTTCGTCACTAAAGTTTATCTCTTTTGGGAAAGAAAATAATTCATAAAAGTTAGCTAATGACTAAAGTATAGAGAGGCCATGGGAAAGTACACAGTATGTTCCTGGCTGTCACACATTTTTTCTAATGTTACTGATTGCTTAGTTATTATTTGTCAGTAAAAGCATGCATATCTTTTTTGAGGAACACTGACTGTGAGAGGTTATTTGCTCGTCACTTTGACAGTTAGAGTTAAAATCAGTCATCTGCAATTTATTGTTTTGTACCACACACTATTGAAGTCTGAATAATATGTCAAATTCATGGTTCATGTAAATCCTTGCAAGACTGATTTACACTTCATTGTTCTTTTCTTGACTTGAATTGCATTCTTACAAAATAAAAACATTATGCAAAAACAAAAATGTCAAATCATACTAAACTATTTTCAAACTAATGAAATGAGGCCACAGCACATAGCCTTACAAGGCATTCTTAGGTTTTATAAAAGAGAAAAAAGAACTTCAAATGAAATTCTCTTTTTTGGTCTGTAAAGCAAGAGGTTTCATCTTGATATAAATTATCTATAAATTATAAACTAAGAATAGCATACTGTATGTGAATATATATGTGAATATATAAACTAGAAATAGTACATTGTCTGTAAATGTTCTTCAAATATGTTTAGATTCTGATGAATATGTATATATACATACATATAGCATGCATACATAACTACACATGTATACATGTAAACATAAGTGTAATATCACAGTTTTATTAATTATCACATGTTTTGCTTTTGAAAATTATATTTAAATTTTGAAATTTCAAATTTGTGGGGGCTCTAGTTTTTAGCAGGGTTGTTCAGGACTTATTCCTGATTCTGAACTCAGGATTGAATATGGATGTTATATAATATAAGAATATTTAAATGACATATAGTAGAAGTAGAATGACATTTTATTCAGGAAATATATATTTTTATTATTCCTTGATTTTGTTATATATAAATTAAGACCAGAATAATTATTTTCTGATAATAAAATATATTTCCTACAAAATCAAGTTTTGATTACATGTATTCCAATTAATAAGGACAACACAATGAACAAATAAGAATGCTTTAAAAAAAGTGCCTTTGCCAAAATGAACATTTGGTTTATTGCATCTTGCAATGAGATCATCAAGTCATTGTCAGAAGATCTAGTAAGCTCTTGTTGCTTGTTGATCATTCAAGATTTTAAAAATCAGTTATTGGATCATTTTATTTCATTTCACATACTACTCAGGTATGTTTGTCTGCATTCTTCCTTTATGTAGGAGTAGTTAATGGCTATTCTTGTCTCAGTCCTGTCTAATTAAGCAAGATTTAGTTATCCAAAATGAAAGTAGCCAAATAAAATTGTATTTATCTGGGCCAGAGATAGCACAGCTGGTAGGGTGTTTGCCTTGAACATTGTCGACTTGTGTTCTATCCCTGGTATCCCATATGGCGCCCCACACCTGTCAGAGAGATTTCTGGGTGTGAGGCAGTAGTAACCTCTGAGTGCCACTGGATATGACCCAACCACCCAAAATAATATTTATAATTTAATCAGCATACATATTTTCTTTGTATATCATATTTTCTATGCATCTTATACTATCTTGTTATAGTATAACATTTAATTATATATATGTTGTATAAGTATTATAGTCATATAAATTATACACATGAATATATATAAGAAATCATTATATCTAATCATATATTGTGTATACAATATAATTATAATATATGTTTATTTATATTATTATACATAATACTATGCATAATCTACAAAATATATTGCAATAATCATTTGGCAGTAGTAATGAAATCTGATTTCTAGAATTACCATAGCAAATTACTATAAAATCAGTGAATTAGGGGCCGGAGCTATGGCACAGCGGGTAGGGCATTTGCCTCACACGTGGTTGACACAGGATGGACCCTGGTTTGATCCCCTAGCGTCCCATTTGATCCCCCAGGTTAAGAGCGATTTCTGAGCGCATAGCCAGGAGTTACCTGAGTGTTATCTTGTGGCCCCAGAATAAATAAATAAAAATAAATAATAAATAAATTGGTGAATTAGAGAAACTTACCAAAGAGTGATGAGCACGAGAGGAGGAAGATGGAGGACATTTGTGGACAGGTTGCACTGGTTAAAGAGGATGTACACTATATAAATGAAACTCAACAATGAACATGTTTGTAACCATGGTGCTTAAATTAAGTAAAATATTATTAAATACATTGGTCAATGAATATATAGGAATACATTCTTGCTAGTTTTGCAGTTTAAAGTTTAATGCAAATTGATGACATACTATGTTCTTGTTTTGCATTTTGCCTTTTTTTCACTCCTGGTTTTTTACTCAGAGATCCAGTTGGTGGTGTTCATGAGAGCCATGTATAGTGCCTAGGATTAAATCCATGTCAGCCATATCCAATGCAAGCAATAGCCTTACAATCTGTATCTTAAAGGTCTGTTAAAGCTCTACTTGGTAGTAAAAAAACTTCCATCACTTCTGATAGTTTGTGATTGATGAAATTCCTTGAGATTGCTTAGCTTATCAATGTATACTCAAATGTTTATCCTTTTCATTATTATCAGTCTTAATGTATATGAATATTAATGTATGCAAATGTCTTTTCTTGAAGACATCAATAATTGAATTTCAATTACCGGTACGCCAGAATTACCTACTTTTGACAAACTAGACTTTTAAAGATTCAAATTCCAATAATGTACCATTTTGAAGAAAAACAAAAATGAATGGGTCAGTGGTTAGGCATTGTGCAGCTTAGTTGCCATCTAAATGTAAAAATTCTGGGAAGGCATTATTTGTCATGACTCAAAAAAATCTAATTCCACTATTTATTCCAATCTTTTTCTTAAATCTCAATTTTGGGTTCCAAGTACAAAAGCAAGCCTGAATACTTTGATAAATATATAACCAGTGTTTTTATAAACAAAATTTCCATAAACAAAAATTCAGTTTATTTAATTCTTTGATTCTTATTTATAAAGCAAAATAAAATAACAAAAAATTAATTTTAAAAGTTGTATTTGTTATATTTATAAAGATAAATTATAAAAAAAATACTAGAAAATATCACAGTACAAATACAGAAAGCCATTACCTAGGCTGAAGAATTGATGCATCTCTAAAATAGGACATGTTGAATTCTGTGTATAAACTCAAAATCTTTATGATTCAAGTTTAGGGTGGAAGAAAATTGTGTTATATGGGCAAAGAAGAAAGTTTAAGATTTTTCTGAATAATAAGTAACATTGTATGTTCATATATACTCACCTACTAAAATATTCCAGCTATTTTAAGAAAAATTGTTAATCTTTGTCACTCTGCCATGTCAGAATGTGATTTAAAAGTGAGTGCTGAAAATGAATTGTTAAGTTTTGAATGAAAAATTGGTTCTTACGTATTGATGGACATCTGTAGTTTAAAATATTCATAGCTTATATCTTGACACTAAAAAATCTAAAAAAAAAACAGAAGTAAATAAGGGTTTGCAGACTGTACAAGAACATTTAAAAATACCTCATATTATATATAAGAATGACTGATAAAAATGCAGTAATTGTACTGAGTTCTGGACCTATGAATAAGTTACAGGATGAAATTTCAAATTGCTATAATACAATAAAATAATTGTCCTATTGTGATTTCTTTCATTATATACTAGATAGTTTAAGCAAAAATAAAAATAATTTGTCATCTAATATTATTTTGTGCCCAAGTATGATAGAGTAAGAACAAATATGAATTATTTTATTTTTGAAATATTAGATATTAAGATAGGTTAAATATAGGCATGTAGAAATGTTTTTCTAATATATTTTTCACATCTTAATATATCAAGTCAATTTAGAAAGTTAGATTTACTAGTGTTACTTCTTAACCAGTTGTGGGATATTAAAATTTTTTGTATTTGGCTTTCCAAATATATATATGTATTTACATATGCAAATATATATAAATAATTTACAATATATAAAACCTTCTTAGCATTTGGGATTCAGAAAATACAAGGTTTTTTGTTTTGTTTTGTGTTTTTGGTTTTTGGGCCACACCCGGTGACACTCAGGGGTTGCTCCTGCCTATGTGCTCAGAAATTACTGCTGGCTTGGGGGACCATATGGGATGCCGAGGAGTTGAACTGCAGTCCGTCCGAGGCTACTGCAGGCAAGGCAGACACCTTACTACTTGCGCCAACTCTCCAGCCCCTTATACAAGCATAAATTTTGTTATGAATTAAAAAAAAATCTACACTAGTTGATGAAATCTAGACTTTTATGCATTATTTATAGTATCAGTAAAATATAATTATTTGAATGATGATTGATTGGCAATAATAGCTTAAGTTTAAAAATAGTTCATAAGTGGGCCCGGAGAAATAGCACAGAAGCGTTTGCCTTGCAAACGGCAGATCCAGGACCAAAGGTGCTTGGTTCGAATCCCAGTGTCCCATATGGTCCCCCATGCCTGCCAGGAGCTATTCCTGAGCAGACAGCCAGGAGTAACCCCTGAGCAATGCTGGGTGTGACCCCCCCAAAAAAAGTTCATAAGTGTCAATAAATATCAATGATGGATATAAATAAAGGTGATTTTTTGTCACTTTATATTTAATATTGTATTTTATGTAGATATTGAAAAATGTCAGTGTGCATTTGACAATGAAAATGTCAAAAAGGAACGGTATTTTTATTTCTAGAAATAAGACTGAAGTTTTGTATCTATCTTCATATTGTATATATCGGTTTAGGTATAGAATAAGTAGTTTATTGACAATATGTTGTAAACCTACTCAAAAATTGGATAGTATGTTGTCCATTTGTATTTTTTTCAAAGCTTAAAACTTACTTATTTCTACTAAATGCCAATTGATATCTGACTCAATCTTTTTTAATTCTTCATTAAATCATAAGGAAAGTATTTACTACAGAAGTTAAACCAATTGCAATCATAATCCTCTAAATATTCTATAAAAGAAATTGTCTGTAACTAGTCTATAAACTGCCAGTGGATGGTGCTGGAATTTTTGACTGGGTAAGAGTTGAGAATGCATGAATTCCTTGGATTCCTCTAGTTTTTTTTTTCATTTTCTGTCAATCCTACATGTTCAGCAACCTAAGAACCCTCTATTCCTTCTGCCCCTTTACTTGAATGTACTTTTCTTTGTTGTAAAGTGAAGAGGATTTGGGATTGTCTTTTGCATCTTCAAGTTGTGATGCTAAAGGGAAAGAAAAATTGGAAGTTACTAAGTTATGAGCAGAAAGTGTCAATAATGGAGCAAGATTGTTGACCAAAGTGTAAGAGAAACCTTTTGAAAAACAAATAAAAGATAGCATTTCTGAGTGCTTACAAGTTTACCTGGAGTCAGAAAGACTAAGAACATATTCATTGAGCACTTAAAGAGGAATTGAAACTTTTTGGCTGAGGGACAATTGTGATTGCTTTTCATTAAATATCTTGTAGTATTTCATTATTTTGTGTGCATAAAAATTGTTGCTATTGCTGTTCTTTTTGATTAGACAGGATTACAGTCAACATACAAAGAAATATTATTGAACTTATGGTTTTGACAATGAGTTCACTTCAAAAATTTTTCTTTTTTTGGGTTGGGTAATTATTTGAGTGTTACTAAAGATTGTCAGATTTTTAACCATGGAGATCTTACAATCTCTTTTCCACTAGATCCTTCTTAATTAAAGGTATGAGGGTATGCTAGGGTTGATTTCATTAATTTATTTTAAAATTTAATAGCCCATTACCAATAGAAAATTTGTTTTATTATTGATATATAGATAATTGAATGATGTTAATGACTATAAAACTAATTTTAATAAGAAATAAAACAATCAACAATTTAAGGTGGATAAATTGACTCCAGAATTTTACTTCTCTTCTTATTATATCAAGTAGGTATGTTACACTCATAATCTATTTAGATAAGAGATAAAATAATTATTTCATTATAATATTTCAGGATGCTTTATCTTTATCTTTTCTATAATAGATTATGGAAACAGGTAACTTTATTATAAAATAAATGATCACTTGCATATTTTAATTTTATGTGTCTTCATTATGGTATATAACCATAGACAAAGATTAAGACAATAAAAATAGTAGTTAAGTTCGAAATAAATTTAAAAGAATTTATTTTAGTACTAAATGTTTATTGTTTAAGAAAAATATTTTAGATTACATGTACATCCATGTATAGGAAAATTTTATGACTTCATCTCTCCTGACGGTTGCATAATATTCCATTGTGTATATGTACCACAGTTTCTTTAGCCATTCGTCTGTTGAAGGGCATCTTGGTTGTTTCCAGAGCCTGGCTATTGTGAATAGTGCTGCAATAAATATAGGCATGAGGAAAGGTTTTTTTGTATTGTATTCTTGTGTTCTTAGGGTATATGCCTAGGAGTAGTATAACTGGGTTGAACGGAAGCTCCATTTCCAGTTTTTGGAGGAATCTCCATATCACTTTCCATAGAGGTCGGACTAGACGGCATTCCCACCAGCACGGAATCTATGATACTGAGTGAAATAAGTCAGAGGGAGAGAGAGAGAGAGAGAGAGAGAGAGAGAGAGAGAGAGAGAGAGAGAGAGAGAGAGAGAGAGAGAGAGAGAGATATGCAGAATAGTCTCACTCATCTATGGGTTTTAAGAAAAATAAAAGTCATTTTTGCAACAATCCTCAGAGACAATGAGAGGAGGTATGAAACTTCCAGCTCACTTCATGAAGCTCACCACAAAGAGTGGTTAGTGCAGTTATAGAAATAACTATACTGAGAACTACCATAATCATGTGAATCAATGAGAGAACTGGAAAGCCTGTCTAGAGTACAGGTGGGGATGGGTTGGGATGGAGGGAGATTTGGGACATTGGTGGTGGCAATGTTGCACTGGTGAAGGGGGGGTGTTCTTTACATGATTGAAACCTAATCACAATCTTATTTGTAATCAAGATGTTTAAATAAAAAAAAGAAAAATATTTTATATGAAAATATCAAAATTAATTTCTGTTTGATATAACTGTAGAAAATTAGTGTTTGTTATAAAATATTTAAGTAATATTTTAATATTAGATGGTTCAGAAATAATAGTGATTTTATCTTTAGACTATTTTTCATGAATAACATTTTCTAAAATATATAGATGCAATTGACTATTCATTTAGATTTTATTTAATGAAAGTTAAGCAACCTAAACTTTGATTTTTTTAAAGCTTTCTTTATTCTTCATTGAGTGATAAAGCTCTCCAAAAATTAGGCATGTGCACCAGCCCTGAGCATACTTTGTTTGATTTTTACCATAACCAGTGTTTAGCTCCTGGCTTTTGCAACACTCAGGAATTACTTGTGGTTTTTCACTGCAAGATCAAGCCCTGTTATAATTTAAGGAAAGTGCCTACCTCACTGTACTAACTACTAATTTGACTCAATCCTAGATTTTGTTTGTTTATTTGTTTGTTTTGGGTGGCCATAACCAGTGACCCTCAGGGGTTACTCCTGACTATGTGTTCAGAAATCACTCCTGGCTTGGGCGACCATATGGGACGCGGGGGGATTGAACCACAGTCTGACGTAGGTCAGCTGTGTGCAAGGCAAATGCTATACCGCTGCACCACCACTCTGGCCCCTCAATCCTAGATATTTTAAACCAATATTATCAGCATTTTTCAAGTGAAATTATAATTTTATTTATATTTTAATTTATTTTCTATTCTGTTTCTTCAATTTGTCTAACTATGCAGTCATATTTCTGATATGATGTCTTCATATGAAATATAATTGTTGAATGAGTCTCAATAATAACAGCTCTTTAAGAGTTTGTGAGAATACCAACAGATGATAGGAAATAATAAATGATTAGGATAAAAAAATCAAAGGCTTTAAATAATTATTGTAATTAACTTAATAAAATGTTCAGTATGCCTCGAAAGTTTTACAAGAAAAAATTTAAGAGGATACTAATCATCGGAATTTTTTGATTTAAGTGAAATTTAATATTTATCAGAAGATACAATAAGAAAAGTTTTGAGATTTATTTGGAGCTACATATTCAATACTGATTTGTAAAGCATTTTTGAAACTGGTATTTGGAAACTGAATTTGAAAACATGCCAACATATAGGTAGTATGGCATGTATGTTTTGCTACATGCATGTATATGATATACTACATGTATATTATACTACATATGTGTAGTGTGGTGTAGTTTATAAGTAACTAGTTTCAATATCTTCGGCATAAGGATTTAAAATAAAGTAGTGTTAGGTTAATATTATTCAAGACATACAGTGTTACTACACCACACCCACCACAGGCACTGGAGACCATTTGGGATGCTGAGATTCAAACCACTATTAGTCCTGAGTCGGTCACTTGCAAGGCAAATGCCCTACTGCTATGCTATCTCTCCTGCTCTATAAACTTAGAAAGACTCTTAAGGCATTAAATGTTGGGGAACAAATTGGTTCTTTAGGACTCATGATTAGATCTCATGTTTTTACTTTACATAAAATCTTCTGCTTCCTATCAAAATCTATCTGCTTGTGAAGTTTCTACTATGCTTAACTTATGAATAAATTCTGAGAAAATATATAAGATAAGAAAAAACTGAATTTAACTTGGAATCCTATAGTACGTGTAAAACAAATATATACATATCTATACATATATTAACATATTGAAGAAAAGGTCTAATTGACAAGCCAAAAGGCAAAGTCTTTGATTCAGAGACACATACTGGCATAATAATCCTCATTAGATATGAAAAATATGAAAGCCTCTGCCAGATTTGACAATTAACAGTTGAGAAAAAGAGAAAGAACTTCATGGCAATAACAGAGAAGCATTTTTTCCTTAGGAGAATAAAAATCCAGAAATATTTTATGCATTCAATAGGATTTTCACAGCTACGCAAAAATAAAATATTTTATGAGAGAAAAAATTTTCATACAGATGACTAAGGACTTTTCTAATTAAAAACAGTAAGATAAATCTAGTCTATATTTAAAAAATTTAACAGAATAATTTACTAAATGTCTTCGTTGCATTTATACCAAGATACTCATGTAGTCAGTGAAACACACTGAGCTCATGATTATACTAAATAAAGAAATGCTAATAAGTGTTAATAAATATTTAAGAAAATAATGCATTCAAATTTTGTTTGTTTATTTGTTTGGAGGCCACACCAAGCAGCACTCAGGGGTTACAACTTGCTCTGGCTAAGAAACCACTCTTGGCAGTTTCAGTGGAAAATACGAAATGCTAGAGATCAAACCCAGGTTGGCCAAATAAAAAGGAAAAGCCGTATACACTAGGCTATCACTCTTGCCCCATAAGTGGATTCATGTTTAAGCAACACTATTATGACAAGTGACTTTTGCCTAGTTTATATTACTATATTTTTAGTACCATAAGAGCACCCACCCACAAATAAGTGCATCTTATGGAGTGAATACCGCCTGGAGCATCTAAAAACTATATATTTCTGATGGTCAGGTGCATCCTATAGATTGAAATATATGGTAAATTCTTTTATTTTACCTTATTGATTTGGCTTATTTCTTGATTGTTAAAGAGTTAAAATTGAACATACTATATTTTAAAGCTGTGTATGGGCATCTAGGAAGATTTTTTTTTATTGTAGAATATGATGCATGACTACTTTTATAGGTTCAATAATGTTTTAGTATGCCTATTTGTTTACTGAGCAAGGCTCACTTCTATCTATAGCACTGAATAGAGCAGATATCAAGTATCAAAGCATAAAACAGGGTTAAAATGTTTAATGCCTCCTCAAAAATATAAATCTACGCATATATTGGAATCCTCTCTTACTGCACTACAATGCAGCAACAATAGATCACTTTCAGTATAATTAACTTTTAGAAATATTGGAAGATGTGGGACACCTGGCCACACCATTTTTAATCCTTAGCATGAAAATAGATTTCCAGAGCACATTCAGGAGTCATCCCTTAAAGCAGAACTAGTAGTAACACCTGCACATTTTTGATTATGGACCCAGATACAACCCTTCCCCCCCCCCAAAAAAAAAAGAATTGGAAGATTTGGAGACCAATATTTGTACAGAATTATATAACAGAAGAAGCTGAATCTAGTAGTAAGGACAATGTATCAGCTTATAAATAGCAACTATGAACCATTATGTTTATAAGAATTTCAAAGAGTAAGTACCAACACTTTGAAAAAAAATCTGGACAAGCAAATATATTTTAGTTTGCTGAAATATCTCACTTGTACAAATTTATTTATTTATTATTTATGTTTTTGTCATTAGAGTCAAATCATTGAGAAGACCTTTGAGTTCACTTTCTGGAGTGTTCTGCCCTTTTTTCTGAAAATATTTATGGATTCTGGTCATATTTCATTGACCTCAGTAATTTTATCCTGGTGACTTAATAAAATTATAATATTGCACAATACTTAATTGCTAAGACAAAAATTTCTAAAGCTTTCAATTATGCTCTAGCAAATATTTGGCCATGCAAGTCTTTTTTTTTTTTAAGTTTCTTTCACTGAATGCTGTGGTTAGAGTTCTATGTGTAAATATATTTTAAAGACATCACAGATAGCAAATTGTAACTTACAATTGTAACTTACAGTAAATACATCCTGCCTCAGAGATATTTCTAAAATATATCTTGTATATTAATCTTAAAATCAGTTAAAATGTTGGAAGTCAGTGGTTTTAGAAGCTGAGAATAAAGCCAGGAATTCTTATCCATAGATTCTCAATCTAAAAACTAATAAGAGTTTACTATTCTGATTACTTTAATTTCCTACAATATAGCAATATTATAATTTTGTTTTACTGTTAATATAATGAATGAAGTATTGCAACAAAATATTTTTAGTATTTTAACCCCAAAAATAATGCTACATGAATGAAAATTTCGACACAGTAATATCCTTATCAATTCTTGTGCCTAGGAGATGTTAGGAAACAAGAAAATTCAAGAAAATTTTGAGTATCTCACCAGTATATTGTATACAAATGTACACTCCTAAATAACTTATTTGTATATCAAAATGTTTCACAATTCAACACGTTTTATAAACTGTATTTTTGATTTAGTATTTGTAGCAATTGAAACTAGAATGTTTCTTAGGAAATTATTTTACAATAATTTACAAGAAGTCTCCCAGCTTCTTGAAGGATCTCTCTCCTTCCTGGGAGCCCTGAGACTAGCAGCATGGGGTTCGGCAGGCCTCCGCCATGCCAAGGCCTTCTTAACCAGGCCTAGGGGGGTGCGGGACTTGGGTAACCACAGCACCCCTCTACCGCCTTGCTCCAGATCTCCAGGGCTTCCCTGGGCCACATGCCTGGGCAAACCGGTGAGTTGGGCCCCTTTGCAGAGCTTGAAGGCACCCTAGGCTTTCCCCCATTATCCATTCAACTCCTTAGGGAGGGTCTGGGTGGGGCTCTGAACTTCTGGCCCCCCAGCTTCTTGAAGTCACTGGTAATCTCTTTCCAGTCTATATTCTCAAAATCACCCCCGCAGGCACAAGATACATTAATAGTACTCACTATCATTGAATTATGTTTTTATGTATGCAGAATGTCCATTTTGTATTCTGCCCTTTTGCACACCCCTACAAAAGATCATTTTTCTCTTTAACTTCCTTAACCCCTGTCATCTATTCCTCATTTACCCTTTCTAACTTAAGTACTGTAGAGTCCTAAGTCACAGACCTAAGCGGTGCCCTGGAGTTAACACCCACCCAACTATTCCAAAAGGAATAAAAAGGACACGTATGTCTTTTCAACATTTTATGGGTGTTTTCTTTGACGGCTATAACTTTTGCTAAATATTTTCTTATACAGTGATGATTCCCCCCTCCCCCTTTTTATCTTCTCTTTGTGAACTGCCCAATAGGGAATTTGGTGAAAGAGTTCCTCAGTTTAATGCTTATATTTGAACCAAGTCACGGGTATTGTTGGACGTTTTCTTACGCCCCCATATGCACTGATAACGCCACATGGCTTTATTTCTTGTTTGCATAGGCACATTAAAATGGGAAAATACTATACATACCAATAAGTTCTTATCTAATAGAGATGAGAACACACAAATCTTGTAGTGCAATGGGACCTTACACCCTGAACACTGACATAAAGACCTGGCACAGGCCTCAGAAGAATGGGCATTCTCCATTCACCCCGATCTAGAGAAGACATCTACAAAACATCCAAGGTTGTCTATAACATCACCTGGAGGCAATCCTCTACCAGGGAAGACCCTACAGCTGCTCTGACATCGATCTACTCAAAAGAGACTTCCTTTAACACTGAGAAGACTTAACAAGAACAATGACCTGCTTACTGGACAGGGCTTGCTGTATTGCCCCTTAATTGTGAGGTGAAACTAGAGGATACTCCACATCAGCCTGACTTCAATGTAGGATGTGCAGATTCCAGGATCTTTAATACAGAAACCTGATGCCAACAATAGTACTGCATAAAAAATAAAACTGTATTGGCACTACAGACAATGACTTAGATTGAATAAACTAGTTTGCCTGGAGCCTAGAGTTGGTCTTATGCCAGGAAACTTCAGGGGTAGTGGTCTCCTTGTATTTAGACCAAGGCTATTCCTTTCTATGACCCCCATATTTTGTTGGGCCTATGAAAACAATATTTGCCACTCTAACACCATTTTTACTATGCCCTTTTGACTAACCCTTAAAAAAAACCTCTTAAACTTTTGATGTTAACTTAAACTAATATGTATGTGCATGAATATATAAAAATACAATGCCTTCAAAGTTAAAGAGTCACATAAAAATATTGTCATAAAAATAATATATTAAAATAATAAAATCAAAGCTGGAGATTTAATACAATGGGTAAGGCAGTTGCCTTGCATATAAACAACACTGGTTTGATACCCGAAACTTTAAAGCGACACCTGAGTATTATAATGGTATCTTTTATCTGTCTAGAACACTAGCAAATGCGGCCCCACAATTAAAAATTACTTATTGAATATAATAATAAGCATTAAGAAAAATTCTTAATTTCTCTTATTTTCAGCATAGTAAAACTTATGTCAGTTCATTAATGATATTTTACCTCCTTTATAAAACCATCTAATCTCATGTTATTTCAATGCAAATAAAATACATTGACCTATCTATATTTTCCACTATTTACTGGAATAAAAATATATATTTGTACATAAAGTAATGCATCATTTGTGCAGAAAGTGAAGCATCAGCCAACTTTCTGTCATGTCTGACTGCTCAGTAGCTTTGAATAAACAGTAGACATTTCATTGCAAGCATCATACTTCTAAATGCAGTTCCACCTCTGCTCAAGTCAATTGCCCTTTACAATAATTGTATTTGATCTTTACAATAATCAAGACTTGAAAAAGAAATCATATTTTATGATGCAGAGTTGAAAAGATTTACTTGATAATATAAAAGCAAATCTATGTGTAGGTCATATACTAAATATTTTCCCAATATTGTTTCCCATAAAATGCAAAATAGTTACTACAGGCAGAATATTTTCACAGTAATGTAACTACTTTTGCTCCAGGAAGTAATTTATATCCTTTTATTTAGGAACTTTCAGTGAAATTATTTTTATGATGAATCTAGTATTAAACTGAATGAAATATTAATGACTTTCTGCTGTGAGGAGTGAATGAAGGCAGTTGAAACATAGCAACTGGGGCCGGGCAGTGGCGCTGGAGGTAAGGTGCCTGCCTTGCCTGCGCTAGCCTAGGACGGACCGCGGTTCGATCCCCCGGCGTCCCATATGGTCCCCCAAGCCAGGAGCGACTTCTGAGCGCATAGCCAGGAGTAACCCCTGAGCGTCACCGGGTGTGGCCCAAAAAAAAAAAAAAAAACCCCCCAAAAAAAATTAAAAAAAAAAAAAAGAAACATAGCAACTAAGAGAATGACATTTTAATATATACTTAAAGGAAAAAATAAAGAACAGCACATCTATACAATTCAAATATCACATTAAAATTTCCTCCCACAGGGGCCGGCGAGGTGGCGCTAGAGGTAAGGTACCTACCTTGCAAGCACTAGCCAAGGAAAGATCGCGACCGCGGTTCGATCCCCCGGCGTCCCATATGGTTCCCCCCCAAGCCAGGGGCAATTTCTGAGCGCTTAGCCAGGAGTAACCCCTGAGCATCAAACGGGTGTGGCCCGAAAACCAAAAAAAAAAAAAAAAATTAAAAAAAAAAATTTCCTCCCACTGCTTCTTTTTATTTTAAGCCTTTAAAGCACGGGTCCTCAAACTTTTTAAACAGGGGGCCAGTTCACTGTCCTTCAGACCATTGGACGGTCTGACTATAGTAAAAACAAAACTTATGAACGAATTCCTATGCACACTGCATATATTTTATTTTGCAATGAAGAAACAAAACAGATACAAATACAATATGTGGCCCGCAGGCCACAGTTTGAGGACCACTGCTTTAAAGCAATTGAAACTAAATAGTTATTAGTCAAAATCATATGAAATGTCTTACAGTATATCTCTATGAACATTTAGTAGGACAGGGATCAGCAAACTATTTTAGTAATGAAACATTATGTTTCACTAAATCATTATTTTATTGTTAAGCCATATAATATTAATTTCTTGTAATTTATTTGTTTTAATTAAGAGCTGAATAATAAGATATTTGTCTTTAGGAACTATTAAAGTTTGTTGATTTACACTCTTCTTATAAGTATTTTTACTTACTATTCTTCTTCAGTTATTACCATACAAAAATTTTCAGAACTAATTTCAAATAAATGATATTAAATATTTATGAATATTAATTTCTGATTTATATATTTGAGGTATTGTCACTTGATATTTTATAATTGATACATTTATCCATAATTTTAAAATCTTCTGTTGATTAAACCTCAACAAACTATATGCTTATGTAAGAACAAAAGCACAAAGTAAGGAATGATACAGAAAAAAGAATTGCCTGTATTTTAGTAATTTATAACTTTGGGGAGAAATAATTATTTTAAAATCTATGTTTTATTGATTCACCATGGTTAGATATTTATAAAATTGTTGATGTTTGAGTTTCAGTCACCCAATATTCCAACACCTATCCCTTAAAAATTCTATGCTTCCTGCCACCCATCCTGTCTCTATGACAGACACTACTGTCTCCCTTTATTTCTTCACTATTTTTTGTTGTTGTTTTAGGCACTATGGTTTGCATTAGTATCACTGATGAATTATCATGCATATCACTTTATCTCCTTTCAGCACCCAGATTTTATCTGGAGTGATTATTTCCAGCTTTCATTTTCTTAATGACCTTTCTTTCTCCACCCTGTGACCAAAGAAGAAGAAAATTGAAAGAAAATAGAAGAACTTCAAGTAAATAATGTGATGTCAGTACTTCAGTACTCAAGAATGATAAAACTTTTCTTTTTTTTCTTTGGCCACACCCTGTGACAGCTCAGGGGTCACTCCTGGCTATGCACTCAGAAATCGTTCCTGGCTTGGGGGACCATATGGGAAGCCTAGAGATTGAACCTTGATCTTTCTGAGGCTAGCTCGTGCAAGGCAGATGCCTTACCACTTGTGCCACTGACCTCCCCCTTTTTGTTGCTAAAACCTTTCTTGAAATGTGTATCACTTGTCAATGTTAAGGAATGAAAGAAAATAGGGCCATAATTCCTGATAATAGCATCTTGATTTCAAATTACTGAAGTATAAATATACTTTGTGATAATGGAATAACGAAAGGAAAATTGTCAAATTTACATTATTCATCTTGGAAAATAAATATACTACAAATAAAGTTATATAAGCCAAAGAAGGTGTGAAAACTTGGTACAACCAAACCAGCTTGTAATTTCTGGTAGGTGCAGGAAATCTTAGAACAAATTGCCAGAGGTAGCAGAAAATGTCAGATGCTAAAAATGCTAAAGTATGTAACCATCACTATATGTTAGAACCTAAACAATATCATCAATCTTTATGAATCAAAAGCTAACATATTATTTCTTCTTTATTAATTATTTATATTATAAACTTTCTACTTTAAAAATATCCAAAGGTTAAAAATTTAGAAAATAGGTATCCAGAGAGAGAGAGAGAGAGAGAGAGTGAGGAGAGAGAGCATGAAGTAGGGTATTTGCCTTGCATGCTGCCTACCTGGGAGGGACCCAGTTCGATATATGGCATTCCATATGTTCCCTCAAGCTACTGGGGACAATTTCTGAGTGCAGAGCCAAGAATAGACCCTGAATGTGATCCAACAACCAATCAATTAACAAATAAAATTTTAAAAAATTTAGAAAATAAAATCTTAAATAGGAAGTCAAAAGTAGAGAAACGGACCATACCACTTCTGGTTATATATCAAATATCAACTAAAGGTAAACAGTGAATTTTGATTTTGTTTGCAAGATATTAGTTTGGATTTACATTGAACACTTAAAACCTAGAATATCAAAATACATTTTTTGTTTGTATACTTGAAATATGTAATGTATCTAAATGTTGATTAGCCTAGGACTTTCTTAAAAAGAGGGAAAGTGAATCCACATACGCATGGTTAGAATAAGTCTCATTTGTTCCTTTATACTAGTTGGATTACATAACCCATTATATCCTATTCATATGCCATTTATGGGTTACAAAAAATCCTGTCATTTATTTATTTATTATTCTTTTTGGGGGGCGGTGGCATTGAGGAGGATAGGGTATTAGCCATGTTGAATGATACTCTGGCTTACTCCTAGATTCATATTCAGGGATCTCACCTGGTAGGGATCAGGGAACCATATGTAGTACTAGAGATGAAATGGAGGCCACATCTAAATCAAACATCTTCACTGTATACTATCACTCTGGCCCGCATTCGCTTTAGTGTATTTATTTCTCAAACATATGTTATTATTTCAAATGAGTATTTCTTTTACTTAAAGAAATAGTCAAAGCTCAGTCCAGCAACGGACAGTCCACTAGAGTTTTAGAAATATTGTCAATATCTTTCTTTATATGAAGCATTCTATAATACACTGCCTTATATAATGCAAATAATTAGACTCTAAAATCATATGAAGAAAGTTTAAAAATAAAGACTATGAATATTCTTAGAATGGAGTTTTCTCAACTACTCAAAATGGTAGTTTTAATTTAGTTAACCTTTGGGTTAAAATTAGTTTTAATTTCCTCTAATATGCCGCTTGTTTTAAATTTTGAGATTTTAGTGCTCGCTTTGGCAGCACATATACTAAAAATTGGAATGATAAAGAGAAGATTAGCATGGTCCCGTGCAAGGATGACACACAAATTTGTGAATAAATTTTGATATTTATATATACATATGTAATATATGATACATGTATATACATATATAATTTATGTATATATAACATTTGTGTGCCTTTGTCTCTGAAAAATGTGAACATTTGTGTTTGTCAAGAAGAATTTGGCTTATCCAACTAAGCTGTGCTTTAAGCTCCGATAACATAGGTGTAAAATTGATTTCTTCTGTTGAATTGAGGAACAAGCCATAAGGCATAGTGATTTTCTTAAAAAACTTGATCACAAGCATATACAATGTTTTAAAATGTTTCTTGTATTTTAGATGCATGGCATACAAGGAAACATGTTCATACAAGGAAATTACTTTTTCTGCAATGCCTTTCATTTATTTTATCTGTTTTGCTTAATCAACTATTTTAGGGATTTTCAAAAAAGGACTATGAATCATTTTAAAATCATGCAGCTACATTTGCATAAAGTCTATAGAGTAGCCAAAGGCTAAATATAAAAATTATCACGAGAAAGTAATTGAGTTGTTTAGAAAAGCAATGTGTTTATAGATGGAAGAAAGAATATATGTCAAACTTTATTTGGAAGAAAATAGAAACACTTATATTAAAACTACATATGGTCATATCAATTTTTGAAATCTTTAAAAAGTAAATATAGTAAAATAAATACTCCTTTTCAAAGTTCTCTGGTTGATCTTTGAATTCTTTGAATAAAAATTAATCTCTGCAAATTTGTTACCACCTATCTGTTTACAATTATTTAATATAATTCAAATTTTCTCGAATTCTTATAGAATGGACCAGAATCATTTCTTCTTTGGCTATAAATTTGGTGCATTGTTTAATTAAAATAAGTTATCTAGAACTTTGAAAATAAACAATTTAGAGCTTAAATTTTTAGACACAGGGTATAAGAAAGAAATTTAGTTCTTAAAATAATTTGGATTGCTAACTCTAAAACAACACAAATCTTGATCTTCTGTCTTTATTTACCACTGCAATTTATTTTGTAAATTTAATTGAAAATATTATATAATTCTGCCTTTTCATAATTATAGATGTTATAACTAAGAGAAGGCAGTGGTGGTACTTATGCTTTGTTTTAATAGTTAACTAGTGATGTTTGTAGTGTTTTTTAATGATGAACAAAGAAAAATTTAAATAGAAAGACAAGCTTAGAAAAACTTGACAGAAGTAAAGCATATGATTTAGGGGTTAGAAAACTCAAAAATATATTCAAAGCCAAGAATCATTTTAAAAGGCTAGAGATAAAAAAAAATTAAAAAATAAAGATATTTATGGTACACTGAGCATCCCCAAATATAGTACTAGGGTCCCCTAAGCTTTGCTAGGGTGTCAGGTTAATCCCTGTTACCTTAGGGTCCTTGAGCTCCCAGAAACAGTGCAGGAGGACCCTGAATTCTGTCAGTGTCTGGATACCCTCTATTACCTGAAGGCATAAGCAGCATTTCATAGTCTTTTTCTTTTTTTAATCAATTTGGCCCAACACTTCATTTAGCCAGGAATCTTTGGAAGATCCTACCAAAGAAACCAAAGCAACACCAGTTCTTTTCATTTTAGTAATTATTGGGTGGATGTTGTTGGTTTATACTTTGTGATGTTCTACTAGAATTAAGCATTACTACTGTCTCTCCACTCAGGAATTATTCCTGGAAGTGCTCAGGAGACTATATGGGCATCTGCACTGTTAGCATACGATAAAATGCAATCATCATGATGATTTCAATGTGAGAAATCCCCAAATTTGCTATTAAGACCTAACCTGATCTCATTCCTAACCATAGACACGCTTTCTAAAGAAAGATTGTTGAAGAATGATTTTGTTTTTGTTATTGGGTCACACCCATTAGTGCTCAGGGGTTCCTCCTGGTTCTACACTCAGAAAGCACTCCCGGCAGGCTTGGAGGACCATATGGGATGCTGGGATTTGAACCACCATGCTTCTGCATGCAAGGCAAACACACTACCTTCATGCTATCTCTCAGGCCCCGAAGAAAGATTATTTCAAAATTAGGGGGAAGAAGAATAGCATCATAAATAGCCACTTTCAGGCATGTAGAATCAAGGCTAATGATTTTTAGCATGTGAAAAAATCTATTTACATGTATGATATGTATAGAAAATAAAAATATATAAGAATATATTGAAGTAGGATGAGAAAAATAACGGAGATGTTATGAAAGAATTTTAAGACATAATAAAGTTCAAAGCCAAATTATAGACACATTTTAAAATTGTAAAAAGGGGGGACGAAGCATCACACTGATGCTTATGGTACTGCTCCAGTATATGTTTGAGGAAACGATATGAATCAGCCCAACTGGAATTGCTAGAGAAATCCTACAAAGCTCATTCTTCAGTCTTTCTCCACTAACTTACATTCCTCCTTAGGAGCTGAAAGCTTGTGTGGTTGAATTCCTTGCTTGTGTGCTCATGGTCCTAAACCCATTCTTGTACCTTTTCCACTGTGTGGATTATTTCAGGGGTCAACATTTGTTTTCAAACCTCTGTCTCTGTAGCGTTCAGGTGTTTGGACCAGATGACTTAATTCAATGAATTTTGACCTCATAATTGTGCTCATCATAATGGAGCTTGTGGCATCACAACCACAAATCACAACACACACACAGTGGTGTGCAGCGAAATGTTAAATGTGATGTCACAAAACTGAATTCTGACCTCATTGTGCCGCACATTTTAATGTCCACTGTGATGCCATAACCGTTATTTATGACCTCAGAGTAGTATGCATCATATCCATTGTGATGTCACAACTACGAATTATGTGATTACAGTGGTGCACATCATATAGGAACAGAGATGTCCTGATAATGAATATGGCCTAATAGTTGTGGTGCATCATAATGTCCATTGTGACATCAGAACCATGAATTATGACCTCATAGTGGTGCACATCATAATGTCCACTGTGACGGCACAACTATGACTTATGACCTCATAGTGGTACTCAACATAATGTCAATTTTAAAGTCAAAATCATGAATTATTATGTCATAATGGTCTACTCATAACACCTATTATATCATCAGAAACTTCAATTATAACCTCAAAATGGTGTGCATTATATTATCCAGTGTGAGGTCACAACCTTCCATTCTACCATGGTTTGTGACCTCCAGTGGTAGTGCACCATAATGCCGGTTGTGTTGTCAATATCATAAATTATGGCTTCATAGTGGTAGCATATCATACTGTTCACTGTGATGTCATAACAACAAATTGTGATGTAATAGTGGATCATATCACAATTTGAATTGTGACACTACACCCAAGAATTATGACCTCAAACTGGTGTACATCATAATGTCAACTGTGATGTCACGGCCATGATTTATAACCTCATATTGGTTACAGAAAAAAAGAAAGAAAAGGAGGAACAAAGGAGTAACTCAAAAGGGTAAAATACATATAATATATGTTTGAGGTCCCAAATTCTATTCCTAGTCCCACAGCACCTCTTCTCTTTTACAGACATCATGATGTTGGAATTATATTGCTACATGAGAGCACCAAAATATCAGCTCATCATTGTGAAGCAATGACCACGTAGAATGGCCACCAGACAGACCCAATAGCACTGCAGAGAAAGTCCTGGTATACAAACAGGAAATAGATAAAAAGACATAGACAAAGACTAAAAGAGAGAATGCTGAGTGAAATAAGTTAAAGGGAGAGAGATAAATACAGAATGGTCTCACTCATCTATGGGCTTTGAGAAAAATGAAAAACATTTGTGTAATGATTCTCAGAGACAAAATAGAGGAGGACTGGAGGGTCAGCTCCTGACATGAAGCTCACCACAGGGATCGTTTAGTGCAGTCACAGAAATAATTACACTGAGAACTATCCTAACAAAATGTGACTGAATGAGGGAAGTAGAAAGCCTGTCTAGAGTACAGGCCGGTGTGGGTAGAGGAGGAGGGACACTTGGAATATTGGTGATGGGAATGTTGCGCTGGTGAGGGTATATATATATATGTGTGTGTGTGTGTGTGTGTGTGTGTGTGTGTGTGCATATATACATATATATATAATCAAGAAAAATGAATTAATTAAAAAGTAAAGAAAAAATAATGAAAAAAGAGAGAATGCTTGTGAAACAGAGTCTTTTATAAACAAGATATACAATAAATAAGTTCAAAAACGGTTTCTGTCTCAACATATTTCTGATGCTTTTCCTTACGACTTCATTTTCAATTACTGTGCACACAACATCATAACTGTTATTTAAAGAAGTTGATAAAATAAAATGTTTTTATCCTTTGGTTGAAAGACTAAAATACTTAAGAAAATTATGATATAGCTTTCAATTCTAGAGGATTTTTTGATTGGTATCCTAGAACTTTGCTCTAGAGGAATTAATGCTTTTTAAAGCCTAATACTGAATAAGTTAGAAAACTTCCTCTAATTTTGAATAAATCAGGTAACATGACACTGTATAAGGCTACATGTATATTAATTAATTAATTAATTAATACAACTGAGGCTTCATTCATTTAATTATGTTATGTATTTCCTCTAGAAAAAAGTACTGATGAGTGAATATTAATATTTCTTCACCTGTATTATATTTTGTTTTGTTTAGTTTTGTAAAACTACTGCTTTTAAAATACATACAAAACTAATGTTGCAGTTAATATGTGTGTAAAAGCTATGAAAATACTTTTATTGGGGGTATATTAGAAGAAAATACTGTATGACATTGAAGGTTTTTTTCATTTGAATCTGAGATAGTTACATGTAAAATATTACTGGAATAATCTTAGACTATACAAATGCTTAGACATTATTAAAACATGAGCAAGGCAGATACTTACAATATGTAGCTCACAAGGTAAGATTGTTGGATTTTCCAAATAACAATAAAATATAATAATTTATTTAAATATTAGATAATCAATGACATCTGATATACGTAATTCTCAAATATCTCATATGACATACAAATATCAATTATTTGTTATTCTGTAACTTAAATTGAAATTGAAATACCTCATTTCAGCAGAAAACGCTAAGCAATTACTAACAAGAATCTGTCAAATTTTACTAAAATGTGTCATGGTTGCTATGTGCCTTCATAATCTCAAATTTGTCATCATGACTTTATAAAGATGTAAAAATATTGGAATGTTTAATTCTTCTTAGCGTGCATTCAAATACTTCTCAGTAAAAGGTACAGGTATGAATAGTCAGTTTCTGAAATTTGTATTTCAATAGAATGTCATCGTCATGTGCTTCATAATGAGAGAATCTGGATAATAAAATATACTGCCTTGTATAACTATTTATCTTATACCAATTTTCAGAGTGATGATTAGGCTATATGGTTACATATTTTTAATTTCTTTACTATATATATCAGTTTTTATGAGTCAATTCACATATTATTAAATGCCACTTTGAGTTTCTTATAGAAAACTGAAGACATAACTACAGGAACATGACTAGAGAAAGTAAAATGCATGTTTTCCCCCCTATTTAGCTTTGACTGAACAGGAGCGTAAGAAAATCATAAAGATGCATACATATTAAACCTTATGCTACTGATTTTCCTGATTGAAATAAAGGGCATATTCATTATTGTCTTGTTTTATTGTAAAACACAATGGAGTACATATCTTTCAGTATTTATTTTGAGCTTTTAATGACCCTCATTCTTTTACATTAGCAGCTTATTTTGACATCCATTTAGAAATAAGAGAGAACAAGTATAAGGAAATATCAAAGTGAATAGCATTACATTGCAAAGAAAAGCAAATATAGATTTTAGTGATTAGACGGTAATGGAATGTAACAGAAATTCAATAAGTGAAAACTGACTTGATGTAGAAAAAATGTCTATTCATCTCACAAACGTACTAATTGTATGTGATGCAGGATTATCTTTATAATTAATAATGTTAAAAATGAAAATCTTTAAAGGTATTTTATTTTTAATCAAATATTCATACAAACCTCTTTAACTGGTATTACAGCAGATCTGCCCTTGGTTTCTTGTGGGCTGCATGTATGATTAGCACCTAACCCACCTGATGTCTGGTGTTACAACTCTGAAGTTTATTATTCATTTCGTGCTCTCTGTTCACTGACTTTTCATTTAATATTCGGCAACAGCAGCGCTAACAGCAACCTTGCTCTTCTCTGACTTATTCTTTCTTCCTATTTTCTTCCCTCCCTATAGTGTGCCCAAATTTATATTGATTTTCACTTTCCTTTCCTTTATTTCTAAGATATAACTTAGTTTATATACCAATCAGATTCATAAGTCTTATGGCAAAATGAAAATATATATACATACATAATATAAATATATATAATATATATAATTTATATAATATATATTCATATAAATAATATATATATAGCATACAAACTGGAATTTTCTAATTCCATTGTTTTCTTTCCTTCCATACAGTGACCTGACATTCCTGTTCCCTTTGTTATAATTTTTAGATGATTAGATAGTTTACCAATTAAATCTCTTATGAGAAATTTAATGCAGGTGTTGATAATACATACTGACCATCCTCCTTGCTTCTCTATCTGAAAACTATGTTTGTTTGTTTTTTATCACTGTATTACTGGTACTTTTCTTTAATGTTAGGAACTATAGTTTTATAATACTGTTAATCATAAGGTTTCATTTATATAATATTTCAACACCAAACTCTCCACTATATTGTCCCCATCAACATAACCAATCCCACCTCTGTAATCCCAAAATGATATGCTCAGTTCTTTCTACTAAAAAAGAATTGTCATTTCTTATGTTGCTTTTTATTTCTTATAATTACATTTGTTATTTCTTATATTTTATTATGGTCCTGTAGAAAAAATATTAGAAAATTCAAATTGTTTTTGATGTTTATCAAGTCAAATGTTAGAAGACTTGATACTGAAAAACAATCCTTTATATTTCTTCAGTCAGACCATTCTTGAAGGTATAAGTTTTGAATCTAAAATTACAGCAACTACAATGTAGAGATTTCAGTTTCATTAAAACGTTAATATATTTTCCAGTTCGACAGACTTGAATTGATATAAACAGTGGATAAATTTGTGACACTTAAAAAGGTCTGATTTCATTCTCAGTTTTAAAATTTAGCTAAATCCTAAACTACACCATTCTAACTTTTCTCTTTTTTTAACTGGAAATCTGTGGCTAATTTTATAGTGCACTCAGAAATCAAGAGCACTAAGTAAAATTTTCTTGTAAGAAATGAACATTTTTAAATAAATAGCTAAAAGAGGTATAAATTAAAAGATAAATTAATTTTGTGAACTCTTGAGTAATTCACTCTAACGGAAAGTCAATAGGTAAATGCTCATTTTTTTTACTTCTGAATCTACATTATTTCATATTTTGATTAATGATATTTTTTACTATATTTTCTTAAGAATTCTGTGAATGAGTCTTGATACATACCTCATTGTGTTAAGTTGATACAGGTTGGAGATTTTCATGGTGTCACCAATGGCTTTATGCTATTTGAATCCCTTATTTAAGCATATTTACTGGCAAGAACTCTTCCTAAATCAAATTATTGAGAAATGTTCTTTACTTATTTTTGCTCCTCCTGCAATAAAGCTTCTCTTCCTGAGTTATAAAGAGAATGGAAGACCTCATGGTATAAATAACACCTGCTTTTTACTCCCTTACTTTGTCACAATGAAAGACTAAATTATTTGAATTATATGTTTGAAATAATTATGACAGACATGCAGTAAGTAATTCAAAACCACATCATTTGAATAAATTAAAAGATATACTTAATAGAGTTCAATAGATAATTCTAGTTTACAGACCTCTGCTAAGAATATAATAGCAAAATCTTTCTAATTATCAACATCTCTGTTTACATCTGGTACTTAAATATTGACTTCTTTTAGCCTGCTTTGTTGTAATTCAACAGAGTTTGATTACTTGTTCAGGTATAATCTCAATCTACATTTCAGACTTCATTAATCTTTCGAAACTCAGGTCTTTCATCCGCCAACAGATGAAAACAAAACCAAATGAACTAAACAAACAAACCAAAACATGTGTCTTTCTTCCTCTAATTGTATGAAGGAAATAGTTTTCATTGATAGAAAGTATATGTATATCAAAGTATATCATTAACCACTTGCAATTTGGTCTATTTTATTTTTCTTCAAATTTAAGCCTAATAAAATCAAATTATTTTTATTTAATTATATAATAATATATAGATCATTTCCTCTCTAAATCTAGACATTCCTTCCATTCCTGATTTTATGTTTCTTTTTATTATATATTCACTGTTCTTTAAACCCATTACTCAAGAAACTCATATGTTAAAATGTACCTAAAATATTATCATCAATGATATGTAAGCCACTATGATTAAAATAAATATTATATTAAAAAAAGAAATGTCAAATTAATTACTCACTAAAAGAAAATAATCATAATAAATATTGTTGGTGTAAGATAATTGCTACGCTGAATCATTGTACAGTTCCTCTTTTCTTAGCTGAGGCTTCTTGGCTAAATTAATAACTAAGGGGAATTTTTCAATGTTTTCCAGGGGCTTGGGGTCAAATAGATTCTGCCCTGTCAAAATCAGATCCTGAATTGTCTCACACTAATAGCTAGATAAGAAGTTGCCAATAAATTTTAACTTGTTACATGGTTACTGGAACATCTTATACTTTAAAAACATTATACAGAGGTAAACTTGGTGAGATATTAATTAAATCGTGGTTTTAAATAAACTTGAAACCAACAGGATAATTTGCCTACTAAATCAGGATTTTAAAAGGACATACTCATTGAATCCAGGCATATTTGTTTATTATGGGTAACTTTATCTTCTTAAACTGTAGTTTGCAACTTCATATGGAATGGGCTAATTTTAGTATATATATATATATATATATATATATATATAGAGAGAGAGAGAGAGAGAGAGAGAGAGAGAGAGAGATTTTAGAACTATACCCAATAATGCTCAAACATACTCCTTGTAGTGATCTAGAGTGGGAAATATGGTATTCCAGGAATCAAACCTTGATTTGTCACATGTAAACCACATGAAACCCCTAAAATTTGTTTAAAACTAACTTTACAGTATATTTTCTGTATGTGGTCTCTAAATATTTTATTTGCATGCATATCAAGTAAAATTTTCTCAAGTGAAAAAAGATCACAAGTAGAAGAAATTTAAGAAGCCCTGAATTACTGTAAGAAACTTTATCAAACATTTAATGTTTATTAGGAAATAACATAAAAGACCAATGTTTATAACATTGATTTATAGAAATGAATGACAATAGTGACAGTAGCAAAACAATGTCTGGAAAATTAAGTGCATGTTCGCTTCAATAATGTTAAATAAATTCAATTAAAACGTTTTATGTAGGCTGTGAGCTTTGATTACTTAAAATTTATAATTCTCAACAGAAGACAGTTGACATTTCAAAACAATTTTGAGAGAACCTCTAGGCATTATGACAAATTGGGTGGAAGAACCATTTCACTACTAGTGTAGAGGTTAGATGTTCACATATCTAACAACCTGCTTATTTTAGTTTGGTATTTTCTGAAATAAAAGAGTATTGCAACAGTCAATAAAGCATGCAATTCATGCTTCCCATCGACTAATTGTATGCCTTGTCTATAATTATTTTTATGTAAATATAACCAGTGATTTTCCTAGAACTGTCTTAGGTAAACAGTGTAGGTAATTATCAAGTTAATTCATACGATGTCATATTTTATTCAGTAATGTTTTTTTTTGACAAATCAGAGTGGTTGACCTACACCCCTTTTTTCTCTTGGAATCTTGGTACAAACAACTACAAAGGGTCATCAGTTTAACTACTGTAAAAATTCCACTGCTGTAGCAGCTGGGGGATGTTTGGTTATTTTTTAAGTATACTTTTGTGCAACAGCAGATTCCTATTTTTCTCTAAAGCTCTATGGTAAAAATCTGCACTACTATTCTGCCATCTGCCTTTACTGTTTTTTTCTTTATTGAACGCCAAACTGCCACTTTTACTGATTATTCTGACAAAGTAAAGCCATCTTTATGAAAGTTTACTTAAAAGGAAAAAGTAGTTGGAGAGAAATCACTATTGAGTGTGAGAGTATTTATCAGAGAGCAAATCTATTGTGTTAGAAGAAACACATTACTAAATGGAATAACTAAATTCAGGAATTCATTGAGTTTGAGGAAAAACACTTCCACTGCACAGCTAAAGCAAGAATGATTACTAAATTATTACACCCAGATGACTAAGTTGAGTAAAATAAAAAACAATTTGGCTAACTTATGAAATTAATATAATGTATGGAATTAAACCTGTCAAAAACTTAGCTTCTAAACTATTTCACCTCTTCTATTTTGGTTATATATTTAATATAATATTTATTGTGTACCCATGTTTTAAATAAGCAGCAAATATTAAAATCTAAATTACCAGTGATATTGCTACAAAGATGATATTGTAGTACAGCCTCAAATTAGATAAGAAGATGCCTCCCAGTTTCTTGTTTTTCAGTTTAGTTTTGTCTCTCCAGGGTCTTTTATGCTTTTACAATGTTGTCTGAATTTGGAGGGGATTTCATTAAATCTATATTATATATCTATATATTTAAATCTATATTTTATATTATATACAATATATAGTATATAATATAATATATTATATTAATATTTGATACAATGGTCTATAATAAATAATAATATATTAATATAATATGATGAAATATAATATAATATTATGTGATTAATATAATATAATATGATTAATATAATATAATATAAAATATATATTCCTCATATGGGAAGCCGGGGATCCAAAGAAAGACCATCCTGGTTAATCTGCCTGAAAAGCAAATGCCCTAAATCTGCGTTATTGCTTTGGCCCCAAGATGACATTTTATTAGTAATTGGGTTTTCCAAATGATAAGAGATAATAAGCATTTACTTTGGCTATCTATCAGTTTTTTTCTTATAGAGATGTTATTCATTTCCCTCCCCATTTATATTTTTATAATTTAAGAGGTTAATTATTGTTGCTATTTTGAATATACTAGATATCAACCCTTTGTTATATTGAGTACAAATAATTTCTCCCATTTAGCCATCTTTTTGTGTTCTAACTTGTGTTTCTTTTTCCATACAGAACATAGTACCATTTGTTTATATTTGTTTCTGTAACTTTTGCCATTGGCACATATAGTTGAAGATTATGTTGATATCTATGTCTCAGATTATTCTGCCTATGTTTTTATCCATGTACTTTTAGATTCCAGTCTGATCTCAAGGTCCTTGATCCACTTTGAATTGACTTTTGTATAAAGTGTGAGATAGCAATTATTTTTTAATTTCTTATACTTGGTTATGAAATTGTCCAGTAACATTGTTGAGGAGACTGTCTTTATTTCATTTCATGTTCTTGACTCCTTTGTTAAAAATTTATTGACCATATGCTTGAAACTTCTCACTGAATGTTCTTTTCTCAACCAATGTTCAGAAAGTCTATCTTTATTCCAATACTTGCTGTTTTGATCATTTTGGCGTTATAGTAGAGCTTCAAGTTAGGATATGAGATACAGCCAGTTTCTTTCTTTCTTTTATTTTTTTCAAAATTGGCTATCCTAGAGCTTTAGGTTTCACAAAAACTTTATAATTGATTGTTTTAAGTCCTTGAATAATTTTGAATTTAAGAAAGATTTCATTGAATATAAATATAGTTTAGGCAAAATTGCCATTTTGATAATATCGATTCTTCCAAACCATGAACATGGTATACTTTTTCATTTCATTAGATCTTCTTTTTTTCTTAAATGTTTTGAGGTATTGTGCTATAAATCTTTTTCCTACTTTGTTAAACTGACTTATTGGGACTTGATGGTTTTTTACTCTATTTTAAGTAAAATAGACTCTTTGATCTCTTTCTCTTCTGAATCATTATTTGTGTAAAGGAATGCAGACAATTTTTTGTGTTGAATTTGTAAATGACCACTTGGTTGTATTGGTTTATTGTTACTTGGAGATATTCTATAGACTTTTTAGGGTCTTCAAAGCACAACAAATATAGATCCTTAGACATTTTTTTTCCAATTTGGATCACTTTGATTTCCTTCTCTTCTCTGACTGCTATTGTTAGAACTTCTATTACTATGTAAAAGAAGAGTGGATACAGTGGTCATCCTTGCTTTTTGCATGACCTAGTGGTAATTCTTTAAGTTTTTACCATTAAGAATAATATTGGGGGTCAGCGTGGTGGCGTAAGCAGTAAGGCATTTGCCTTGCACACACTAGCCTAGGACGAACTGTGGTTTGATCTCCTGGCATTCCATATGACCCTCCAAGCCAGGAGTAATTTCTGAGCTCATAGCCAGGAGTGAACCCTGAGCGTCACAGGGTGTGACCGAATATCCAAAAAAAAAAAAAAAAGAATAATATTAGAGGTAACTATTACTATCTTGAGAAAAGTTCTTCCACCCCATTTTGCGGAGGATTTTAATCATAAATAGATGTTGGTTCACGTCAAAAGCTTCCACTGCATTAAATGATATGAACATCTGATTTTTATCATTGCCTTTACTCTTGTTATATATGATGTTAATTGATTTGCCTATATTATAGCACCTTGCATCCCAGGATGAAACTTGATTAATCTTGGTTTAATTTTTCGATGTGATATTGGATTCAGTTTACTAAGATTTTGTTGAGAAATTTTGCATTGATTTTCATTAAGAAGTTAGGTTTGCAATTTGATCATTTGGTAGTATTTTTGTCAATTTAGATATGAGCAAACTAGGTTCAAAGATGTTAGGGATGATTCCTGTCTCTTGTATATTTTGAAAGTTTTTAAATAAGTGGAAGTAAATATTTTTTGACTGTTTGATACAACTCATTTGGTCCTGTACATTTATTCTTGGTGAGATTCTTAATTACCTTTTTAGTTTTCTGGATGTAATTGGCCTTTTTCGGCTATCTCCCTCATTCTATTTTTGAAAATTATGTGTTGTAAAAAATAGTTTTATTTCTTCTATATACTTTAACTTAATAGAGTAAAGTTGTGCTCCTAGGAAACTTTAAATAATGTCTAATTTCTGGACATTCCATAATAGTCTCTCCTTTCATTTTTTTTCTGATCTGATTATTTGATCACTTTCTCTATTTTTTTCTTGTGAATATTACCAACAATTTGTCTAATGTGTTTCTTGAATTGAAACACCAGTACTAGTGATCATTGTTTATTTGTATTACTTTCTTGATTTCTATATCATTGATTTCTTCTCTGGATTTTTTTTTTTTTTGGTTTTTGGGCCACACCCTGTGACGCTCAGGGGTTACTCCTGGCTATGCGCTCAGAAGTTGCTCCTGGCTTCTTGGGGGACCATATGGGACGCCGGGGGATCGAACCGCGGTCCGTCCTAGGCTAGCGCAGGCAAGGCAGGCACCTTACCTCCAGCGCCACCGCCCGGCCCCTTCTCTGGATTTTTTAAATCTCTTTCTTCTTCTAATATTTGGGTACCTTTGTTGTTAGATATCCAGCTATTTAAAACATGCCTTTATGATGTTGATTTTATCATTTTCTTTATTTCCTTAAGTTTACCCATATCACTAGGTATTTTTAAAAATGGTAGCTTTTATTATGTCCTGTAGATTTTGGTAACTTGACTCTTAATTCTCATTAATCTCAAAATTATTTTTATTTTTTATTTATTTACTCTTTGATATAACTTTTAAGAAACATTGAGTTGTTTAGTATCTAGGTGTTAAAATTTCTCCACCTCTTACTTTTATAATCAACTACTCTTTATGTGGCATTTTGGTCTGATAGGATGCTTAGTATTAATTTTATGTTTGTCAATTGAAATTAGTGTACATATGTCTTAAATTGTGATATACCCAGAAAATGTTCCATATACACTAAAGAAGAAATGTATTCAAATTTTTGACAATGGAAGGACCTGTAGAAATCTATTAATCCCTGATATTCTAGTTTCTCATTTAGGTTTCACATATCCTTTATAATATTCTCACCATTGATGAGAGTGGCATGTTGAAACCTTCCAATACTATCACATATTCATTGTTCTTTTACCTTGTATATGTGAACAAAAGCCTTAAAATTTTTCTTGACCCAACAGTTGGTGAGTTTATATTGATTATAGTTAGTAATTCTTATTTTCCTGATCAATAATTTTTCCTCTGATCAATAAGAGTGTCCATCCATATTCTTGATTACTTTCATTTGTTTTAATATAAGTATGGATAACCCAGAATTTTTTTTTGTTTTCCTGTCTTATATCATTCTATTTCATCGTTTTACTATTATCCTATGTCTATTCTGATATTTTTAAAGTGTATTTGTTTTGTATTGCTTTGTTTTGGTTTTGGTTTTTGGGTCACACTGGCCAGCGCTCCGGGGTTAATCCTTGATCAACGCTCAGAAATCGCTCCTGGCAGGCTCAGGGACCATATGGGATGTCTGGATTTGAACTACAGTCCTTCTGCATGCAAGGCAAAATCCCTACTTCCATGTGTGTTTTCTGTAAGCAGTATATATATATATGTGTTTTGTTTCCTGATGCAACATTCCACTCTGTGTCTTTTGGTAGTAGAGTTTACTCCATAAACTGACAAGGACACTAGTGACATAAATGGCTGTTTTGTCATTTTATTATGTAGGTTTGTTGTTTCTATGGCTGGTGATTTGGTTTATGTAAGTGACCTTTCAGTAGTTCATTTAGAATTGGTTTTGTTATCACAGATGTTGCCAATTTTGTTTCTCTGGGGATGTTTTTATATTTTCCTCCCATATAAATGAGTTTTGCTGCATAATAGACTAGAGGTTGAAAACTTCATTCACTAAGTAATTTGAATATGTTTTTCCACTCTTTTCTTGCCTGGATCATTTAATATGGTAAATATCATGTGATTTTAAATTTCTTTCTTTTTATTTATTTAAGATTTTTCTACTCTGCTATTACTTAAGAAATCATGGGGCCAGAGTAGTGGCACACCGGTAGGACATTTGTCTTGCATGCAGTTGACACAGGATGGAAGGCTATTCAGTCCCCAGGCATCCCATATGGTCCCCCAAGCCAGGAGAAATTTCTGAGTGCACAGCCAGGAGTAACCCCTGAGCGTCACTGGGTGTGGCCCAAAAAACAAACAAACAAAAAGAAATCATTCTTTCTCTTTGGTTTTTGCTATTGTGATTATTCAGTGTTGTGATGTTGCTCATTTTAGGTTTGTTTTGTTTTGTAATATTTGGCCTCTTGAATTTGTGCAGCTGTCTCCTTCTAAAGAGTAGGGAAGTTCTCTTGTATTCTCTCTCCCACTACTTGTTCTCCTTTCCCTTTTTCATTTTCCTAATCTTCTGATATTCCTATTTTTCAGAGATCATAGAAATTTCTGTCTTACTTCATTAAGGAATTGCTGTCTTAGCTCATTATATTGTCCTTCATCATTTTTGTCTTTCCTTTTTTTATTTCCTTCTCAATGTTAGCTTGTGTCCCCATTTGATTATGCAGCTATGACTTGCTAGTAAATTATTTAGCTACTTTAAATTCATTTGTATGGAGTGTCTTATCTTCTGAAAGAGTTTTTATTTAAAGCAGCTGATTTTCTCATCTATACATTAATTTCTCTGGATAGTGCTTCTTTAATTTCTATTGTATTAAGTGTTGATTTTAGATCTTCCTGAACTAGGCTCCAACTTTTTTATCTTTAATTAAGTTTTTTAAGTTTTGATAAAAGAGCTAAGAACATGAATTGGAATAAAGACAGTCTTTTCAACAAATGGCATTGTGACAATTGAATAACAACATATAATAAATTAAAGGTAGATCCATATCTCACACCTTACACAAAAGTCAGCTCAAAGTAGATCAAAGACCTTGATATTAGACTTGAATCTATAAGTACAATGAAGCACATCTAGACAGAATACTCCAAATATTAGATATTATAGGAGTCTTTAATGCATGATGCCAATGTCAAAGGCTACAGAATCAAATTGGAACACTCTTAAAGGAAACAAACCTACAAAGTGAAGTGGCACAATAGCCCTTTATGTCACTAGTATATTCTTGAAAATCAATAGACTATACTCTCTTATCAAAGACACAATGTGAAGTATTGAAACAGAACCAAAATTCTACTTTACACTGTTTAAATAAAACACTTCTAAAATAGATGGATAAACACAGACTCAGATTAAGTGAATGAAAAGCAATGGTACAAGCCACTGGAAAACAAATGAGTCTAAATGAATAAAAATAGTCTCTATGGCGAAAGAAACCTGGGCTAAAACTAAAAGACAACTAATTGAGAGAAAATGTTTGCATTCAACAAAACAAATAAAGGGTGATATCTAGGATATACAAATTACTCATAAAGCTTAATCCCCCCAAAATCTAAAACTCCGTCAAAAATGGGGAGAAAAAGTAAGAGATACCTCTCTGTGGAAGACTATCAATTGGCCAATAGGCACAAGAAAAAAGCTCTCATCATTGCTTATAATGAGGGAAAACCAAATCAACATGACAATGAAATATCTTACACCAATGTGCTTGGCTCGTTTAAAAAAATAATGGAAGCAATCACTGTTGGCAGTGATGTAATAAAAAGGAATTCTCAGCCACTTCTGGTGGGAATTTTATTTATTTCAGTCCTAATGGAAACCAGTACAGAGTGTTCTCAGTATACTCAGAATCAAGTTGCCATGTGACCCAGAAATTTCACTTTTGAAAATCTATCCTTAGTACAAAACATTCATTCAAAAGGACAACATTCTTAATTGAAACACTTAGTACAATAGCTAAGAGTTGAAGGATGTCCAATAGCAGATGAGTGGATCATGAAGCTATAGTGCATTTATACTGTGGGATGTTACATTGCTGTAAGGAATGATGCAATCATGAAATTCACTGCAACATAGATGGAACTGGAAGATATGTTAAATGAAGTAATCCAGAAGAAGGATAAAATTATTTAAAATAACTTCTTGAAGGTTTAAATTGGGATGCTCTGCAACACATTTGGCCTCAGAGTATAGTGAAGAAAATGAAAATTATAGAGGAGAAAGACAGATTTGAAACAGGGGACTATTTTAAGGGTAGTGAGGTGTATAGATGGTATAAAGGAAGAGGAAATCCAATTTTCCAAACTTCCGAGTCAACAACACTGAAATAATCAAACACAAACTTAAACTACTTAAAATAGTGTCTGTTATGATGGCAGGTGTTGCAATATTGCCCTTGATGGGGCTGACTGATGGAGGGATGGAGGATGAGGTCTTTCTCCTCCAGCCTGGAGCATGTGTCTGCCACCCTGTTCAGCAGGCGGTTCTGAGCTGAATGCTGCGGGTTAAAGGCTAGCAGACAGTCAGGCTTGTCAAAATTCAGCTTTATTTGGAGGACAAGACTGAAACCAAAAGCCACAGCATCAGTTCCAACCATAAAGCCCCTTGCCTTCCACAGACCCTTGCTTTTTTTTTTATAATATAATTTTATTTTGATCATAGTGGCTTACATATTGCTGACAATAATATTTTAGGTACATATTCACATAAAATCAGGAGGGATTCCCATCCATCACCAAATTGTTCTTCCTACCCGTCCGTTTTTGTCTTCCCTCCCATTTCTTCTTCCCTCACCCCCAGGGCGGCTAGAATATGTGGTCCCCTCTGTATCTAACCTATTACTTAGTAGTCTTGCACCTGTTTGGTATTGAGGCCTCCCTTATATCCCCCTCTAACTGGAGGCAAGACCAGCTATTTCAAGTTACGTGGTTTTGCCTGAAAAAGAAAAAAGTAATAAATTGGGGTAAGAGTCTAATACCCCGAAAATGGGCGGAATCCTTCTAGTGGCTCTCATCATCGATTTGGGAGGTGAAAAGAAAGAGAAGGTGAAACACTCCACCAGTACCAAAAGAAGTGTTAAATATCCATTGAGGACTCCAGCTATATCGATAAGCACCACAAAAAAACAAACAAAAAAACAAAACAACACAAACAAAAAAACAACAAAAACAAGCATACAAACAAAAAAACACACCATGGTCTTGAAATAAGAAACATGGCATAGCACATAACGAAAGAAAAGAGAGGAAGAGAAAAAATAAGTATAACTGGGGACAACAATTTCAATAATCACACCCAAAGAGAGAAATCGACCAAAATAGATAGGTAAATGAAAATAATAATAATAATAATAAATGAAGGTAAATATATATATATAACCAAGGTTTTGTGCTTTTTGTATTTTTGTTTTTTCCCTCCTGCCCTGGCACAGTAAATATTGGGGTCATTTGAAAAGAAATTCACTTGGCCTAAAAAATATGGGGTTTCTCCGTCCTTGGAGTATACTGTCATGGGGATCAACTCTAGACTTTGCTCAGGATCATTTACTCTCCCGGTGGCGTTTTTGTGGTTGGTAGACTTCTGCTCTGTCCAGGGTGATACAATCAGAGCTCTGTGTTTAGAGGTCTCAGTATCTGCACAGATCCTGAGATGGGATTTATGATGAAGTCAGTCTTCGTGATTCTAGAGGTTCTGTTACCTCAGTGTCATTTTAATCCATATTCTGTGGTTGGTGATCTTGGGCTTTGCACTGAGCCTAGGATGGCACCTAGGTTAGCGTCTTTCTTTGTGCTTCCAGAAGCTCCATTCCGTTACAATTGTCTCTGCAGGACCTTTGGGACTGGGGATTATGCTTATTTTGCAGGTCATAGTTCAAACCCTAAACTAGGGCTTTTTTATTGGTCCCAAGATGTGTACAGTCTGGTCGTGGTTCTATCAGCCAGTCATCTGTAAATCTGCGATCTTGGCTTTTGGACCTACCAAAGGGTGCCAAGTCTTCTGGTTTTGTCTTGTCGTTAGCTGGTAAGGTAGGCTAATCTGCTCTAAGGTCAAGTTGTTCACATTATTCTCGTTGTCAGGATATCATGTTAGAGCTGGCCCTTGTTGTTGACCCCGCAGTATTAAGGCTGTCCTGGATGGGATTTGTTTCCTCCAGCTGTGTGAAGAGCTGTGCCCTTTCTATGTCTGGGATCCAGGGTTCAAGGCTGGATGAATGGTATCTAATCACCTGAGGTCTAAGTTGATTCCACATGACATATTTTCCAGAGATATCCCTGTATTATTAACAACTGTGAGTTCCTATCTCTATTAGATAAGAGCTCTTTTCTATATGTAAGATTTCCCCTTTATTTAGTGTGCCTTTGCAGGGACAAATGGTGCTACATTATATTGTCGGTGTATATGGGGGTGGACAGAGGGGATAACAGAAACAGGTCACATCCCCAAAAACAATAAAAAATGAAAAAAAAAATAAAAAATGAAATAAAATAAAATATAATAAAAATAAAATAAATAAAAAAAGAAAGGGAATGACAATGTATATGCTCACAAATGTATATGTAGGACAGGCATTTGAAAACATAAATTAAAAAAAAATAAATAAATAAAAGAAAAAGAAATAAAATGAGTTAGCGAAGCTTTTAAAGGACCAAAGTGGTGCAAAAAACTACCTTACATTTGGGGGAAAGCCGGTAAAGATGTGGTGTATTACAGGTCTTATGCCTATGTTGGAAGTACAGTTTTTCCCATTGCCTTTTGGGTTTTTCTTGTGGTGTGTGGGTTCCCAGGCATCTTACTATCCCACCCCCTGGCCTTCTTCAGTTTGGTAAAAATTTGTGGTAGGGAGGTCTTGGAAGGATTCTTGTATGGGGGATACTTTTGGACCTAGGCCCGGTTTCAAGAAACAGTCCACGTTAGGGGGAGTTGGTAGGGAGGGCCACGCAGCATGAGTCTGCAGGGGAGTTGGCTGTCTTTTCTTGCAGGAGACTAGGTGTGGGTTTGACTGGGTGTCCCCTCGCCTGGGTGCTGGGTACTGGTTCGTTGGGTAGGAGGTCGATCTTGATGCCTAATAGATTAAGGACTGAGGGTGAAGAGTTTTAATATGGTGGGAGATCTGGATGGGATTGAGGGGTGAAGGGATAGTTAGATTTCCGGAGGGGAGAAAGGGGAAGGTATATGAGAGGGGTATGAAGGGAGAGAAAAGAAAAAATACCTTATAAAGAAAGGGAGAAGAGAAAGGGAGAAAAAAGTAAAGAGAAGAATAGAAAAAAGAGAGAAATGAAGAAAGAAAAAAAAAGAAAAGAAAAAAAAGAAGAAAGTAGTGAGAAGAGAGGAGAGAATAGCAAGGGAATGCTGGATTGGTTGATTGTGTTCGATGAATAGAGCCTGTAGTTTAAGTCCGTACGTCGCAGTTACTGCTTCGGTGATCTGGCTGGTCACGTGCTTCAATTCCTAAAAGAAGGTTTAACCTAGAGATAAAGTGTATGTTAAAGATTTTTCTCGCGGCCATCTCGTAGTGCAAGCAAGGTATGGTTTCTCGTGTAGTATCCTGAGTTGCCATCTTAGTTTGTCCGCCCTTTGTATCCAAGGGTGCCTGTGGACAGAAAAGCTGAGAGGTTATTTAAAATATAGTAAGATAAAGGCATTAAAACATAGTGTTAAGGTATGTTTCCATTGCAGTCAGTGATTTCCCGTGGTGTTCTATACTTGTGTTCCTGTATACGATCTCTAAGGGATTATTGTGGGCCTTTGTTGTAGAAGTCTGATTACATACCTGTTCTCTCTATGCTGCTGTCTCTGTTGTTGCTGTTTTCTTTGTGGTATACTATGTAGTCAAGAGTTTGCGTTGTTCCTTTTTCATGTATTTTGGACACTGCTCCCAAGTATATGATGACTATTACAGTACTCGGAGTTTCTACCCTGTTAAACCCTGTTATTTGATTGTTAGGTATTAGTTGCGTATAAAATATATGTTCCAGGTGCTTCAGAATAGTGCTACCATTCTGTGTTTATCTTTTGTCTTCTGACTTACTTCGTTTAACATAACATGATCTAGGTCCATCCACGTTGCTGCAAAGTCTGTGATTGTACCATTTCTGACTGCCATGTAATATTCCATTGTGTATATGTACCACATCTTAATGATCCATTCATCTGTTGTTGGACATCGAGGTTGGTTCCAAGATTTGGCTATTATACTGAGTGCTGCGATAAATAGTGGGGTGCATATGTATTTTGGGATGAATATCCTTCCAACTTGGGGGTATATGCCTAGAAGGGCAATTGCTGGGTCAAATGGCAGCTCAATTCTGAGTTCTTTGAGCACTCTCCAGACTTTTCTCCATAGGTGTTGGACTAGGGGGCATTCCCACCAGCAGTGGATGAGAGTTCCTTTCATACCGCATCCCCGCCAACAAAGGTTTTTTCCATTATTTTTGATGTGAGCCATCCTCACTGGTGTAAGGTGGTATCTCATTGTTGTCTTGATTTGGATCTCCCTGATGATGAGTGAAGGTGAGCATGTTTTCATGTGTTTGTTGGCCATCCTTCTGTCTTCCTCAGAGAAGTGTCTATTCATTTCATCTTCCCATTTTTTATGGCTTTATTTGGTTTTGGGGGACTCAACTTTCTGAGTGCTTTGTATGTTCTAGATATCAGCCCTTTATCTGATATGTCGAGTGAAAAGATTTTTTCCCATTCTGTTAACTGTCTTCTTGCATTAAGTAGGGTTTCTTTCGCCATGCAGAAGCTTTTTAGTTTGATGTAGTCCCATTTGTTTATATTTGCTGCTAACATTCTTGCCATTGGTGCTCCATTCTCAAAGACCTTTTTGATATATAGGTCTTCGAGTGTTCTGCCTATTTTATTCTCGATAAACTTTATAGATTCGGGTCTGATTTCAAGGTCTTTGATCCCTTTTGAGTTGACTTTTGTATAAGGGGTGAGGTATGGGTCAATCTTCATTTTCGTACAGGTGGTTTTCCAATTGTACCAACACCATTTGTTGAATAGACTTCCTTTGTTCCATTTCAGGTTCTTGCCTCTTTTATCAAATATTAGTTGGCTGTATATCTTGGGGATTATGTCTAAGAATTCTGTTCTGACCCACTGGTCTGAGGTCCTGTCTCTGTTCCAGTACCATGCTGTTTTGATTACTATGGTTCTATAGTATAGTTTCAAGTTAGGTAAGGAGATGCCTCCCAGCTTTTTGTTTTTCAGTATGTGTTTGGCTATCCTGGGTCTTTTGTGGTTCCAGATAAATTTTGTGATTGATTGTTCTATTTCATTAAAGAATGTTGTCTGGATTTGGATAGGGATTGCATTAAATCTATATAGTAGTTTGGGTAGGATAGTCATTTTGACTATGTTAATTCTACCTATCCATGAGCATGGGATGTTCTTCCATTTCTTTAGATCGTCTTCAATTTCTTTCTGAAGCGTTTTGAAGTTTCCCTGGTATAGGTCTTTCACTTCCCTTGTAAGGTTGATTCCTAGGTACCTGATATTTTTTGATACTATTTTAAATGGTATTGTATTTTTAATCTCTCTCTCCTCAACTTCGTTGTTTGTATATAGAAACGCTACTGTCTTTTGTGTATTGACTTTGTATCCAGCCACTTTGCTGTAGTGGTTAATTGTTTCTAGGAGTTTTACTGTGGACTCTTTAGGATTTTCGATGTATATCATCATATCATCTGCAAATAGAGATAGTTTGTGTTCCTCTTTCCCAATTTGGATTCCTTTGATTCCCTTCTCTTGTCGGATTGCTCTTGCTAGGACTTCTAAGGTTATATTGAATAATAGTGGAGAGAGTGGACAGCCTTGCCTAGTTCCTGACCTTAGTGGGAATGCTTCTAGTTTCTCGCCATTAAGTATAATGTTGGCTGTAGGCTTTTCATAGATAGCTGTAACTATCTTGAGGAAGGTTCCTTCTAACCCTATTTTGCTGAGTCAGACCCTTGCTTTTATACCCCAGAACCAGGTACCACCCAATGGTGGGAGCAGAATCAGGTACCACCCTAGGGTGGGAGCAGAATGCCAGGTCACACCCTACAGTAAGGCACAATCACCGATCAGGATAAGGTCAGTAACATAATAATCCCATTGAAATGTTTACATACACAACAATTCCCTCATTTGTTTTTAGTAAACAGACATTAATAATATACTAAAGTAAGTAATATTGTCTACAACTATTAAAGGAAAAACTAATCAATAATAAAAGAGCGGCTGTTTGCATAAGTGCATCACAGGAAAATGTAAAGAAAAACTTCTAATCTAAACATAGGGTGTCTAAAACCAGAAACATGTGTCAAGGAATCAATTGCAAGCTCCTGAGATGATAGATCTGCGACGTACAAGGTGGAGTAAGTTCTTCCTTGGAAAAGCAGATGGAGAATCTGAAATTCAATGATCAAGGATCTAGTAGGCAATGAGGAGCTCCCGGGCAATCAGAAAGCCCAATTGTAATCCATAGATATAGATCCTTCGAAGAGATGCCAGAAAGGTTGTGTAGCAGGCGAGAAGCATCTTTTCTTTATTTGTTGTTGTTGTTGTTGTTGTTGTTGTTGTTGGTTTTGGGTATTTGGTTTTTGGGTCACACCCTAGGGTAGGGCACAATCACGATCAGGGTAGAGTCAGTAACATAATGATCCCATGGAAATGTTTACATACACAACAGCAAGCAGGCAGGAAAATATAGGAGAGATTTGGAGAATATTGGTGGAGGAAAATTGATACTGGTTATAGAATATGTAGTAATATGAAACTTTGAGTGTCTAAAACAAAACTATGAATAACTTTGCAAATCACCATGATTTATGTTAAAATGAAAGATAATTTGTGATTTATTCATAAACACCTAGTGCAATAAACCATAAGTTATACTCATTGGGTTAACATTCTTTTTCATTTCTTTTTTTTTCCTGCTACCTACTTCTCCATTTTTTTCAAAGCTGTCTATGATCTCCGACCTTTCATCTGAAATCAGTAGACATTTGTAAGTGTAAATTGGAATTTTTAGCATAAACTATTTTCTAACTTTTTTGTTAGTTCTTGCAGCAGTGCTGTGGGTGGGCAGATGGTTGTGCTGAGGAAAACATGAGGTTCCAGGGGCAGAAAATAGGGCAAGCATTTTGAGCTACATCTATCTTCTACCCCATAACACCACATTGCAGGAAACATTATTATTTATTATTTTCTTATAGCTGCACAGTATTTCTTTAGATGGGTGTATTTGTGTGCAATAGACAACTTCTTAATCAATTGTGTGTATCTGGATATTTCCATATTGCTATTTATTGCAAAACATGTTTCAATTTTAATAATGTAGTTGTAGAGTAACATTAAATTTATACATTAAAATGTACAATATTCATTCTTTTCCTCCAGATTTACGATACATTTCTCTCACTCAATTCAAGTCTGCTCTTTGGCTTTTTAATATTCTATTTGTTTTTTTTTGTACTCCTATGCATATTTTACTATATATAAATTAGTTATTATTCTTATTATAAATGTAGTATTAAATTTTAATTTAATAATTATAAAATGCTGAATATAACAAATTTACCCATTTTCATATAATTATTTCTCCAGTGTATTCATAAATAAATCAATTCTTAAAAAGGCAAGTGTTCGCTTAAAGTTTAATATTTAAGTTCCCAAACTGTTAATTTTTATGTAAATATGGTCACTTGATCTCTGCTAACATATTTAAGCTTAGGCAATTGCATAAAATGCACAACTTTTAAAAAATAATAATGTACATAAAAATACTTCTGTTAGTTGCAAATCACATATTCTTGGGTATAGTTGAGATAGAGATAGTAAAGGTGTGAGTAATGTGAACATTTAGGACCCTGAAAGATAGTACAGTGGGTAAGGTATTTGCCTTGTATGTGACTGACCTGCATTTTATTTCCTAAACCCTATATGCCCCTATATTCCATCAATACTGATCCTGAATAAAAGAGTCAGGAATAAATCCTGAAAAGCACTCTGTCAAAGAATTTGTGAATACTGAAAAGCCTTGTTCTTACCAATCCCCTGTTTTATTTTGTTTGAGATTCCTTAGGCATTTTATAAAAATCTATCCAACATAGTGTAAAGATTCTGCTAGATAATTTTAGTAAAGGCCATTTAAAATAAAAGATATCAATATGTTAATAGTATTCATTATATAATACTATATACCACGTGAAATATATATGATATATTATTTTGATATTATTATTGATAAAATATTAATAAAGTAAAATTTTCATTTTACATCATGTTTATAAACAGTCTATAAAAGTATGCATTTAAATTCTTTATTTATTTATTTTTGGTTTTGGGGGCCACACCCATTTGACGCTCAGGGGTTACTACTGGCTAAGTGCTTAGAAATCGCGCCTGGCTTGGGGGACCATATGGGTCACCGAGGAATCGAACCGTGGTCCTTCCTTGGCTAGCACTTGCAAGGCAGACACCTTACCTATAGCACCTCACCGACCTCAAATTATTTATTTTTATCTTATAAAATCTTTTATTTGTTTTTATTATAAGAGCTCTGTGTTTTTTCTTTTGTGATTTTTTTTGTTCATACCACAGCATATTTAATAACCTTATGCCTAATGTAACCAACTTCTACACATCACATACTATGGTGAACATATTTTTCACATTAGAGCTTTTCTTTTTTACTTACTTCAGATATCTATTTGGCTCACTACTAGAAATTTATAACGCTAAATTTGATCTCCAGAGACCAGCATTAACAGTGTAGTGTATTTACTTACTGCCATTTAATGAAGCAAATGTAGAAAAAAAAGAACAGATAAACAAATTTAACACTGAGAAACCAAAATTATAATACAACATAGTTGTCAATAAATGCAGTCAAAATAGAATAAAATTATGTGGATAAGAAAAAGAATCTAATCAAACTATGAGGTTTAAAAAAGGATTTGACCATGGTAATTCATTTCTTTTATTTCTCTTAATGAATTATATCAGTTCAACTAAGCTTTTTGTATACCTCCTGGTCACACTTTTTAAAAATACTCTTTACAGCCTGAAATTTGTACAGCTCTTGATATAGTTCTTGTAATCAAAAACACTCTTAGGGCTGGAGTAATAGCAGAGAAATAGGTCATTTGCCTTGTACATGGCTGGCCTGAGATTGTTCCCCAGAATTCTACAAGTCTACCAGCGGTGATTTCTGAATCAAAGTCAGGAGTAACCTCTAAGTACTGCTAGATGTAGTCAAAAACAAAAACAGAAAAATAATACCAAAAAGTCTATAATCTAGTGTTTTTTGAAAACCAATGGTACTTATAAGAAAATATACTAATCAGAGTGATAAAAATAGCAAAAAATTATTAATATTAAAATAGAAAAAAGATAAATCTTTATAAATAATACAATTTCCCACTCATAAAGACATAAAGAAAATTTCTCAGTATGATCACACTAATGAACAGGACTGTGATTCAAACCAAAATATGTCAACTAGTTCTACTGTCTGTCTTTTTAATTTAATTAAAATTTAGTGAAACAAAAGTGTCATTAAAATTAGTAAAAATCATTTTTAAATATTATATAATGTATAGAATAATAATTTTTCTTTAAGTGTACTTTCATAATCTGCCAAAAGAACACTACGTCAGTTCAGAAATGGTTGATCTCTAAGTGTGATATGAATATAAGTATGCTTATAGTTAAATTCTTGCTGAAATCTGAAAGACACAAAGACAGCATAAACCAATCTAAATCATGTACCTCTTCACTGCAACTGCTTTCCCTTGAATAAGTGTCAGTTTTACATAGAAAATGTATATATATATATACATATATATATATATGTATATACACAAACTCACAGCATTTAGATTTTGAATATCATTTCTTTGCAGGTTCTGCTGTTATATTGAATATCTGTACTATTCTAGCTACTCCTATAATTGAATCCCGCAGTGTCAACTGTTGGGCAGCAAATCAGAACCCAGTTTCAACAATGCCAGCTCGGCCAGATTCATTATCTCTATCTTTGTTCACAGTGGGTCTGTCAATTTTTAAAGTGACGATGGTCTTTGAGATTCTGATAGAGTCCTCACTAAAAATTTACATTTTAGCCTAGCTTGCAGGAACTTTTGTTCACAGACTGAAAGTAAAGGTTATTACTGATTATTGTATCTTCTTAAGAATTCCTGCTTCCACTTCCCATAGGAACTTTATATATTGGGAATTTCTTCAGTGAATGAGAATACACACATACGCACATACTTGCATATGTACACACACACACACACACACATTATATATGTTTTTAAAAGAACTGAGAAAAGTCGTGAAAGATATGGTGTTTGTGTGAGATATCAGCAAGAAAGCTAGTTACCAGAATTTTGTTTTTGTCATGGCATTGTATAGTTTAATGAAATATTTATTGGTAGTTGAGCATTCAATTATTGTTTTTGTTGACTGAGCTTATGTGGCTTCGGGGATAATTTCACATCTAAACTGGTGTATTCCTACTGGGATGTCATTATTAAAATTAGGAGGTTGTGTGTTGCATGGCAACATGGTTCCACACTTTGAAGATCTGTGGAGTTGAACCCTTGAGCACAATTGGCGATAGTGGTGGTTCGTGCGCATGAGGACTGGGGCTTCTAGAGGCTTGGGGAAAGGTTGCACTTTGGCCTTCAAAACGCACCTGCAGATATCAGCCACAAAATCAACATACCAGGCATTTGTTGCAGCTAGAAGTCTCTGTAGAGATGAATGAAAGACAGTGAGGCTGGGACCATTATCATGGGTTCAGTTGTAGGATGAGTCTGTGTGTTTAGCTGTCAGGGTTTTAGCATGAGCCATCCTCGGTGTCCCAGTGTCATCAATAGTAAGGACGTTGACCCGTGAATTTTTGCTGCTAGTTGGGCCTTTCTTTTCCAGATTGAGATGTGGGTGGCTTAGGTCACTTCCATAGTCAAGATGGTTTTCTATAAATCATGGATATGGCTGTCAGGACTTCTGGAAGTACAGAGACATGGGACAGAGAAATCATACTGGCTGCCCTAAACTCCCTAGATATGTCACCTCCCCCAAAAAATATGTCAACCCTGGAATTTTGGGTGACTAGGATTCTCTGCAGAAATTAATGGAAAAGTACTGTCAGAATTACTAACATATTTTTGTTTAAAAAAATAAGGTTTTGGGGCCGGAGAGATAGCATGGAGGCAAGGTGTTTGCCTTGCATGCAGAAGGTCGACGATTCAAATCTCGGCATCCCATATGGTCCCCTGAGCCTGCAAGGAGCGATTTTTGAGCATAGAGCCAGGAGTGACCCCTGAGCGCGGGTGTGGCCCAAAAATCCAAAAATAAATGTTTTTTTTAATCAGCTAGTGTTTTCTTGAAATGTGATTTTGTTCAAATTCTATTATAATATACACCTTATACTTGAGGACTGTTGTCGACAAAACTAGATAAGAGACAGAGATTTTTAGACTAGTAAAACAATCGACATATTTAAACTGTTATGTAATAAAAAGAACATATGAGTATGGATAAAAAGCTTGTACTCTATTTAGCTAGGATGTGATATTCCTGGGAATTAAATTATTGATTGACCCAGATGGCTAAAGAGTACATTCTAAAAACGACTGGTAATACCTGTCAAGAACTACAGAAACATATTTTAAGGCATAGTTCATACCTAAAAAATGGGTGTTCCACACTTGTTTGCCCTCTTGTGATTCATTTATTCAGAATAATGGCTTATGCAAAAAATACCTAGTCAGAATTATCTAAATCATACACTGAATTTTTGTTGTTTTTTGGACCACACCCAGTAGGGCTCAGCAGTTGTACTCCTGAATCTGGGCTTAGAAGTCTCTCATGGTAGGCAAGGTGAAACAAATGGGATGCTGGGAATCAAACAAAGGGTATGTCCCGAGTGGGCCCTGCACAAGGCAAATACCCTACTGCTGTATTATCTCTCCGGCTCCATATTGAATTTTATCTGAAATTCAATCTTTTATTTGTGTACTAGTTTTCAGCATTTAGTGTTCTATATATTTGGTACAAGTGCAAAAAATGCTTAAAGAAATATGTGTGGGTTTATACTCTGAACCTCAGCCATATTTGTCATGATTGGCACATCGTCACTATCATCTGTTTTGTATATGTATATCTATCTATCTACATAATGACATAGGTAGTGAACAGGTAATATATTAAAATTAATGTAAATAACAGAAGTCAATTTCCAAATGACTGTATTTAATAGTTTGTAATTTATTAATATAGAATATTCAATTATGTTTCTGGCTTTGTTTTTGTTGGTTTTGAGTGTACCCAACTGTACTCAGTGATTATTTCTGATGCTGTGCTCAGTATGCATGTCTGACAAAGCTCAGGGGACCATGTGTGGTGATTTGGACCAAACCAGAGTCTGTCACATGAAAGTCAAACAGATATATTATTTATCCAGAATTTAAATTCACAAGTTTTATACTTAACAATTCTATTGTATATATTTCAGAAATAAGGTAGCATTTTTATGATTTTAATAAGATTATATATTTCTTCACGTACTAGAGATAAAAGGAGTACTCATCTCTACTTCTATTATTGTGGGAAAATTCCTCATTTTATAAATATGATTAAAACCCTACATGAAGTAAACAATTATACATGAATTATATTTGTACATAGCTAGTTATGCTCCTAAATTTAGTGAAGAAATTTATTCAGCATCATACTGCAAAGAGGTAGTTTTATGCTTTCTCTGTCCATTCTTCAGCAAAAGAAATTGGAAGCTAATTAAAAAATAATATTGTAGACAATGTACCCCCATAGTTTGGTGAGGGAAAATCAACTTACTTTCATATGTATAAAGTTAATAGACTCCAGTTAAATAAAAAACTTTGTAATAAGTACTCGTCAAATACTTTGAGGATTTTATCATTTCAAAGTGCCCAATATAAATTGAACACCATAATGAATTCTTTTTTTTTTTTTTTAATGTAGTTATTTCTCTAATTGCACTCACCACTCTTTCTGGTAAGCTTAATATTATGGGCCAGTCCTAGGCTCATCTCTATTGTTTCTGGGTATTATTACAATAATGTCTTTAATTTTTCTTTTTTTTTTTTTATTTTTTTTTACACCACCCATCACCAGTGCAACATTCCCATCACCAATGTCCCAAGTCTCCCTCCTCCCCACCCGACCCCCGCCTGTACTCTAAACAGGTTCTCAATTTCCCTCATACATTCTCATTATTAGGACAGTTCAAAATGTAGTTATTTATCCAACTAAACTCATCACTCTTTGTGATGAGCTTCCTGAGGTGAGCTGGAACTTCCAGCTCTTTTCTCTTTTGTGTCTGAAAGTTATTATTGCAAGAATGTCTTTCATTTTTCTTAAAACCCATAAATGTGTGAGACCATTCTGCGTTTTTCTCTCTCTCTCTGACTTATTTCACTCAGCATAATAGATTCCGTGTACATCCATGTATAGGAAAATTTCATGACTTCATCTCTCCTGACAGCTGCATAATATTCCATTGTGTATATGTACCACAGTTTCTTTAGCCATTCGTCTGTTGAAGGGCATCTTGGTTGTTTCCAGAGTCTTGCTATGGTAAATAGTGCTGCAATGAATATAGGTGTAAGGAAGGGGTTTTTGTATTCTATTTTTGTGTTCCTAGGGTATATTCCTAGGAGTGGTATAGCTGGATCGTATGGGAGCTCGATTTCCAGTTTTTGGAGGAATCTCCATATCACTTTCCATAAAGGTTGAACTAGACGGCATTCCCACCAGCAGTGGATAAGAGTTCCTTTCTCCCCACATCCCCGCCAACACTGTTTATTCTCATTCTTTGTGATGTGTGCCATTCTCTGTGGTGTGAAGTAAATTTTTGGAATCTTATAATCTTCCACGATTGAATGAAGAGGATGTAGCATATCTAAACACACCCATTACTATTGAGGAAATTAAGAAAGTAATCAAATGTCTGCCCAAGTAAATTTTTGGAATCTTATAATCTTCCACGATTGAATGAAGAGGATGTAGCATATCTAAACACACCCATTACTATTGAGGAAATTAAGAAAGTAATCAAATGTCTGCCCAAAAACAAAAGCCCAGGCCCAGATGGATTTACTAATGAATTCTTTCAAACCTTTCAAGAGGAACTACTACCAATCCTGGCAAGACTCTTTCATGAAATTGAAAAAACAGGAAAACTTCCAAATAGCTTTTATGAAGCCAACATTACCTTGATACCTAAACCAGACAGAGATGCTACGAAAAAAGAAAATTACAGACCAATATCGCTGATGAATGCAGATGCAAAGATCTTCAACAAAATCCTGGCAAATAGGATTCAATGCCTCATTAAGAAGATCATCCACTACGATCAAGTAGGTTTCATTCCAGGAATGCAAGGCTGGTTTAACATCCGTAAATCTATCAACATAATACACAACATCAACAGCAAGAAAAATAAAAATCACATGATCATATCAATCGACGCAGAGAAAGCATTTGACAAGGTCCAACACCCATTCTTGATCAAAACTTTCAGCAAGATGGGAATGGAGGGAACCTTTCTCAATATAGTTAAGGCCATCTACCACAAGCCAGAGGCAAATATTGTCCTCAATGGAGAAAAACTGAAAGCCTTTCCTCTAAATTCTGGCACAAGACAAGGCTGTCCTCTCTCACCACTTCTATTCAACATAGCACTTGAAGTACTTGCTATAGCGATTAGGCAAGAAAAGGATATCAAGGGAATCCAGATAGGAAAGGAAGAAGTCAAGCTCTCACTGTTTGCAGATGACATGATACTCTACTTAGAAAACCCCAAAGACTCTATCAAAAAGCTTCTAGAAACAATAGACTCATATAGCAAGGTGGCAGGCTACAAAATTAACACACAAAAATCAATGGCCTTCCTATACACCAATACTAATAAGGAAGAAATGGACATTAAGAAAACAACTCCATTCACTATAGTGTCACACAAATTCAAATATCTTGGAATCAACTTGACTAAAAATGTGAAGGACCTATACAAGGAAAACTATAAAACTCTGCTCCAAGAAATAAGAGAGGACACGCAGAAATGGAAGCATATACACTGCTCATGGATTGGCAGGATTAACATCATTAAAATGGCAATACTCCCCAAAGCACTGTACAGATTTAATGCGATCCCCCTAAAGATACCCATGACATTCTTCAAAGAAGTGGACCAGGCACTTTTGAAATTTATTTGGAACAATAAACACCCTCGAATAGCTAAAGCAATCATTGGGAAAAAGAATATGGGAGGAATTACTTTCCCCAACTTTAAACTTTACTACAAAGCAATAGTTATCAAAACAGCATGGTATTGGAATAAAGACAGGCCCTCAGATCAGTGGAATAAGCTTGAATACTCAGAGAATGTTCCCCAGACACACAATCATCTAATTTTTGATAAAGGAGCAAAAAATCCTAAATGGAACAAAGAAAGCCTCTTCAACAAGTGGTGTTGGCAAAACTGGGTAGCCACTTGCAAAAAATTGAACTTAGACCCCCAGCTAACATCATGTACGAAGGTAAAATCCAAATGGATTAAAGACCTCGATATCAGCCCCAAAACCATAAGTTATATAGAACAATACGTAGGTAAAACACTCCAGGACATTGAGGCTAAAGGCATCTTCAAGGAAGAAACTGCACTCTCCAAGCAAGTGAAAGCAGAAATTAACAGATGGGAATATATTAAGCTGAGAAGCTTCTGCACCTCAAAGGAAATAGTGCCCAAGATACAAGAGCCACCCACTGAGTGGGAGAAACTATTCACCCAATACCCATCAGATAAGGGGCTAATCTCCAAAATATACAAGGCACTGACAGAACTTTACAAGAAAAAAACATCTAATCCCATCAAAAAATGGGGAGAAGAAATGAACAGACACTTTGACAAAGAAGAAATACAGATGGCCAAAAGACACATGAAAAAGTGCTCCACATCACTAATCATCAGGGAGATGCAAATCAAAACAACAATGAATTCTTATTTATCAATTTTCTCATCTTCTTTTCCTGAGACATTTTACAAATATTTTTTTTTCTTACTACATAGTTTTGGTGAGATGTCTTTTGAGAACTTGTTTTAAATTTTGATGAAAGCTTAATTTATCAAAGTTTTCTTTTTCATTTTAATCAAAGCTTTCTTTTATGTTTTTTTCCTACTGTGTATTATTTAAAATAATTATCTCATTTCAACCTGCCAGTATATTTTAATGTTTTCTTCTCTACATGCTTTGTACTTTTGTATGTTATGCTTAGGCCTTGAATTTTTTTAAATTGAGATTTTTGTGTGTGATATAAAGGAGTGATTGAAGCTATTTTGTATTTCATAATGAAATCTGGTGGCTTGAGTACCATTTTTTCAATAATTTCCTTTTACTACTAAATAATTTTAAGTTTTTCAAAAGTTAACAGGGTCTGTTTCCTCATCCAGCAGTTAAACTACTGGTAAACTAATATTCAAAACATAGATTTTGTATGATCTATAAATTAATAATGGTTTCTATATATTTATATATTTAGAAGAAAAAAGTTTCAGCAAGAAACACTTTGTACTCTTATAGACCCCTATATGTTAGCAATCACTTGAAAGAGAAATTTGACCAATCAATTATACAATTCATTAAGCTTGTAAGGATTGGTAGTCCAGATGCTGCTCCGGTGCAGAGAAATGAAGAGACAGTCACTCAGGCAAAAGCTCAAGTGGGTTCTTTATTCTGGTCGGCCTGGGTCCAATGCTCGTTCAGAACCAAACAGAGGCAAAGTACCATGTGGCTTTCTTTGTTCATCCTCATATACCATAAGAAGGGGAGGGGAAAGAGAGGGGCGGGGATGACTTCCTTATCCGCTAAGGTAATATGAGTTCCTTTTTAGGACAAAAAGGGTTAGATACAAAAAGGTCGGTATAAGTGGGGGGGTGGAGTAACTGGTTGTTGACTTCCCTTTTCAAGCTTATTTGCCTAATTCTTGTTTATCTTTAATTCTATTGTTTTGTGTAAATGCTAAAATCAAGTAAAAAACAACAAAATCAAGTTAAAAATCAATTACATAAGTAAGAGCTATATTAAAAAGATAACTAATGAATAGGAGAAAATATTTATATCATATGTCATATTAGGATTGATATTAATGTAATTTTTGAATGATTGGATACTCTTGCAACTGTCTTAAGCTTTAGCTATAACTTGTGTTTATTTATTTTTATTATACTATTCTGTTGCTATAATTTAATTTTCTGTTTCTTAAATTAATCTTGCTTCCTATTGTGTTTTTCTACTCTATTATTTTAAATAAAAGGTCTAAAATTTTCTTTCCATATACTCACAAGAAACCATAATGACTCTAAGATAGTTATTTGGATTTAGAATTTCTATTCTCTAAAATATTAATATAATTACCTATAAGTTTAGAAGATTATAAATTAGAGGTAAAGAATCAAAAACTATTCTAAAGTTTAGCAAATATTAATGATTACCTAAATAGAATTAAAGATATCATTTGCAATGATTAATCATAAAATATTTATTGTGTATAGTAGGTTTTGAAATCTAATTATGAAATAAATAATAGTTGCCTAACCATTGACAACATGCTAGCATCAAAAATTGAGAGTTTGGTTATGAAATAAGTGAATTTGTTCTTTTCAATTTTCTCCTTTTTCCATTTTCAACATGAATGAAAATTCACTTAGCTTGTAACAACTAAACAACTAGAGCTTATTACTTTTATAATATTATATTCTAAAGTATATTCCACGTTATTTCAAATATCACTGTTTATTGAAGTTTACATTTTGTAGTAATTTAATAGATCAGAAAAAGGAAATATCTTTTATTTTTATATTTTTAACTTAAAATGTTTATTGGATTTTATCCAATTTTTATCCAAATATTTATCCTAAATTTGAGCAATTCTTAAAACTCATGTTTTTTTTATACAAAATCAAAAACTTTTAGAAAATTTTAGATCAGGTATTAGATAAAAGTCTTATTCATGCTCTTTTTAGAAAGTTTATGATTAGATAGTTTTATTGACAACAATATTAGGATGTTTGCAGATTCACTCCCTATCACAGCATAGCTTCCTCTGAACCCACCAAGAATGATCCCCAAGCAATGATCCAAAAATAAGCCTTGATTACTGCCAGATATGACCCCAAAACAAAACACAAAAACAAATATTATTATGCACATGTATGAACTTAATGTATATTGACTGAAAATTAATTTACTATCTAAGGATGACTTATATGACCATCTTTCATAATTTATAGAATGATTTAAAAAATTTAAAGAGGAAGATATTTATACCTCATGATTTAAAGAGGGAATTATATAGCTCTCTTTACATAGATGATAGAATTGTATGCACATATTTAGCATCTGGGGTGAATTTTTAATGACATAAAATGAGCACATGGAAATAAATTAAAAAATAATAAAATTATATATATTTTTGTAAGTGAAATAGGAATGTATTACCACCTATATAATATCATAATTTTTAGTTTAAGGTAATTTGATTAAAAAGTAATATTTGTTGTCAAACTAGAATCTATTTTAACACATTGAAGTATTATATGTTTTCATTATTGTGATTTTTTACACCAAATCATAACCAATTTTATAAAATTTTGGTAAAAATAATTGAGGCCTAATCATTATATAAAATTTGTAAAAATATCTGATGTTATTAAAACATTTTTAATAAATTGTTTTAGATGCAAGCTTAGTATGCATAGAATACTTACGGTTATATATTAAAATAGAAATATCTAAAAAGACACACATTTCTTCATAAAAGTTTTGTACTGTCAAAAATAAGTTAACACATTGCTTGTATTGATTTGTACATTACATTTGAAATATTACTCTCAAGAAAGTTTACTATCGCCTTGCAAGGAATTGATTGTAAAAATTTAATCTTGGTGTCCTAATATTCTGTGCTATTGTAATTATTTTAGTATTAGATGGCATTCTCAGCACTACCCAGTTAAGACAGATTTACTTTGAAACACTGCCACTGTATCATGTCCAGATGCACCTAATGCATGAGAATTTTCATCTGCAAAGATGGGCACTTAATTTTTCCAGGGAGTGTTAGTTAATGATAAAAAGGTATTCACTCATTGCAGAAACAAGTGGTCATTCGTTTCTTTTCTGTGCTAATGAGCTATACAAGAATAGACAGTACGCGTCTATAGAGTCTCACTAGGTGTGGTCTCAAACTTGTACTGCAGTTTTTTAAATAAAAATCTTGTTTTTACAAGCCGACTGTATTCATTGAGACTTCTAAGCTTATGGCTTACAATGCATGCAAGGCAAGAAAATGTACTTCTATGTGCCACTGGTAAGTATATTACTTCTCTGTCATTTAAGCAGAGTGATGAGTAAATTATGCTATGCAATGGCTTCATGTTGAAAGGTTATAAAACGGTATTGGGCCTGAAAAATAATGCATTTGATCAACATGCAGTGAAACATAGCATTCATGTTTTTCTCCAGGGATTTTTAGATTAATCATAAGCAAGTACTAGACCTTCCATTCGAAAATTGGTTCAGCATGTAGGACTTACAACATTTTGTAAAACTAAACTTTATTTTTATCCAGTGAATTTTACTTTTGCCGGTTCAATCTTTAGAGTGTGCAGAAAACTCTGTAGTTTGACAATATTGCCTCCTTTTTGCTCTGTAATCGTTTCTCAAATTTGTTAAGTCTTGCTTTTTATACCTCCATGGCGGACTCAGAGTAGCAGGGGAAGTAAAAAGGGCTGAAATATCTTGCAGCCTAGATTGATTTTTAACTGTGTCAAAGAATCTGAAACATTTCGTTAGGTTATTTGGAGACTTCTATACTTTATATATCGAGTCTATTGTTTGATCAAGTTGGTACACCTTAGATCAGTTTGCTTAATTTTGCTGTTATTGGATACTTTTGGTTTGGAAATCATTACAGAGTGTAACATTTTACTGCTAGGGTTTCCCTACTGCTCTTGGTGTGGGTCTCTTTGGTAGAAGCTGTGGTCAATATTTTATTCTGACTCTGTGTAATCTACTATGGTGTGGGTAAAAACTTTTGGTCTATCTGAATGCCTCCAATTATAATCTTTGTTTTTTTTTAAAGCAACATAGGTTTCTGCTTGTTTGTTTTTGTTTTGGGTCCACACTTGGCAATGTACAGGAATTAGTCCTCGTTCTGCAATCAGGAATCACTCCTAGCAGTCTCAGGAGACAATATGGCATGTTGGAGATCAAACCCCAGTCAGCTTTGTATAAGGGAAGCCCCCTCACGATTGTTCTATCAACTCGGCCCCAGAGCAAAGTAATTTTATTGAAAGAAATTTTCTTAGAGATGTGTGACAGGAAAGAGAGGAATTTCTCTTTCAGAGAGAACAAGGGCTTTAGAGAAAGCCCAACCACAACTTTCAAAACCCTTTTCAATTAAAATGTAAAAAATCCTTTACAGGATATCTTGGCATACCCACGTTGCTGGAATACATTTATTTATCACAGCTCACACCTATACTTTTATTTCTGGGTAAATACAGACAGGGAAAGAAACACACACACACACACATACACATACACACACACACCACATACACCATCTAGCTTGATTCCTCTCAGAATATCTACCTACCTACAAAGATTGATCCTCAGCACAGTCAATACAGTGGGAAGACATATGGAAACATTTTGAGTTCAATGAATGAAAATAGTTAACACAGATCTTTATCAGTGCCAGTCAACTCTATAAGTCATCAGAGAAGACCAGTGACAACATGTTTCAAAGAACTTCTTTAAAGCAAGAGGAGAATCTTTATCTATATAAAATTTTAGAGTAATAATGTGGTTATCACTGAATATTCCAAAACAAGACAGAACACCACTTAACACATACAATTAGTTTTCAACATCTGTTACATGGCCTATTAGTCCTTTGCGGTAATAGAATGACTGTGGAAGTGAAATATTCTCAGCCTAAGGGTAAGATACATAAATTATGTATATTGCAACTAGTGTTGAATAGAATCTTACATGTTTTGCTTCCTGAGTCATGTTTCCTTGTAAATAAAGCTAACAAAGAGGTGATAGTGTGGGTTATTATCTACTTCTTTCACTTATCTTATTGATTCTTTTTAATTCTTCTAATAGCCCCTGTATATATAGCAGCATATAAAAGTATCTGAATGCTATTACAGATAAACACTCAGTAACTTAATATTAGATCGCAAAAAAAAGTATTTTTATGAGTAACCTATAAATGTTTTAGTCTTTTCTTAGGAATATGTAAACACAAATATGCCTAAATTACAAAAGACATTGTGGGAAAAACACAGAAATGTCATTTGAAATAACTTATCTCCAGTAAGTAAAAAAAAAAAAGCAGATCATTTTTTTTCTCTTTCATCTAAACTACTTAGGAATGTTATAAACCTGTATCACATAGTGTTTTTATTAGATTTTTATTTCAGATCCTCTAAAACAACGTTTTCAAAAAGAAGAAACTTTGCTTTACATTTAAACTGGGGCCATACGAAAAAGAACTTCCATTTTTATTCCTCCTCTGGAAATAATTTCTCAACTCTCAGGCAGAGCAATCAGGAGATTTCTAACCCTGTGCTAGATGCCCAGATGATCCCATGAATATCTGATCAGACTGTATAAAATGACTTCTCCTGGAAATCTGTAAAAATAGGAGAGAAATTATTTTTTAGTCATTGTTAGATGTATCCTATTTTTGAATGCAACACTCTAAACAAAAGAAAATGTTTATATATATAAATGTATTTCTAATAATACAAGTGAGTGGGTATATGCATATGTTCAAATATGTTTTTCAATCTTACTGCTAAGTTTTCCCACCTTATAAGGGGTTCTCTTTTTATTTTGCACACACTTAATTTAATGATTGCTTTTAGTGCAAAGATAACTAAATCTGGTGGGACAATTTGGTTTGTTTCTGTTTTGGGGGCTACATCTGCTAATTATTAGACTACTTATATCTCTGTGTTCAGGGATTAATTATAATGGACCTTTGGGAATCATAAGTAGTACCAAGGACCCAATCAGGGTCAGCCATGTGCTAGATAAATGACCAACAGAATATACTGTCTCTCAGACCCATTTTAGGATATTTTTTAAATGAATGATGAATATATACAAGACACAATTTGTTATACTAAGCACTAAGTCTTTGAAAAGGTAAAATGATAAGATGACTTACAGGATTGGGAGATAGCACAATAGATAAAAAAATCAAGATATAACTTTGTCACCAAAATACTTTGTTGTTTCATTTTATGGTTTTGGATCATACAAGACAGTGTTTAGAGGCTATTCCCAGCATATATTCTGGGTTGCTTATTCTGGAACTAAGTGGTTCCAAGAATTAAAACTAGGCTTCTTGAATAAAGCAAATTCACTTAAACCCATCGAAAAACATTTTGTATTACTTTGTATTTTCATTTGCTTAAAAATCTAATTATCTATCTGGTGCCTTAGATATAAAGAAAAAAGGAATCAAAGCATAAGATTAAGTATATTCATATATTTTATCAAACAGTTTTAAGAGGAAGTTTTATATGTAAATGTTGTACAATAACATAAATAAATCCTTAGTTTAAATAAGAAAATAAATAGGACCAGTGAGATAGTAAGTAGGTAAGGAATTTGCTATGCATCAGCCCAACCAGCCTTTAATCCCCAATATTCCATAGAGTTTTTTGGGTCCAACAGGAGTAATTCCTGAATTCCAAGCTAAAAGTAAACCCTGGGCAGTGATGTATGCCCTCAAAAAAATAAGAAAAAAGAAGATTGAGATAAAATGAAGTAATTATTGGTTAATGGTTATTGGTTTTTTGGTTTGGGACCACACTTTAGTTTTCATGGCCGACTCCTAGCTCTGTACTAAAGAATCACTCTTAGTAAGGCTCAAGGTTGAGTTACAGGGATAGAACCTTCATGAACTGAATACAAGACAAGTACCTTACCCATTCTCCTATGTATTTCCAAAATGGAGTAATTATTACATTAATTTGAATGTTCTCATAATGGTTTTAAATAATCTCATTGATGGTGTATATTCTCATTATAAACTTTCTAATTATAATTAAAAAATAAATATGCTGAACATTTTTAACTAGTCTACAAATTTAACATTAATTGATTACAAGAACTACAATTCTTATTCTGTTCTACAAGAATTAAACTAGGGGATATTAAGAAAGACAAATTCTATTGGACTTATCAGAAAAATCTAAGCCTGGTTACTTTATGGATAATGTCCATCATTAAACAGAGTGGATAGAGAATGCTGAAGTAAGTGTGTAAAATTGAAGACAAAATGAGATAAAATAGCAAATCTCAGAGTTTTATCTTTTTGAAGAAAGGGTATCTAGGTTAAGAACACAAAATAAATGCAGTAAGTTGGGAATGTTCTTGGTGTATTAGAGAGAAAGCTTATAGGCTATTTTGGGATAAAATGACAAGATTCTGTCAGCAGTTTTAGAGATAGAGACTCTTTAACTCTATATGTCCAGATAAAATCCAACTTTGAAGTGAAATTCTCATAAGTTTGTAACATATAGTGAGTTTAATTATTAAAAATTATGGCTTAACTTTGTCTACCTAAATAATTGAGAGTATTTTATTAGCCTATACTGGGAGAGGTATATGTAAAAAAACAATATGCTTTATAATAAAATGATAAAATTCTCTGACACAATGAGTGTATTGTCAGTAAGATGAATTGTAATCACAAAACCCAATACACATTAAACGGTGGCAACATAGTCCACTGTTGAGTATTAATGTTTTTCTTCCTAAAAACAAAGCTGGCAGTAAACTGGAGCTCACTGCCTTTGTCTTGTATCTAGAGAAAATATTCTAGATCACATATAATAGGATAGAAATAAAAATTTAAATTGTGTTTCTTACCAAATCATTTTTTTTATTTTTCCACATTATAAAATGAAAAATAACTTGGAAAGGAATGGAGAGATAGTGCCATTGTTTATCTTCTGTTTGTCTTTCATGTAGCCAACTCAGATCAGTCTTGTGGTCTCCCATTCTGTACCTGGGGTGATTACTAAAAACAGAGTGAGGAGCAAGCCTGAAAACCTCTGAATATACTTTCCTAGAAAAACAAAACAAAGAAGAAAAAACACATATTTGTGTAATAATCACTGTATTAAGGTGGGAACTTCAAAAGATTTTACTTAACTTTCTAGAATACTGAGAACCACTAAAGATTTATCAACTAACAAGGTTTAATAGACTAACTGATTTTTGTGTTGGCAACGGAAATACCTAAAACAGCGAGAGCATTTAAGTATATATTTATGTGCAGAAATATGTGCAAAAATTGAAATGAAAAGTAAATTAATAATAAAAATAATTGCATAGATAAAATTCCATATATAATACATATATAAAATTGTTTTCATAGATGGGCTATGGTACATGAGAAACAATAACATAATTATTGCTTGGGAAAACTGAAAGTTATAATTTTCCTTAACTTATATGAGAAAGAAAAAAACATAAATATTAGGTAAAATTATATTGAAAGATTCATTTTTTATCCATATAATCTGTTCATCCATTTATGCCATTTTTCTTCAGTGCTAAGAAGCAATTAATTTATCCTTTACAACACAATAAAAAACTATAGAGATCTGTTTGTAATTGAAAATATTTCCTAAAGAGGAGTGTGACCAAGATATGTCCAGCCAAACTATTATGTTACATAGTAAAGTGCATTTTACTTCTTGTTTAGAAAACTCAGCTTACAGTCTTCTGAGCCCATCACTCAAGTTGGCAGTTGGTCTTTAAATTTTGAATAACAAGCCTTAGTGACAATGACTGGATGACAGACTGATTTAGGTGAAGCCTTTGGTTATAGCACCACTTAACTCAAAAGTGGTTAATTATAATGCCAGATATATTTATAAATAAACCTACTGTAATGTTTGGAATCTCTGGCATAATTGAGCAAATCACAGTAATATAATGTAATCTTGTACAAATTACTCAATTCTGAAGTTTAGAGGTTTGTTGTTCATCATATAATGTTCTTCATAGAAACAAATTTAAACTAAATTATATTAAGTTATGTTTTAAAATGTTTGCATTTTTGAACATAAAAATAGATAATATTTTGAACCAATTATACAACTATGGCCTGATTACATATAATCTTACTGAGAATCTATAAATAAATTATTCCGTGTACTAGCCTAGGACAGACTGCGATTCAATCCCTCTCCAAAGTTTCATATGGTACTCTAAGCCAGGAGTGATTTCTGAGCATGTAGCCAGAAATATCCCAAGTGTCACTGAGTGTGTCCCAAAACTCAAAACAAAAAAATTATTCTCAATGATACACATATGCCTCATATTATATTGACCTTACTTTCCCAAATCAATCATTGAAATGTTATTTCACACATTTTTCTTTATTTCCACTTGTATCTTTGTTCTGTAATTATATATTTTTTTTGTAAGACCATTTTAGGAGTAACTACTTTCATATGAAGGAAATCTAGTGAAAAGAATTGAACTATTTAAACTACAAATACATTCCCCACTTGCCTAATACTCTGAAGATTATATGGGAAGGTTTTTCACCTGACTTTCTGTTACATTCAACCAATAGTGAAGTAAGGACAGGAGGATAGAAAAAAATGTGTAAATTTCAGTTATATGTTGTATTTTCCTTCCTATATTTATAGCCTTCCTCCATAAATGTGTTTATTTTATTTTTACTTTAAGATCTTTTTATCTATGACTTTTTTCCTAAACTCCTTGATTTTTTCAATGTGTAGAATTGTCAAATTTTAAATCTTTGTCTAGAATTTATGTACTCAATGAATATTTGAATAAACTCACTAAAAAGTGAGATTGTGGGGGGATAGCAGTGGCACTGAGCCATAGGATGTCTGTCAGCCTTACCAGCGTTAACCTAGGATGGACCGTGGTTTGATCCTCCGGTATCCCAAATGGCCTCCCAAGCCAGGAGTGATTTCTTAGCTCATAGCCAGGAGTAACCACTGAGAGTCACCTGGTGTGGCCCAAAAGCAACAACAACAATAAAAAAGTGGCATTTGTTATGCATGATATAATATTTGTTGTCTAATATCCACCCTCTCTCCAAAAATAGCTCTTAGTTTGATTTAAAAAAAGATTGCTTAATTTTTTTATTGTGAAAGTAGTTCTCATCTGTTCATAAATTTTTCACTGACTGTATTTCGTTAAATCCATACAAACTAAATTACATTATGTATGTCAACATATGAACAGAAATAAAAGACTAATTACAAAAATGATTGTCAAATCATCATAATTGGCAGATTATTTTAGAAGAGGACTAAAATTGTGCAAACAAATGGATTTTCATGTTAGTATATAATATGTAACAAGTATATTAGTATGGGTGGTTTATTATTTTGCTTTTGGGGGCCACACCAGTGGTTTTCAGATTTTACTGTTGGCTCTATACTCAGGGTTGACAGTTGGTGAGGCTCAAAAGAACCTTTCTTTTATCTAGATCATGTTATTTTTTTAAGTATATTATACTGAATCTAAGATATAATGTTTGGATTAGAAAACTAATCCATAGGTGTTAATTGGCTGCTAGATTGGCCAAGAGGAGCCAAGTCTCTATGGAAGTTTGTAGTTAATGAGGTTAAAATAGCTAAGCTTTCCCAGTATATTATAAAAGAGGGTTTCCAAGCATTAGACGTTAGAAGTTAATAAAATCACACACACATACACACACACACACTCCACTCCAACATTTATTAAAACACAGACTACTAAACCATATTCTCAAAATGGCAATCTGGGATATTGAGAACAGCTAGAGACTTTTTTTTAATAATTTTTATTTTGACCAAAGTGGATTACAAATCTTTCACAGTAATATTTTAGATACATAGTGACATTGAATCAGAGGCATTCCCACCACCAATGTCCTCCCACCATCCCTGTTCCCAGCATGCATCCCATATTCCCTCTCCTTTGCCCCCTGGGCTGCTAGTATAAATGGTCCCTTCTGTGTCTAGCTTGTTGTAGATTGTGTATCGATTCTGTTGTATTTGTCTTTGAATTTGGAGTTTAAGTCAGATCATCTTTTATTTCTACTCAATATTCATATGACTGGACTTGGTGCCCTCCATTATTTCCCCCTCAATTTATGAGGCAGAACAAGATGGTTCAAGTTATGTGGTTCTGTTTAAAGGTAAGAAAAAAAAAGAAAAAGTGAGGGGGGAAGTTCAAAAAAGCTAGAAGCCAAACCTATTGTCTCAGAATAATTTGTTGAGAGTTATGATAATACCTTAGATAATTAAAGATACATTTCCACTGAGGTGATTGTGAAACTGCAGAATAGGAATAAACCACAGTTGAGAGAACTACTATTCTTTCTATAGGCTTATAAGGATATTGCCAGAAAAGTTCTTGGGTAGAACGGACTCAAAGAAATAGTCATGGTGTATGTCAATAGTATGAACATTAAAGTCCTGAATTCTACCTAAGTTCTTAAGTTACTTGTCTGTACTTTGAGAAAATAATTTCACGAGAATATGATGAAGCAAATAGTATTACTTATAATTTGTAAAACAAAATCAAAAGAAAACTTCCCTGTCTCCACATGAAGGAAAAGAAAATCAATTTACATCCTGAGTAGTGATGTGTAGGTGACCCCAGGACTAAATTAATCACAAATGAAAGGCAAAACATTGTGTCCCAAGTGAAGAGGTGTGTGAAGGACTCTAGAATGAAATGTGCTAGATTTTGAAATACTTTTCCAAGTTTCCTTATTCTGGAGCTTTCTGATCAATATTATTCCATTGTTAGGGAATCATCAGAAGAAAGTCTTTGAAATCAAGTCATATTTTTTTGTTTGTTTGTTTTTTGGTTTTTGGGCCACACCCGGTAACGCTCAGGGGTTACTCCTGGCTATGTGCTCAGAAGTTGCTCCTGGCTTGGGGGACCATATGGGACACTGGGGGATCGAACCGCGGTCCGTCCAAGGCTAGCGCGGGTAAGGCAGGCACCTTACCTTTAGCGCCACCGTCCGGCCTAAGTCATATTTTTTTGTTTTCGTTTTTTGGGTCACACCTGGCGACACTCAGGGGTTACTCCTGGTTCTGAAATCAGAAAACACTGCTGGCAGGCTCAGGGATTCACATGGGATGCTGGAATAAAACCCAGCTGCTTCCAGGGTCAGCTGTGTACAAGGAAATCTCCCTACCACTGTGCTATCACTTCAGCCCAAGAAATTAAGTCATCTTTATTCAAACTTATATGGTCATTTGAGCCCTGATGTATAATTTTTTATCCTAAGGGGTAATATTCACTAAAGTCAGGCATTTTTCAGAGGCTTATCAGATCTTTATTTTTGGAAAATTATCCCAAAGGGTCCTCAGCTCATGTCTTGGTCCACCATCTGTCTGGAACTGGGGGCTGGGAACAGAAATGCCTTTTTAGAGAACATCGTGGTTTTATAACTTTTTGAAATTCATTGTCCCTACCTGACTACCAATTTTAGTAAGATTTATGCAGGTAAACAACATCAGCATCAACAAGAATATACCTACCATAAGTGCTAAATATATCTCCTAAGTTATAATTTGTAATTCTAACAAGATCCCTAGGGGACTCATATGCATATTGATATTGAGAATTACTACTTAAAAGTAAGTTTAAAGTTCCAGGTTGATGGGAAAGCAAAATGGATTTATTTTTATTTTTAACTTGATATACTCACTTTTTAATCCATACCATTCAAGGATTCCCAGTGGACAAATAATGAACTGGTTTTAATAACATATAAATGCACATATATACAATAAAATATAGCAAATTTATCCTTATAAATATGCTGTACTCTTTTCTGTATATTAGAAAAATTATAGAAATTTGCTGTTATCCAGCAGGTTACTACAGTAGCAAAAAGTCTGCCTGCTGCTTGGCTGCTGCAAGTCTGCAGAGGCCCAAGGCTGCCAGGGCTCACTGCTGCAAGACACAAAGGGGCCCATGGGGCCTGGCTGTCAGGTGGGTTTGTGTGCCCACCCAGTTATGCCAGCATGTAGCATCTGCCTTTCCAGGACTGAGAGCAAGAGAGAGGGGGGAGAGAAATCAAGTAAACTTTTTATTCCTCCTGGAATCTGAGACCTGCCACCACTGCCTAGGTTTTTCTGAGAGAGAGGAGGAGAGAGATGAAGGGAAATTCACAAGCCAGAGGAGGCCCTGATACATGAAAGAAAGAAAGGAATAGATCAAAGCAGGTAGCATCTCACTGATGCTTTATCTTTGGCCCCTGTGGACAAGCAGGGGCTGATATAGTCACTATACTGAGATCCATCCCCAAGCAATTGTCCTAATTATTCCTTTTATAACCTGCATGACAAAGGGGCATGACCAAGGGGTGTGTTCAGGGGACATGTCCAAGTTCAAATGTAGTTATAGTGAAATATCCAAGGGGACAATAAAGTCCAATTGCGTTACATCAACAAGAAATTATAGGGAAGAATGGTTAACTGATATGTGGTTTTCTGACCTTAAAGAAAATAAAGTCACTATGCAAGTGGCAGTTATAGAGTTGGTAATCATTATACTCTTATGTAGACTGACTTGGCTATCTCCATTATCTACTCAACAGCTCTGAATCGGAGGCCAAATCATACTCACAAATATGGCTATCAACTGACTCAGGAATCAACTGCCTTTCCAGTGATGTCACATAGATGACAATGCATATGTTGAATTAGTTGACTACAACAGCTCTGACTGAAAAATCATTAACTTGTTCAGAGAACACATTTTCCAAAGCAGTTACCATTTTTTTTTTGTTGGCAATACAATATACTACCAGGCAAGAGAGTTATTTTAATTAAAAAGAGCCTAACAAAGATCTCAAATCTACAGAGCAATGCAATGGCAACCACAATATTACAATATTCAGGTTTCAGAATTCTCAGGACATTAATTTGTTATATAAAATTGCATTGTTCTCTAATAGTAGTGGCACCTGATGTAAATAAGAGTTGAGTGTATATAAAAAAGAGTCAAGTATATTTTGTATTGAAATCTCAGTCTGATTGGAATTTGCAATTCTATGATCGATGGGTAAGTATTTCTATCAGAAAATTTAGTCATGTTTCTTAAGTAACTTGCCTGCCAACAGATGAATGTCTAAAGAAACTGTGATATATCTACACAATGGAAGACTATGCGGCAGTTAGGAAAGATGAGGTCTTCAAATATGCCTATACATGGATGGACATGGAGACTATTATGCTGAGTCAGAGTGACTTAGACACAGAATAGTTTCACTCATTTTGTGATTTAAGAAAAATAAAAGACAGAATGGTAATCGTTCCTAGAGACAATAGAGATGAGGATTACAAGGACAAGCCCATGATATGAAGCTTACCACAAAGAGTGGAGAGTGCAATTAGAGAAATAACTACAGTACACTAACAACTACCATGACAATGATAGTGTGTGAGAGAAATAGAATCCCTGTCTCAAAAACAGACAAAGAACAGGGTAGGATGGAAATGGGGTCATTGTTAGGGAAAAGTTGCACTGTTAAATGGGTGTTTTTACATTTATGACTGAAACTTAACTACAAACATGTATTTAAATAACAGTGAAATAGGCTTAAATACTCAGAAAATGTTCCCCAGACATACAATCACCTAATTTTTGATAAAGAAGCAAGAAATCCTAAATGGAGCAAAGAAAGCCTCTTCAACATGTGGTGTTGGCACAACTGGCTAGCCACTTGCAAAAAATTGAACTTAGACCCCCAGCTAACATCATGTATGAAGGTAAAATCCAAATGGATGAAAGACCTCGGTATCAGACCCAAAACCATAAGATATATAGAACAACACATGGGCAAAACACTCCAGGACATTGAGACTACAGGCATCTTCAAGGAGGAAACTGCACTCTCCAAGCAAATGAACGCAGAGATTAACAGATGGGAATATATTAAGCTGAGAAGCTTCTGCACCTCAAAGGAAATAGTGCCCAGGATACAAGAACCACCCACAGTGTGGGAGAAACTATTCACCTTATAACCATCAGATAAGGGGCTAATCTCCAAAATATACAAGGCACTGACAGAAATTTACAAGAAAAAACATCTAATCCCATCAAAAAATGGGGAGAGGAAATGGACAGACATGACAAAGGAGAAATACAAATGGCCAAAAGACACATAAAAAAATGCTCCACATCACTAATCATCAGGGATATGCAAATCAATACAAATATGAGGTACCACCTCACACCACAGAGAATGGCACACATCACAAAGAATGAGAATTAAACAGTGTTGGCGGGGAGGTGGAGAGAAAGGAACTCTTATCCACTGCTGGTGGGAATGCTGTCTAGTTCAACCTTTATGGAAAGCGATATGGAGATTCCTCCAAAAACTGGAAATCGAGCTCCCATACGATCCAGCTATACCACTCCTACGAATATACCCTAGGAACAGAAAAATACAATACAAAAACCCCTTCCTTACACCTATATTCATTGCAGCACTATTTACCATCGCAAGACTGGAAACAACCAAAATGCACTTCAACTGATGGATGGCTAAAGAAACTGTGGTACATATACACAATGGAATAGTATGCAGCTGTCAGGAGAGATGAAGTCATGAAATTTTCCTATACATGGATGTACACAGAATCTATTATGCTGAGTGAAATAAGTCAGAGAGAGAGAGAAAAACGCAGAATGGTCTCACTCATCTATAGGTTTTAAGAAAAATGAAAGACATTCTTGCAATAATAATTTTTAGACACAAAAGTGAAAAGAGCTGGAAGTTCCAGCTCACCTCATGAAGCTCACCACAAAGAGTGATGAGTTTAGTTAGAGAAATAACTACATTTTGAACTGTCCTAATAATGAGAATGTATGAGGGAAATGAAGAGCCTGTCTAGAGTACAGGCGGGGCTCGGGTGGGGAGGAGGGAGATTTGGGACATTGGTGATGGGAATGTTGCACTGGTGATGAGTGGTGCTCTTTACATGTCTGAAACCGAAATACAATCATGTATTAATTAAGGTGTTTAAATAAAATCTAAAAATATATATAATGACAGAATTATCCCAAAGGTACTGAAAAGGCATATTTCTATGATAAAATTGGTCTACAAAAATATATTAAATAGTCTATATAGAAAAATAAATATAGTATTATTGACAAGTGAGAGGCTGATTTTACCTATCTTGCAACTGAGAATATAAAATTATACTACTGTTTAACTGGGAATTCTGAAAATATGAAATAGTAAGTGGACTTGTTAAAAGAGAATTAAGTCATTATTCAATTACAACAGGTAGTTTTAACATCATTTTAAAATGATTTAAACTGCATTTTAAAATGAAGTTAGCTTTTAATTCATTTAAATTCATTTAAAAAAATGCTGTGGGATTCAGCTGTGGAAGCCAGCGACAGTGAGAAACTTGCCTTGAGTCAGATCTTAGTGGAAGGCGTTTAATTACTTTCATTGCATTTAATGTTTGCAATGGAGGAAATTTGTGATAAATGGCTTTGACAATATTGAGGAGAGTTTCTTAAATTCCATATTATTGAGAACATTTATCATGAATGGCTGCTGGACTTTGTCAAACAATTTCTCAGCATCTATGTATATGATCAGATAATTTTTTTTTATTGATAGTGTATTATATTGATTGACTTGCATGTTATAGCCTCCTGGCATCCCTTGAATGAATCCTGCTTTATCATGGTGTGTGTAAGTTTCATGATGAGTTTTGGATTCTGTTTGTTACTATTTTCTTAAGAATATTTGCATCCATGTTTATGAAGGATATGAGCCTATAATTATTTTTGTGTGTGTGGTTTTTTTGGGGAGTGGGGTTACAAGTGGTGATGCTCCTGGCTATGCACTTAGAAATTGCTCCTGGATTTGGGAACTATATGGGACTCTGGGGATCTATCCCATCTTCGTCCTGGGTCAACCGGGTGCAAGGTAAACACCCTATCACTGTGCTACTGCTCTGGCCCCACAAAAATTTTATTCATTTCTGAAGAGTTCTATTGTTTTGTAGTATAAAATTCTAAAGTAGTCTCATATTACCCAGTCTCAGGTGAATGTAGTGACCTTCTTTTTCTTTATTTCTGATTCTGCTTATTACATTTCTCTCCATTTTGCAAGTGTTGTTCATGGTATATATATATATATATTTTTTTTTCACAAAACCAACTTGCTTTCAATGATCTTTTGGATTGTTATGTGAGTGTACAGTTCATTAATTTCTGCTTTAGTTGTATTGTTTCGTTCTGCCTTTTTTTTCTTAAGCTCACTTTGTTTGTCATTTCCCAATTTTTTTAGCTATGCCATTAAGTAATTTGTGTAAAACACTTCCTTTCTGATGAATGTTTGTGAAGCTATTGGTATTCCTCTTAATACTGCTTTGTCTGTGTCCGTCAGATTGTGATAATTTGTGTCTTTATTCTCATTTTTTTCCTCTCTGATTTTTCTCTGAACCACTTTCTTTTCAGTAGTGAACATTTTTATTTCCAGATTTTAAAAGTATTTCTCTATGGCTACTAGTAATTCATCTTTTTCTCAGTGCTTTATTGTCTAAGAAGATAGCATAACAATATCCTCTTGATTTATGGTTATATAATTTATAGCCCAGTATTTCTCATGTGCGTTGGAAAAAATATGCATCTAATTTTCTGAGAATGAAGAGCTCTCTCTATATATAATATGTATCATATAAAACATAATATCTAATATCTATTATATATTATTTTTATTTTTTATTTTTTATTTTACATTTTTATTTTCATTTCTATTTTCTTTTTTTTTCTTTTTTCTTTAGAGCCAATATATCTTTGTTAAATTTTAGTCTAATTGACCTGTCATGGGATGACAAGATGTTGGTGAACTCTCCACTATTATTTTGTCAGTACTAATTTTTTTCAAGTTTATAAGCAGAGATTTTAAGTATCTTGCTTGCCAATCATAGGGTGAGCATATGTTACATAGTGTGACATCTTCTTGGTGTATACATATTTTGATTAGTGAGAAGTGCTCATCTCAAGTTTTTATTTTTTTTTATTTAAACAACTTTATTACATACATGATTGTGTTTGGTTTTCAGTCATGTAAAGAACACCAGTGCAACATTCCCATCACCAATGTCCCAAATCTCCCTCCTCCCCACCCAACCCCCGTCTGTACTCTAGACAGGCTTTCTATTTCCCTCATACATTCTCATTATTAGGATAGTTCAAAACATAGTTATTTCTCTAACTAAACTCATCCCTGTTTGTGGTGAGCTTCATGAGGTGAACTGTAACTTCCAGCTCTTTTCTCTTTTGTGTCTAGACTCATGTCAATCGTTTAAAACTGAGGGCTTTTTTTAGGTCTTTTAGCCTAAAGTCTATGTTGTCTGTTTTTAGCATTGTCACTCTAGCCTTTTTAAGTAGGTTGCTTGTTCTCCAGCCTTTGTCTTTTAGTATATGTTTGCTCAAAGCCCTGCCAGGAATGATTCCTAAGCACAAATCAGGATGATTCATAAGCATAAAACAAGCCTTGAATACTACAAGTTAGGATCTAAAATAAAGCAACAAATAATTAAGTGATTTTTTTCAGAATAATTTAAATAGATTATCTGTAAAAAAAAAAGTACAACTGTATAATATAGGCTTTAAATAGCTAAGATAAATAATCCTCATATAATTTTATACTTTTTATATAGTATCTATAAATTATTTCTTTATCACTTTTGCTAAAATGTATTAGAAAACCAACTTCACACAAGAATGCCATACCTCTGTGAAAATGTTGAAGAAAATAATTTGCCATTCACAGAAGTATAAGAGTAAGCTCTATGAGTTTATGTATTTAAATTATGTAGAGTTCTTGTTAATATTTTCTATGTAAATATATCTCATTAACAAGTATTATATTTATAATGTATCATGATGATGATGATCACTATTACCAATTTTATTAGAAAATATTTCAGAGACTCCTTCTTATATTTCAAATTATACAGCACTATAACATTTAGCCTAATTTCAAGATTTAAAAAATGTAGCAAAAATGTTTTTAGCATTATTCTTCATGTGAGAATTATATTTATGAGTTATCTATTTTTTCTGTGCTAGCCTAAGGCAGTGAGTTCCCCAAATCAAAATCATTTATTCTAATGTCTGTAGAATGGCATTTTTATTTGCATACCACATCCCTGCTATATTCCATAAGTTTTATGAAATGCTTCAGCTGAAAATGACTTCCCTAATCTATAGTGTATTGTTGTTCTGTAAGGGGTCATCACTATTTGTAGGAGAAATGGCATTTGAGTTGCATCAGTGCTATAGAGTTCCATTTTTTAATGCATGGATTCTTTAACATAGTAGGAAATATTAAAAATGTGTGCCCTTTAACTTCTTTTCTTCAGATATCTAAAATTCAGTCCTCTAAAAATACAGATAATAATAAATCAAGCATTGAAATGTAGCATTGGGATATTTTACTGTTTAGTTTATTACACATGTCTTAGACAAGAATGGTTTTTGCTGTGTGTCTTCACATAAGTTTTGTCTTCCACATTAAGATTTATATATTATGGATTTGCTTTAAGATAAAAGAGAAGCAGTGCTCACCATGGGAGTTTCTTCTATTTTTTTTCCTTTTCTCTTATATTTGGGATAACTCTTTTTATATCTGAAATCTCACTGAGTGAATTGAAGTATCAGTCTTTGTTATTATAAGCATTCCCTTTTGTTCAGAAAAAATCTGATACTATCTGTGAGAAGTGATGGACAAGGAAGGAGTAAGATGTAGATAATGAAACTACAAAGTCTTTCAGTCTCTGACTTTAATCCTCCCCTACCCCCACAGAACAATTTTTTGTAAATACCATAAAAATTATATTTTACCTTCAGGAAAGAAAATATTCTATTTTGTTTAAAGTACTCTCTGCTTCAAAATATATATATTAGGTAGGGTTTATAGATATGATGCTTGGTAAAGAAAACATTCAAGTTGAATATATTTTCAAGTTATTTTCTTTGGTTTCCAGGTACAATTCTGGTGGATAACATGTTGATCAAAGGGACAGCTGGAGGACCAGACCCCACCATAGAACTCTCTCTGAAGGACAATGTGGATTACTGGGTGTTATTGGATCCTGTTAAACAAATGCTTTTCCTGAACAGCACAGGCAGAGTTCTGGATAGAGATGTTAGTGATTTATTTCCTTTACCCTTATGAAATAATTTTATTTCAATTTTAACATATGCATGCTTTTATTAATAAAATACCAAGTTGTAATTTTTCTGTATACAACAACAAAACAGTTCTTAAGTTTCTTGTATAAGAAAGGGATAATGTGTGATTAGTAGAACCAAAATGTGTGTGTGCTTGTGTGTGTGTGTTTTCTCTTCTAAGATCCTGAAGTGTCAGATTTCTGAATAATGAGTCAATAGTACAGAATAAAGAATGTGGGAGTCTTGGAAAAGAGAAATATTTCTCAATAACAATGGCAAAAATTTTAGGGTAATTTGGTACCCATTTGAGAGGAAAAAAAATTTGATGGGAACAGTCTCAAATTCAAGAGGTCATTGTAAGAGGGTACCGAATTGATGAATGAATATGTGACAATTTGTCTTAATTTTAATGAAAAGAAGGTGAGCAAAATCTTCCTGACAAAGTCCAAATTAAGCCATCTGCAGTTAGCATGACCAAAGTATTTTTTTAGTTAAGAACAGTTCATTTTACAAAGTGGATAAATGTCTAATTTCTGAAAGCAATGAAGATAAATAGATTTAAGTAATTAGTGAACACCATTTTATTCTCATTTATCTGAATTCTCAGTAAGGAAAAGGAGAGTTTTAGAAGCAGTAATTATATGGAACCTGGAGAAAAGTCAAGAATTATTTCTAAATTTGCCTGCTCCCAAATTTACCATCTATAATATAAATCTATATGTTGGCTTTATTAATTAGAAATATAAATTTTGGATTTATTAGTTTTATAATATAAATTACCTGTCTTTAATTTATAATATAAATCTAAATGTTGGAACCTAAATCATATTACTTTATAAGTTAGGATTTATGTTCCAATTCATCATATGGTGTGGCACAGATAAGCTCCAATTTACTCTATATATAAAATTCAGAGTGTCTAAAAAGACTCTGATGAAGGACACCATTCATAAGAATGCTTTATCAGAACAGTATATTTTGGCAAATCCAAAATACATTGATTGATCTGTGTTGGAAGATAGGAAATGTGAGTGATATTAATAATTATAAGTGGGAATGGTGGACTCAAGATAGGGAATAAACAGTTATCTTTGAAGCTTTTCTAAGCTCTTTCATTTCCATCCCACCTTTTGTGTATGCATACACACAAGGGTTTAAGAAGACTTTCTGTTTGGGGGCAGCGTTCAGCAATATTTAGGGGTTACTTCTCACTCTGCACTCACTCCGAATCTACTCCTGGTGATTGTTATGGGACCATATGGGATACCATAGATTGAAACTGGGTCTGTTATTGCAGGACAAGCACCTAAACCTGCAGTACTAGACTTTTAAGTCTTTTCATTGCCAGATAAGATGTACTACACAAAGTGGTAATGCATATCCCTTAAACATATGAGGTCCTAGATTTGAATTCTGTTATTATATGCCCTTCCTCAAAGAAATTCTCATAAGTAGCCCTTGGAGACCTCTGTGTGCACCGGAAGAAGTTGCCCACTTGACTCAACTGTTTAAGAGCATTGAAGGTTGATCCCTTTAACTACTAAAAATTAAAAAAATAGTTAGGGGCCGGCGAGATGGCACTAGAGGTAAGGTGTCTGCCTTGCAAGCACTAGCGATCCCCCGGTGTCCCACATGGTTTCCCCAAGCTAGTGGCAACTTCTAAGCGCTTAGCCAGGAGTAACCCCTGAGCATCAAACGGGTGTGGCCAGAAAAAACAAAAAAAGAAAAAAATAGTTATAGTAATGCTCGTTATGCTAATGCTTATGCCATTCACTGCATTGATGAAAACTTTGGTTAATGAAAAGGAAGATAAAAAGTTAAACACAAGTTGTTATCTTAGAATTTATTTTATTATATTTCTACTAGATGTGCTACTCAACAAGCATCTTATTGATTTTAGGTCCATCGATTTGGAATTTGGACTTATACGCAAATATCATGAATTCTAAAATACAACATATTACAGAAATTATATAAAAGTTACCTATTTTGTTGTTTTCATTTTAGCTGTTTTTCTTTCAAAATCACCAAATAATGTATTTATTTGTAATTTTGTTTTCGTTGTTTTCCAAAAACAAATTGGAAAATTGTTTTTTGCATTGCTTTAAATCATATAAGGAGCCCAGATCAGCTCAACAGACAGTGTATGCAAAGCATGTTTTGCATGCATGTAGGAAACTTGGATTAATGAGCCTAATACCTTATGTTCCTGAGTCTCATCAGAAGCATCTCCCTAGCATAGAGCTGTAGTAGTTACTGAACATTTCCAAAAAAAAATAAAATAAAATAAAAAATAAAACAAAATAAATAAATAATTTAATAAATTATAAGAATCCTAGACGGATCAAAGGGCTGAAGCATATCATCTCACTGGCCACCAGAGATACGCCTGTTGACACTGGTCAATGTATTTCCTTTCTAGCACTGTTGGAGAGATCCCACTCCAAAAAAAGCAAAGCAAATTTTATAAAAGTGCATTGTTACGCTCACTTCGGCAGCACATATACTAAAATTGGAAAGATACAGAGAAGATTAGCATAGCCCCTGCGCAAGAATGATACACAAATCTGCGAAGCGCTCCATATTTTCTTAAAAAGTGGATTGTTTTAGTCTAAATATTAACAAGAGAAAGGATGTCCTTTAGTAAAATTATTCCTGTTCTATTATTTTATATTTAGAACCTTAGGTTTTAACTAATAACAAAAACTATTTTTACTTTTTAAGATATAGGTTCCTCAAGTAACCTAAAGTAGAGCAGTGGAGCATTGCAGGAAAAATATTATTTTTCGGAATTTTTTGTTCACAGCCAACAGTGCTAAGGGGTTGATTCAGGTGGTAATTGAGTCATTTGCTCAACCTGTTGAGCTATTTCTCCAGCCTAGAGAGAAACCAGTAAAAATAGCATATAGAAGCAATTACATTAATCTATCTAAAAAAGAAAAAAAAAACATTTTAGCACTACTACACTTGGAAAAATAGCCTACAACATCAAAACAACTAATATATAAATTCAAATTTATTACTAATGTAGAGCTAAAGCAAAAAATGTTTGATAAATACTAAACATGATTAGAAGGGTAGATCTCGCATAATTTAGTATTGCTGATTCCCCTGCTCAAGGGTGCAGGCTACTTCTGATGGCTCTTGCAAAGCAAATGCTGGCCATTATTTTTTCGTCATACCTTTTATCACAAAACTGAAACGTGTGCTTTCTTCTGCTAATAAAATCAATTTTTAGTGTATCTTCAATAATAAGCAATCGACTTAATGAGATCTTTCTAAATGAAAGATGCTGGAAACTAGAATTTCTAAGGAATATTAAATGGAGTAACTCGCAAAAAAAATCTCTAAATAAAACATCAGAAACACGGAGTGACATACTTGATATGTGGTTATCATCTGGAAATGTATTTGTTAAAATAATAGAAAGGCATTCATTAAAAGTTCTCTTAACCACAGAAACAAGTATTTAAGCCTGAATTATTACATAATGACTGTCAAGAAGAAATATTACCATCTTGTACAAGTGTGCCCAGCTGTTGTGGATCTCAACATTTGGAAATAGAGTAGATGAAGGGCTTGAATCTTGCAAGAGAAAAAATAATTCCTTACCCTCTCCCCCCATTTGTAATTATTTTCCCTCCACAATTAAATATAGTCTAGTCATAGAGGTTTATGTTTCAGTCAAAAAATCTATGCCACACCATCATTTTCTATCCTGGAAACTTTATTTAAAATTTTAGTAGTAAAATGTTTTTAATTCAGAGCAAATAAATTATGATGTAAAAATATTTCAGACTAGAAAATAAAAATGTGACGTGTAATAAATGGAGTAAGATTCTGCTACAAAAAATAATATGTACCTGCAAGGAAAGTACTGAGTTTATAGCATGTGCTTTGCATGAAATGAGCCATAATTTGTTTCCCGGCAGGCACAGAGACCAAATCAATACCATGTACTCAGACCTGAACATTGAACTCCCAGACCATTTGGTTGAAAATGAAAAGTCTCCACACCTTCCTGTCACAGTTGGACATTCCCCCAATAAATTAACTAACTAATTTAATAAAATTTAATATGTGGGAGTCATCACTGAGAAGAGTTTAGAAATAAAAAAAGAAAAAAACATAGTACTATAGGTAACATTGAGGGACTATATAATTTAATATGGTAGACAGATGGTAGATTTAGTTTACTATTATTAAAGAATTTTCAGTATTGTTGTTTAATAGATTCAGTTGAATAGATTCAATTTTATTCTTGAAGTGAAGCTTAATGATTTAATTTAATATATTTTATAACACACACTATAGTAAATTTAGAATCACTATTTAAAATTTTATATTTGAACGTGGTTAAATGAGAAAAAATTATTTAGCAAGGTAAATTTTTCCCAAATATGAATATATTTACTGTTTGGTATTAAAATATTTTTAAAGTTATGTGCCACGGTGGATCACAGGTAGTTGTATATTATTGCTTTATATCTTTAATAGAAATATTTATAAATGTATAATGGACCATATATCTTTTGTAAGTCTATTCATAAATCATTTTTATCAGCATTTAATCATTGGTAATACAGATATATATGTTCTTAGAGTTTACAAACATGGTTTTACTCAAAAGCTATATATACATCATACACTTGCTACTATACTTCTAGTTTTATTTAAAATATAAAGCATCTACATGAAATATAGTTCTTTATGTTCTGCCAAAAATAAATTGAATGTTCACTTCAGGAATATAATGAATCATAATAAAAGTAAGTATTCTTAGAATAGCATCCCAGAGCCAAGAATCAGAGTTTGATTCTACTAACTACTGCCAAAACTCCATTTCATGGTTATTTGGCTAAAATTAATTTTTATTCTTCTTAATGTAAAATTGTACTGAAACTGCTTTTCGAGTGAAAATGTATCCACTAGTTTTTGCTTACACTGATAATTTTAAAACTGGCCTAGTCATTTGAGCTGAACAAAGTATCATGGACCAAGTGACATATAAATAACATAAGTGTACTTCTTATAGTTCTGGAAGTTGGAAGTTTGTGATTAGGTTGACAGCATGGGCAGGTGAAGGCCCTCTAATGGGTTTCAGAATTCTTTATCTTCACATGGCAGAAAAGGACGAGGGGTTCTCTATGATGCTTATGCAAGTAGCAATTGTATTTAAGAGATTTTTACTCATATTTCCCCAAAGCCATAGTTCTTAACACCATTACCCTGAATTTCCCCAAAGCCATAGTTCTTAACACCATTAGCCTGAGTATTATAATCTAATATAAGTACAAGGGTAGAAAACAAACATGCAGATAGCTGTGATTTTATTAGTTTATTTTATATCTTTCCATATCATTTTTACAATAGTTTTAGTATTCATATTCTAAGTCTATAAAACTACTGCCTTTTTGCCAATATTACTCTACCAACTTTTCTTGTGTCCTTTCTTCTCCCTCTTTTCTCCCCCACCCTCTTACTGGCTTTCTCAGATATGCTAGCAGTGTTTTGTATTACTTGGCTACTTTTATTGGTCATTACCTATGCCTTAGTCTTGTTTCTTCAGACTTCGTATATGAATAAGGAAATCCAGAATATGTCTATCGTCTTACAACTCACCTCATATATCATGATGCCTTCCAGTTTCTTCTAAGTCATGAGTTTCAAAATGTTGTTTTTTTTAACTAAGTAATATTCTATCCTGTATATATACTAAAATTTCTTTATCCACTCATCTGATAATGTATGCAGAACATAGGTATAGGAAACTGTGGTAGTGAATATAGGTGTGCATATATTTATGAGTCAATGTTATTTAGTTGGTGAAATGAATGTCAAGGACTTAGGTCAGATGCAAGTTCTATTTTCAATACTTTTATGAAATCTCCAAACTGTTTTCTATAAAGATAAACCAGATGGCTTTTCCATCCAAGAGTGAATGATGGCTCCTTTGCTGATGTTGTTTTGTTTTGTTTTGTTGTCTGTAATCTCATTATTTTTCACAGTTACAAAATTGTTCATGATTGAATTTCATTCAGACAATGTATAACACCCTTCAGTGGCTCACATTTCCTGTTTCACTGTGGTTTGCAATATTGTTAATTGGGGGTATCATGCCTATCACTTTATATCTTTTCAACCCCACTTCTTGTCCAGAGATATCATTTCCAATTATTATTGTCAAGTAATTCCTCTCTGCTCTACTGAACTCCACATTATTTGTGGCAAGATTTTAAGCATGAATTGGTACTATCTGACTGCATCTGAACAGTTCTATAGACAGTGTTTAGTATAGGCCATTCTCTCTAGTATAATTTGATATCACATTGGTATTTTGATTTGCATTTTTTGGCAATTAGTGATGAATTTTTCTACTCACCATTTGTTTGCTCACTATCTACATGTCTTCACTGGAAAACTTCCTTATCAGTTACATATCTCTTATTTTTTGGATATGATTGTATGGATTTATATTGTTGTTAGACTTTTAAGAACTTTATGTATTTTCCATTTTTTATATATGTGCTGTGAAAATATTTCCCCATCAGTATGATTCTAGTCATAGCTTCTGCTAAAATGCAAAACTTTCTGCTTTGTTAGTCACATTCTTTTTATTTTGTTTTGCTAGCAAAGTTAAATAATTTGTTTAGACACTTCTGAAATTAATCCAATGGAGAGTTCTGACTATATTTTCTTTGATATTTTATGAATTCTTCTCTTATACTAAGCCCTTTAATTACTATGGCCTTTAATTTTCAATTAAATTTTATGCATGCTATGAAATAAGGATCAATTATTTGTTTTCACAAGATTCTGTACTGTTTTTTTCCTACAAAATTAAAAAAAATGACTATCACAATCACTTTGTAGTAAAATTACTTCACATCTCAGGGTTAACTTTTGGGCTTTCAATTATAATCACATGGTCTGAGAACCTGCCTCATTTCCCTGCCAGACTATTGTAATTACTATCACTTGATCATGCATTTAAATTCTAGAAATGAAAAGATTCTATCAATTTTTTCATACATATTTTAGCTATTATTAAAATATAATGGTACAATACAAATTTTAGAATATTTTTATATGTCCTCAGCAAATGTCATGGTGAAGATTACATTGAATAAATCTAGTGCTTTGTGTAGGATGATTATTTCATTTGTTATTATTGCCTTTGAAATACAGTGAATTGAATCATACCTTAGAGTACTGAGGGCCCACACCTAAGTCTCTAGAGATTCAGAGTTTATTCTCGAGATACAGGAATACTTTAGTTGGTGCCAGAGATAAAATACAGGCTGGATGAATAGGAGGCTAGTGCCTTGTTTTTGACACTAACTCTCAAGCTAGCATGGTCATTTTAGAAATGTTAATTTTTTCATTTCAACAATGTGGAGTAACATGGAATATATGTCTTAAATTTCCATGTGTTTTATTTTATTTCTTTTAGTAGTGATTTGGAGTTTCATTAAAAATCTCTTTGTGAAGATAAATATAGGACTTTATTTCTCTTTCTCTTCTGTCATTGTTTATGCAATGGATTTCTATGAGACACTTTGCTATGAAGATTTATTAGTTCTAAGATTTTTCAATGACTACAGATTTTATGTGAAATACATTATCTCTGAGCTGTGATAATTTGTCTTTGGCTATCAGAATCCCTTTAATTTCCTGTTTTCTTAATTGTTATTACTCAAATTTCCTGTAATAAGTTGTATAATATTGATAACCGTGGACATCCTTATTTTGGGTTTTATCTGAAAGGAAATAGTTCACTTTTCACCATTGAATATTATGTTAGCAACGAGTTTCTAATATATGTTCATTAGTATAGTGAAGTTCCTTAATCTGTTCCCACTTTATTGACCTTTATTTAAAATTATAAATAGATGTTGGAATTAGTTTAGTGCTTTCTTTTCATGTATTGAAATGATTTTATTTTGACCATCCATTTTTTTTTATTGATGTAACATATCACATCAGTTGGTTTATCTAAGAAAACCCTTGCATTTCTCTGATTAATTCACTTGAGGTATGATTAATATAATGTATTGCTCAAATCTGTTTGACAAAAGTTTGTAAAGTATCTCTGCATCTATGTTTTTCTGGAAAATTTTTCTGGTATTTTGTTCTTTTAGTGATGTTTCTCATTGCTTTTGGTAATAACAATATTAGCATCATAGAAATGGGAAGATTTTCTGTTTCTACTTTCTTGAAGAGCTTAAGAGAATAGGAAATAATCTAGAAGAACTCACTAATGAACTGTACTTGAGATTTTTTTTGGAATACTGTTTTATTTCGATTCTAGTCGTTGGTCTATTTTCATACTAGTAGTTGGATCTTATACAGTCTTTAATGCAACAGTCTTAGGTGGTTTTTATTCTAAACATAAATTTATTTTGTCTAAGTGCTCTAAAATTGTGGCATAAATAGGGGCCAGAGTGATAGCACAGCATTAGGGCATTTGCCTCACAAGTGACTGATCTAGGAGGAACCTTTGTTCAATCCCCTGGAGTCCCATATGGTCCCCTGAGCATGGAGCAATTGTTGAGTGCAGAGCCAGGAGTAAGCCCAGAGCATCACAGGGTGTGGCCCAAAAAGAAAAATAAGATGTGGTATAAAATTGTGTGTAACAACCACATATGAAAATTATAGTAACATTAATATTTGTGGTTTTGATGTATACATTTATAGCATTCCATCTCCACCAAAGTGCCTAAGACATATATCATCACCATATATCATCACCTTATAGTTCACCTTTATATGTCCTCTCCCCTTTAATGCTTGATATTTTCATCTGTAACCCAAAGGATTTAAAGAAGGGGTTTGGAGAAGTCTCAGAGTTTGCTTTGTGCCTGGAAATTTGAAAATTTACACATAACACCTCTGGTCCCCCCAAACTCTCCCAGGAGTAACCTCTTCATATTGAACTGGAAGTAGCATTGGAGCCTTGAAGGTTTGTTACTTCCCCTAAAAGAAAAAGTAAATTCATATCCACTCTTATGTATTATTCTTTAAATTAATGCACACACAATTTTGATAATATAGGACAATTAATAAAATACCAAAAGTACATTGCATTATTTTATATACTGATTTCTAAATTGGGAAAAAAGTTTATACATCCTGGTATAAATAAATGGTAGTTTTAAATAATTATCTCCATATAATTAATAAGTTTTTTCCTGTTTTCAATAAAATAAGAATATTAGAGAAGTAAAAAACTGTTGTGGCTTATTTCTGTCAAAAGTTAGGAATGAGGGGCCGGGTAGGTGGCGCTGGAGGTAAGGTGTCTGCCTTGCAAGCGCTAGCCAAGGAAGGACCGCGGTTCGATCCCCCGGCGTCCCATATGGTCCCCCCAAGCCAGGGGCGATTTCTGAGCGCATAGCCAGGAGTAACCCCTGAGCGTCAAATGGGTGTGGCCCAAAAACCAAAAAAAAAAAAAAAAAAAAAAAAAGAGAAAAAAAAAAAAAGTTAGGAATGAAGACAGCATAACAGTAGGGTGTTTGCCTTGTATGCAGTTGTCCCAGGATGAACCTGGGTTTGATCCCAGGTATCCCTTAAGGTCCCCTGAGCCTGCCAGGAGCAATTTCTGAGCCCAGAGCCAGGAGTAACCCCTGAGCACTGCTGTGTGGCCAAAAGAAATAAAGTAAGCAATGATAAAACAAAATTTGACTAAAGCATTACTAAGCAGTTTAGGATTCTAAAATCTCGCTACAATTAACTGACTTAGTAGAACTGCACTCGATATTTATGACCGTACAATACAGCTGAAAAAATCTATTCCAATTTGAGATTTTAATGTGTATTATATATTACATATTAGCCAAAGGGAATGCTTACCTTCAGAACGATCTATTATATTTGGAATATATAGCAAGCTAAGTTCTGTTCATGTACTAATAGTTGCAAAGGGACCTAGAATATAGAGTGACAAGTTTCAGATGACCCGGTCATTTATAATTTAGGGATACTTTACAGGAGTGTGTGGAGACTAAGAGCAAAGTGTCTGACCTATTGATTTGGGAAGATTGCAAGCTTTCTGTCTCCAGTACTACTATTCTACATAACTTTAAAAACTAAAATGGAATGTTTTTATAGATTCATCTTATAGTTTTAGAAGATAAAAATTTAAAAAAATTAAAAAAAAATAATTTTAAAAGAAAATTTAAAGAAAATAATTAATTTTAGTGTTTCCAATGGTTTTGTTAAAAATTAATAGTAAAACATCTATTCTTATTTTTAAATATGATAAAAAAAATTTCAGCACCTGTATTTAAACATATTCAAGAAAACACTTAAGAGTTAGTAGTAAAGATGGATTTTATCTAACTTAATTTCTTTACAGAAAACATCTGAGAACTATATTTTATAAATCTTCTTTTAAGCTCAAGTTTATATACTTCAAAAATGAACAAACTTATAGAATAATTTATTCTCTTCAGTGTCACAATAGCTTAATTGGAATACTCTATCTTAAAATGTTTGTTTTGAAATACCTTGTGCTTATTGTTATTATTTCTGCTCTTTGAAGCTACAGTTATCAAGCTTATAATAGCTCTTTCATTAACAACCTTTCTTATGCCTGGAATATAGTGCTTTATAGTTAAAACATTTTAAAAAGTTATCACATATTTTAAGGTGTTTTAATTTACATCCTATTTTCCTATAAAATGTCACTTATTATAATCCACATAACTCTGAATCTCATACTGTTAACAAATACAAAGTGTGAATTATTTTTCCAGAATCCTATTTAAATTCTATTAAATGTTGGCATGTATAATTATCTTTTAGCCAACAAAATGTCACTAAATATTTTATATGTATATTTATTGCCATATATTTTATTATTATTAACTTTATTATTTATTAATTGCTCCTGGATTGGGGGGCCATATGGGAAGCTGGGGGATTGAACCGTGGTCTGTCCTGGATCAGTCGGGTGAAAGGCAAACACCCTACTGCTGCACTATGGCTCTGGCCCTATAAGATATATTTTATGAGCATAGATGTGTGTGTGTGTAATTTCAAATTAGAGTTTTTGTTCATTGGTATTTCTAAATACATTGATACAGTAACATGCAATAATGTTTATATAGATAGTTGTAGTGAGGGTCACCTAAGGTGATCTACCCCTTGAGGGCATCTAGTCTTTTGAGTTCACATGACCATATCTTGTAGAGTTGCTGGAAAAAAATATGGTATGTTTGTTGCTGGAGTAGGAAGTCATGTGGTACTAAGGATCAAACCTAAGGAATCATAAAAATATTCTAAGGCCTCATGCATATTCTAATAGCATGATATATCCTCTATTACCTGAGGAATATCCCAAGATTCATTCAATTTTAATATTTTAATTGTTTTTTATTTTTTATAAAATTTATAGCATTTTAAATTCCTATTGAGAAAGTATGGGTTTTCCAGTTCTTTATTCTTTATTCCCACCAATAAATTTGTCCTAATATTTTTATCTTTTTATTAGCCTTCTCACAGGTGTGAGGTAGCATATTATTTAAGTTTTGATTTGGATTTCTTCTGTAAGTGATAGTTATCATTTTTGATGTTGTGAATGCCTTCTTTGGTAAAGTGCTCAGTTCTTTGTTCCAATTTTATTGGAGTTCTTTGTTTTACTTTTTTTTGTTTTGTGATTTCTTTTTAATATTTCTTTTTTTGAAACCTTTTTTTCCTTTATTTAAACATCTTGATTACAAATATGATTGTGATTTGGTTTCAGTCATGTAAAGAACACCCCATTCACCAGTACAACATTCCCTCCACCAAGGTCCCAAATCTCCCTCCACCTGAACCCCACTCCCACCTATACTCCAGACAGGCTTTCCAGTTCCCTCATTCATTCACATGATTGTGGTAGTTCTCTGTGTAGTTATTTCTATAACTGCACTCACCACTCTTTGTGGTGAGCTTCATGAAGTGAGCTGGAAGTTCCATCCCTCCTCTCATTGTCTCTGAGGATTGTTGCAAAAATGACTTTTATTTTTCTTAAAACCCATAGATGAGTAAGACTATTCTGCGTCTCTCTCTCCCTCTAACTTATTTCACTCAGCATGATAGATTCCATGTACATCCATGTATAGGAAAATGTCATGACTTAATCTCTCCTGACGGCTGCATAATATTCCATTGTGTATATGTACCACAGTTTCTTTAGCCATTCGTCTGTTGAAAGGCATCTTGGTTGTTTCCATAGCCTGGCTATTGTGAATAGTGCTGCAATAAATATAAGTGTGAGGAAGGGGTTTTTGTATTGTGTTCTTGTGTTCTTAGGGTATATCCCTAGGAGTGGACTAGGTGGGTCGAATGGGTGATCAATTTCCAGATTTTGGAGGAATCTCCATATCACTTTCCATAGAGGTTGGACTAGACGGCATTCCCAGCAGCAGTAGATAAGAGTTGCTTTCTCTCCACATCCCTGCCAGCACTGATTGTTCTCATTGTTTGTGATGTGCACCAATATCTGTGGTGTGAGGTGTTATCTCACCTTTGTTGTTTTGATTTGCATCTCCCTGATTATTAGTCAGGAGGAGCTTTTTTTCATGTGCCTTTTGGCCATTTGTATTTCTTTTTTTTATCAAAGCGTCTGTTCATTTCTTCTCCCCTTTTTTTGATGGGATTAGATTTTTTTTCTTGTAAAGTTCTGTCAGTGCCCTGTATATTTCACCTAAGATGTATTGTGTTCCTCCAATTTATTAATATTGTTGTTTCAATAAAATATTCTTTTGATGGTCATCATTAGCTTTGGATGTTTTTTGTTTGTTTTAGTGTTATAGTGGGCCACATTCAGTGTTACTCAGAAGTTACTTCTGTCTATGTATTAGGTAAGACTCCCATCTAGCACTTTTAGTGGAATTCCTAGCTCAGAGAACCATTAGAGTAATACTAGTCTCAAACTCAGGTCAGTTTCATGCAAGTCAAATGCCCTATCCAATATATAGTACAGTGGATAGGGCATTTGTCTTGCATGAATATATATATATATATATATACGTATATATATATATATACGTATATATATAAACCCAAACTTTATATTTTATATATCATGAAGACTCATTGTAAGCACCTATTTACCTGAGATATAATAAAGAACATGAAATGATCATAATATATTTTGTGTTTAAAATGCCACAAAAGATAATTAAATAGAGAAAATAATAATTTTGTTTAAACTGTAATTTGACTGTAATAAGAAATTTTCATTTTAATTGTTTTCTTTAAAAGATGCAATTTCTGCATTGCAGCCACCAATGAACATACACTCAATCGTGGTACAAGTCCAGTGTGTAAATAAAAAGGTGGGGACTATTATTTACCATGAAGTACGGATCGTGGTTCGAGACAGAAATGACAACTCACCCACATTCAAGCATGAAAGTTACTATGCCACAGTGAATGAGGTCAGTTTCCATTATTTATCTGTCATCTTTTATGTTGATATGGGTAACTAATTGAGTTCACAAATATTTTAATTTAATATTTATAATCATAGACTTAATATCATAGACATAAGAATGATGCACTGCAAGAAAAATTTCTTCTTAGAGGATCACTACAATTTACCTTATAGAGAAAAATGAATTATTAATCAATGGTACCAACTTATTTGAGTAGATTATTATCCTATCACCTATAACCACATATATAGTTATTGAAGTTGAACAGGAGCTACTCTTCTGGAAGATGTTGAACTGTTTTACTGTCACTGAAGAAAGATCTAATTAACTATTGCATAAAAATGTATTTGAGATTCTATTGAGTTGGTTCCTAATGTCAAAAACAACTAATAGCATATTTAAAAATAAAATGTAAATCAAAACTAAATTATTAAAATTTTAGTCATATATAATTAAAGGTCATATTAATATCTTTAATAAATGCTGAGGTATAGTTGCAAGCTATTGTTTCCTTATTATTCAAGGTCTAAAACCAAGGTCACTTTGTATATATGTATGAATATATATAATTATATATAAATATCTTATAGTGGGAATTATTTAAATTATTTTCATTAATTTATTAAGAAAATATATCTAAAATCCCTCTAAAATCATTGATGATTTTTATTTTATTTTTACTGATTATTCATTTTGATCAAAATATTTATATTAGACAAAAATAATGCATTTTTAGATATCTATACTTAACTATTTTTAAGTCTAGGACAAGTTCTATATAAAAAATTTTTACATAGGACAAAGTTTTATATAAGCAAAGTTTTGTATGGAATAAGGCATTCGTCTTTAATCTCTGCAGAGTATTAATATTATTTGAAATTATTTTTGTTTATGTTTATATTATATTCATTCTATTATGTTCGTAAAGTGTTGGCTAGTAGAAAATAATGCATTCTAGAATGGAACTATCAATAGTGTTATAATATTATCAATTAATTTTAATTAGTTAATCATAATTAATGATACTATTGTTCTTGAATGACTATTAAAAAACACAGAGTTAACACTTTTTTAAAATTCAGTATTAAAACTTATCTGGAATCAGAAGAAATGCTTAATAGCCAAAGGCATACTGAAAAATAAGAACTTGAGAGTTACTCATTACCTAATTTAAAATGATAATATCATTATACTGATCAATTGTATAATACTGGAATAAAGTTATGAGCTCTAATGGTCAAATCAAATTTCAAAAGAAAAAAATTATGTTTTTACCATCAGTTAATTTTTGACAAATGATTTGGGAAAATGAAATGAAAAAAGAGCCTCTTTAATAAATGGTACTGGTAGAATTTGATAACTGCATTTAAACAACTATAGCTGGATCTTTCTGTGAACATTACACAAAAGTCACTTCAAAGTGGATCAAATTCCTTGGGATCCAGCTGAAAACTATAAATTACATTGATGAAAACACAAACAGAATGTTCCAAGATTTGGAACTCAAAATCACCTCAGTGATCAGATATCACTGGCAAAGACAAAAAAAAATCAAAATTAAAGAAATGAAACTAAATTGAATTAAAGAGTTTTGCATGATAAAAGAAGCACTGGATAAAACTAAGCTAATTGAATGACCACAACAGGTTAAGTTTTGAAATACTATATATAGAGATTTATAAAGAGCACCCAAACAATTCCAAAATCCCCAAAACCCTATAAAAATAGGAAAAAAAAAACAAACAGAAACAAATAAGAAAGGGAGATGGCCAGTAGACACATAAAAATGTGCTTATCATCTCTTTCATTAGGGAAATGTAAATCAATACAACAACAAGTATGTAATCTTATACCAGAGACATAAGTCTTTTTATTAACTAGAAAAGTTGGAAAAATATAGGTTATTTTAAAAATAATAATTTAATAAATAAATATAAATACTCTAACAACTGCTGAGAACAGAATCAGTGATCTAGAAGAAGACCTGCAGAATACCTTCATACAAAAGAAGATATTGTAAAGATACTTAAAATAAATAAAAAAAATAGAACAATTTCTCAAAATAAGTAAATGGATGACAATAGACCTTTGGGCTAATATCAACAGGAACAATATAAGAATTATTGGTGTCCCAGAGAGACAGGAAAAAAAACTCTTAAGAAGAAACAATAATCTAAGATACCATTGCTGAGAAGTTTCCATAGCTGAAGAGCGCATGCACCCACATATTGGATGCCAAAAGTGTACTAGATAAAAAAGACCCAAATAAAAGCACACCAAGGTACATCCTAGTCACTATGATGAAAACTACATATAGAGAGATAGACTATACTAAATCAGCAAGATCAAAAGGGAAAGAATCCTTAAGACTTACAGCAGATTTATCAAAATTGACCCTCTAGGCCTGAAGGCAATGAATTAGTAAAGAAAAATTAATTAAACAAATGCCTCACCATAAATACTTTATCAAGCCATACTTTAATTCAGGTTTGAAGGAAGGATACACATCTTCATGGATAAAAACAGCTGGGGAACGTTATAGATTCAAAATCAACCTTAGAAGAGGAACTGACGTGCCTAATTTAAGGCACTTAAATAGTGCCCACAAATATACTATTTCTTTTTTTTTTCTCATGACAATTATCTCTCTCAATGTTAATGAACAAAATGCCCCAGTTAAGAAACATAGACTGCTAAAATGGATCAGAAAACCAAACCAACATTTTGCTGCCTACAATAAACATATTTGAAAATTCAAAACAAACATGATCAAGGTCAAATGTTGGAGAACAATCCTTCAAGCAAATAACTCCCTTAAAAAATCTGGGATGACCATACTTATATCAGACAACACAGAATTCAGACTTAAAAAGAGACAGAGAGGGTTATTATTTAATAATCATGACTCTGTACATAAAGAAGAAATCACATACTTAAACATATATGCACCCAATAATGGGTAAGCAAAATACTTAAAATGACTAATAGAATTTACAGTAGATAAAATCTAGAAACGATCCAAAACCTAACAGTAGATGAGTGGATAAATAAAATAGTGTATATTATATATAGCGATATATAAATATATCATGGTCTTCTACTCAGAATTAGGAATAAACAATATCTTACATTTTCCTACAATATGAATGGAACTGCAAAGTGTCATACCTAGCTAAGTAAATCAAAAAGAGAAAAACAATAACAATCACACCAATTTGTACTGATAAATATAGGAAAGGAGGTGCTATGCTCGATAAAAATGATCTTTGATTGATTATAATGTTTAGGCTACTGTGTGGTAAGTGTTTAGTAAAAGTATCCAATAGCTTATGATAGAGGAATATTGATTCATAAGTATGGAATTGGCTAATGTTAAAAGTATAAACATTTATACTACTGCATACCAATGTTATCCCAATAAAATATATAATTTTAAACTTGAAGTCCTTTTTAGAGATTGGCCATAGTTTCTCTATAATAGCATTTCTGAAATATGCTTATTCTCTATTTCCACTGCCAGCAAATTGTATTTTTGCTATTTCATTCAAACATTTACATTAATAACATTTATATTACCTAATGGTTCTATGTAGATATGTGAGGCTGAAGTCATTTAAATGGAATCGAATGAGACCATTCCTTTTATTCATTCTCAAACTACTTATTTGTAATGGATTCGTACTAAATTTTAATTAAACAGGAAAGCACTTCACAATATTGGTTTAAGTAAAAATATTTTGAAAACACAATTATAATTGTGTTCTAATTCTTACAAGAAAAAAGGCAAAAATAAACAATGAGGACATCAAACAAAATCTTTCCACACATCAAAAGAAATTGTCAGTAAAATAAAAAGGCATCCTGCTGAATGAATATATATTTACACATATAAATTCAAAAAGTGATTGTTTATAAAGAACTATGAAAACACAACATCAAAAGATATTTACGAAAATCTGGCAGAACATATGAATTTACAGTTATTCAAAAAAACTTACTTATAGATGACCAATAGTCAAATCAAAAAATGCTTATTGACACTAATTAATAGGGCAATGCATATTGATGTAATGGATGCCACCGACTATTGAGGCAATAGCCTCTATCACAAATAGCTAAAGGAAGGAATGTTAGGAAGGGTATTAAAAATAAAGCCTTCTAATACTTTGGGTGGAAATATTAACCAGTCCATTTGAAAACCAGTATGGAGATTTCTTAGATTTTAAAAATTGAACACTTCCCCAAAAAATAAAAGTCTTACCAAATAATAGGGCAATCCCAATTTGGACATTTATATTTAGCTAATAAAAAGTAATAATCTGGAGAAAAAAACATATTTTTCTATTCATTTAAGGAATTTATAATACTATTTTTATAAGTTAATAATACAGTTATAACAAAAATAACCAATAGCATTTTATTAACAAAATTAGTTTTACTGTTTATAATAGCCAAAGTTTAGAAATAGCCTTGACTTTAATTACAGATGAAAAAAATAAAGTCTTATGCATGCTTAATGGACTATGATTCAGATGCTATAAAAGTTAGTCTTGACATTTGTGAAAGAATGAAGAGAATTGGAAGGTTATAAACTAAATAAAACAAATCACAAGGAGACAAGGAAGTTCCTGATGATATCACTCTAGGTGGGCAGAAAGAAACAAAGCAAGAAACACGTAATTCAAATCTGACCTTTAGATTCAGAATGTAGAATTTGATTTGCAAGTGGACAAAATATGAAAGGAGTGCAAAAGACAGAGCTGAAGGAATATGAATGCTTTGATGTTGTATGTTGGGTGACAACCCAAGTTAAAACAGGTATAGAAAAACACTCTTAAATATGCACAATGATGAAAACTATGTCCTGTGTAAATCAAGTTATTTTAAATACAAATATAGTGACATTAAAACATTTATTGTCTAGACATCTATGGTATGGTAACAAAGTAGTATATTTATTACTACAATAAATAATATATGGTGTGCCATCATTTACATAGAAATAGGAATATATATGTATACATTTATATATATATATATATATATATATATATAAACATTTTTATGTGTACAACCACTGAAAAATAATTCCTATTTTTCACTGGAGGCTGAGGTGAAAGTGCTACAGAATTTTTATAATTTTTAACTGTGTTTATGACTGAAAAAGGCTGTTTAAGTTTATTTTAGTGATACTTGTTTAAATGTAATATTTTCAGCAGTTTAAGCTTTTTTTAAATAGAAATAGGGGTTGGATGAAAGCACAGCATTTGCCTTGCAAGTGGCAGATGCAGCACAAACTTGGTTCGATCCCTGCATTCCATGAGCCAGAAACGATATCTGAGTGCATAGCCAGGAGTAACCCCTGAGCACTACTGGTGTGCCCCCCAAAAAACAAATACATAGAACTATCAGCACATGATAAAAGTTCATAAAATATATGCAAAATATTCTGTGATTTGTTGAGGCACAATATGCTTTTATTCCTACAAACACTACTTTTATCTATTTTGACAATGCACGTATTAATTAAATAAAGAGCAAAATTAAAATACCACAAAAATCACCATATTCTGATTTGATATGAGAGATACTGTGTCTGCATGTTTCTTTAAATAATGAAAATTGATAAGAAATCAGATTATTATCCCAACTAAAGAATGAGGACTGCGGCTGTATTGTGGAAATACATCATGAAAATTTCTATAGATAAGAAAAAGTAACTGATATTTTAGAAAAAGTCAATGAAAATAAAACTTGACACTTAGGCCAGAAAACTAATCATGAATTTTTATGTGATAATAAAGTATTTTGCCATTCCTGGTATTGTTGCTTAGTTATCTGAAATTAAAAGTTAGTAACTACAGCTCTTGAATGTCTGTCACAAAATGGCTTTTTAGTCAATGAATAATAGACACTTAACATTTTCTCTCCCTCCTCTGACTGAATTTCCATGGTCTTTGTGTTATCTTCCTCAAATTTACTCTTGCATATAATTATCAACCTCGATTTACTGACCTTTTCGAAATGGTTTTAGGCTAAAAAAAAAAAAAAAACAAGCTAACTTTCTCAAGTTAACTCAAGGTTAATCAAGAAAGAAGATCAGATAATTTTCTACATGGGGTCTGATGATAAATAAGTTTTAAAGATGTTTTACACTGAATCAAGGCCAGAGTTTATTTACCCAAAGCAAGTACTGTAATCTTGAGATTTATTTCAGCCTTACAAAAAAATTCTGTAACATTTACAATTGTTCCTTCAAAAATATTTTATGCCTGTGATGAAGGATGCTGCCTATTCTTCCTCGCTTTAACAAAGAACTGAGTTTTTATACTGTGTCACATCTGCTATACAAATAATGGCATTACTTTTACAATTTTTTAAAATTTATTTTTCAGCTTACTCCAGTTGGTACCACAATATTTACAGGATTTGCAGGAGACAATGGAGCAACAGACATAGATGATGGCCCAAATGGACAGATAGAATATGTTATTCAATATAATCCAGATGATCCGGTAGGTAAATACCTACTCACAATGTGACTCTTTCAGAATACTTAAAATTCTATATATTTTACAATATCATTCATCTCCAAAAGCTATTTTAATAATCATAATTTAAAAAATGAAAGGCTCACTTTAAGACTAAAATTTGTATTTCTAGAGACTGATTTTATACTATAGTTTTATATTTCCTATTTACTATACTTACATGTAATATTTTAAATATATTTTAATACATTAGTTTTATCATGGCATGCTGTGCATTTTACTTATTTTCTACTATATTTTGAACCTTTAAGCATTGTAATTAATTAATGGAGATGGAATAGCTAATGTGATATATATGTTTCATGAAAAATAAACTAACATCTTAAACATGCCATAAAAAATATTCCCCAATAGATTTTGTTAATCAAAAGTCACCAAAGTCCAGATGCTCCCATAATGAAATAAAAAAATGAAGATCACAAAACTTCTGATTATAAACTTTTTAGTTCTGGTTTTTTGGGCCATACCAACTTTTTCCAGGTGAATCTCACAGCACTGCTGCTCTTGGTAATGTCAGGAAACTAAGAGGAACCAGTCCACATACCCTTTCAACCATATTCCTGACCCAAATATATATATTTCATCCTGAATTATGTATGTATAGTTCCACTTGTAGATTGAACCAGAAGCACTAAAATGGTGTTTTCTATGAGCAATTGAACTTGAAAAAGTATTATAAACAGTAGGAGGAAGGACCTTCAGTGTTTTGTAGTATTATTTGCCTGTCTTCCCAAATATTAAAGAAGTAAATTATAATACCATTTACAATTATTCAACCCAAAGCACAAACCTTCTATTTATTTTTCTAACTAAGACATTTTAATCTTTTAATTTAATCTTCTCATCTGTGGACCCAATTGTGATACTTAGTACTGCATGTGGTTTCTGAGCACTGTTAGGTGTGACTACTCCCTGAGCACAAAACCAGAACTAAGCCCTGAGCACCAACTGAAGTGATTCAGATCTCTGACCCCCCCCACCTGAGTTCACATTTTGTAAATATGTGGCCTACAGAATAACAAAAACAAGAAGAACAATAATGGATGACTTATCATTTTTTCACATTTTATACCTTATCATTTTTTGCTTTTGTTTGCTTTTCTGTACCTACTTTTCTTCTTTCCATCACCTTTACTTTTTATATTAAATCACTTCATTCTTCTCTTCAGAATGACTTAAAATTGTCAGACTACCCACTTAAGAACCTAAAATCAACCTTACTGCGGGCTAACTGCCATAAAATAGAAAAACTCATTCATGTTTAGTGAGAGATGTATTATTTCTCCCAGATTGTGCCTCTATTATTTATCTCATCATGGACATCAGATTTTTAGGTTTTATTTTGCATTTTGTTCAGTGAATGTGGCTGAATTGAGTGAAGTAAATAGGAGTAAATCTGCCATAATTAAATGGAAAATTAATTATAAATGTGTTCCTTTTTATTATATTTTTTCAATATATTTTAAAAAACAAGCACTCATATTCATTCTTTGTCTCTAAAGCACACTAGTTTCTCTTCATACTAGTAAAGAATGACAATAGCAGAAATATGTCAAAATTTTTAAAAGTGAAATTAAGGAACATATATATACTTTCATCCTGAATTATGTATTGAACCAGAAGCACTAAAATGGTATTTTCTATGAGCAATTGAACTCGAAAAAGTATTATAAATAGTAGGAGGAAGGACCTTCAGTGTTTTTGCAGTATTATTTGCCTGTCTTCCCAAATATTAAAGAAGTAAATTATAATACCATTTATAATTAATCAACAAAAGATTTACTAAATGAAGTAGCTATCAATTTTATTACTAAGTGACACCATCAGGCCTGCAGAAAAGCTTCAGAGAAAATACTATGCATTAGCCACCTATTTTTCAATAACAAATTATCACAACTTAAGTGGTTAAAATCAAACACACTTATTTTTTCATATCTTCTCTGGTCTAAGAGTCTGGAGTTAGCTTAACAGGCTTCTCGTCAAAGGTTCAAAAGTAACAGTAATGGTGTTGACAAGAATAATTGTGTGGAAACCTGTGTAGGATTCCCTTTCAAGTATAAGTGGTTATTTACTGTGTTACTGTGAAATTTATTTCTTTATGCTAGTAAAAAAGGTTTGACTTCTTGCTATCTTTAAAAGTTAAGTTTCCCACAAATCCCATCAGGGACATCCTTAATACTGCTGGGCCACCAACAAGTGCCAGCTCTAATATGATATCCTGACAACGAGGAAAATGAGAGCAACTTGACCTAAGAGCAGGTTATCCTACCTCACCAGCTAACGATAAGACAAAATCAGAAGACTTGTCACCCTTTGGTCCAGGGGTCCTCAAACGTTTTAAACAGGGGGCCAGTTCACTGTCCCTCAGACCTTTGGAGGGTCTGACTATAGTAAAAACAAAACTTATGAACAAATTCTTATGCACACTGCATATATTTTATTTTGCAATGAAGAAACAAAACAGATACAAATACAATATGTGGCCCGTGGGCCATAGTTTGAGGACCACTGCAAGTTTGGTCGGTCCAAAAGCCAAGATCGCGATTTACAGATGACTGGCTGCTAGAACCATGACCGGACTGTATATATCTTGGGACTAGTAAAAAAGCCCTAGTCTAAGGTTTGAACTACGATCTGCACAGCAACCATGATCCCCAGTTCCAAAGGTGTGGCAGAGACAATTGCAACTGAATGGGGCTTCTGGAAACACAATGAAAGACCCTATCCTAGGTTCCATCCTAGGATCAGTGCAAAGACCAAGACCACTAACCACAGAAGATGGGTTAAAATGACACTGAGGGAACAGAACTTCTAGAACCACAAAGAAAGACTTCATAATAAGTCCCACTCCTGGACCTGTGCAGATACTGAGATCTCTAGATACAGAGGTCTGATTTTATCTCCCAGGATAGAGCAGAAGTCTTCCAAACATCACGAAAGCACCACCGGGAGAGTAAATGAACCTGAGCGGAGTCCATAGTTAATCCCATGACAATATCCTCCAAGGGTGGAGAAACCCCATATCTCTTAGGCCAAGTGAATTCCTTTAAGAATGACCCCAATATTTACTGTGCCAGTGCAGGAGGGGGAAAAAAAGGCAAAAAGCACAAAACATTTTTTATTTTTATATATTATTTTTATTTTATTATTATTATTATTTTATTTTTATTTACCTATCTACTTTTTGTTGATTTCTTTGTTTTGGTGTGGTTATTGAGGTTGATATTTCCATTTATATATTTTTTTTCTTTTCTTTCTTTATGTGCTCTGCCATGTTTTTTATCTCAAGACCATGGCTTGTTTTGTGGTGCTTATCGTTATTGTTGGCGTGCTCACTGGATATTTGACACTTCTTTTTGTACTTTTGGGGTGTTTCACCTTCTTTTTCTCCTTTGTCTCTCAAAACGATGATGAGAGCCCCTAGAAGGATTCTGCCCATTTTCGGCATATTAGACTTTTACCCCAGTTTATTACTTTTCTCTTCTTCAAACAAAACCACACAACTTGTACTATCTAGTCCTGCCTCCCAGTTAGAGGGGGAAATAAGGGAGGCACCAAGACCAAGACTACTAAGTAGTAAGCTAGGTACAGAGGGGACCACATATTCTAGCAGCCCCGGGGGTGAGGGAAGAGGATATGGGAGGTAGGACAAAAACGGAGGTGTAGGGAGGACAAATCGGTGATGGGAATCCCCCCTGATTTTATGTAAATATGTACCTAAAATATTGTCAACAATATGTAAGCCACTATGATCAAAATAAAAATTATATTTAAAAAAAGTTAAATTTCCCTTAGCTCTTAAATATTATGAGTTCCTTTATTGTTTTTTTTATCAAACTAGTAAGAATGTCTAGAACTAGGCTGTTTTCAAGTGAATATTATATAATGCCATGTCATAATAAGTGTGCCATTATACTACTAAGCAAGTGAATGTTCTGATTGTATTGGAAGGGAAGAGATTCTTTGTTAGAAAGTAGAGTCAGAAAATCTTAAAATCCTTTAAGAATCTCTTACACTTGCTATATTTTAGTGTCATCATTATCATATTTGAATATCATGAAATTAGCACTTCCTTGAAAAAGAATTCTCTCTATCTTTATCTCTCCTTACAACTTTTACAGAATAGAGTTTTATCTTGGCATTATTCAAAGGAAAACTGAAATTATTGTTAGATCATCAATACTTTTTTATAACGTGGATATAATTATAAAAAGATTGAAAGTAAGGAAATATATAGATCTTTACTATGAAAATTTAAATTTGTCCAATATAAAACTTTATAGAAATAAACCTTTTGTATGTTTTCTGTTTGGTTTGGGGATGGTGTTCAGGGATTGCTCTTGGCTCTCGGCTCAGAGATAAGTTTTGGTTGAGCTCAGGTAAACAGGTAAACAGGTGCTAAGGATCAAGCCTGAGTCAAGTACTTGTAAGGCAAGCAATTGTTTATATCTTTGTTCTTAAGACAAGTGTTATTTTATTAAGTCCATAAAAACGTAAATCATAATACTTAAAACTAAAGCATCTTTAATATTTGATCTCTTTTTATTTGTTTTATCAGATGTAAAGGATCAGATTTGGGAAAATAATCTGTTGAGTTGATTTATCAAACAATACTAAAGTTTTTGTGCCTGTTTTTTTAATCCTCTCTATACTTTCTTATTCTTTTATTCTTTGGATCCATGCCCAGAATATACAGGGTTTTTTTTTTTTTTGTTGTTATTGTTGTTGTTGTTGTTAAAAGAAATTTCTTATAAAATTTGCAATGTGAGATCAAAGAACTAATTACTGTCAACTTAAAAATAATCAGACTAATATTAAGAAAATATTTATTTGAGAATATATATCATCATTTTTCCTATTACCAAATGTTATTTCAAAGAATCTTTTAAATTGGTTGGATTTTAAATGTTTATTTATGAGAGTTATTCAAGCTTCAGTTCTTTGAATTTATAAGTTGGTTAAAGGATAAGTTTTTCAACAGATATTTGATTGCACTGCAATCATACATAGACAGTTGATCTTCCTCTTTCTTTTTCAATTATATGATTTATCAAAGTCTTAGTATTCTTTCCTAGTTATAGATACAGAAAAAAAAAAAACAGTGAGTAGGTTTTATTTGTAGTCACTGAGTGGGAATTGAGTTAGATTTTTGAATCAGATAGTTTTGCTTTTCTCTTGCAATTCTTCTGGTAGAGAGAGATAAGACAACAGTTTTGAGAAGTGTCCAAACAAAAAGATGAAATCATACAATTTGGAACTACTGAATAAATCTAAAGTATTGTATTGATTGAAGTTAATCAGAACCAGAGGATAGAAACAGAATATCTCCTTCATCACATGTGGTGTAGAAAAAAATGATAGGAAACAACAAACACTCAAAGGCAATGGAAACCGAGAAACAGTCTTTAATAGAAAATGTATCACTTAGACCAGGGGTCTTCAAACTACAGCCTGCGGGCCACATATTGTATTTATTCCCATTTTGTTTCTTCACTTCTAAATAAGACATATGCAGTGTGCATAGAAATTTGTTCATAATTTTTGTTTTTACTATAATCTGGCCCTCCAACAGTCTGAAGGACAGTGAACTGGCCCCCTGTTTAAAAAGTTTGAGGACCCCTGACTTAGGCCATTGGGTTAGGAAGGAGGAGGAACATTGGATATGTAGGAGGGTAAGATGTTGAAAGGGTTTTGTATAAATTTTAGCCAATATCAATCATTAAAATTATAAAGCCTTAATATATATATTTTAAAGACAATTTGTTTCTTATGTGTTCCATGTACAAAGTTGCATTTTGTTGTTGTTTTGGGGCTACACAACAATTTTTAAGGGTTAGACCTGGCTGTCATGTCAGGAATAATTCCTGATTATGCTTAAGGGTTTATAGGAGTTTTTGTGATTAAACCCGGTTCAGCCTTTACAAGTCTTACTGTATTATTTCTCTAGCCCTGTACAAAGCAGCATTTTTTCTTCACTGTCCAATAAACAAAAATGTTTTGAGGTGAAAATTATAATACTGCTAATAACAACATAACAGAGTCCAATTACTAAATTTCTATGATATGCAGAGAGGGCTGGATAAATAACAGAGTGGATGGGGAGTGACTCTCTTGCATTCAGCCTACTTGTACAGTATCCAGCACCCAATAAGATACCTCAAGGCCACCAGGTGTGATCTTAAGCACAGAGCCAGGAATAAGCACTGAGTACCATCAGGTTTGACTTCCTCTAAAATAATATATATATATATATATGCACACACACATATATATACAGAGAAAGATAGAAACATAGAAAGTGAATAGCAAATTTAAATTTTCCATGTTAAGCCATAGTTTTAGTATTTTTCTATTAGCATCACAAACTATCATTTCTTGATTAATGTATTCTTACAAATAAGTTAGTGAACTCATCAATTTTAAAGGTCTTTAAACATGAAATGAACTAGTTTTATATGCTTCACAATAATAATATATTTTATAATATATAAGTTAATAAATTTAATGTAAGGAATTTAACTCATTTTTAAAAAATAAGATATAAACTACAATATATGTTAGAATTTATTATATAATTTACCATGGTTTTCATTGGGGAAGCTTACCATATATTAAAGAACACAATTATGGTGGATATGAAAAGCCACATGGTGTTTAAAGTTAGTTAGTATCCTTGTTTTATAAATACCCATTGTTAGCTACATTACTAAATCTATAGTATCATATTTATTTATTGTTAGATTTAAATTTCCTTTACTCAATGATTTTAGTCATTCATTTTATAATCTTTGAATTTTTTATAGTTATATGGTTACATTTAATAACAAAATGTATGGTACAAACTCATTTCACCCCATTACCCCCAAAGTTCCCACAATCCACTAGTACTGAGTTTTTTTTTTTTAATGTGAAACATGTGGCCAGAGTAGTAATACAGTGGGTAAAGTACTTGCTTTGCATATGGTCAACTGGGCTTCAGTCCCCAGCTTCACATTAAGAAACCCTTATACACTATCATTATTGATTTCTAAATATAAAAAGAAATAGACACTGATCACCATCTGGTATGACCCTGCAATAAATCAAACAAATAAACAAAAAACACTTAAATTCTGTTTTCTAAGCACTTTAATATTTTTTAAGAAAGTAGTAGTGCATTTACATAGCAGAGAACTGACCCAAGATGGAGCTCGGTTTGATCCTGGCATGCCATATGGTCCCCCAAGCCAGGAGTCATTTCTGAGCACATAGCCAAGTGTAAACCCTGAGCATCTCTGGTGCGGCCCAAAAACAAAACAAAAAATAAGAAGTGATATCGAGAGAACTGATTACAAATCTTTTCAAAAAGTTAGAGTGAACTAAGTGAAAATCTCAGTATTAGGTGTGTGTGTGTGTGTGTGTGTGTGTGTGTGTGTGTGTGTGTTTAACAAAATCATTTTGATTTACAAGGACCTTAATATTTGGATATCCAATATAAAATGCATTTCAGCCGATTATACCACCAGTGTCGATCTCCCTCCACCATGTTTTTAGAGTGTATTCAGATCACCACCCTTTACCCCCATAGCTTACCAGAATAATAGGCTCATTTAATTTAGATGGTTAGAATTTGTATCTCTTGATTCCATTGTTGCTAAATTTGGCTTGGAGTTTTAATCTGTCCTTTTTCTTTTTTTTTTTAATCTCCATTAGTGAATAAGACTGGTTGGCCTCTGGTCCCTATCCTTTCATATTTGTTTTCATCTCTTATACTCAGTTTTCTTCCTTCTCTTCAATATACTCTGTGGACAAGCATGTTTGCGACAACTCCCATTTAGACCATTGTATTATTTCATGGAATTATTCTAACTACCATATATAAGTACTATGATTCTGTATATGTAATAATGACTCTGAGACTTAGGAAAGCACTCTGAGAATTTAGGCACCAATGAGTAGGAAATGTCCTTCTTAAAGATATTAAACATAAGTTTCAGTAGATATATTGTTTATTGACCCTCTTGTGTAAATTTTTCTTAGTAATATATTTGAAGCCCTTTATTTTTAAGACAAAGGAGAAAAACTAAAGCATAATCTCTTTTGTATGATGTCAAGCACATACTTTTTTTTTTCAAATTCAAGAAGATATAAGCAAGGAAAAATATGTCACCATTTTGAGTTACCATTTATTTCCATAGTATAAGACTTTTTAACTCATGAAAAACTTCTTAAAAGTCGGGAGTCATCTTATATGCCAGTATACAGCATGCTAAAATTTATTCCACTTTCACGGATGAGTGATTGCCCTGGTCTTACCACCACATCCCATCCAGCTTCCAGGCATCATCTCTGTCCTCTGCTTGTCCTGGTTCATCTTTCAGGACACACAGAGGAGCTGAGTTACCAAATGCTGCATCCCATCCAGCCACCGGATGTCATTGCTGATATGAGGCTTTCCAGTGCTCAGTCAGCTTTTATGTCTCCCTCTAGTTGTCCTATTAACCACTGAACCCCAGCCAGTTGCTCTTGGAGAACCTCTCCTTGCTTTCAATGTAGATCACAATAAAAAAAAAATCATAGCCACTCACTACAAATGACAAATGTAAAATAATTGTTGGCACCCCAAAGTCTAGTTTTATTAAACATATACTGATAAACTTTGAGGATTCTACTCTTTTTCTCTTACATTATTTAATTTCCATTTGGTGTGTTTTAAGAGAGTCTTACATGGTGAATATAACCCAAGCACTATATGTTAATAGGAAAAGTAGGGGGTCAGCTTATATACCCAGTCACTTTATATGCTGGAAAATATGGTAACTTGCAATAATTCAAAGGCAAAATTTTATTTATAGTCAAAATATATAGGTGCTAACAAAACATGTATTATCTATATTTTGTTAAGCTGCTAGAAATTTATCTTATTTTTTTAGTTTGATTTTTGTTTTATTTTTGGGCCATACCTGGCTATGCTAAGGAGTTACTGCTGGCTTTTTACTCAGGAATTACAATAACTCCTGTCTGCTTCCAGGGATACAACCCTATGTAAGGCAAATGCTCTGCCCAGTCTCTGGCCCAGGAATGTAAATATTTTACTTATTTTTGTAGTGAGGTAAGTAATATCATGAGACCTTCTTGGTTCCATAAAATCATGCTATTCATGTTTTACAATGATGTTCACATTTTTTTAAATTTAAATTTAAATTATTTGCATATTCAGTTAAGAACTGAAGGTGTAGTGTAAGGTTTAAGGCAGTTGCCATTCACCTTGAATATTACTAACCCTGGTCTGCTCCTTCACATTCCAATTACTGAAAAGTGTAAAGAGTTATCCCTAAAAACCTCTGGTTGTCTCCTAAAGCAAAAACAAACAAAAACAAATTAAGAACTCACAGATCTTTCTCTTAGAAACTTAAATTGTTTAGGGGATCATACAGCTATGACAACCCACTCTATTGATGAAACAAACCTGTATATATGAAAATAAGTAGAAGTATCTACCATTCCACCATTCCTTCCCATTTGAAAAATAAATTCCCATGAGTCAAGTGATATTTCAGTGGCTGAGTTGTTTGCCTTTCACACTGATGATCTGGATTTGATCCCAGGAGGCCATCTGGTCCCTTGAGCACAGCTAATTGGAGGATCCAAAACTGAAACAAACCAAATAAATAAAAAGATCAACACAAAGACACACACACACACACACACACACACACACACACACACACACACACAGTCTTTTCATTCCTTTTTCTTTTGTAATTAAACATTATTCTTGGGGGTATGGGAAAAAACAATATTCTCTCTTTTTACTCACACTCTCCCTCTTTCCTTCTGAAGGACTAATAATTTTACTACTAAACTAAGTAATCAAACTAAATAATGTTTCAGCATTGGAAATAAAATTTATTTGTTGAAGTTATTGAAGATTCTTGTAGTATCTAATTTTTAAGAGTATTAAGGATAAAAAACAAACTCAATACATTTTACTCTTTATGAATGAATACATTGTTACACTGAGGGCAACATATAGCCATAATAGATCTAACATGTTAGGATTTAATTTTAGAATTTCATATGCCTAAAATTTCTGTGAATTTTAGAATTTCATATTATCAGGGATATATTTCATTTCTACTGGTATTGTAGCACTATCTAGTGAGTAGCATCTCTGAAATATATAAAAAATTAAAATACAGAGGCAAGAATAATAGCACAAGAGATAGGGCATTGCATTGTATGTGACAGGCTCGAGTTTGAGCCCCATTTTTCTTTATGGTCCCAAAGGCACTTCCAGGAATGACCCCTGAGCACAGAACCAGAAGTAACTCCTGAGCACTGCCGTGTGTGAACAAAAATAAAATATATATTTATATACATATATGTAAACCCAATATATGTATATAATATATGTATGTATATTTATACCATGTTATTTTTAAAGAAAACTACTGTTTTAATGAAGTACTGGTTTGAATACTTAAATTATCACAGTTCAGGGCTCAAAGGAAGATTTAGCAAATAAGACCATTCATTGCCTTGCATATGACTGACTCATTTCATTCCTGATACTACATTATGGTCACTGAAGTGAGACAGAAGTGATCCCAGAATACAATAGTAGGAATGGCACCTGTTCATAGCCAGATGTTGATCAAAACATAAACAAGCAAACAAAGTAAAACAATAACAAAAAGGCAAAAGATAAAACTATTGAACATGGACCATTTTTAAGAGATGATGTATGTTGAAAACTTGATGGTAATCCTTAGCTCCATGGTAATAAAATCAATTATGAAAATCTGATGATATAAAGAAATATTTCAAAATATATTATTTAGTGTTTATGTATAAATATCCCAGGGTATTTTTATGACTGACACTAATGATACAAATAATTATCACAGAAAACAAGTTTCTTCATTATTGCTTTCAAAATGTTGAAATCATCATAGTGAAAAGCAATATATTCATGTCCTAAAACATAAATATTTACATCCTCTTAAACCAATGATTTATCACTGGAAAGATAATATGACTTATTGGAGAAGTAACTATTTAATGAAAAGTATATCATAACTGAAGCTTGATTGACATTAGATTTTAAATTGCAAGTAATATCATCTGTAAATCTCAAGAATATTATAATTACTTCATTTAATTTTCTATTATATCTTCAATTCAGAAAATGTGTAATTTTATCTTTATCTATTTATAGACATCCAATGACACCTTCGAAATTCCTCTTATGTTGACCGGAAATGTAGTTTTAAGAAAAAGACTAAACTATGAAGATAAGACTCGCTACTTTGTCATCATCCAAGCTAATGTGAGTATTTCACTTTATAATCTTATTTCTCTGAAGTTATGCAGTAAAAATATTTATCTAACCTATACAAGTGTTCTTAGTTTTCTCAGTATAATTTATGACCTCAACAAAGTAGGCCTGGCATTAGTGAATGTTAAATGGATTCCTGCTGGGAAGGAAATGAGATAGGATAAAATATAGTTTCCATTGGCTTTGTTCTTCACGATATGAATTTTAATAATCTTTATAATAATCATTCATACCAAATTTTCAATTTGATTTTTAATATTTTTAAGTCTGGTATACAACAGAATAACCAGATTAATATAGTAAAAAGGCAGATTCTTAAACACAGTCTTAGACCTCCTAAATTAAAAATTAGAGGTAGAAATGCTCACCTATACTTTTTTAACTTCTCATGGAATTATAAAGTCCACTAAAGATTGAGAGCAACAGTTGAATAAGAAGTTCTTTCCCTCATATACAATATTTAATAAGTTGTTCGTCACTCAATACTAACTAATATGATCATGACCTTTATATGAGGGCATAAGTAACAAAAACAAAATCTTACATTTGTCACTTGTTTGTTCAGCATTATTTTATATACATAGCTATATATCTTACGTTGTTTTGACAGTTTAAGTATATTCGCAATGTGTTCTTACATCCTCATATGTTTCCTTTCTTCGAATTTTGGCTACTTTTACCAATTTTGATCTCCCAGAACTAGGGAAAAAAACACCTAAAACCTCACAGTTGCACATCATGTTAGAACTAAACAAGTAGAGAAATGTGTTAAAGTTGACATCTTTATATTTGTTTATTCTTTCCTTTGTAATCTTGGAGAGAGAAAAAAATCTAAGCATAAACTCTTCCACCTAACTTCTCACAGCACTAGATCACTTAAGTAAACATTTCAAGGTGTGTGTGTGTGTGTATGTGTGTGTGTGTGTGTGTGTGTGTGTGTGTGTGTGTGTGTGTGTGTGTGTGTGTGTGTGTATTTGGAAGGTGGTGTGAGGATAGTAAGATACACTTAAAGGTTAATTGAGAATTTCAGGAAAGGAGATTATACAATTAAGACTGCAAACTGACAAACAAGTGGACGTAAAGATAAACATATGAAACTACAACAAATTAAGAAGCTTCTGCAAGGCTAAAGAGATAGCACAATGGTAAGGCTTTTTTGCCTTGCGCGTAACCAACCCACAAATGACCCGGGTTTAATTGCTGGCATCCCAGCATTTCTGAGTGCAGAGCCAGTAGTAGTCCCTGAGCACCACTAGGTAAGGCCTAAAAACTAAAAAAAAAAAAAAAAAGAAAAGAAAAGAAAAGCAAAGAAAAATAAAAAGAAAAAAGGAGAAGCTTCTGTGCCTCAAAAGGAGCAATGGACAGAATATGAAGACTGTCCAATAAGTGCGTGAAATTTACCCAACAGTTATCTGATAAGGAGTTATTATCAATAATATGAGGTACTGGTAAAATTTCCAAGAAAAATAATGGAAAGAAGTAATAAACAAAAGATTCCTAAAGGAGGAAGAAATTCAGATGACCAAAAAGAACATGAAATAATGTTCTACATCACAAATTATTAGGGTAAGGCAAATCAACATATCAATGATATCTCATACCACAAAGACTGCAACACATCAAAAAGAGCAAGAACAACCAGTGCTGGCATAAATGCGGAAAAATTTGGACTCATTTGCTAGTTGGAAAATCATCTGGACTAGCTTTTCTGAATAAACAATATGGAGATTCAGCAAAATAAAATCTAGAAATTGAGCTTCCATTCAACCCAGCAAATCCACTTCTTGGAATATCATCAAAAGGCCCCAAAGTAAAATGGTAAAAGCACATTTGCTCCCCTAAATTCCTTGCACTACTATCCACAATAGACAAAATCTGAAAAAAGCCACACAAAACTAAAAAGTATGAGATTTTTGTTACACGAAGGGACCAGGAGAATATATTATATTAAAATTAGTATATGTAATTAGTTTATATATGCTTCCAGTAATTTTGTTAAGATATAAAATACATACTAAGAACTTTAATGCAAGTAGTATTTATTCCAAATTTACAATGATGGTGCATTACAATAAAGCAGAGAATTTATGATTTTTTGTCTCAGACTCATTGGAAAATTGAGTCTGAGTCTTGAGAGATAATATAGAATTTAAGGCACTTAAAAACTATGGTTAACTCTGATTTAATCTCTCACGTAGCATATGTTTCCTGACCTCTGAGGAAAGAGTCAGAACCAAGACCTGAGTAAAACCAATAAAAAAAATACCATGAAATAGCAACATCAAAGCCCAAAATAAAATTTTTTCATATTTTTTTCTAGAGTTCAGATATTTTTTAATCCTCAAACCAATGTTTAATTTAATGCAGTTCTAAATATAAACCAGCAATACAAATATTCAAAATCAGCTTTTGTTTGTTCTTTAATCAACTTATAGTGAAAAACAATTCTACAATATAAATTCTGCCTAAAAATTCACAGGTATTTTATTTCTTTCCTTAACATTTTACAGTAGAAATATGTGCAATTTCATAAGAATGTGTTATTTAAAAAGAACACTATCTCTGTGCCATTTATTTAAGTAATTTTCTTTGAAGTTCTTCTAAAGATCTCTCTTTTATTTTCTAAAATATAAATATATTCCCTGCAAAGAATTGATGTTTCCTTTTTGTTTTGTAAATAATTTATGCAACACAGTAGGATGGCTATATTAGACCAGATATTACATAACAATGTGATTCTCAAAAATGATGCTAGAGAGTTGGAAGATTTAAATTAAAATATTAGGGATTCAGATCAATACTACTTCCCTATAATAAATAGAAAGTTATAGCTAGGTCAACTCCCAGACTATAGAATATTATATAAGAATTGAAATTCATTGTGTTTCATATATACATGTCATTAAATACCTTAAAGTCAGATTTGTTGCTTGATTTTTCTCCATTGAAAACGTGTTGTGCATAGCTGAATTAGTAGATTGCCAACAGGGATTTAGTATCTCATATAACTAATTATTTAATGTTACAAAAGTATAAATCATATGTGAATCAATGTACACTCAGAAAATACAATTTAAATAATGGAAAAAAATTAAACATATATTTTTGTATGTTAATTTTAATTTTCTTAGTTGATCAAGTGTTTTTGAATATTTAAAGATTTTTCTCTAATGTCTTAATTTCTTTTTTCTTTTTTTTATTTAAACATCTTGATTACAAATATGATTGTGATTAGGTTTCAGTCATGTAAAGAACACCCCATTCACTAGTACAACATTCCCACCACCAAGGTCCCAAATCTCCCTCCATCCCACCCCACCCCCACCTGTACTCCAGACAGGCTTTCCAGTTCCCTCATTCATTAGCATGATTATGGTAGTTCTCTGTGTAGTTATTTCTATAACTGTACTCACCAATCTTTGTGGTGAGCTTAATGAAGTGAGCTGGATGTTTCAGCCCTCTTCTCATTGTCTCTGAGAATTGTTGCACAAATGACATTTATTTTTCTTAAAACCCATAGATGAGTGAGACTATTTTGCGTTTCTCTCTCCCTCTGACTTATTTCACTCAGCATGATAGATTCCATGTACATCCATGTATAGGAAAATTTCATGACTTCATCTCTCCTGATGGCTGCATAATATTCCATTCTGTATATGTACCACAGTTTCTTTAGCCATTCGTCTGTTGAAGGGCATCTTGGTTGTTTCCAAAGCCTGGCTATTGTGAATAGTGCTGCAATAAATATAGGTGTGAGGAAGGGGTTTTTGTGTTGTATTCTTGTGTTCTTAGGGTATATCCCTAGGAGTGTAATAGCTGAGTCGAATGGGGGCTCAATTTCCAGATTTTGGAGGAATCTCCATATCACTTTCCAGAGGTTGGACTAGACAGCATTTCCACCAACAGTGGATAACAGTTCCTTTCTCTCCAGATCCCCGCCAGCACTGATTGTTCTCATTCTTTGTGATGTATGATAATCTCTGTGGTGTGAGATGGTATCTCATTGTTCTTTTGAGTTGAATCTCCCTGATAATTAGTGATGAGGCACTTTTTCATGTGCCTTTTGGCCATTTGTATTTCTTTTTTATCAAAGAGTCTGTTCATTTCTTCTCCCCATTTTTTGATGGGATTAGATGTTTATTTATTTATTTATTTTTTTGGTAAAGTTCTCTCAGTGCTCTGTATATTTTGGATATTAGCTCCTTATCTGATGTGCGTTGGGTGAATAGTTTCTTCCACACGTTGGGTGGCTCTTGTATCCTGGTCACTATTTCTTTTGAGGTGCAGAAGCTTCTCAGCTTTATGTATTCTCATCTGTTGATCTCTGCATCCACTTGTTTGCAAAGTACAGTTTCCTCCTTGAAGATGCCTTTAGTCTCAATGTTATGGAGTGATTTACTGACGTGTTGTTCTATATACATTATGGTATCAGGTCTGATATCAAGATCTTTAATCCATTTGGATTTTACCCTCATACTTGATGTTAACTGGGGGTCTATGTTCACTTTTTTTGCAAGTGGCTAACCAGTTCTGCCAGCACCACTTGCTGAAGAGGTTTTTCCTGCTCTACTTAGGATTTCTTGCTCCTTTGTCAAAAATTAGGTAATTGTATGTCTGGGGGACAATGCCTGAGAACTCAAGCCTATTCCACTGATCTGAGGGTCTGTCTTTATTCCAATACCATGCTGTTTTGATAACTGTTGCTTTGTAGTACAGTTTAAAGTTGGGGAAGGTAATGCCTCCCATTTTCCTTTTCCTTAGGAGTGCATTAGCTATTCGAGGGTGTTTATTGTTCCAGATGAAAAGTGTTTGATCCACTTCTTTGAAGTATGTCATGGGTATTTTTAAGGGGATCACATTAAATCTGTATAATGCTTTGGGTAGTATTGCCATTTTAATGATGTTAATCCTGCCAATCCATGAGCAGGGTATGTGTTTCCTCTCTTATGTGTGTGCTCTCTTATGTCTTGGAGCAGGGCTTTATAGTTTTCTTTGTATAGGTCCTTCACGTCTTTGGTCAAGTTGACTCCAATATATTTGAGTTTGTGTGGCACTAATGTGAATGGGATTGCCTTCCTGACTTTCATCTCTTCCCTATCATTATCAGTGTATAAAAAGGCCATAGATTTCTGTGTGTTAATTTTGTAGCCTGCCACCTTGCAATTTGAGTCTATTGTTTCTAGAAGCATATTGGTAGAGCCTTTAGGGTTTTCTTAGTAGAGTATCATGACATCTGCAAACAATGAGAGCTTGACTTCTTCCTTTCCTATCTGAATTCACTTTTTCTTTTTATATCTTTTTATATCTTTTTCTTGCCTGATCGCTATAGCAAGCAATTCCAGTACTATGTTAAAGAGGAGTGGTGAGAGAAGACAGCCTTGTCTTGCACCAAAATTTAGAGGAAAGGCTTTTAGTTTTTCTTCTTGAGGATAATATTTGCCATTGGCTTGTGGTAGATGGCTTCAACTATATTGAGAAAGGTTCTTTTCATTCCCATCTTGCTGAGAGTTTTGATCAAGAATGGGTGTTGGACCTTATCAAATGCTTTCTCTGCATCTGTTGATATGATCATGTGATTTTTATTTTTCTTCTTATTGATGTTGTGTATGATGGTGATAGATTTATGGATGTTAAACCATCCTTGCATTCCTGGGATGAAACCTACTTGGTCGTAGAGTATGATCTCCTTGATGATGCATTATTTCCTATTTGCCAGGATTTTGTTGAAGATCTTTGCACCTGCATTCATCAGGGACATTTGTCTGTAATTTTCTTTTTGGCATCATCTCTGTCCGGTTTTGGTATCAAGGTGATGTTGGCTTCATAAAAGCTGTTTGGGAGTGTTCTGGTTTTTTCAATTTCATGGAAGAGCCTGGCTAGGATTGGTAGTAGCTCCTCTTGAAAATTTTGAAATAATTTATTAGAAAGTCCACCTGGGCCTAGGCTTTTCTTTTTGGGCAGATGTTTGATTACAGTTTCAATTTCTAAGTAGTGATGGGGGAGTTTAGATATGCTATATCCTCCTTACTTATCTGTGGAAGGTTATAAGTATCCAAGAATTTGTCCATTTCTTCCAGGTTCTCATGTTTAATAGCATAAAATTTCTCAAATTAGACTCTGATTACCCTTTGGATCTCTGCAATATCTGTCGTTATCTCCCCCTTTTTATTTTTAATACCGGTTACCAGGTTTCTCTCTCTCTCTTTTTGAGTTTTATCAATGGCCTATCAATGTTGTTTATTTTTTCAAAGAACCAACTTCTGCTTTCATTGATCTTTCAGATTGTTTTTTGGTTTTCCACTTCATTGACTTCTGCTATCAGCTTTGTTATTTCCTTTTGTCTCCCTATTTTTGGTTCCGTTTTTTGGTCATTTTCTAATTTTTTGAGCTGCGTCATTAAGTTATTCAGGTATGCCCCTTATTCCTTCCTGATGTGTGCTTGTAGAGCTATAAGTTTTCCTCTCAGGACTGCTTTTGCTGTGTTCCATAGATACTGGCAGTTTGTATCTTCATTATCATTTGTTTCCAGGAAAGTTTTGGTTTCCTTTTTGATTTCATCTTGTACCCACTGGTTCTTCAGTAGCAGTAACAATTTCCAATTGTTAAATTTCTTCTTTTGTGTGCCTTATAGTTCACATCTAATTTCAGAGCTTGTGGTCAGCAAAGGTAGCCTGCAAGATTTCTATCCTCTTGATTTTATGGAGCTATGTTTTATGTGTCAGCATGAAGTCTATCCTGGGGAATGACTCATGTATATTGGAGAAGAATATGTATCCAGGTTTTTGGGGGTGGAGTGTCCTATATATATATTTACTACTCCTTTTTCTTCCATTACTCTTTTCAGGGCTAGTATGTTTTTGTTGGGTTTCAGTCTGGTTGACCTATCAAGTGTTGATAGGGCCGTGTTGAGGTCTCCACAATTATTGTGTTATTATTGATTTCTTCTTTCAGATTTGTCAGTAACTGTATTAGATAATTTGCTGGTCTCTCATTGGGTGCATATATGTTTAATAGTCTGATTTCTTCCTATTGCACATATACCTTGATTAGTACATAGTGCCCATCTTTGTCCCTTACCACTTTTCTGAGTATATAGTTGGTGTCATCAGATATTAATATGGCCACCACAGCTTTTTTGAGGGTGTTGTTTGCTTGAATGATTTTCCTCCAGCCTTTGATTTTGAGTCTATGTTTGTTCTGACTGTTCAGATGTGTTTCTTGTAGGCAGCAGAAGGTTGGATTCATATTTTTGACCCATTTTACCACTTGGTGTCTTTTACATGGTAAATTTAGTCCATTGACATTGAAGGAGATGATTGTCATAGGATTTAATGTTCATCATTGTAGATAAGTTTGCTGTGTTTGTTGGTCTGTCTTGTCTTAAAGTAGACCTGTCAGTTTTTCCTTTAAGGCTGTTTTTTTATCTGTGAAGTTTCTGAGCTGCTGTTTATCCATGAAGCTATGTATCCTTCCTTCAAACCTGAACATGAGTCAGGCTGGCTGCAGTATTCTCGGTGAAGCATTCATTTCATTCAGTGTTGTCACAATATCCCACCACTGTCTTCTGGCCTTGAGAGTTTCTTGTGACATTGCTGCTGTGTTTTAGAGATGCTCCTTTGAATGTAAATTCCCTTTTTGATATTTCTACTTTCAGTATTTTATTTTTATCTGTGGGATTTGTCATTGTAAAGAGGATTTGTCTTAGGGTGTTTTTCTTTGGGTCTCTTTTAGCTGGTACTCTTCAGGCATGCAGGATTTGATTGCACATAGTTTTTAACTCTGAGAGTATCTTTTTGATGATGTCTTTGGCAGTTGATTCTTCCTGGAGATCTCCTAACTAGGTCTCTGGGACTCCAATGATTCTTATGTTGTTTCTTTGAGTTTATCAAAGACTTCTATTTTCTTCTGTTCGCATTCCTTGAGTACTTTTTCCATTGCCTGATCATTTGTCTTAAGGTTCTTTTCCAATTTTTTCTGCTGCGTTGAGTTTCTCTGCATCTCATCTTCCAGTACTCCGATTCTCTCCTCAGCTGCTGTTACCCTGTTGGAGAGGCCATCCACTGAGGTTTTCAGTTGAGCTACTGTGTTTTTCAGATCTGTTATTTCAGTTTTGAGTTTTCTGATTTCTGTCTTTGTGTTCTGTTCAGATATATCTATGCTTTCTTTGAGTTCCACAAGCATCTTCCATATTTCTATTATAAGTTTCTTATCCGAGAGGTTAATCAGATGTTGGAATTTTTTAGGTCATCCAAGCTATCATCTTCATTCTCTGTGCATGGTGTTTGCCTGCAAGGTTTCCCCATTGTCACGCTTGTAGTGTGGTTTTTCCTGCATGTTGTGGTGGGGTTCATTGGTTAGAAAGAGTGCGTGGCTGCTCCGCTTCGCTTTGCAGCCACGCTCTTCTGCTGCCTCTAGTTGACAATTTATTAGGGGTGCACTCCCTAGGCCTCTGAGTAGACCTTCAGGTATTCAAGAAACATAGACAGGCACAGGAGAGATTTCCCTTGAAGTCCTCAGAGTGATCAAAGGCACATCAAGGCAGAGCCTCTGCAGACCAGAGAGCTCTGCTTATTGGTTGGTGACCCCCAGAGCCAGACTTTACTCACTCACTGGCTGGGCAGCTTCAGAATGCAGTTTTTTGGGGGAGCGCTCCCTAGGCTTCTGAGGAGACGTTTAGGTATTCATGAAACACAGACACACACAGGAGAGATTTCCCTTGAAGTCCTAATGTCTTAATTTCTTAACATAAGACAGAATAGGTTAAAAAGGAAAGTGAAAGGAATATAGGAATTTTTCTAGCAAAATTTAATAGGTGTTGGTGTCTCAGAAGGAAATATTAAATGTAATTATCAGGAAAAATGCATCTTTTATTAATATGTGTGTCAAAAAGGAAAACAGTTTTCTCTCTCAAATTTTAATTTGGTGTCTTGTGAATTATTATAAATAATCATAATCGTTTTTAGTGAAGTAATATCATTTTTAATTAAATTTTACTTAGAGAGGTGTTAGTTGAAGAAGAGGAATATGTGTTCAAGGGTTTCTCCAGAGTAGAAAGAGCAAGTGATCTCAGATATATATTCAAGAGGAAACACAGCTTGAGAATGTAAAACTGGGGTCTTGTAAATTAAAGGACAAGGGACAGGCTAATAAGAGAAATTTCTGTATAGATATGTGTGAGAAAACTAAATAGTATCTCTATCTGATAAAGATAAGAATTTAGTTGGGAATGGACAATGATAAGAACAGTAATCTTTATTTCTAAAGAGAATAAATTGATGAAAAAAATTTTATAATAAATATCAATATATTTTTATCTTGTTTGATTTCTCCCAGCAAGAACTTTTTTAGTAAGAACTTACAATATCCTCATTTCCATAAATTTTGGTTTTATGTGGGATAAAGAAAGCCCCAAGATTTACTTTTTTCTGGGATTAATTTCAAGAAATTTTAGTCTAAAATAAAATCCCCATGAACTAAGAAAGTCTAAATGGGTCTCCATAATTTGAATGCTTATAAAATATAGTCTCCATGTTTTGACAATAATCTTAAAATAGGTCTCCACAATGATAACACAGCTAGAACATAGAGAGGCTTACATGGAATTGACGATTTTGGTTTTTGAGATCTTATCTTAGAACACTTATTTTGGTGACAATTGGATAAACAGTTCTGGACAGAATATGTCTGGAGTGCTGTATTGCATGAAACTGGAATAGAGGATTGTTGTTGTTGTTGTTGTTGTTTTATGGGGCTACATGGGCTATGATTGAGATTAATTCAAGCATCACTCTTGGCTGGACTTGGGGTACCAAATATGGCCTAGAGACCAAACTAGAATTGGTATAGTGTGTGGCAAGAGTCTGAAAACCTGTACCACTAGACAATCTCAACAGCCCTGAGAGGATGCTTTGTAAACGGGGAAAAAAAAAAAAAAACAACACTCTGAGGTTAGGGTCACATGCATTGTATGAACCCATCTAAGTTTGAACCACCATGCTACAAACAACATATTTCTTAAATATTAAAAAAAAATAAGAAAATTAAAGGGTCTACCATATTTCCAATGACTACAGCCATTAATTTCTCCTTTCTTATTATATCTTTTGCAGGACCGTGCACAGAATCTGAATGAGCGGAGAACCACCACCACCACTCTCACAGTGGATGTCCTTGATGGAGACGACTTGGGTCCAATGTTTCTTCCTTGTGTCCTTGTGCCAAACACCCGTGATTGTAGGCCACTCACCTACCAAGCTGCCATACCTGAGCTAAGAACTCCGGTAAATACTTTTATTCATTGCTTAAGCTTTTTCTTCTTCATGTGTGTGTGTGTGTGTATGGCGTGGGGAGCACCTAAAGATGATCAGGGGGGATTGCTAATGGTTCTGCACTCAGAAATTATTCCTCTCAGGCTTTGCAGGCCAATTATGTCTGGGAGTAAATAATGGTCTTCCAATGGCAAAGCAAGTTCCCTACTTGCTGTGCTATCTCTGTGGCCTTCTCTTAAAGTTCTTTAACATAATAAAATTCCTTTAACGTAATTGCATATATTAGATATGGATAAAAAACTTAATACTGGATGATTGAGAAATAATTATTTGAAATATTTTTCACAGAATCTGAAAACATTTTTGGCTATTATATATATGACAAAATAGAAAGTGTAACATGATACAATAAAGTATGTGGAACTTATCATCAATTAAAGAGTTTTGAAAAGGTCAGTTGCCAGGTTAGTTTTAGAAATTCCAATAAATAATTCCAGTATAATCTTAAATTCATATGTAAATATGAAAGTCTTAAGTAAAATGATCACAGGTCAACAAGACAATATTAGTCTTTGAAATATTTAAAATAATATTGGAAATTATATTTTGTGAATAGAAGTGGCAGTTTATAAATCCTTAATGAAATTTTTATTCATTAAAGTACAGAAAGGTGAAGCATTAGTGCATATTTTCTACTTTTAATTCTTCATTTGTTGTCTGATTGTATTTTTTCTAGCTCTAATGGAACTATAAATTACTCTCAGCCTTGAATTCTCACCTTAGATTTCCTTGAATGGCAGATATCTCCATGAAAAAATAATGCGAATTTTAATGGAAATGGCACTTTCACTGAGTCAATATGTCAACATAGCTTCTAAAATTAAAAGAAATAATAAATCTACTTTTAAAAATTAGAATCCCTAAAAACCAACTTGTCTTTTCTATGTCTCTGCAAAGCATTAGCTTTCTTAGTAATGACACATCATATTAGAACTTATTGAAAGGTATATTTTCTTCTTCAGTAATATAAAAGTGTGGTTTGGGGGAATTTTGGTGTTTATGAGCTTTTAAAGATTAAAACAGTAATTCTTCCTCCTAAATGGAAGTTACATTGCACTTATCCTCTCCAAAGAGTTATTTTCCAATGCATTGTCTATGTTCTATAATAGCAGTAAATCTTAAAACAGCTAACAGTCACTTTTGTGTCTACAGGCATAAATGATCACTGATCTAACTGATTTACATGTGCAAAACAGCTGAATAAGAGAAACAAAATTCTGGATAGAAATTATGTGTTGAACAAAAATTACCAAATTCTAGCTATATATAGTAATAATATAAATATTATAAAAATATAAATGCTGTGGGATCAGCAATAATACAACAGTAAGGGAGCTTGCCTTACACATTGCTAACCCAGATTCTATTCCTGATACTATGTACAGTCCTCTGAGCACTTCCAGAAATAATTTACTCAACACAGAGCCAGAAGTAGACTATGAGTACAGCTGGGTATAGCCCCGCCCTTCCAATGCTAATGTAGAATTTTAAGAGAAAATAGTTTAGAATTAATAAATGATTTTCATACTTTAACATCATATGATTATATATTTTTTCATAGAAACTAGTATAAAATCTATCAGTGATTCTAAGCATGACAATTTTCTTTGAATGAATTTATCAAAATCTTAAACACAATAGTCATATTTTTCAGAGCTAATCTACTTAATAGTCTACCTTCAGGATGCAAGATAAAAGATTCATTAACAGAGTGGCTAAATTTGATTAATATTTATTAACTTTAACATTACTTTATATATTGATGAAGTAAAAAAAAAGATAGGGGTTATTATTTAGAAATAGACCTATTGACTTTCTAAAGCAATTTTGCATTTTGCTTCTTCTCTCACATTATAGACAAAAGGCATTCCTCATTTTTATTTTAGTTTCATTCTTAGATAATGTTCTTGCTTTGGTATAACAATATAATTGAAAACAATAGCTAATTGTTATGTAAATTAACCAGTTTCTCAGGAACATCACTTTTGCATTATTATGTAATCATACTCATTTTATTGAATTTAAATAAGTTCCTGTAGTTTTACGGTTAATGTTTCTTTCTAAATGTTTTTAAATCATTTTTATTTGATCTTAGAACATACAGTGTTATCAACCATGACCAATACTGAAATTGTGGTACCTCTTCACCCCCTCTTCAATGGATCCTTCCTTCTATCTCTTCTCTTCCACTTCCTATATACATCTTAATTTGTTTTGTTATCTAAAGGTTTATTTCTATTGATATTATTTATTAAAGACACCATCTATGTGTGATCACTTTATATTTGTCTTTCTTTTCTGTGTTTAAAATTGTTTATGATTTTAAATTTTTTTTTGGTTTTTAAAATTAAACCTAATAGAGAATCTTCAAAGACTATCATTATTGTATTTTATTATGTTATTTTCTGCAATTTTTACCTTGGGCACTGATTTACAATGTTGATCATATGCATAAAGTGTTCTAATATCATACCTTCCACCAGTATCTGATTTCCTCCACATTGTTCCAAGGTACTTCCTCAAAGTCAAACTCACCATCTCATTATTTTAGCAGCTTGGACCATTATGTATTTATGTATCAAAAGTTATTTTAGACTTAAATGATTAAATAATTACTGCAAATACTTATTTATTAAGCACTATATTTCTATATGCATTTATTTGAAAATGTCAAGGAATTATGACAGTCAATTCTACATTTTAAAAACAGCACCCAAAATATGATTTTAAACAATATAATCTTTTATGTGGGGGTCTGGCACATCCAACTATGCCCAGGAGTTACTCCTGGCTATGAGCTCAGAAATAGTTCCTAGTTCGGGGGACATATGGGATGCCAGGGATCGAACTGAGGTTCATCCTGGGCAGCCTGGTGCCAGGCAAATGCCCTACCACTGTGCTATTCCTCTGGCCCTCAAACAATATAGTCTTTAAATTTTCTCAGAAAATAAAAATTTTGGTGGACTTAAAGCAACAATTCATCTGTTACATACTATATTGAATGAGCTGGGTTCACCAAGGGTTGGGTTCTAGTTTCTACATGGTTAAAGACCATCTAGATTCTGACTAAGACTTGAACCACGGACTTGACCAGGACTTTGAGCTGATCAAGAGGCTGTAATTTTGTTTCCTGTGGCCCAGAGTTCATAGTCTCTTTCAACTTCTTCATAGCAAGGCACTGATTTCCAGAACAAGGCTCTCAAGAGAAACAGACAGAACTTGTAAGAGCTAGCATTAAAAGTTCTGGTGTCACTTGTGCTATAATCAAACCTTGATCAGATTCAGAGACTGGGGAAAGAAATTTTAATGTGCCTAGTTTTAGAAACTCAGTAGCAGACATAACTGCATGCATAAGTTACCCATATCCTTTGATTGCCATTTTGGAACTTCTCTGAAGCACTAAGATTAAGAAAGAGCTAGTTTTAGAGATTTACTTTTAAGGTGCTCTTTTTTGTGTCTATCTTTTTATTCATATTTATTTTCCCTTTTGCCTTTTTTTCTCTATATAGTGTGTTAACATTTCAGAAAAATTCAACAAGTAGGGTGTTGCTCTCCAAAACCAATAACTAACCACTTTTGATAAGCTAAAACAGGACATGATGAATACTAATAACATAATTTCTGATTATTTTCTGATCGAATTTTTTAAATTTTTGAAAACTTGACATCTGCTCTCCTTTGTAGGGATGAGAAATTTCCCACCAGTTAACCGTGATGGTATTCCTGACTTGAAAATTCACTGTTCATTTCACTACAGTCAGTGCAGAATTCATCACTTAAAAATAACCTTAAATACTAGCAGCATTTAAGTTATTATCTAAAATATAATAAAAATATTAAGAATGCCAATTGACCGAAATACACGTAATAACTTTTCTATAAGCTAATTTATTTAGCAAACATTTTAGCATTTTTCTACTACATATAATTTATTTATGATGTCTTCAAAATTACTAAATTGTTATACTAGAGATAAAATTATAGGCATATATTTTCTTTTATCACACAGCAAATTAGAAGTTGTTTTCTAATCATATTATTTATGTATTTACTAGAGAAATATACATTGAAACTTCATGTATATTGAACTCTTCTAGTTGAAGAAATATGACAACTGAAATGAAATAAACTTCTAGGACATAAAACTATAGTTTTATAGTGGGGGAACTTCCTCATTGGTGCTCATAGGTAAGGGAGCTACTACTGGGCTATATTCCAATGATGTCAGACCTGATGGTGTCGTGCCCACCTGTGCAAAGTTTCTTGGGTCCAGTGATCTGTAGACCACTAGAGTTTGTAGAACAAACACAGAGAAGTGCTTGAAGTCACCAGAAATAAACTTGATGTTCTTTGGAGTCTTATGTTTTACTTGGAATAGAACTCGGGATCTCATCTATACCAAAAATGCTTCCAGTACTGTGAGGAATCTCCACAACCCATACTGTCATGTTTTTTTTTAATTGATGAGTATCAAAACTATTAGCAACATGCCTACTTGAAATATCATGACTTACATAGAAAATATAGATTTATATATCTGAAAGATTTCATGAGAGGTGTGCTATTCTGGAAATTTTTTTTCTTTTTTGTCTTTTAAGAAGTACTGTTTATTTTCTGTTCTTTTATATTGCATATTATGCGCTTAATTTTTAAATATTACATAAAAAGTTATTTATAAGTTTTAGGCATATAAAAGTCCAATACTAATCCCATTACATAAGTCAACTTCCCTTCATCAGTGTTATTTTTCTGCTCCCTTAACATCTTGAATTGTTTTCTTATGTGTTTGATTAGATGGGAAACAGGCAAAACCTGAGTCTGTTTGCATTATTTTATTTACTTATCAGTTTATTTTACATCAGGTTATTTCTTTTTTTTTATTTGTTTTTGTTTTTTGGTGACACTGCAACTCTCAGGGGTTACTCCTGGCTATGCACTTAGAAATTGCTCCTGGCTTGGGGACCTTATGGGATTCTGGGAGGTGGAACCTCTGTTCGTCCTAGGCGCGCACCAGGCATATGCCTTACTGGTTGAGCCACTGCTCCGGCCCAGGTTATTCCTTTTTATAAATACTACATAGAGTGGTACTGGGGGGTTCTAAGCATGCCCAGGTGTGGGTACCTGATGCTCAAGCAATCAGGAAGGTGCTGACTGGGGAGCCATCCAGACACATAAATAGAATTTAGGGCCCAAGACTAGATAGACTCTAGAATTTTAGAGTCCTTATGTCATTATTTTAAATTTTAGACATAACAGAGCTTCTTGGTTTACAACTTTATTTTTTTATTTTAAACTGTAGGCTTATTAAGGTTTACCAAAAATTTATCAATAAGTTCTATATTCTACAAAGAGTAAGTATCAATATGTTGTTAAGGTATCTTCTGAAATAAAATATCCTTTAATGTCTAAGCTAAATATTCACTTAAAATCTTGGCAATTTATCTCTGTGTATATATACATACATACATACAAACATACATACATATATATAATAAAAATAAATTTCAAACTACTTTACTTCAAAAACAATATTTTCACATGATGTTTCACATAAAATAAAGATCATAGAAGATCATTTATGTATGTCTTACTAAGAAATGCCATTTACATATAATATTAGGGGCATAAAATGATTTCCACTTCTCAGGCTGACACACATATATTGAGTTGAAAATCTACCTCAGAAATTAAGTTTCGTTTCAAAATTTATTTATTCTTCTAGTAATTTTGATATGTATCAAATTATTGGATCACATACTTCCATTATAAATATTTTCTATGTTCAAAAACAACTTCAAACCATATAATGCTTAAAGATAATATATAGTAGATTGATGAATCACATTAAATTCCTACAAGTTATATGTGATATATCATAAAATACTTTACATACGAAATATAGGTGAAAATCACTTTCAGTTAGATTACTATTAATATCAAGTTATTTCTAGATTTATCATTATTTTCACAATAATGAATGCATTTTTATATACTGAATATACAGAGAAATTTAGGCACACTAAATATGTGAGTAAATTGACAGTATGTTTGTTTTGTTATCTTCTTTAAAAATACTTGTACTTCAGGCTGTTATTTGTAAATTAGTTGTTTGAAATGCATAAAGTTTTCCTTAGAAATAGGGGCCGGTGAGGTGGCGCTAGGGGTAAGGTGTCTGCCTTGCATGCGCTAGCCAAGGAAGGAAAATGGTTCTACCCCCCCACGTGTCCCATATGCCCCCCCCAAGCCAGGGGCAATTTCTGAGCACTTAGCCAGGAGTAACCCCTGTGCATCAAAAGGATGTGGCCCAAAAACAAACAAACAAAAAAGAAATGTCGATTATGATCATGAAGAAAAAAATCTAGAACACAGAAACTTATTTTATTTTCATTTTTATGGTCTGTGAAAATACAAAGGCAGTCTCTTGTAGTAACAACAATAAACTGACCTCCTAGCAATGCTCTGAATGCTAATTGTCCTTGGACTTTCCCTTTCTGCTAGCTACATAATGAATGATTCAGGGTTGTTTTATTTCTAAAAGCTTCATTCTGAAGTTTGGATTCTAGCATTGGGAAGATCTAGAGAAGTTAACAATCCCTCATTCTTTTTACTTTCCTCTTATTACCAATATAAAATGTAATTACATTTAAACAGGGGTAAATATATTTTGCTTAACTTAAAAACTTGTCTAATTAACTTTGTTGTTCTTTTTATTTTTGAAGAATCTATTGGTTCTGGTTTTTGACTTGTGTGAATGCATTACAAAACTCAAGAATTAGACATTTATCTGATGATTTATGTACACGTTTTCTCCCTTTATGTAGTGTCATTTTTATTTCAGCCAGAATTGACTTTGACATGCAAACCTTTCTAATTGGAAGAGTCCTATTTGTATATTTTTACTTTTCTTAGCTTTGCCAAGAAGTCAAATAATTGAAGATACCTTTGAGGTCCATATCCTTGAACATTCTGCCTGTGTTATCTCAATGTTTCATAAATTCTGGCATTATCTCAAGGTCTTTAATTCACTGTGGAATAATTTATGAATGATATGAGATACAGATCTAGGCTTTGAGTTTTTGATTACTTATTTGTTTGTTTGTTTGGTTGGTTATTTTGCTTGTGGCTATTCAGGTTTCCAATGCCATTTTTTCAAGCTTTTCTTGCATAATGGTATGCACTTAGCTCCATTGTCATAGATAAAATGACTAATTACTTGAGGGTGTATTTTTAGAGTTTAGTTATGTTGCATTAGTTATACAGACATTTGTTTTCTTACTTTCATTGTGGCAATATTTGTAATACCCCATATCTGAAATCAATCTAGTAACAGATGATTGGAACAAAAAATATAAATATACACACATTCATAAATACTGCGATATTGCTTGGTCATAATAAAAATATGTAATATGTAATATTACACTATGTGTTGTTTCACCATATGTGTCACTTTGTCCCACTATGTTCTACCATGTAAAGTTCCACTAGGTGATGGTATCACACTGAGAAAAGTCAGCCAGAAGAAGAGGAACAGATACAAGAAAATTTCTTGCATGCTCTCTTTAGCAGTACAAATAATAAAATTGGTATGATACAGACAAGATTAGCAGCATCCCTGAACAAGGATGTCGGAAATATTTCGTTCATATATAACAAAAAAAAACATAGCAAGGGAATAAAAATTGGTCAAAGACGATGGAAGCTGAGACTAATCTCAGAACTGAGCTGCCATGCCAGGGAGATAACTTGTGGAAGGGATAATTGAATGGAGATAGCTGAGAAAACAAAGATAAAGAAAGGGAAGTGGACATTTCAGCAGAAAGTATGTCACTGGAATTTTCTGTGTACACAAATTCTATCATTAACAATATTGTAATCATGATATCTAAACTAAGGCTTAAATTATAGTAAAAATATCTTTGTCTGGGGCCGGGCGGTGGCGCTAAAGGTAAGGTGCCTGCCTTGCCTGCGCGAGCCTTGGACGGACCACGGTTCGATCCCCCGGTGTCCCATATGGTCCCCCAAGCCAGGAGCAACTTCTGAGCACATAGCCAGGAGTAACCCCTGAGCGTTACCGGGTGTGGCCCAAAACAAACAAAAATATCTTTGTTTATTGCATTATAAAACTATCTTAATTTTAGAATTTCTCTTTTTTAGGGATCAACATTGATTTTATTTGGATGATATTTTGATCACTAAGTTAATGAAAAACTTTTCTCTTTGTTCAAGTATTCCCTCTCAGACCTGTTCATCCAACAAATTTGATGAGGAATCGAACACTGGTGAAGGGTTAAAAAAATGTTAAACACTTTGACACAATCATGAACAATTTTGAAACTGTATTGTGAGGGATATTCAATTAATTTTTTATTAAAATCAAATAAAATAATTTAAAAAAGAAAGTAAAAATAATGTATTTATACCAGATATAAAACTATTTTCAGCATAATTATGAATAAATTTATTTTATCTTAATTTTTTTAGTATTTTGAGGGTCAATAATTAGATACCTGCATTAGGGAACTAAATAATATGTGAAGTTTCCTTAAATTAATAAGATGATGTTTCCTATTTTTATAAGTACAGGATATTTAATAATTAAAGTGTCATATTTAAAAGTATTTATCCATAATCAGTTGCCAAATTCATTTTATTTTAGAATTAGAACGTTGCATTATTTCCATTTCTGCAATAAATAGTTTAAATGCCAACATCATTGGCCCAAATGTTAATTTGAGCCATAAATATGTATGCAAATAAAGCGATGAAAGAAATATTATCTATTATTGTTTAAACAGTGAGGACCCTGAATAAGTTGATAACTGTGTGATTAAATAATAGGCTACCTAATTGAATCTGAGTGAGTTAAAAATAGATAAAATGTCTGGTGATAGCTTCAAATAAAATTTAAAAAATAACCTTCGTGTTCTTCAGCTATTCATTATGCTTTGCAGACCCATGGGCATGTTTTTAAATGATAATTTATTAATTTGCGTTTATTCCGAGAGACTGAAAGGTATGATATCGGTGTTTTTTGTTTGTTTGTTTGTTTGTTTTGTTCTGTGTTTTAAAGTAAAGACACACTCAGAAACGTAGGGACAGCACACTAAGGTACCTGGGCCCACTCTTGATTACGTTTCCCCAAGATTCAGGACTGGTTGTTTGTTGTCTGTTTGTTCTAACTATTATTTGGCTGTTTTTTTGTTTGTTTGTTTGTTTGTTTTTTGGATCACACCCGGCAGCGCTCAGGGATTACTTCTGGCTCCATGCTCAGAAACCACTCCTGGCAGGCTCTGGGGACCATATGGGATGCCGGGATTCGAACAAATGACCTTCTGCGTGAAAGGCAAACGCCTTACCTCCAGGCTCTCTGTCAGGCCCCTATTAAGCTGTTTACTAAAGAACACTTTTTTGGTAATAAAATAACATTGCATTATATCATTTATGTAATTTAATCTATCTAACTTAGCTTAAAGTTTCAGATGTGCATCATATAAAATCTGAACGTGTCTGTACTCCATAATGTTTTGTTTCCTGCTTACAAATAAGAAAATATAATATTGGGCTGGAGTTGTAGCGCAGCAGTAGGGCGCTTGCCTTGCATACGGCTGACTCAGGACGGATATGGGTTCTATCCCCTGAGTCCCCAAAGGTCCCCCCCCCCACCAAGCCAGGAGCGATTTCTGAGCACATAGCATCACCAGGTGTGGCCCAGAAAACAAAAATTGCATAAATAAATCGATAAATAAATAAATAAATAAATAAAATAGAAAGAAAGGAAGAAGGAAGGAAGGAAAGAGAGAGAGGAAGAAAGAAAGAAAGAAAGAAAGAAAGAAAGAAAGAAAGAAAGAAAGAAAGAAAGAAAGAAAGAAAGAAAGGAAAGAAAGAAAGAAAGAAAGAAAAAGGAAAGAAAGAAGGAAAGAAAGAAAGAAAGAAAAAGGAAAGAAAGAAAAGAAAGAAAGAAAGAAAAGAAAGAAAGAAGAAAGAAAGAAAGAAAGAAAGAAAGAAAGAAAGAAAAGAAAGAAAGAAAGAAAGAAAAGAAAGAAAGAAAGAAAGAAAAAGAAAGAAAGAAAGAAAAAGAAAGAAAGAGAAAATGCAATATGAATACAAGGATGACAATTAGATTATCTGTAATTATCTCTTAGAGCAAATGACTCTATTTCTCGACCTATTTCTTCAGTATAATTTAAAACAAAGGTGTAATTAATATATACTTAATTAGCTCTCAAAAATATGAAAGTAATAAGAAGAGAGCCAGGACAAGATACTTTTAGCAATTGAATCAATAAACATCACGTTCTTAGATTTCCCAAATTACAGAACATTTAGAAATAGATTTTTGTTGCTTTCACTAGAGATAGTATAGCAGATAAGGAATATTCCTTAAATTCGGCTGACCTGATTTTGAAACCCAGCACTCTGTAAGGTCCCCTGAGTTTGCCAAGAGTGATTCCTGAGTAAAGAGCTTAAAAAAGGTGAGCATCACAGGATGTGGCCCCCATATAAAAAACAAACAAAAAGAAAGTAAATAAGAAAATAACCGAAAGTCTATTCAATCTTCCAAATATCTTTTGTGGTAGCCAGAGCTGAGAACATAAATGTCTTTGAAGTGGTGATTTTTCAAATGATGTTTTTTTATAAGTACTAACCAAAGTTAGATTCAGCCATTATGTGAGATCTTCAAATGTACTTGGCAAGATCACGAAGAATTATTTTCAAGCATTGGGATTAGTTAAATCTTACCAGGAACCCTGGGTTATAAAGCTAAACTAAATTTTGGTCAAAGCAGAAGCAGCAGCAGCCATAGTCATTGACAATTCCTGGTCCCTGAATATTAGGGACACTGACAAAGAAATCGCTGGGTGTCTCTGAAAATAGAAACCACTTTTGCATGGAATCGCCCTTCCTTAAGTTGCTGGGAGCTAAATAGAAATTCAGAATTTAGCTTCTGATCAAATCTCTAGATTAAAACTCTCATCCTTAAACTTACAAGTCAGGAAGAATAAGATTGTGTGTGGGGGGGGGATGCCAAGTGAATATCATATCAGTAGTAAATGATGTAATTTTACCTTCTCTCTCTCTCTCTGTCTCTCTCTCTCTGTCTCTCTCTCTCTCTCTCTCTTTCTCTCTCTCTGACATACACACTATTACATTTAGATTCATTTCTCTTCCTGTTCTACATTTAACTGTAATTCTTTGAACTTTCATTTCTAGACCTACAGAAATTTCATTCTCTGAATTGTCTTAAGTTGTAAGCTTTTTATTTTTATTTTTTGTTCATTTGTTTTCTTTTTATGTATGGCCTTAATGCTGACTCTCTGTTCAGGTCTTACTCCTGGCAAAAGTTCTGGCGACCATGTGATGCTATAGATTGAAGACTGTTAGCTACATATAAAACCAGTGCCTCAACCCTTGAGCTATATCTCTGGCACTGGGACTCAGTTTTATGTGAGAATTGAAAGGATGATTTATGCAAACAATGAAATATTGTAATTATATCTGCAAATAACTAAAGTTTATATTTTTGTCAAAACATAGCTTACCATTATCTGGCATTGTGTGTGCAGACTTTAAGAAATTTGTGCTTCTTAATAGAAAAAAGGAGCCCTGGGGAAGCCAAGAGTTCAGAGACATAATATTTACCATTGTTAAAAGAAATTGCAATTCTACTATATTAGGGAAATCAGCTTCTTTTGCAGGAAAGGTTCTATTTATTTTTAAACTTAATGTGTTTTTAAGAATTTAAAGAATAAAAAGTTTCTGAGACAAATTCATAATAATTCATTCCAGGTGGCATGGTTTAAACATAAAAATATAACTGTGGGAATAATCGTGATAATGACTACATATTTAATAAATATGTTTTTTAAATTTTCTATAAAACATTTTACATTTTTATTATATTTCTGGACTCTTTATAATATACAGAAACAGTGATTACGAATTTGTTATTCCTTAAAAGGGATGCGTTATATTTAATACTAACACAATATTTAAGAGGAAAGGTAACAAGGGAACTTTTAGTAGACTAATTTTGTGAATTAAAAATTATGTGTCAAAGAGAAACTTTTATGGTACTTTAATCACAATCATCAGAGTGTAACAAATAGAACTTTCAACTGAATTTCTTCCATTTGCCTGAATAACATGAGATTATACCTGCATTTTAAGTGGGGAAATTATAATGCTTTCATTTGGCATTCAGTATAGTTATTCTGCTGGAGACATTTACTTACAGCTTGTCTGACATAGAAAATAAATTTAAAATACTATGATTGGGTATATTGATAGTTCTTTTTGTATTTTTTACATTTAACCTTCACTGCCGAGAATGTCAGTGTTAGAACAAAGTGTTCTTACATTATTCTGATGCATTAAACTATATTTACTGATGTTTTTTGCAAGATTAATTCTGGTACAATTCATTATCAATTTGAGCAGAGGCTTGGTTACTTTTAGCAGTAGAAACACTATTTTCTTAATAGTTTCTTGACTTATTTCAATGTTGACTGACATCTTTCAAATCTTATTTATCTTGACTATTCATCATTCGTTCAAAGTTGAATATATGCTGCCTAACACAAGTTAAACTAATTATTTTTATATATCTCTAAAAATTAAATTTCTATTTATTTTTATTATAAAATTGAAAACAGTTTTTTGTCCTAAATCATAATAAAAATAAACTGTGGGAACTGGAATGATAGTCTTGCCTGTAAGGTGAACCAGATTCTTTTTCTTTTTTTCCCCTTCCCACCATGACCCAGATTCTATCCCCAGCATCCCATATGGTCTGTGACTACTACCAAGAGTGATCCTTGAGTGGAGAGCCAGGAGTTACATCTGAGCATTGCTGGGTGTGGCCCCCCAAAACAAAAACAAAAAAAACCCATAACCAATGGTCCTGGGACTTTGACACTGAGGTGGTTATGGGAGCACAGTAAATTGTTGCACTCTAACATTATTATAAACTCTAACTCTGTTGTATCACTTTATTTCTAAAATAAATGTATATGTATCCAAATTTAATGAAAAATGCTCCATTTGGTTCAGTATGTGGCATATTTTAAGGATCTTTAGAAATAGAAAAATACCAGGTATTAATAGTATTCAAATCAGATAGAAGATTAAAGTCAAATAGGAAGTCCTATATTCTTTTCTTCCTGCAAAATCTCCTGAAAATATCTTTTACTCTCTGGCTAAGACAAAACTGTCCTGCTGTGAATTATAAATTGAGGAAGCATAGGTCTGATGGTAGATAAAATATTGAAGATGGAACAAAGGTACAAACTAACATTATGAGACAGATATTATGTGTAGATATAATGTATAGCTTTTTTTTTTCTTTTCTGGCTACACCCTGTTACGCTCAGGGGTTACTCCTGGCTAGGCACTCAGAAATTGTTCCTAGCTTGGGGGACCATATAGGGTACCGGGGATCAAACCACGGTCCCTCCTAGGCTAGTGCGGGCAAGGCAGACGCCTTACCCCTTGTGCCACAGCTCTAGCCCTTATAGCACTTCTTGTAATTAGTAATAATCTGTATTTGAATTTCCTAAAAGAGTAGATATTCAAAAATTCTCATTGGGGGCTGGAATGGTGGTGCAATGTATATGCACTAACCTAGGACGGATGTGGTTTGATTCTCTGATGCCCCACATGGTCCCCCAAGCCAGGAGCGACTTCTGAGCACATAGCCAGGAGTAACCCCTGAGCGCCAACGGGTGTGGCCAAAAAGCAAAAAATAGAAAATATAAACAAATAAAACTTCTCAAAGAAGAAAAATTGTGGCAGTGGTGATGGACAGGAATTCTATTTATTGTGTTGATCCTTTCATAATATACATGTAAATTGAATCATTGTACTTTATACATTGTATGTCAGTCATATTTACCATAAGGAAATAAATACTAAGAAAAAAAAAGAGGGATGGATGGAAAAAAAAAGAAAAAAGAAGAGAGCCTCCTAATTAACAAATTTTGAATGGTTTCTGAGTGAGAAATAAACATTTAATGTATGAGCCAAGGAGATTTTTTTAATCATTTTTTTTTTCAGAAGTTAAATTTGACTTGACAAATATAGAGTACTTACTATATTTAGAGACAGGAAAGAAGAAACAACAGCAGTATGTCATTAAGTTACCTCAAAACAAATACCTCTTCAGAGTTACACTACATTGACTGAGTTAGTACTTTCCTGGCTCATGTAACTGCTAAATAGAGTTTGTTTACAGTTCAATATCTGACATCTTGATAGGATGCATTTAGAAACTATTCTCAGGCAGATCTGACATTCTGACAGGTTGAATGCCATGATTAACAACAATAAGCAGTGTAGAGAAAAGACTGACTCAGTTTGTTTTGAAGGCTCAGAGGATGCAAAGTCACCTTCCTCTCTTGGCTCAGAAAAAGCATCGCTTTCAAAAAGGTCAATTCAACTGAAACATGTTAAATAAAGAACAAGTCGTGATAGAAGGCATTTTATTGTCATAGACAAAGGGATTCTTAAGACACATGCGGAGGAAGGTGAGTGAATGATACATTTGATGAATTACTTAAAATAAAAATCATAATTTAGGGGATTTGCCTTGGATTCAGTCCATCCAAGTTTTATCTCCAGCATCCCATAAGGTACCCTGAGCCTGCCAGGAGTAATTTCAGTACACAGAGGGAGGAGTAACACTTGTATAGATTAAGATGTCTGATCTAATTGTTCCTAACTATGCTTCATAAAATGTGTAAAACGTATATTTTTTAGGGCTGAATGAAGATTTTATTACAGCAGATAGGGTTCCTGTCTTTCATGAAAATGGCTCAGGTTTGATCCCTGGTGTCTTCCTGATGAATCTAGTCATTATTTTGGCCTCCTTTTAATAGTTAGTCTCTCTCCCTTACTTAATTTAATTCTAAAAATGCTTAAGGTTTATTTATTCCAAGAGTTTCTGAACAAGGTAGAGTTTGAAAAATGAAGCATAGAAAATAAGTTTTGATGATAGTTCTAACTATACAGAGCACTTTGAGCTTCAGGAAACAGTCAGATAATTTATTCATATTACTATCATTTTTATTGAACATAGGTATATTTAATTGGCTAATCACATTATTTCATTGATAATAATTACAATCAAATTGCACAATGGAACTGTTGAACATTTCCTGATTATACTCACTTTATTTTCTTCAAGACTAATCTTTTGTGTCTCCTAATTTGGTTTTGTTTAATTTTTACTTTAGCAGCTAAAAAGACTTAAATCCACTAATTTAATTTTATAATTAATTATATAATTTTATATATACAAAATATATATTTTATACATTTATATAATTGTATAATTTATTATTATCCATAATAATTTTAGTCTCTTTATTTTTATATAAGCTGTGAATGATCTTCCTTTCACACCTTATGTCCCCATCCACACACACACAAACACACACACACACACACACACACACACATCTTTGTGTCGCATTCAAAGCTAACTGCATCTTCATTCTGAACCTGTATAAAATCCTCAGGACCAGTTCCAGCTAACCTGGAGGCAACCTCTGACAGGGAGAAGTAGAAAAATGCAATACATTGACAAGCCCAGTGTGAAAAGCAATTTTCTTTCTGAAAACTGTGGCCTATTTAGTCAAGGTTTATTAAATGCCATGCAATTTGTTTTACTCTCAGAGGTACATTCTAGCCCTCCTGCAGCATTCCATTATGATGATGATGATGATTTCTAAACTGATTCTAGGTCATTGTCTTTTCAAAAGTAGAACTTGGTCATTTTTCAAAAGACTTTTTATAGAATAAAAGCATGGGCTTTATAATATTGAACGACTAAAAGTTTTCATATACATAAAAAATAAAATGATTTTTAATGGACTCTTATTAAACATATTTTTAAAGCAGTTTGTTTGTTTGTTTATTGGTTTTATGGGCCACACCCGGTTATACTCAGGGGTTACTCCTGGCTCTATCTCAGAAATTGCTCTTGTTAAGCTTGGGAGACCATATGGGATGCCAGGAATCGAACTGGCTGCCTGTAAGGCAAAAGCTTTACTACTGTGTTATATTTCTGACCCCTTATTAGATATTTTATTACACATATTTTTCAATGAGAAAAAGTGCAAAATCAAGATGTCTTATGCTTAATAACAATATTTTGAATTGTGAGCTACAGCATTAAAATTATTGTTTTATATTATTTTTCATTAGATATGATTGATTGATATGGCCCTTATAGTTATCTAAATGTTTTAATTTTGAGATCAGATTTATTATGATTTTATTGTGTATTTTTACATTTCTTTTTAAAGTAGTTATAGAAATGTTTCTATATACGAGTTAGAAAACTATGTTGATCTCTTTAAACCCAGAGGTTATTTTTATAGGGAGAACACAGAACACAGCTTCATTGGACTTTTGACTCTGTTCCAAACAAATGTTAGAATGTGATTGTCTTTGCCCTTTGGCAATCATTCATATTCAAGGTTAGTTTAGGACTCAATTCATTTTATATGTATGAGAAATAGGAAAAACTTTGAAACGTAATTTCCCTATTATATGTGGTTTGTTACTCTAATAATATGCACTGTGAACTTTCTTATACCTGCTGGTTCTAGTGAATTTAATTATATCACAGAAATAATGTTTTTTCTTGCTTTACTGTCCAATTTTTTTTTTACATCTACATTATCAGCAAGTAAATAAATTCTGCTTTCAAACAAGAACAAGACATCAATCTAATTCACTCTTTGACCTTCAGTTTCCCCTTGGCTATATAGGATTTGCTGTATCTAAGCAACCTCATACCCTGTTTTTTTTTTATCACTGGCAGAAATGGCTTTGGAATATTGGCTAAAAATTGAAGTACAGAAGAATATTTGTCCACCAAAAATAAAACAATCATTGGTTGATTGTAAATTTATTGATTTATTAATTATTTGCATGTGAAATATTTAAGAATGTTTAATTCCAAGTTTCTTATTATATTGAGCAAAATTCTTAAAGTAGCTAGTTTGGACCAGGGTCTGTTTACAATGTACTCTAGGCATACAGATTATGTTTCAAAATTTACAAACTGAAAATATTTTATGCAATATTTTCCTTATTTTATAGAATATTTTTATATTGATGATTTTACATTTAGTTGCTTGACAAAGAAAATATTGTCTTAGGGACCAGAGGTATATAGTACAGTAGGTAGTACATTGTCTTGCCCATGGCTGACTGGGGTTTGATTCCTGACATCCCATATTGTCCCCTGAGCTCCTGCCAGGACATATCCCTGTGGAAAGAGCTAGAGGTATAACTTGAGCACCACCTGGTGTGGCCTGAAATTGTAAAAATATGGCCCTGTCTTATATTTTAATTTATTTATTTAAAGAAAAGTTATCTTAGTTGGCATAGCTGATGATAATGCATTTGTATCCAGATAACTGAAAACATGGTCTAAAAAAATATATAGAAGGAAAAATCAAACAAGAGTTATTCCATAGCATAGGGCCAGGAATAAACCCTGATCACAGCATGGTTTAGCTTATGAGCAAACAAAAATTACTGAATGGAGAAATTGTGCTTACTACATTTTACAACTCATAGTAATAATTACAAGTTAAAGGTATATTTAAAATGGCTATAATAAAATAAAGGGGATAGGTTGATAAATTGGATATAAAATATAACGAATCTGAATATAAAGCAGATACTTTTACCTAAATATTTGAAATGAAATGCTTGTTTTAAACGGCTAAATTTTCACGATAGACTGTAATTGATTTTATTTAAGTAAAAGTAATAATCAACTTTGCAGATATATCATTTGAAACATTTTTAAATTAAATAGTTCTGATTGCGTCCCTTTACTACCTCATTTGATCAGTTATTCACAAAGTTCTATTTGACATAGTAATAAGATCAGAATTAATAGTGTATCCCAGAAGCTGCAATTTATCTCCATGAAAAATAATAGTTCTTTCTCCTATTGATTTTAACACCTGTACTTATCATACATACTCAGCAGGAATGAAAAGTAATGGGAAACTCTATTCAAATTGTTGTGGATCATTGACCTGAATTTTAAAAATGCCTCTTATTTCTCTTATTTTCTACATCTGACAAACTTGATTTTTTTAACAGAAACAAATAATCAAAAAGACTATTCTCTTTTATATGCTTTGTATCAGTATTCTTATTTCCTTGGTTTTCTTTTGAGTTAGAAAAAAATGAGCAAGAGGGTTTGGGAGTCAAAAACCCCGAATGAAAGCATAAATAATAACCTGAAGATTTTGAACAAAATTGTGATGTGATAATGAATTAAATTTACTACAAAGGTAATTTTCTCCTGGCTCCAGCGTGCACAGAATGACACTCATTTTCATATAATAAAAACACTCATGCAAGTATGTCTCGATTAAAAGTGTAAATAAGCAAAAGCTTCCAAGAGTCTCCCTTTATTTTCATAATAAAGGAACTTCGTTTCAAACTTTCCTCTGTTTTCCAATGTGAGTTACATGATGACAAAGTCATTTAGATTGATTTAATTGCGCTTGTTGGAATTAAAGGGAAGTAAAAAAATTAAAATGAGAATTTGAATTATGCTTAAAATAGTTAGGAGCAGAAAGAAGGATAGAAGTTAAAGAAAGAGAAAGCCCAAAAGTAGTTAACCAGTGCTACCATCACGTATGTATATCACTCTATAGAATAAGCAGTTAAATCTTTGTCATTAAATATTAGTTATATGAAAATTGATTTTAGCAGCAATGCTCGATTTTGCATGCATTTTTATTGCATAATAAAAATTTGAGAATAGACTTTCCAAAACAAATTTTATGTTCTTGATTACTGTTGACCATTAATAACCAAGGTTTTGTTAGGTGTCTAGAGCATATGGGGGGTACAGAGTGAGGGGTGATAAATACTCCCAAATAAATTGATTGAAAAAAAAAACAAGAGACTTAATTCAAAGAAACACTGTTGAGGGGCCTGAGCAATAGCACAGCGGTAGGGCATTTGTCTTGAATGCAGATAACCCCCAGATTTGATCCCCGCCATCCCATATGGTCCCCCAAGCTTGCCAGGAGTGATTTCTGAGTGCATAGCCAGGAGTAACCCCTATGACAGGGGTCTCAAACTCACGGCCCTCCGTACAATTTCTTACTAATGCGATTTTTTATTGCAAATATTCGGTAAGCAAAATCCCTTATGCAGCCCTGCCTCACCCCGACTTTGCCTCCTGCGGCCTCCAGGTAAATTGAGTTTGAGACCCCTGCCCTAAGATATACCCCCCCCAGAAAAATAGAAACAAAACAAAAATATTGATTGATTGATTGGTTTGGGGCCAGACCCAGCGGTGCTCAGAGGTCACTCCTCACTCTTTACTCAGAAATTGCCCCTGGTATGTTGGGGGGCAACCATCTGGGACGCTAGGAATCGACCCACAGTCCGTCCTGTATTGACTACGTGCAAGGCAAACGCCCTACTGCAGTGCTATCTCTCATCCCCTAATATTCTTGATATTACATTTTTCTTAAATAGAAGAAACTATTTCAAACAATATTACATTTTGGCTTCATGAAAGGAAACAAACCAAATTTAAAAAAATACTGGTAATTTAGGGAATATGGAAGTGTACGTGCACAAATAATTTTATATGTGGACTTGCTCAATATGAGGTTATTGAAGAAATTTTCCTCAGAATTTTTATTGCCTAATTTTTATATATGAAAGAAAACAAAATTTTAGATTGAAAACATTAATTTATATAATCAAAAACAAGAGTGTGTTCCTCTAACGAAAAGCTAATATATAGGAAGCATGGATTCGTAATGGAATAATATGGGATTCCATAATTTAGGCTTATGTCTCAACTGGATAGTCTTCACAATATGAAAATATTTATCTATACCTAATTGTTTCTAGCAGTGAATTATCATTATAAATGTCAGTGTGTAACCATTCATACACCAGTGAAATTACAAATCTGTTATCCTGTGTACTTTCAAATTGCTTGAACAGAATGTCACAGAGATGGCAAGCCAAAGGGTACCATGGCATAAAAGCTGATTTGCTTCAGAGGCAAAGTATCAAATAATTTGCTGGTTTTTATTTGACCTTTTATATGTCTTCTCAAAGGTAACTTGATTAAGAAAATATGCTAAAAATCTTCAGTTCTTGGCTTCAACTTAACTACACAAATTATTTTCTGCCAAAAATTTCAATAAAGTTTGAGGTAAAGATGTAATCAGAGAGTTACACAATGAGGTAGGAGCATTCAGGTCCTTTATTTTAAAATAATATCTTTATTTTAGCACCTTGATTATAAACATGATTGTAGTTGGGTTTCCGTCATAAAAAGAACATCCCACTTCACCAGTGCAACATTCCCATCACCAATGTCTCCCATATCCCATTCCTGCCCCTGCCTGTATTCGAGACTGGCATTCCATTGTGAATTACAAGGACTTCATAGTCACATATAGTGACATTGAATCAGGGCCCTTTCCCATCACCAATGTTGACCTCCCTCCACCCCTGTTCCCAGCATAATCCCATATTACACCCCCTGGCCTGCCAGTGTAACAGGTCCATTTTAAGATTTTAGTCCTTTCTGTAATAAAACTCAAGTATATTTTATCTATTACTGAATTTAAAGTTTATTCAACAAAATTTTCTCTGTATTCTGAAGCGAAAAATATATAGAGATTAAAATAAATTAGAGAAGATGGCTGAGTAAGAAATTATGATTTATTTCTGTTTGAATGAATTTGGTTTTTCATGAGAAATATAACTCTGAATTTTTCATTTTTATTAGGGGGCATACCCCATGATGCTTAGGGGTTACTGCTGGCTATGTAATCAGAAATCTCTCCTGGCTTGAGGGACCATATGGGATGCCTGGGGATTGAACCACAGTCTGTCCTAGGTCAGCATATGCAAGGCAAATGCCCTACCACTTGCGACACCACTACAGCCCAAATTTCTCATTGTTCTTGTTTTATTTCTGTTTAAACTATAAAGTTTATTTTTCCTTTGGCCACACTCAGTGATGCTCAGGGATTACTCCTGCCTATGCACTCAGAAATCGCTCCTGGCTTGGGGGAACTTATGGAATGCTGGGGGATCAAACTGAGGTCTGTCTTAGGTTAGCACATGCAAGGCAAATGCCCTACTGCTTGTGCCACAGCTCCTGCCCAACTATACATGTTTTTATATAAATACAGAATGCTGGTATAATTTTTTAGTAGTGTCTGCAAAGAGTAGTAATTTTTTCTAGATTAGGTAATCAATATAGTACAGATTGACTAAAACATTATAAATATGTACTGATTAAGAATTATAAATTTTTAATATTTTCTATAAATTTCTTGCTTATTGTAAGATAGCTCTTTGTTTTTTTTCTTGCTTATACGAGTACTCCTCTTATGTCAAGTTTCATCTAATATGTGATTTGTGTGGAAAAGTATAAAAAATTGCTTTATATAAATTATTACTACAAATGACTATATATATATAATATTGAAACTGATTTCATTCGATTTTCTTTTCTAAAAATATAGTCAACAGTATACTCGTAAATGAAACACAATAACCTATAATCACAGTTGTTTTCATATTTTAAGACTACTGTTAATATTTTTAATGTTCAAAGAACACATGATGGGGTCCAAGAGATAATATTGAAGGAAGAACATTTGCCTTTCATAAAGTTGACCTGGGTTTCATCTCTGTACCCCACCAGAAATAAACTCTGAGCACAAAGCCCAGAGCAAGGCTTAAGTACCACAATGAGGGCCTGGAAAGATAGCACAGCGGTGTTTGCCTTGCAATCAGCCAATCCAGGACCTAAGGTGATTGGTTCGAATCCCGGTGTCCCATATGGTCCCCCGTGCCTGCCAGGAGCTATTTCTGAGTAGACAGCCAGGAGTAACCCCTGAGCACCGCCGGGTGTGGCCCAAAAACAAAAAAAAACAAGTACCACAATGACGGGACAATAATTCCTAGTATGGAAATTCACAATTTTTTTATGTATTCTTAAAAATCATTATTGTGAACTTATATTTTTACTAAACATAAAGTGTTCCTGAGAAAATCTTTCTCTTGTAGGACTGGTAGCAGCATATCTTAAGAAAATATAACTACAATATAAAACATATAATTTGATTATATATGTAATAAATTACTTTCAATTATATATTTCATACCACATATTCTTCCATCTAAAAACCAATCTTCGAGATATTTTGGTTTTATTTCATTTTTAATGTTTGCCAACTTTGTTGAAACAAGTACACTTGTTTTCATTTCTTTATTCTCACTATGTGATATTTATCACAATCTACTATAAAAAATGAAGAATTCAATTAACACGTCTCACTCTTTTTCACAGTCTTATTATTTGTTTTTTTTGGTTTATATTAGTTTTAAAAATGAGATTGAAATGCTACTGCTCTTCAAACTATTCTAGATAGTACTGAAAATCATTTCTAAATTAATTGAAAACATTAAGGCAAACGTTTTTATATGAGAGAAGTTAGAGAGAAATAAGCAGATTAATAATAATTACCAGAAGTGCCCTCAAATGATGTGATGTGTTCATATTTAGGATTCTTTAAAAGGTACCTAGCTTCATTTTCTTTAAAATACCAAGTGAGAAAACTGGAGACATACTTCAGAGGGAAAGTCACTTGCTTTACATGTGGCAGACTTCGGTTCAATTCTTATACCCCTTATGGTCCCCTCCTCCAAGCCCTTAGAATAATTGGTTGTGGCTCAAAATCCAAAAGACAACATAAAGTTGAAACTAAAGAACAACCCTTAAAAAGCGAGTGACTTTGTAAGACTTTGTGGTATATTGTACTATCTTGGGAAACAAGATGGCGTTGATAGTCTTTTGACTAGAGACATTTTTGAAAAAGCTACAAAGGATGTAATTAATTGAAACAGGATTAATGAAGTTTAGCTGTAAACTGTCTGAGATAATGAAGTTCCTTGGTTCTTATGTTTATGCACTTTTAAGTAAAGTTTTTTCTTTATTTTTTAAACATTTTTATTAATCAGATTGAATGGTTTACAAAAATGCTAAATGGTTTTTCATGAAGCTTACCACTACACTCTTTCCTACCCAGCACTCTCCAAATCAGCTCCGTGGATAAGTTCTCGAATTATGTTGCCTCTGAGCTTTTGTTGTCTTTCTGTGCATCTTGAAGTCCCACATTTGAGAGAGATTGTTCTATCCCTTTCCTTCTATCTCTTTTTGAATGACTTCACTCAGCATCATATGCTCTAGTTCCATCATAATTCTTCAAATTGTACAGAGTGTTATTTCTTAGAGTACATAACAGTCTATTGTGTCTATAAAACACCATATAAAATTTTTATTTTTAATATGTTTATTTAAACTTCCTGTTTTACTAAGTTTCTCATAATATAGTTATTTCTGGCATCTAATATTTCAACATCAGTACCACCACCAGTTTAACAATATTCCTCCACCATTGTCCTACAACATTGTCCTCAGATCCCCCTCTAATACTGCCCCTTAGCAGGTACAACTATTTTACTTTATATTGTGTTTTACATTTAATTGGTATTGAAATTATAAAAAAATACATTCAGAAAAAGAAAATTCATGAAATTTGTCATATCTTGCTTGCATTAAGTCTTTAAAGGCTTACTGAATTGTTTTTGCTAGTTAGCATTCTATTATTGGTTTTATTTGTTTAGCTTCAGTAGCTTCTATAATAAATTCATATCTAGTTTGGTTCATTTCTACTGGACTGTTTGTATTGGAAAAAATGTTAGTGCTGGGGCTGGAGTGGTGGCTTAGTGTTAGGGTTTTTGCCTTGCATGTAGCTGACGAGGAAAGACCTCAATTTGATCTCCTGCGTCCCATATGATCCCCCAAGCCAGGAGCTATTTCTAAGCACATAGCCAGGAGTAATCCTTGAGTTTGTGAGTGTTTTTTGGATGTAGCAAAAATAATAATAATAATAATAATAATAATAATAATAATAATAATAATAATAATAATGTTGGTGTTTCACTTTTGTATTTGTTGCCTCGCAACTCCAGGACTTTGAGAAATTCTGGAGCTAGACCTATAAGCTGATAAGACAAATGTCTGTGGACATGGATTTCTGGCTTCTGGAAGTGAAGGAATGTCAGTGTCTGCCCATACTGACACTAAAAGACCTCAGAGATGATAGCCTACAAATTACATAACTGGATTTTAGGGTGGTTGGGTATCTCTTCAGAAATCAGTGAAAAACAAAAAACAAAAAACAATGAAGTTGGGCCATTGAGATGGCCTTGGTTGTGGTGGTGTGTGTGTTGACTTGCTCCTTTTAAAAGGGCTCAGAAATATCAGCTTTTAGTTTTTGAGGCCTGGCTTGCTTCTCTTTCCAGAGTTAAATGAATCTATGGTGCTGGCCAATGGGAAGACATGGCAATCAGTTGCTGTGGGATATACTTCAACTTATTGATTCATTCATATATACTTGGACATTTGAATTGTTTTATTTTTTAGTTTAGAAGGAAGTATGTTACTACAGGATATGTGTAGTAAGTTGTGTATGCATATAAATGAGAAGATTGGGAGAGTTCAAAATGTGACAAAACCTGAGAGACAGACTAAAACAGATTGAGTACATTAGAATATTATATTTTATTGTCTGAAGGGATTATCTTATGGACATAAGCAAATTTAGATTCAAGTAAAGAAGCAAATAGAATATTGGTGAGCATTTTCTACTAATAGCTTTTTATTTTCTGCAAATAAGTGTCAAAATTGAGATCACTTAGAGTTATTAAAGATAAACTAAACACAACCTTTAAGATGTATGTAACCTTCAAATGATTGGCTAACCATTATTTTATTGCTGAAAACTCAATACATTAATTACTTGTGACATATAATTTATTAATAAAACAATAAAATATATTATTATTTATGTCATAACCATGCCATCACAATATAATTTACATAGATTTGTAGGAGAAATTTTGGGACAATATTTACCTTCACTTTCTATGGCTCCTTGCCATGCCCCCAAATAAATTGATATACATTGATATGACATATCAGTAAGAACAAATTAAATTTAGGGCGATAGCACAAGCAGAAGTATGTTTACCATGCACACAGCTGACCTACATCCAGTTCGATCTCAGGGATCCCATATGATCCCCTGAGCCTGCCAGGAACAATTTCTACACAGAGCCAGGAGTAACCCCTGAGCACCACCTGGTGAGGTCCAAAATCAACAACAAAAAAGAATAATGTTACTTTAATTCTACACCCAAATAATTTCATAAATTATGGAGTCCAAACAATTCAAAAGTTGTCTGAAAATGAGCAATGAAAAGTGTACAAACAGGAAGTTTTGGAAAGATTATTTAGAAAGCTCCTGAATAGAGTATCCAGTCCCTCTGTCTCACTGACCTAGTGCCTCTGCATCCCCTACAGGAAAAGTATCTTTCACAGAGAGATTATTTTCTTGCTTTCATAGAAAACAGAGAAGGGAAGGTCAGTGTAAATTCGTGCTTTGGAGGGAAAGGCATTTTTAGTGCATTTTTTATTTGTTGAAGTTTTGTTAACTAAAAATAATTGATATGCTACTTTGATACAACCTAGGAAATACTGATAGGAGTATTGACAAATTTGTGAAGTAAATCATATATTTCAGTGTTCTGTGTTTGGAGAAAAATATTAAACAATAACTTTACATTCTAGTAAGAGTTGCCAGATATTGAGCTTGACTTTGTCTTTTGAAACATTACTTTAAAATCAGAACCGAGGTTTGCATAAACTTTATTAGTTTAGAGAATTGTACTCTAAAGGTATCAGTTGAAGGAGATGTCAGTGCATTATGTACAAACAGTGCAAATAATTCTTGCTGAGATAGTTATTCTCTAAATCAGCATACTAATGTTCCTAAAAAGACTTGTACAAAAATAGATTTTTAGACACTCCTTGTGGTGCTAGGAAAAGAATGTATGCCCACTGGAATATTAATTGATGTACGCTCAAGATTTAAATCAACATTTTGAAATCAATTTATATGGTTTTTAATGTGTATCTGCCAAAATATAATTTTTTAGAATATTTTTATAATGAAAAACAAATGATTTGGGTTAAGCACATTAGATGCTACTTAGCTTTTGTTTTTGTAAATAAAGTATTATTATAACATAACCATGTCCACTTCTGTTTTTAAGTTCCAATGATGGAATGCTTTGTGGCAATAAATTTGGCCTGTCTGACAATGCCTAAATATATGTGCTATCTGAAATCCTCAGAAAAAAATATTTCCAAATATTTAAAACATAATAAATATTATAGAATATCAAGTTGGGAAACACTGACATAAAAATAACTTTAAGTTTTAAAAAGCATCCTCCTTCAAAATGTCTCAATTAAAGCACCTACCCACTTTATATATGGTTCATTTTAATTATTTAAAATTGGAAACAGTGGGGCATGCGATACTGAAAATCTGATGATGGGAGTGATAATTTTCTTACTTTTTTAAATTTTTTATTTTTAATTATGTGAACAATGATGCAAAAAGAAGAGGACAAGGTAAAGTTACGGTGAAAGGACAATCACCCAAAAACAGATTTCTCAGAAGAAATCCCCCTGCTGACACATTAATTTTAAACTTACAATCAAAGAAAGATAAAACAGAACCCATGTACAATTACTTTGTCCCTCAAGACCCCAGATTGTAGTACATTATAAATTTTCTTAGAGGTACACAAAGCAATCTAAAGCCATAAAATTTATGTAACTCCTTAAACTTGAAGACATAGTAGTTCTTTACATTTCCATGAACATGCATATTAGTTTAAGTTAACCTCAAAAGTTTAAGTGGATTTTTTTAAGGTTTAGAGTCAAAGGAGCACAGTAAAAATGGTGTTAGAGTTGCAATTATTGTTTGCATAAGCCCACCAAAGTATGGGGAACATGGAAAGGAAAAGCCTTGGCCTAAATACAAGGAGACCTCACCCTGAAGTTTCCTGACTTAAGACCAATTTTAGGCTCCAGGCAAACTAGTTTGTCCAATCCAGGTCATTGTCTGTAGTGCCAATACAGTTTTATTTTTCACACAATTTCTGTTGTTGGTATCATATTTCTGTATTGAAGATCCTGGAATCTGTATATCCTACATTGAAATCAGGATGGTGGGAGTAATAATTTTTATGTATCTCTTTCTCAAGGAATATGAAGCTAAAATTGAGAAATTCCCACAATAGGGAATTATACATCCAATGCTGTTTAAACTGAAGTCCATTTATACCTTTAATTTTAATTTGATTAGTTATGTAAAATTTTAAAATATGATTTACAAAAGCAAAACTCTGCATGTTTTCAAATAGCCTCAGAGTCAAAAAGAATTTAATACCTTAATATTGATTTTGATTAAATTTAAAATGCATAAATATATTGATAACATTCTTCCTTGTTTTTCTTTGGACAAAGTATGGATATAAACTGTAAGGCATGCAATTAACATGTATCCATTTTGAGTTTTAAGACATCTGCTCAAACTTCATATTCAAATTTCTAAGGTGCTAAACTATAAATCTTGAATCTTAGTTTAACTATTTTATAAACTATTGGTTCATTGATAATACCTGAATGTCAATTCTCTGAGTTATATTTTTAGTAATGAACTTGAACTAAATTTTCTAAATTTTTCTAGGAAGAAATCAACCCCATCATTGTGTCACCACCCATCCAAGCCATTGATCAAGATCGGAATATTCAGCCACCATCAGATAGACCAGGAATTCTCTACTCCATTCTTGTTGGTCTGTATCTGCTAACATTTTACACTATCACTTATCACATTAGAATTATGAAGAGAACAATAAATGGAACCTCTGTCATGTAATGAATTCTTCTTGGAAATTATTTCAGTGATAAACTTAAACTATACTCTCTAGAATTAATTTCACTTAATTGTGTAGAAAACAAATAGTCATGGGGATGGAACGATAACGGGTAAGGCATTTTGCCTTGCATGTGGCTGACCCCGGTTTGATTTCTGGGACCCAATATGGTCCCTGGAGCCTGCCAGGAGTAATTTCTCTACACAGAGTCAGGAGTAACCCCTGAGTGCTACTGAGTATGACAACAAAAAATACCCAGCAAGTTAAAATTAATATACTTACGTCTCTATTGGTAGTATTTTCTGAGTTCTCTCATAATAAATTCTATAAGAATTTGTAATTCTATAAGAAAAAATGTGAAAACATTCTCTGCCTTCTCTGTGACTTATTTTAAACAATCATGTTATTTTGGAAATTAATGCCTAAAGTAAATAGGGCTAGTTTACGTCATTTAGGAAAAGATAATGACTATGATAGCCCCAAGGTAAACAATATTCTATACCATTAGTTAAATTTACCTTGAAAAATTTAAAATAGCTATTCTAATCCCTTTCTGTATGCGGTACTCTTAGCTGCATCAAAAGCAAGCAAGATGATAATTTGCTTTTTTAAATATTTTTAAAGAATATCGTCACACCTGGCAGTGCTCAAGGGTTACTCCTGGCTCTATGCTCAGAGATCACTTCTCGGGGACCATAAGGGATGCCAGGATTTGAACGCTGTCCTTCTACATGCAAAGTAAACACCTTACCTCCATGCTCTTTTCAGCCCCATACCATGCTTTTCTTAATTAAGGTGTCTCTTTTGAAAAATGCTTGAAAATCACTCTTTAATGAAACTAAAACTACCTCAGCTCCTATCTATCTATCTCCATCCTGTGTTTATATGCACATAAATAAAAAAATAATGACCTATATATTTCATTCATGTTTTTAATGTAATGTCATCATAGCTAGAAAATTTTGCTTATAATGAATATAATTTCAAGTTATTCTGTTTCAAGCAGTTTATATCTAGTATAGCCTATGAACAAGCCAGTTGAAAAGATTAGGCTATTAAAAAATTATGAACGTGAGCATAAACTACTTTTAATTCTTTAGGGGTCTTGACATAGATTCCAGGTAATAGATTTTGCAACCTCTGTACTGAATTCTGAAGATACAAAATGTATGATAGAATTGTAGTTATGTGAAAGACAGTGAGTGGCCATGTCTAAAAATATGTCAAATGATTTCATTTTAAATATAAATTATTATCTATTTAAAATATAAAGTTTCTGGTCCTAAAATAAATTTTGCTGCTTTTACACATTGCTTATAATTTGTTAGACATGCTAATATTGAGCTGACACATACAAAGGTCATGCAATTTTTAACTTTAAATTTAAAAGTTTGCTACTTGATCTTTTAAAACCTTTCAAAATTATTTCTCAAAATATTAAAAATTAAACTTCCATTAGACATAGCAATTATGCTACCAAGATCTACTCAAAATCCTACAAGAGTTTCAAAAATGAATGAAAATCATTTGTGGTTTCTTGTATTCCTAGAACTTCCATTCTGGGTCAGCCGTATACAAGACAAATGCACTGCCACTCCTCTATCAAGCCAGACCATATTCTTATTCATATATTATATACCATCTAATTTGATATGATTTTATTGTAGGCATTTTTGTGCATTTTTAAAATTTTTCCATTATATTCTAATAATGTATTTTATTTTTTTAATTTTTAATTTTAATTTTTTTTAGTTCCCACCCCTCATCACATATAACTAAAAAATTCATTCTTTTTGTCACATAAAAAAGCAATGGATATACAGTAGCAAAGTTTGATAATTTTATTTTTTGACAATTTGGATTTAAATGTAAACTGAATTTTATTTTAAAATGGACTACTTGTTTAATTTCTGAAAGGCCACAAATCCTCCTCTCTAAAATGGAAATTATGAATTTGTTTTGTTTTTGAGGATGCACATAGAAGTATGCACTATTTATTCCTGTCTCTGTTACCAGGCTTAACTCCAGGTTGTGCTTTGAGAATGATGTGCCCTGTAAGGGATCAAACCTGGGTCAGCTGTGTGCAAAGCAAGGAACTTCCCCACTATATCACTCTGGTCCAGTTTTGTTGCTGATTACTTACATAAAACATTTACCAAAGATTAGAACTCAAAACTAAGATATATATCATTTTACTCTTACAGTTATTTTTTAGCCATTTTAATAAGCTATTTCTTTACTATGAAAAAAAATGAATGTAGAAGTATTCAACAGTATACAAGTGAACAGTATGTCTACAGAAATTTATTTGTAGAGGCAGATGAAAAATAGATATATGTTTCAATTTTAAAATATTACTGTTTTAAGCTTATGACTTTCAAATAATATTAAATCCATGTACTTACTTGATATGGTTATATAATTAGTGGGATAAGTAATCTTAAGAAAAAACTAGCTGGAAGAGAATATATTGATTTTAATTTCCAAGCCTATTGGTTTTTGTTAAAATTTGATGTTTATTACAAAATATGTTGAAAAATCATGCAAACTATAATTAAGATTTATGCACCATTAAAATAGTTTGTAATACAGAGTTTGATTTCGCTGCATTTAAGATCTTTTTAATGCAAAAAGTTTTAAATTAAATAAAGAACCTTTCTAATAAAAGTTAGTTGAAATCTCATTCAAACAAAAAATATTTCTCTTCCTCATTGTCTTCAGCTAATTTCCTATCCTATATGCATCTCTGTTTCCTAGAGTGTATAATCATGAATCTTAACTAATTAATGAACTTGTGATATTCTTTCTAAGTTAATGAAGAGAAATAGATATAATTGATGTGCATATTAGTTTTTGTTTAATATTTCTTTTGCTGAAATTTCAATGCCTTTCAGGAACTCCCGAGGATTACCCACGATTCTTTCATATGCATCCTAGAACTGCAGAACTCAGTCTCTTGGAGCCAGTAAACAGAGACTTTCACCAAAAATTTGATTTGGTTATAAAGGTAAGATAGACTCATTTCTTGGCTCCTTGTGTTTATAAAACTATTATCCAAACTTGTATAAAGTTGCAGACATATTTAGATGGTAAGAATTAAATTTAATTTTGATATCAAGCAGTCTACACTTAACATTTTTTAGTGATTTTGATATAACACATATTTAAAATAATTTTAAGAGACTTCAAACTCAATTTAGAATACATAATTATGTAAACATTTTATAATTAAAAAAGAAATGTTAATTTAAAAAATAAATTTATTTTTAGAAATACATGGGTTTATGGGTTGGAGCAATAGTAGAGTGAGTACAAAGTTTTCCTTGGATGTAGCTGACTACAGTTTGATCACTGGTGTTCTATATGGTTTTCCTGTTCTCTGCCAGCAGTTATGATTGAACTGAGAGCCAGGAATCAGCCTTGAACAAAGCTGGGTGTGAACAAACAACAAAAAAGTAAAAGTTTTAACATTTGTAGGAATACATGGATTTTATATTAACTACACATTGTATATGGTTATGAATATTTTAACGTAAATTAGAAGTCTATTTTGTCAAGAATATTTTAGAGCTAAACTAATATTACTCATTTTACTGAAAGATGATCCTAGATTAGTAAAAATTTAAGCTAGATATTTTCATATAGAATTATAATTTTGGTTTAATGATGTTTGCAATTATTATAAATGCATCTTAAAAGTACTTAAAATATACTTTATTCTAAGTAATCTGCCAATTTATTCTGATAGGTTATATTTAAAAGGTGATACATAAGTGGAGACTAAAGGAAGGACAGGAACTTTATATTTGGTATGAGGTCTGGTACATTGTAAGTCAAACAAATTATGACTGAAAATCATACATTAAATTTAATAACAATTTGTATGAAATGAAAATCATAAAAAACTATGGTTTTAATATTTTACATTTTATAGGAAGAGGAAGAAAGATAAGAAGCTCATTTGACCTGAAAATTATATAAGGTGTTTTATGGACATTTTTCACTTTTTTGCAATCACAATCTTAGTTGAATACTCATTGGTATAAAGATAAAAACTATAACTCAGATATGGTTAGTGATTAAGTGTGATATTATTCAAAATAAATAAAAATTAGGGCCAGAGCAGTGTGATGTAAGCAGTAGGGTATTTGCTTTGCACATGGTAACCTAGGACAGACAATGGTTCGATCCCCCGTCACCTATATGGTCCCCCAACCCAGGAGCTATTTCTGAGACCATAGCCAGTAGTAACCCCTGATCATCATCGGGTGTGAACCAAAAAGTGAAAAATAAAAAAAGAAATAAAAATTAAATCCATATATTGGTGTTTCTAAAGTCATTAATTTTAGTTAACCAAGATGTAAGTAAAAGTATGTACTATTAGGTCTAATTATATGTGATTCCAAATTAATTGATATTATAAAGTAGACATTTGATACTTGATTAAATATATTCTTTATATTTATACAACTTATGAAATTAAAACATGTGATGCATTTGTTAATATTATATTACATGTATTTTATATATACTGTCAACATGGTGCTTGTCTTCATGACACATAACGGCTAATAGGAATTTCTAAAGAAGTGCTAACAAAATATAACATAGGGACATTTAGCCTGTGGACTCAGGGATGAACTTTTCAAAGGTTAAGTAAGCTAAAGTTTGCTATACAGAAGGTTTTGGCCTATAAATATAAGTGGAAATATGTTTGAACAGAAGGAAGAGCAGAAGTTAAAACTTGGAGACCAGGGCTAGAAAGATACAAGTAGTTAACAGGGAAATGTAGGTTCAAGCCAATGCCTAGAGAGAGATTTATGTGTTATTATAATCCCTTTGGATTTCATTCAGCAGGGGGTTGGGAAACATTCAACACCAAGAATAAACTCCTGAAAAAAATAAGTAAATTTTACGTTAGACGACTTTTAGTTTATCTTGCACTGATAACAATCATGGAATTATATAAAACTCTAAAAATTGTAATTATTAGTCTACTGTGAATCTACTTGGAGCTTTGTGATGTTGTTCTTGGTGAGAGTTAAAATTTTTGATAAAGGGGTAGGAGAGGTGGTGCTAGAGGTAAGGTGTCTGCCTTGCAAGCGCTAGCCAAGGAAGGACAGTGGTTCGATCCCCTGATATCCCATATGGTCCCCCCAAGCCAGGGGTGATTTCTGAGCACTTAACTGGGAGTAACCCCTGAGCATCAAATGGGTGTGGCCAAAAAATTTTTTTGATAAAGTGATATTTGCAAATGGCATAATTTGAAAGCATTGATTTTCCTGTATTATAAATCTCAGCTGTCAAGATTTGCCAAAGTACAAAATAGCTCAGTTCCTCATGTTTGGAACAAAAATGAATTAGAACATGCCACAGATCATTTTTTTTCATTTTTTATAGCACTTTATGTTACTAATGGAAATTTGTAGACATTAGATTCAAATTACTGTGTTTTTTAGTGCATTCAAGAGGATAATAAGCAAAGGTATCAATCTGAAAGAATAATAGTGTGTCAGCAAATGAATAATAACTGAGTATTTTGACTTGGTATTGAAATCCATTAAAATGCTATTATTTGGCTGCTCTTTTTATGTATTTGAACTTATTTAATATTTTAACATCATTTTAATTTTTATTAATTATAATATTTATTATTGGACTTGATCCAAATTTAGTTTTGGAAGAAAGTAAAAAAGACATGTTTTCTAGACTTGGAAGAATTCTGCTTTAAAAGCATACACCATTAATAGCTGGTGAGTGTCAGGAATTTGAAATTTGTCATGAATTTTATCTATTTCTACCATTGAATTTCTCAATATGCTTATAAATCAAAATGTAAAGGTGAAACTAAGGAGATAAAAAGTTCACCAACTCTCAAATACTAGAGGATTGAAAAATGTCATTAAAAAAGGAAATGATGTTCCACTTCAAAATTATTCAAAAATTAAAATAGCAGCTGGGACTGAAGCGGGTTTGATTCCCTGGCATCCCGTATGTTCCTCTGAGCCTGACAGGAGCGATTTCTAGCCACAGACAGGAGTAAAACCTGAATGCAGCCAGATGTGATACAAAACCTAAATAAATAAATATTTAAAAAAATTAAATAATTGTGACATCAGAATGAAAATTTCCATAGTTGTTTTTGGCCACCCACCTGCATCAATACTGAGGTACAATATATGGCTTGAACCCGAGATGGTTGCATTTAGAGAAAGTGCTTTACTCAGAATGGCATCTTTCCAACTCAAAATAAAAATTTTAAATAAAAATAATTTCTTGATACTTGTATGTTATCTCAGTATTCAGGGGTCCACACTTTATATGTTATGTTTATTCCATTTAAGTACCCCTACCTTATTGTCTCTAGCATTTCTTGGTTGGCTCCAGTGGTTACTGACACTACAGAATGAAACAACTATATAGACATGGGCTCTTCCATTAAATTTTTACTCACTTGACAAAATATTTTAAGGAGTGATCCCAGTACCACCAGAAAATTACTTGATGACTCCACTTAAAACATTTAATAAATATACATATATTTAAGACACCAAGGTTTAAAATACTATCAATGGGAGGGTTCATGCATAATATATTCCCACACGAAACTCTCCAGTAGCGTGTCTAATTCTTGCTCCAGTGTCTCCTCCAAAAACATTTCCACTAATACCAATAAAGAACAGTCCACAGTTCCTGTTGATTTTGTGCTTTCATTGCACCATACTTTGGTTATTTATATCACACTTGTATTATAATTTGGTGTCTGTCACTCTCCTTCTGTCTCAGTTCACTCAACAATATACTCTTTGGAGAAAATTGTGAGATATTATTTCTACTTAAAGAGGGGTACATTCCATTATATATATATATATATATATATATATATATATATATATATATATATATATATATATACACCCTAGTTTCTTTATCTAGTCATCTTTTCTCTGGAACTTGGGTTGTTTCCAGACATCATTTTACACCAGTGTCTTCTTTTCTCACCATCAATATCCAATTCAGATAGATTTTTTTTTTTTTTTGCTTCACAATGATACTCCACTGCTGCAAAGAAGCACTTATCCTGGAAATGCGAAGCCACTAAAGCATCTACTTTAACCAAATTCTTTCTGTGTTGTTAAAGGTCACTGTTAAATTTTCCTGCTTACTTTATCCACACTTTTTTAGAAACTGATTATAGTATTTTCTTTCTGTTTGATCCCTTTTTATGTTTTTAAATAGAAAGTCATTACCACAAATCTTATCAAGTACTGGACAAACACATTTAAAAAAAAAACCTGAGTTGGTAACTACATTCTCATATAATATAAATATATACTTTTGAAAGTATGCATATTTAATAACATTTATCTTGTATTTTGTCCAGAAAAAATATATGATAAAATTTTAAAATAAGTATAGGGCCTGGAAATAAAGCCAAAAACTATGTGAATGCATAATTTAAAGCTATTTAGTGTTAACATTTAAAATCTCTTTTCTTCTAGAGAAAAGATATATTTTTGACACTTAAATGGGTCATGGAATTGGAACTGTTGAGCTTAATTCATGCTGATGCGCCAGCTGTCTTGTCAGTTAAACTTCTTTTCTTTAGTAATTTGAGAATAACAAGAGAAATAGCCAAAGAAAATGACTTATGCCTCACCTAATTGTAACTACTATCCATGGGCTTGCATGGAAATCTCTAATGTCTAGAAAATGTTTAACTTCTATCAGATATAATATCATTTCTATTTAATTCCCTTGGACTCAACAGAAAGCTCAGATCCAATGCTTTTTAAATGTGGCATTTGTTAATTCCCTTCTGATTGCTTATAGTTGTCTGAGATTTTGCCTGCTATCTGAGAGACAAATGTATGAGAACTTTGCCTCAAGGATATCACAAGTGTGAAAAATATATTTTTATATCTATTTCCCTTCTGATTTGTATATACTTTCAGTTACTGTCTAGAAAACTTTTCTAATTATTAGGAAAATGTGGAAAGTTAAAAATGTAGCAGACTATAAGAATATATTTAAAATGTTATCTGTTTACTCTTACTTTTCTTCTGCAATTAATAATGTAATAGAATTGTTCAAGGTAGGACTCCCAATTTTTCTTCTGCTTTTGATCTAGTTTGGTTCTGCCAAGATATTTTCATCATGGTATTGTTGTTGCTTTGCTTTGGTGCCACACATGACAATACTCCGGTCTTAACCCTGGATATGAGCTCGAGGATCACTCCTGGTGGTGGTTTATGGCATCATATGGGAAGATAGATGTGTGCAGGGCAAGTGTCTTGCATGTTATAATATCCCTTTGGCTTCATTCGCCTAGCTAATTTTAAATTCCAGGTATGATGCTTCTAGAATTTACCTTTATTATCTTCTCTTTTAACATTTCCACTGCAAGTCTAGTATTCAATTCTCATGCATCATCATCTCACACAAGTGATCTCTCAATCCTTGGAATCTTTTCTTATATTTTACCCACCCCATTTATTTACCTGCATTATCAAAATATTATCAGAAAAAAAACAAATTAACTAAAGTTAATTATTTTTATGTTCCATATTGCTTCAAGTCACTTGATAATTTGACTCCTACATAAATTTTCTATAGGGAACATTATTGATATGAAGGATCGCAGATGCTTGGAACACACAGAATGGCAGGTCACAGATCATGACTGATCAGTTCTCAAAATAAATATTGTGACATTCTTCATGAAAAGAAGTGATACATTAATATCAATCTAAACTATATTCTCACTATTGATTTCTTAATGAATAATATGCTTTATAAAATCTATCAACATACTTTATACATTTCCTACAAGATATTTAGCTTTTTACCATTTCTCAATTTTAGAAGACTAACAAAACATTTTTGTCACTTGAAGAAGAATATTGAATCATTTTATTGCTTTTTCATTGTCCACACTTAGAAATATTCTGAGGATTAAACTGATCTAAGTGGCTACATGTCAATTATGTAAATTATCCTAACGAAAAAGTAAGTTGTACACTTGTTATTCATTCTAAATGGTTTTGAGACAGAAATGGAATACAGCATATAAATATAGTGACTGTCCAAGTGCGAATGCTGACAAAAGACACACAGGTTATATTTCACATGGTCTCTTTCCTTCCTTTCAAGGTGACTTGTAGCTGCTCAAAAGAAGGAAAGTAATTTATCTATTCCCGTCATACTAGCTTGATTTTTGGCAAGGCCCTCTGTCTGCAAAGGTCATTGTAAGAGAACGTCAGCATATACCAATATTGTAAAATGTTCAAATAAAAATCACTTTGTGAGTAGTCCTTGTCATATCAGAATACTGCATACCTCTTAACACATTAGACTTGTTACAGGGTGTCCCCTACACCTTTCTTAGTTGTGACATATGCAGAAAGGTAAATATAAAATGATTTATCTTAAAGATTATATCTAACTAGGAACTACTTATGATCACACCACAAAGAACATACAGCTACAAAATTAAACCACTAATCTATTACTAACATAAAGAACAAAAACTCATCAAAAATTTTGATGCCTACAGCTTTGCTTTGAAATTCAGCTATTCCTGGTTGGACTATTCCACTTGTTCAACATATGGAAACTCCCTTTTTAATGAAATTCTCTTCTAGTTAAGTAAAAATTGTGTAAATTCAATAAGAAAACAACCTAGGTCAACCTAACTTTCCAGATTTGGAGGTAAAGAGCAAAATAGTCAATAGAATATATTTTAGAAGAGATCAACACTACTACTTTGTAATTATTTTTTTTTGTTGTTTGTAGATTCTATTTATTGTCAGGATCATTTCCATGTTCTAAACAGTAGTTAAATAATCTGGCATGTCTATGATTAGTAAGAAAATTCTAAATATGTGGCATTCTCTAGTGCACTGAAACTTTCCTCTTTAAATCATTCACAGTTGCATTAATCTTTATATTTTCAGTTCATACCTTAAGCTCTAAACAATGCACATTTTTATATTGAAAGGAGTACAAAAGCCTTGAGAATTTAATAAATAACAATAAACTGTAGAAAATGGCCATACATTTCAAGTGCACATTTTATTAAAAACATATTCTCAGTGGTGACTGAAACCCAACTACAGCCATATTTGTAATCATAATGTTTAAATAAAGATATAATAATAAAGATACAATATTTTTAATAAAAACATATTCTCAGTGGGAACTATGTTAGTATTATTTTGTTATGTCATACAAACATGTGGGGTAGATTTGTCTGTGTTCTTTACAGTGAATATTTTTAAAAATGATAAAATGTACTACTTAAAACCATTGTTTTTTTGTATTTGTGATATGTTGACCAATTAGCTGCATAATATTTAATATTTTTTCTATTCAATTTGATTAACTATTATATTGTTTTATAAATTTACAAATACTTTAGTTACTATTCTAAATAGGTTTGCTGGCAAAGATTTTTAGTTATCTATTTTTAGAATATAACATTTAATTAAATGGATTGTAGTTTTTAAGGAAATATAATATAAGAGTTTAGAAAAATTGCATTTATTTTTATTATTAATTGCATAATATTCCCATATAATTTGATTAGAGACACAAGGAGAGCCACAATTATCTTTCTATAAGTCAATGCAAATTTAATAATATAGTATATATTAGAGGCTGTAGCGATAGTGTAGTGGGTACGGTGTTTGCATTGCATGCAGCTGATATGGGTTCCTGGTTTCAATCTCTTACAAACCATGTAGCCCCTGGTATATTGCCATAAATAATTTCTGATCAAAGAGCCAGGAATAACTCCTGAGTATTGCTGAATGTGAGCAAAAACTAGATTGATGATAGATAGATAGATAGATAGATAGATAGATAGATAGATAGATAGATAGATAGATAGACAGACAGACAGATGAAAGAAGAAAGAAAGAAAGAAAGAAAGAAAGAAAGAAAGAAAGAAAGAAAGAAAGAAAGAAAGAAAGAAAGAAAGAAAGAAAGAAAGAAAGAAAGAGAGAGAGAGAGAGAGAGAGAGAGAGAGAGAGAGAGAGAAGAAAGAAAGAAAGAAAGAAAGAAAGAAAGAAAGAAAGAAAGAAGAAAGAAAGAAAGAAAGAAAGAAAGAAAGAAAGAAAGAAAGAAAGAAAGAAAGAAAGAAAGAAAGAAAGAAAGAAAGAAAGAAAGAAAGAAAGAAAGAAAGAAAGAAAGAAAGGAAGGAAGGAAGGAAGAGAGAGAGAGAGAGAGAGAGAGAGAGAAAGAAAGAAAGAAAGAAAGAAAGAAAGGAAGGAAGGAAGGAAGGAAGGAAGGAAGGAAGGAAGGAAGGAAGGAAGGAAGGAAGGAAGGATGGATGGATAGATAGATAGATAGATAGATAGATGATAGATAGATAGATAGATGATTGATAGATGATAGATGATAGATAGATAGATAGATAGATAGATAGATAGATAGATAGATAGATAGATAGATGATAGATAGATAGATAGATAGATAGATAGATAGATAGATAGATAGATAGATAGATGATAGATAGATAGATAGATAGATAGATAGATAGATAGATAGATAGATAGATAGATAGATAGATGATAGATGATAGATGACAGACAGGGCCTGAGTGATATTACAGCAAGTAGGGCATTTGTCTTGTTGTAGGTTGATGCAGTTTCAATCCCTGACATCCCATATGGTTCCCCAATCTTTCCAGATGCGATTTCTGAGCACAGAATCAGGAGTAACACCTGAGCACCATCAGGTGTGGCCCAAAAATGAAAACAAAAATAAGAATATAATGTAAATAAATAATATGTATTTCTTTCTGTATATATGTATGTATATTTATAAACATACACACATAGGCTTATTTATACATAAAGGAAATTCAGTCTTCTTTCAGTGACTGAAACTTTAACCCCAAAGATTTTATAAAATTTTAGAAAATGTAAGTATCATATGAAGAACTTTCCTGCATAAATGCATTTCCTTGATTATCATTTTAAAAGCACAATCTCAATTTTATTTTTGAAACTTGAAGGTGTAAGTAAACTAATAACGATCAATCACTTGCACAAAGCATTTTGCAATACTTGACCTAAGCTATTTTAACTTACGATTTTTGTCTGTTTATTTATTTTTATATCTTTATTTAAACACCTTGATTACAAATATGATTGGAGTTGCGTTTCAGTCATATAAAGAACACCCACCTTCACCAGTGTAACATTCTCATGACCAGTGGCCTAAATCTCCCTCCTCCCCACCCCCCACTCCTGTTTTTGAGACAAGCTTTCTACTTCCCTCATTCATTTACATTGTAATGATAGTTGTCAGCGGAGTTATTTTTCTGTATGTAAATAATAGTTTCCTATGAACATCTCCGAAAGAACCTCAAATATTAAATCTTTTGATTCTCAAAGGACTTTATTTGGGTGTTTTCATTCACTTTTTTTTTTCTTTTGTCTGTTTGTTTGTTTTATTTTGCTTTTGTTTTGTTTTGGAGCCACATCCACTGGTCGTCAGTCCTGATCTGCACTCAGAAATCACTCCTGGCAGGCTTGACTATATTGCATGATGGCGAGTGACTCTGGGTCGGCTGAATGCAAGGCAAATGTACCAACTGTTCTATTGCTTCCACTCATATTCACTTGTTTTTAAAAGCCAGATTTCAGAGCTCCAAAACAAAAAGACACGTGCTTTTCACAACACTAAAATTAGGAAAAAGAGCCATATTGTAAAATCATTTGAAAAACTCGAGTTGTTATATAAAATTAAATGTAACAGTAAGGAAAAATATAAACAGATATCCTGATTTAGAATACAGAATTTTCACCTCAATAATAATCCCAGGTTATATCAAGGTATTAGAAAGAAGTGTTAAAAAAAACAATTTTTTAAGAAGAATTGCTAGAAAATGTACGAAAACAAGGTATGAAATCTAATTTTGTACATAGATTTAATAGATTTACTTGTAGAGACAAGGTAATGCATAAGTATATTCATAATAATTTAAGGGAATAGAGAGAGAGTATATAAGAGAAGACATTTGTTTTACATGGAGGAACCCACTTTCAGTCCCCATAGCATTCTCAATTTAAAATTGTAGAGAAATAAAAATGAATATGTTAACTATAATAAAGGTTATTAGGTCTGTTGAGATAAAAATAGGGAATTTTACTACCTTTTAGAATACAATTTTAACTATGATAAATCGGACAATAACAGTAGCAAATGGGACAATATCAAAATTATTAGAATCGAAAAGTTTTAACCATTCTAGTGAAACAGTAAATTTATTAAGGCAAAACATAATCTAGTATAAATATCTTAATTTATTTGGATATAGCTTTATCTCAAATTTACTAACATGGAAACTTATTGGCCCCTTAAAAGTCTTTACTTATTATTAGCAAACAGAAATGAAAACTAAAATTGTAATTTTATAAAAAAACTGTCACTTCTCTTTTGTCCACCCTAAGCAAGATATTTTTCCATGTTCTATTTTTTAAATAAAAACAATAAAACTACCTGTCTTGAGCAAGATATCTTTGGGCAAGACATATTTGCAATTTTTTGAATGTTTTTTGTCATATAACTACTACACGATTAATAAAATATCTATGTATGTTGTCATTTATTGTGACTCAAATAGGCCAAGGGACTTGTCATAAATTGTAAATTCAGTTTGCCTATAGACTGTGAAATAGACATTGCTCTAAAATACTATCACTGCACTATTATTTGCTTTAGATACTTTCATTGCACTATTAATGCTCAGGAATGTGTGTATCTTTGACAAAAACATTCATTCATTTATTCATTCTTTATTGATGATCTACTTTGTATCAGGTACTGACAAATTGGAATAACTGACTCATTTGGGGGTATTCTGTTACTAAGTGCTATGAAAGAAAAATACTTTGATAATATTATTTCTGGATAAAAATTTAAGTGTTTAATAAAGTAGAATACGCATAATAAAGATATCTCAACCATGTATGTACAACATTTAAAATAGCACAGATGCCAGAGAGATAACACAGTGGTAGGGCATTTTCCTTGCATGCAGCCAATTCAGGATGAAAAGAGGTTCAAATCCTGGCATCCCATATGGTCCCCTGTGCCTGCCAGGAGTAATTTCTGAGCACAGAGCCAAGAGTAAACCCTGAGCTCCACTTGGTGTGACCCCAAAACCAATAATAATAATAATAATAATAATAATAAATTTTATAAATAGATTCATTGTAATGTATCAAAAAGAAGATTATGCTGGGGCTGATTTAAAGTACAGCAGATAGGACATTTGCCTTGCATGTGGCTGACCTGGTTTCAATCACTGGGAACCCATATTGCCCCCCAAACCTGCTAGAAATAATTGTGAATATAGAGTGAGGAATAACCTTTAAGCATATCTAGGTGAAAAGCAAGCAAATAAAAAACAAACAAAATATTTATGCCTAAATTACTTGTGAAACAATTAAGAAAATATAGATATAGCTATTTTTACGAAGATGTCGATGTGATATAAACAAATATTTGATTGGATCCTATGGAATCTAAGAAAATCATAATTCAATTTAAGATTTTATTTTATTTTACTTTATTTTATTAAAAACCATTGTGATCTACATGATCCTTTATAGTTAGATTTCAGACATATAAAGAATCCGAGCCAACCTCACCACCAGTGTCAACCTCCCTCCCACCAGTCCCTGAGTGCCTTCTATACTGTCATATTTGCCAGTATAATAAGCCCAGTTTAATTTTAGATTGTTAGAGTTTGGGCTCTTGATTATATTGTTGTTGACTTTGACTTGGATTTTTTAATTCGGTTCTTTTTTTATGTCCACCAATGGTACCAGAGACCACTTAGCCCCTGCCCTCTCATTTTTTTCACCTTATTAATTTTATAAATAAATGCAGTAGAATGTGGTAAAACAAAGTAATTTGTTTTACAAGCATCTATGAAAAAAGGAAGAGGCCCTACCTAAAAGATCAAAAAAAAGGCGTGGTAGATTTTGCATGGGCACAGCAAAAGTTGGGGAAAACCAAAAATAAAAACCTTTTGGCCTAAGAACAGGGCGTCTTGTCTTTATCCATTAAGCATTCCTGCCATAAGACCAGCTACAAGCTTGGCCATATAAATTGTCTTACACCAAAGTCTTTCTCTCAAGGGTCCCAGTCATTGTTGTCACAGTCAGGCTTCAGTAATTAGAGATCTTGGTTTTTTCACAAATGCTATGTTTCTATCTCTCCCATTATGTAGTGGAGTCAGGAACTCACCTTGAAAGCAAGTGTTGTTTCCAAGTCATCAAGAATGTCATATGAACCCACTCTTGACCAAGTTGGTTTCAGGTAGCATAAGGGGCCTTCCCCTTGTAGAAGTTCAATTCCTGGTGCTGAGCCAGAAAACCATGCCAGTTCCAAAGATGGAATCCAGGCTTGGGGTGAACGGCTGATGTCAAATTGAACTGAAGTCTAACTGAATTCACTATCCAAATATTCTAAGATGAAAGCCTCCCTGAATTATTAATGAGGTTCCTATCTCTATAAATAAGAAATTATTTCTATACCTAATATTTCCACATTTTAAAGTGCCTATGCAAAAAGGAACAATACCACATGAGTATAATTGGATTCATAGGGGGATAAAAATAACAAGCTAAACAATAACAATTAACCTGTTTCTAACACGAACTCAGTATCCAAGAGAATTTTATCTACTAGATTATCCTACGACACAAACCTCAAAAATGTGGTGGGAAAAAACTGCATCTACATAGAAAATGCACAATACGAATTTTAGGGAATGGAGAGATAGCACAGTGGTAGGGAGTTTTGCCTTGCAAGCAGCTGATCCAGGATGGGCAGGGGTTTGAATACCTGCATCCCCATATGGTCCCCTGAGCCTAGCCAGGGCGATTTCTAAGCAACAGAGACAGAAGTAACCCAGTTGTGTCAGATGTGACCCAAAAAACAAAAATAAAAGAAATTTTACCTATTTATAAAATATATCTAAAGAAATATACAAAGGAAATATACATTTTCCATTTAAGTCTTTTAAAATAATATGGTGGGGGGCCAGAGTGGTGGCACAAGAGGTAGGGCATTTATCTTGCATGCACTATGGATCAACCACAGTTCTATCCCCACACTCTATATGGTCCCCCAAGCAGGAGCGATTTCTGAATGCATAGCCAGGAGTAACCCCCTAAGTGTCACCGGATGTGGCTCAAAAAAGAAAAAAAAAATATATATATATATATATAGCTATGGTGGGGAAAAATAAAATCTAGTATCTAGTGCATAACTTGAGCCTGAGGAATGAATTATCTTATGGAGTCTGAAAAGCAGATCTCAGCAGTCTTGGATCAGGAAATGTCCTCAAGCCATGAGTCTCTCAAAAGCCAAATATGGTAGGGAGCAACAGTGCACAAGCAAAGGGAAGTGGAAAGAAAAGTAGCAACTTAGAGCAAAGAGCATTCAGCAATCAGTAGCAGCTTTTTTCTCCGGCCAATTCTAGGTATGCTGGGAGACTTTTCACTTTGGGAGCCAGATGGCAGCAGGTTGGGGTGAGATGGAATGTTTTTGGCTCCCGAGGAGTTAAGAACCTGGGGTAAAAAAAAGAGTTAAGCAGAATGAAATAACAAATTAGTGGTTGAAGAACTAAAGGATAGGAAAGGATTTGTAAAGTTCTAAGCAGGGGTAAGGAAAAGAACGAATTTTGTGTAACATGGGGAAGGACAATAGACATATACATTGACAGACACATACAATACAGATAGACAATAGACAGATATAGAAAATTCCACAATACACAAACACACAAAGGCAGACAAAAAAGTCAATGCATAAATTGCAGTGAAAAACTGACTCACTGAGTGAAATAAATCAGAGGGTGAAAGAGATAAACACAGAATAGTCTTGCTCATCTATGGATTTTCTTTTTTTTTTCTCTTTTTTTAGTTTATTTGAAAGTTTTTTTTTCTTTATTTAAACATCTTGATTACATATATGATTGTGATTAGGTTTCAGTTATGTAAAGAACACCCCCTTCACCAGTGCAACATTACCACCACCAATGTCCCAAATCTCCCTCCATCCCACCCCACCCCCACCTATATCTAGACAGACTTTCCAGTTCCCTCATTCATTCACATGATTATGGTAGTTCTCTGTGTAGTTATTTCTATAACTACACTCACCACTCTTTGTGGTGAGCTTCATGAAGTGAACTGGAAGTCCCAGCCCTCCTCTCATTCTCTCTGAGGATTGTTGCAAAAATGACTTTTATATTTCTTAAAACCCATAGGTGAGTGAGACTATTCTGTGTGTCTTTCTCTCCCTCTGACTTATTTCACTCAGCATGATAGATTCCATGTACATCCATGTATAGGAAAATTTCATGACTTCATCTCTCCTTATGGCTGCATAATATTCCATTCTGTATATGTACCATAGTTTCTTTAGCCGTTTGTCTGTTGAAGGGCATCTTGGTTGTTTCCAGAGCCTGGCTATTGTGAATAGTGCTGCAATAGATATAGGTGTGAGGAAGGGGTTTTTTGTATTGTGTTCTTGTGTTTTTAGGGTATATCCCTAGGAGTGGAATAGCTAGGTCGAATGGGAGCTCAATTTCCAGATTTTGGAGGAATCTCCATATCTCCATTCCATAGAGATTGGACTGACGGCATTCCCACCAGCAGTGGATGAGAGAGATAAGGGCCGGAAAGACGGGCTCACAATATGAAGCATACATAGAGTAGTGAGTGCAGTTAGGGAAATAACTACACTAACAAGTAGCATGATAATCTTAATGAGTAAAAGAAGTAGAATGCCTGTCTCAAATACAGGCAAGGGTTGGGAAGGAGGGAGGGGGCATTGGTGGTGAGAGTGTTTGCACTGGTAAAGACAGGTGTTCTGTTTATGACTGAAACCCAACTGCAATCATGATTGTCATCAAGGTGCATAAATACAATTTTATAGAGTAAAAATAAAAGAAAAACTGACCCATGTGGAACAGGTCAGAAAGCTTAAACAATATAAATCTGGCAGGTAAGATGAAAAGGATTGCATTTTTTTATTTGCAGTGTAACTATATGAATATTCTCCAAATAATTTTTATTGAAAATATGTTATTAATTTATATTTGAGCAGGAAAAAAGGTAGTAAAATAAAATGTAATGTATAGGGAAGGAAAAAAGTAATGTATAATTATTAATTTTACTTAAAAATAGACATCTAAATAAATATTTTCAATTCATAGCTACTAGAAATATTTCATTTAGGGCCAGAGAGATAGCATAGCTGTAGTGAGTTTTGCCTTGCACAGAGCTAATTTAAGACAGAACATTTGTTTGAATCCCTGAATCCCTTATAATCCCCCAAGCCTGTCAAAAACTGACTTTGAGAGTCAGAAGTAACCCCTGGGCACTGCCTGTGTGATCCAAAACCAAACCAAACAAACAAAAAAACAGGAATATTTCAATTAAATATTTCCTGTTCACTTGATAATGTCAAAAAATTTCCATGGGGAACACATATGTTGTTAATGTAGCATTTGATATGAAATTATAATTGTATTAGTTTAATTTATTGACTGAAATATTACTAACTAATCTAAAATTTTAATTTAATATAATTTTATTGACTAATTTAATTTATTGACTGTACTTTTATTGACAATAAATTAAAGGTGAAAGGAGACAACATAGATTATAACATAGTTATAACATAGTTATAACAATTTACTTGAATTATGGTTCTTTTATGTTTCATCAATATGTCTTCATTTGTCAATCTTATAACTATATAGTTTAAAATACTTAATTCATAGCATTTTACCTTTGCAATTTATACACTATATTTATGGACAGGAGGCTAACTAGTTTTGAAAACTGTCTTGGTTAACTAGTCCTTATTTATAGTTTTAAGGTTTTTCATTCTTATTTTGTTCTCTATTCAATGTACCAGCCATTAAGAGACTATATATAAAGAATAAACACTCTAAAAATATTTACAAAAGATCTTTGTTTAATTGTCCCCTTCTTCCTAGGCTGAACAGGATAATGGTCATCCTCTTCCTGCTTTTGCCAGTCTACACATTGAAATATTGGATGAAAATAATCAGAGCCCATATTTTACAATGCCCAGTTATCAAGGCTATATCCTGGAATCCGCCCCAGTTGGAGCCACCATTTCTGAGAGTCTAAATTTGACCACTCCTCTAAGAATAGTAGCTCTGGACAAAGACATTGAAGATGTAAGTAAATAGGTATTTTGCACTTTTTTTTAAGTATACAATTTTATGTATATCAATGGGAATTTTTGTGAAGACTTTCGTGTAAACTATACAGATAAGAAAAATCGATATAAATAAGACTTAGTATTTTTATTTAATTACTTATAAAATATATGCTTCCTTGATGCATTTTTTATTTTAGCATGTTTAATTATTTTTAAGTGTAGAATTGAGTAGAGGAAAGAAAACGAATGTTTTTTTCTAGGAGTTTGCTATATCTCTCTGGTATTTTTTTATTCATCTGGGTTGGAAACTATTTATATAATTGCTGATGGGGAAAAATAAAGGATACATATAAAAATAATGAAGATAGCTTGCATGTGACTTAACATTTTTCTTCAGGCTAATTGTATTTTAATTGTAAAAAGTACATTTTTTTAGGGTAAATTAAATTACCTATCCACTTCTGCCAATGACTATGAAGATAATGCCCTTAGAAACTCCACACATCCTTGTCCCGCATTACTGGCAACTGGAGTGGGGAATGGTTCCTGCTAAGCAAAGTAGTTTATCTATTAGCCAGACAGCTTTTAAAAAGTGGACAGAAAATCTGTACAAGGTCAGTGAGAGTTTTCTCAGGAATTGAAAGGGGAAAAAAATCTAACTGAAACCCTCAGTGTCATATTAAAGAAGATAAATTAATTGGAAGTCATGGATGCCTCAATGCTGACTTGGAGGATAAAGCACATTATAAGTGGGAGGGAGAGAAACCTGACAGGGTGATAGAGAAAGGGAATCATTCTTAGTTCCTATACCTTAGAAATTGTCTTTTGATTTTTTGACCTATTATATAGTCTTTCCCAATACAGTTTAACACATGGTTTGCATTTGACATATTAAACTTGTAAAGATTAAAAGTTTCATCTCAGTAATGTCTCTCTTATAACAGCATTGTCTTGAGAGTAATTTCTGTGATGGTGTAATTTCAGTATTTATTCTGTCTGATAGAGTAGCCACAAGCCATAAGTGTCAGTATGACCATACTGAAACATAATTTTCATACTTTAAAACATTTTAATTGATTTAAGTTTGAATAGTAACATAGTTCTATTCGTACAATTCATAACCAGTCTGTCCCTAGATAAATCTCAGAGCAGAATCTTCAGAGTTGTGAATTTAAAGGAAAATTATCCTCTCATTGGAAAAGAAAGTTCTGTAATTCTTCATTTATAACTGTCATTTTTAGTTTACTTCTAAGTTAATCTGTATAGAATAAATTATTTTTATTTATTTATTATTTTTAATATATTCATAAGCACTATGTTTACTAACATGTTTGTAGTTGGGTTTCAATTATAAAATAAGAATATCCCCATTCACCAGAGTAACCTTCTCAACACCATTGTCCCCCTTTTCAGTCCTCCCCCCACTCCCTACCTGTATTCCAGACAGGCATTCTATTTCTCTCACTCACGACCATTGTTATGATAGCTAACATCATAGTTATTTCTCTAACTGCACTCACCATTCTTTGTGGTAAGCTTCATATTTGGGAATGTCAATTCTTAGCTCACACAGCATTTTTTTTCTTTTTTTTTTTTTGACAATAATATTTTAGGTACATATTTACATAGAATCAGGGGGGATTCCCATCACCGAATTGTCCTCCCTTCCCGTCCGTTTTTGTCTTCTTTCCCATTTCTTCTTCCCTCACCCCCAGGGCGGCTAGAATATGTGGTCCACTCTGTATCTAACCTACTACTTAGTAGTCTTGCACCTGTTTGGTCTTGAGGCCTCCCTTATTGTCCCCTCTAACTGGAGACAAGACTAGCTATTTCAAGTTACGTGGTTTTTCCTGAAAAAGAGAAAAGTAATAAATTGGGGTAAGAGTTTTAATACCCCGAAAATGGACGGAATCCTTCTAGTGGCTCTCATCATTTATTTGGGAGGTGAAGGAGAAAGAGAAGGTGAAACACTCCACCACACAGCATTTTATTCTTTTTGGAATTGTTTTAATTTTTTATTTTAATGTTTGAGGTCACTATGTTTTACAGAGTAATTCATAGTTGAGTTTAAGACACACGAGATTCCAGTACCAACGATGTTAACTTCCCTTCATCAGTGTCCCTAGGTTTGCTCCCACCAGACCATAGCCCCAGTCCACTCCTTAAAAGGCACAATTTTACATTTGTGTTTTGTGCTTTGTAGCTCATACATTCAGTGATATTGACTGGGGCTTGAATATGTAGCTAGACCACTTTTTTCTGCCACTAATGTACCTGGGGTCCTTGACTTCTACTCAAGGTCTGCTAACTCTGACACCATTATTTTCCTTCTGCTTGTCTTGCTACACAACTAAGTTTATTTCCCTTCTCTGTTCATCTCTTTCCTATATTCTGGGGTCAAAGATGATAAAGTTATCCCCCCACTAATGCATTACATTCTATCATATAGTTATTCTATATGCCACAGAAAAGTGAAATTATCCTGCATATATTCTTCTGGCTTAATTTTACTTCACATTATATTTTCTGGCATCATGCAAATTGTAGTTCATTGCATAATTCCATTGTTCCTTGCAAAGGCATAATATGCTTTTACATATACTCATTTCAACTTTTGGGGGTATTTTTTAGTCCTTCCCATTTTCTTTTATTGGCTATTTTAGTAATAACTAATTAAATTATTTCAGTTCCTAGACAATATAAAGTGCTGTATTTTGGATTAATCTCATAGTAATCATAATATATGCACTTTTCCATATTGCAAAGGGAAAATGGAGCTATTTTAAAATCGTTGCTATTAATACAAAGTTTGTGGTGGACGGACTTTAAGCCAAAATCTTGGAAACTAAATTCTTGAATTTAAATTCTAGTTCAGATAATCCTTGTTTTATCTGATGTCATTCTAAGTATGATAATTGCTAATAAAGGATTATAGATTTTCTTTTTAAAGAAGGCCACATACAACTGTAATTGACTGTCTCAGTTTGAATACAGGGTATAGAAATCCCTTGTGCAGTAATAGGTTCTATAATCATACATAAAACATCTTCATTTAGTGAATACTCATATAAAAATATGACAGGGCCACCATAATACATTTTTTTGGCCATATCCAGCAGTAATCAGGAAATAATCCTGGCTCTGTGCTCAGAGGTCATTCCTTCTAGATAAATTCTATCTAAGCAAACCTACTATAATTTGTTGGTATGCTAAAAGCCCATACATTTTTAAAGGGACTGTATTTTATTTAATTTGGATACACAATCATACCTTAAGAAGTGACTTTGCCAATTTGCAAATATGTAGTAATTTTGTCAAACCAGTGGTTAAATCTGAGAGAAAGGATATATCCATAATTTTCTAATAACAGTAAAATATATTTATTTGTATACACTCTATATTTTATATTATTTAATTATTGTAAATTTGGCACTGTGTTTACTTATTACCTGTTTGGGTTACTATTCACTGTAATTCTTTAATATGATGACAGTTTTGAAAGAGCCTTTGTGTAATGGATAGTGGGCGTAATATATTGTATAAGTGTGATTCAGGGTCTAAAACCTTTTAAAAAACTATAAATTTTGTACCTAGAGCCTTGTAATGCAGTAGCCTATTAAATATTCAGAATGTTTTCAAGGGGAAACATATTATTTTTTGTATCTGCTTTGTAGTTAAATCACACTGGATTTTATGGCTGATTTTATCTATAAAATATGTCATGCCTTATGACACAATTTTCCTATCACCCAAAATGGTATAGAGTAGCAAAAAATACCACCTTGGTTTGCTCAATCACTGAAAACTGGTTGGCATTGAGCAAAATTTTCATCAAATAATAATAATAATAATAATAATAATATGTAAATAGAATATAATATATTCAGTATATAATATAAAAATATATAGTAATGTTTATCCATTTTTCTCATAGTACTGAAGTCCATTATCTTTATAAAATCTTCATTATTTATTGCTGTTAGATGTTCACAAATACACAAGTCTATACAATTTATATATATATATATAACTTCTATATAGTGATATTTCAAATCTAGAGATAACTTAATCCAACTTTTATGACTACACTTACATGCAGTATGTAGAACTGGATGAGGGGGTTCAATGTTTGAAAAGGAGATGCCTGGATTACCCTTGAGACTAGAGCCTAGGGAAGATTAGAGCAGAAATGTTTTGAGGGAAAAGAAGAGACAGACAGAAAACAACAAGGACCAGGAGTCAAAGTAATTCAAATAAATCGAAGGTGTAAGAGAGTGATATATCTAAATATCCAAGCCACAGAATAAACAATGCTAAAGACAAAAGACCCAAAGTAAAATCACCAAAATTAAAAATGTGAATATTTATGAAATAGGCTCAGGATGTTGGTAGGGTAGGTAGGAAGGAACCTGAGAACCCTGGTGGAAGAAAGACACTGGTGCTATTGTTGGTGTTGAACAGAGGATGTCAAAAAACCATTCTTTAATTAAATGTTATTTATACTATAAATTACTTATATAATACAAAATTGTATATACTTATTTTTTTTCAAACCCATTTCTTGGGACTTGATTTGAAGGTCACTGCAGCACTTACATCAGAAACTTGAGTAATGCTGGATGTTTGTTCACCCAAAATTATGTATCAATTATTTCCTAATTTTTCCTCTAATAATTCTTGACTGCTTTCTTTTATATATATACATACATGTGTATACATGCATATATGTGTGTATATAATATATATATATATTATATACACACACACAACAACCAAATTACTTTAACTAGAGTTACATCTTCTCACTGCTTCCTTTTTTATTTTACTAAAACAACACTTTGATTAAGCCAAAGTTTCATTCAAGTATCTTTTGATCTTTGTATTTTCATGACTTCTCTTCTCTGTAGAGGAAAGTTCAGGAGAATGCATACAATTTTTCTTCATTTGATATTTTGAGGATGTATGCTTTTGAACAATTTCTGACACTTCCTTCTCTTCTCATATTTAGCAACAACTAGCAGCTTCCTATAATAGCAAGATATTTTATATCGAATGGTTAACATTTTCAATGGTTTGAAAATTTTTTCATTTTCCATTACATATAAAAAAATTCAGTGTTTGAAGTCAGGTCAAACATTCATCACTTAAAAATCATTTCTGTAGTCTAAATTCTTAAGTTCAAGTTGAATGCTTGTTCTGAGTGAATTTCTCTACCATTTTATTTACAACTTTTGGAATATAAATCATATAATTGTTGGACTTGCACCTTAGAAATTTTTTCCTTAAAGTACTTATTCCTTTATTTTTATTTTTTAGTTCACACAATATAGCTATGATATAGTCACTGATGTAGCTGAATGTAAATTTATGCATATTTGACTCCTCTTTTTCAAAACCAAATACTATATTTAAAAGGTAAAATACATACTGATTTCTAAATTACTTAGGGATATATCTGTATGTATATATATATATAAATAAATATATAGTTATATATTTAACCCCTTTTAGTACAGAGTAATTAATCTTCCTACATGATAGCTTCTTGTTTATTTGAGTCAGAAATAGTGAACTTATTCTGCATAGAAGTAAATGGTTTATGAATAAAGTTACTTGGGACCAGAGAGATATTATAGTCAGTAATATTCTTGCCTTCACACAGCTGACCCAGCTTTGCTCACATGCATTCTATAGTGTCCCCTGGGAACCATCAGGAGGTGTTACTTTTCATTTATCTTAAGAACAGCAATAACTGCCACAGAGAGAGTGTAGATGGTAAAACTGGTTGTGTTGTCCCATGTTGGATATTCCAGAACCTACCTTTAACTTGGTAGGCATCACTCCTTAGCACTTCAGAGACAGAAATAGCTCCCTGAAGATCACCACCTATGAACCAAACATTTTATTCCCAAAAAGAAACAGAAACAAAATAGCCGTGCCAGAGTACAATTACCAAGAAGATATAAACTGTGAGTTTCTTTGTCCTAAAAGGAAGTTGTGCTTCTTTATAAAATTCTGTAAAAATAAGAGAAAATCTTTAAAAGCTACTATCAGGGACGGAAGAGTTTAATTGTGCTGATTTGCAGTGTAGATTTTGAGTTAGAAGAATAATATGCATCACTGTGGAACTAAAAGACAAAAAAAAATTCACTAATTTCACAAACACGTAGGTATATAAACTCACATATAAGAAATAGGAATCACATTTTTTCCTAAGGTGCATTTGTCTAATATAAAAATATCCCAGGACATTAGGTAAACAGGAAATACATAAAATTAAATAAAATTTAAGGGTGATATCTGAGAACATCAGGTTTTGAGTTTACAGAATCACAAAAGACTGACTTTTGCCTCATTATTATAAAAATGTACAAGGTTGTGCTGCTTCAGCAGCACATATATAAAAATTGGAATGATACAGAGAAGATTAGCATGGCCCCTGCGCAAGGATGACATGCAAATTTGTGAAGCATTCCATATTAAAAAAAATGAACAAGGGTATTAGCAGAGGTTATGCATTTAGCTTGTAGAAGTACATTGGTTCAATTATAAGTTAATGTAAATTCACCTACAAAGTAGTAGTAGTTTTATAATATCATGATTTTTATCATAATGTAAATGTAATACTCTCATAAGGATGCAATGTTTTAGTTTTCTTTATATTGTTTCAATATAATTTTTATGCTACAATGTTTAAAGAAAAAGCATCTTGAGGAATGTGTTTGTTTAAACGTATGATAAATTTTACTTTTTAAACTTGTATACACTTTTATGACGCGTGCATGTTTGTGGTCGCTTGTATTTACATTTTTTATTTACTGTTTAATTTGCATATAGGTTCCACCTGGTGGAGTTCCTGTAGGTATAGGTGTTGTGTTATGTTTGCTCTTTTGTTCATTGCTGTGGTTCATTTCCTATTATTCTATTCCACTAAAACATATAGAACATGATTCATGATCTTTTATGAAGAAACCTATTACCACTATATAGATATAGGCATACTTCTTATGAAATGAAAGAAAAGTTTAATTATTAATTGTTAGTATGAGACAAACATTAGAAATTCACCAGATTTATTCAGAAAAAAATTCTGAGCTCATGTCTAAATTCTTTGGAATAAATTACCTTCAGAGACTATAATGTCCACAGATTCAATTTGGTAGATGAGATTATGTTTGCCATATTAACATTATGCTTTGTTCATAAAACTATGCATATAATATATATACACATTTGTATAAATATGTGCAGGACACATATTTTAATGTTATTGATCATATATATAAAATAATGCAAATACTCTTGTGTGTGCTTTTGTATTTCGATTAACATTGGAAAGTAAAAGTTTGTTTGAAATCTTATAAACGGTCATATTAAAATGCTTAACTTCTTCATGAATCAAGTATAATGCTAGTTTAAGTTTGCATTTCTATTTTTTCACCTTTCTTTGTTTTTAATTTGCTGTGAGTGACTTTCAGAATGCATTTACCCTTCCAGAAGAAATCACACAGAATCATCTGTCATAATTTTGGTAGACAATTAATGTGTATTACAGAGTTAAATAACATTTCCTTATGCTGTGGGCATGAAGAATTAATTTACTTTCTAAAGCATTGTATAATAATTGCTATCCCTATTGTAATATTAAACCAGAATATTCATTGTGCATCTTTTTATATTCATATAATACCTTATCAAAATATATGCCTCATACTTTTAGTGATGAATTGCCTACACAGCTCCAAAAGCTTCCTAAATTCATCCTTAATCTTCAAACCAAATGAAGTCCTGGAACACTTTGACATTAAGTAATATACTCAATCTGATCAATTTCTATTTCATCTTATTTTACATGATTGGCTTTTGAAAAGCTTAGTATAATTATGAGAAATATTTATGTAATTCTTGGTTAGAAATTCTTAATGCTCTTATGCATACTTTCGTAATTTTATTATAGACAATGAGTACATATTGCCTCATAGTTAAGTATTTTAAATGATGTTTTTGTTCTTTTCTTCATTGAAGACCAAAGACCCTGAGCTTCACCTCTTTTTGAATGATTACACATCAGTCTTCACTGTCACGCAGACTGGTATTACTCGCTACCTCACCTTACTTCAACCGGTAGACAGGGAAGAACAGCAAACCTACACCTTTTCGGTAAAACTATTTTATATCTAAATGCATCAAACTCTCGTTTTCTATTTACCTACTTGTTATTTCATACTTGAAAATTCATCATTTTAAACTGCAAAACTTTCAAACCATATCATTGAGACTATCAATAATTAAAATTCTTCACATATTTCTTATTTTCCCATTTATGTTTGTATACTTGTCTTCAATAAAAGAAAAATAATACTCATAATGAAAAAAATCAGATAAAAGTTTTATTTTTGAACACTTATTCATGCTTGACGTCAACGAAATGTTTTATAAAGTAGAACCCACAATGATAATATTATACTGGTTTTCAATTGGGAATGATTTCCATCCCCTAAATACATATATTTGAAATCTCCATAAACTTTTATTTATTTATTTATTTATTTATTTGGTTTTGGGCCACACCCATTTGATGCTCAGGGGTTACTCTTGGCTATGTGCTCAGAAGTCGCTCCTGGCTTAGGGGGACCATATGGGATGCCGGGGGATTGAACCATGGTCCATCCTACGCTAGCACTTGCAAGGCAAACACCTTACCTTTAGCACCACCTTCCCGGTCCCTTATTTATTTATTTCTGTTTTGGGGCCACACCAACAAGAGCTCAGGGATTAATCCTGACTCTGTGCCCAGAAATTATTCCTAGTAGGCTCAAGGCCCAAATTGAGACGTCTGGGCTCAAACCCAGGTCAACAACATGCAAGGCAAATAGCCTACCCACTGTTCTATCACTCTAACCCCTATAGACATTTTTATTGTAACCACTCTGAGGGTGATATACTAGTATTATCCAGAAGATATCAAGTATACTTTTGACAAAATAAATATCTTGCCCAATTATAAATAGTATTACAATTGATAAATCTCAGTTTAGGATTGCCAATAAAATAGAAAAAATGAAGTAAAACATTTCTAATGACGTGATGGGAAATAAAGATCATGAACTAGACAAAGGCATAATACATATTTATGATGACAGAATGTAACATAATTAATATAATATAATTGCTATCATACATTCACTCTAATTTTGAAATATATAAATAGCAGATGACCTTGAATTATACGAATCTAACATGACAGTTAAATCTTAGATACAGGATTAATTGAGAAGTAATGCAAAATGAGAATCTTTCTAAAATTAAGTTTGTATTTCATATCCTAAAATGTTAATAATGTAATTAAGATACGAATCTAAACTAAACTTAACTATTTTTTTCATAGTTGTCATTTTTGTGGGGCTAAATAAATAGTGGGCACAGAGCCTTCCTTGCACACAGCTGACCTAAGTTTGATTCGGGGGCATTGTATGTAATCTCCTTGGTGCTGTTAGGTATAAACTCTGAGCACACTAGCTGTGGACCCCCCCCAAGAAGTTGTCATTTCATGAATTTATAAAAAATGGTTATTATGTATGTAAGGTAACTATCCAGCTAACTTATTATGCATGCTGACTGTAGAAGTAACTGCTCAATGAATACCAAATGAGTAAATATATAGAATACTTTTCTATTATTAAATTTAAAAAGTACATAAAAATAAGCAATACTTTTGACCTACTTTTTTTTGACCTACGTTTTCTAAGGTTATATTTTATGTCAAATGTATTTTATATCTTTAAAGTTTATATTGGCCAAAAGTTTATGAAATTAGCACATTAAAAATAGTTTAGAATTCTCCCTATTTCTTAGAACATTAAAGAGTGTTTAAAAGTGCTTATTTAAGTTTATTATTACCATTCTTTCAAGAAGAATTTATCATCATTTTTTAATCTGTAAATTACATGTATACAACAATTTTGGATCCCTAAGTGCTGCTGGACATCACCAGGACTATATCTGGCAGTGCCTGGGAGAACATTTGATAAAGTAAAACATGTTCTTTCTAATTGGGCTCTTTCCTGAACTCACAGGAATCGTTGTATATTATCAGAGTCAGTTATATTCTGTTTATATTTGCAAATTTCTGTTTAAATAAATTTAAATATATATTTTCTGCCTCTCAAAGATAACGGCATTTGATGGAGTACAAGAAAGTGAACCAGTAGTTGTCAATATCCGGGTGATGGATGCCAATGATAATACTCCAACGTTTCCTGAAATATCTTATGATGTCTATGTTTATACAGACATGAACCCTGGAGACAGTGTCATACAGGTAACTATACACAGAACTAAAGAGTGTATTAAAAGCATTCATTGCCACTGATATTTGCATTGGTAAATAAGTGCTTAAGAAATGTTAATTTCAGAGTATAGAATGGTATCATTTAGCTTACTTTTATGGTTATTTTAAAAATGAAAGGCTACAATGCGGTTTGGAATGGATAGCACAGCAGTAGGGCATTTGCCTTGCACAGGGCTAATGTAGGACAGACCTCAGTTTGATCCCCGATGTCTTATATGGTCCCCCAAGCCAGGAGCAATTTCTGAGCGCATAGATAGGAGTAACCCCTTAGCGTCACTGAGTGTGACCCAAAGAGCAATAAATAAATAAATAAACAAACAAACAAATAAAAATCTACTATGTAGTGGTCGGAGTGATAACATACCTGTAGGGCATTTGCCTTGCATAGGGACAACCATGGACAACCCTGAATGAACTGAGATTCATTCCCCGGATCCCAAATGGTACCCTGAGCCTGCCAGGAGTGATTTATGAGTGTAGAGCCAGGAGTGACCTGTCAGTGCCGCCGGGTGTGGTCCTAAATCAAAAAGAAAAAAAATTAATATAAATGTAATTTAATTTAAAAAAGAAGTTTACTATATAGCTATGACTCTATATTTAGAATTGACTATCATTAGAAACAAAACTATTTGACTTATTTATAATCATATTAAAATTAATGATATAATTTAATCATTTTTAGTGAATAGCTAAAGTACATACATTTCAAAGATTAGACATGTAGTTTAAATTTCCAAGTAGTTGAATTATTGTGTAATTATGATTAAGTTATTCATAATCACAAAGATATGCTCAATAGATTAATGTATACCTCACTAGACATTTACTGTTGTACATAAAATAAAATATTTTCATAGAAATTTAAAAATGAATGGGTAAACTATTAGAAATCATAAACAGCTTGCAAAATGCTTTTATTTTAATTTGTAGCATTAAATTCACTTATTAAATTTATGTATGCTATAAGACTTTTCAAAAGCTTTTTAATAATATGTAAGTAATAGAGTGTAATATTATAATTGGAGAATATTTATAAATTAGAGCAATAGTTGGCTTCAAAATATCTCCAAATAATCTACATCACTATAGTATGATCCTGTTTTTACTTGTTTGAATTTTGTATTATTTTATATATGGTTCAGTCTTGCTGAAAAATTCCAACTTTTTGAATTTGCATTATTATTAATCTTTTCCTTATATTATCTCATTCTTGATTTCTTTACATTCTGTTTATAATTTTCTCAGTTTCTATCTTTTCATTTCATTTATATTTAGTAAAACATTTTTTAGGAGTTTTCAGTAGATTAATTCATAGCCTATTTTATTTGTAAAAACTTTTTTTAAGATGTGTGATATCTGTTAACAAAATGGCATGTTTCATCAAGTTTCTGTACACTATGTACTAATATTCCAAAACACTATTTACACCAGATATTTTGTGGCACAATTAATGTTGTCATACATGACTTACATGAAAAGTATTAGTATCTTGACAAACTTCCCTAATGCTTTATTATTGTTTTCCGTGGCACACAGTCTTGTCTAATTTGCTCTGATCTATTTATCTGCTCTCATACTTATAGAATTTATGATCATTTGAAATGAGTTTTTTGTTGCACTTCAGTCACTGACTGCTTAAATTGTATGTTTTTGTAATTAAGCACATGACATATATTAACACAAATAATTATTCAGAGAATGCTTTAATAACTTTGCTTCCAAGTAGATTTATGCCAGAGTAAACTTTTAATTTATGGAAGTATAAAATATTTATTGTTGCAAAAGTTGTATATCATGAGAAATATTTATTGATTAATCAAAATTTGAACTACTTCCCAAGAATATTGTATTTCATTACATATTTTAGGAGTTAGACAAAATTAAATAAGTTCCGATCATTTTTATATGAACTTCAGTGTATACTTTTTTTAACTCATCTTCTATAAAAACCACTGCTTGCTGCAAATCTGCTATCTGAAAAACAATTTTAATATAATTTTGTTGTTGATAGTGTTATAGTAAACTTGAAATTTTGTTTTAATTCTCTTCAAAATAAACAGTTAATAGCAACAGTGGCAATTTATGCTATTAGTATCTATCTATCAAATTTTTCACAATATACACTTTGAGGGAAACATTCATGCCCTGGGAAGTTTGACTAGCAACCAGGTAGCCCCTTGTTCTTTAATAAATAAAGGGAATCTGTAGTTCTAATTTAATGATGAATTTAAGCAAGTGAACAATTTGCATGAGATATAGACTAAGATTCATTTCTTTTTTTGTTTGTTTGATGCCTGGGATGGAACTGAGGTCCATCCTGAGTAAGTTGTGTGCAAGGCAAATGCCATACCACTGAGCTATTGCTCCAGCCCCAGATTTCTTTTATTCTATCAATAATAAGTTTTCCTATCAAGATATCATAAGGTCTTTTTACACAAGTTTATGAAATTTATTTCATTCTTTTAGTGAAACAAGCTGTATTCAATTTATTCAATATGTTTAGGTGTACAAGTCATCCTATTTAGCCAGAAGGTATTTGTAAATCAACCCAGGTCATTTTAAGGAAATCGTAGGTATCAAATGTAATGCTAAATTTTCCTTTATAGTGTTAATAAGACTAGAGGGCAAATATAATTTGCAAATTTTAAATAATGCTCTCCTTTGTCTTTACTGATAGTAATTACAAAAGTGTAATTTCTTTTTTAGCTACATACATTTTTTAGATAATTTTTCTGGCCTCTAGGATTCCATAGATTAGACATTCAAATAGTTTGATTAATAAATACCCAAGGTGGTATATTCCACTACCTGCATTAACATCACCTGCATAACTTACCAACATTTTCAGCATGCAATCATAGCTAGAAACACAGTGGTTGGTGTTTTACTGGTATCAGTTTGGATCAATACATTTTCCTACTCCTAGACAAACTTCATTCATTCCCTGGTGAGCAGTGATGATGGATGGGTCTTTTCCATCATTTTCTTGGAACTTAAAGATCAGGTTGGACATCATTTCCTGTAAAAATACAAGTATATTCTCTTCCTTAAACTTTCACCATCCTTTTTTTTTCATTTTACTTTTTATTTATCCTTAAGCCAAATAGGTTGATTAATATTTATTTTATTACTAATATTTTGTCAGTGCTTTTCTAATGTAGAAATCTTTTTTTCTACCCTCAAAGATGAAAAGTAAAATTTAGAGTTAAGGGGGGCTGGAGAGATTGCATGGAGGTAAGGCATTTGCCTTTCATCATCGGTTCGAATCCCAGAGTCCCATATGGTCCCCCGTGCCTGCCAGGAGCAATTTCTGAGCATGGAGCCAGGAGTAACCCCTGAGAACTGCCGGGTGTGACCCAAAAACCACTCAAAAAATTAGTTAATAAAGCTTTAAGTATTTTTTGCCTGGGGAATGCATGTTGCCTTTTTTTTTTATTGTAATTGAGCTTTTTATGTAGCATTGGGCCTTTCTTTTTTTTTTTTTTTTTTGGTTTTTCGGGCCACACCCGTTAGATGCTCAGGGGTTACTCCTGGCTACGCGCTCAGAAATTGCCCCTGGCTTGGGGGGAACCATATGGGACACCGGGGGATCGAACCGTGGTCCTTTCCTTGGCTAGCGCTTATAAGGCAGACACCTTACCTCTAGCGCCACCTCGCCGGCCCCAGCATTGGGCCTTTCTACAATAGTTGAACTCTATGGACTATATGGGATGCCAATTGAGTGTTTAATAGACCACTGTTAAACAAAATATTTTAAGTTTTGAGACATTTATGCTGGGCCATTGTCATCTTTATACTTTTAGGTAGACCCATAATTGCAAGACGGATATATTAAAAAGTCAGCTAAATGTTTTTCTAGTCTTAAGATAAAAAGTTAGGCCCATAAAAGACCTGAATAAGAATATACAGCAATGTGTGCCTAGGACTGTCTGCCAAAGATTACATATGGTGACTTCCGTTTGCCAATTATCATTAGTATTTTAGCCATGGCTATAAACCCCAGGGGCCATTGAAAACAAAAATATAGAAACATAAGTTAGGCAAAGGGCTACAATCTCTCTTGCTTATACTTTGGTAACTGAAGTTACAAAAAATTAGAGACAGAGACTTTTACTATTGCTCTGAGTTAGTTGATGCCACTTTTGTGCCTTTTGAATATTACCAATTAATTAATAATTTGCCTATGATGACATTCCCTTTATCAATTTCTCCTGATATAGAAGAATGAGCACATATATGGATCATAATTACTTTAACTTGATAATTATATAATAATTGACCCTAGAGGGTGAAAAATCTTATATGGTCTCCTAACACTTTCTATATTTTGCACTACTCTCTAATCATATATGGGCCATTCATAATAACGATCGCATTTTAGACTGTTAAATTATTTATTTAATCCAATATATGGGAATGCCTAAAGTGAACCAACCAATTTTTTTTTGTCTTTTAACAAATGCTGAAAAAAAATAGTCTAGGCTACTTAATCAATTGGGAGTTGTACTTTTTACAGCATAATTACATTCCTATTCATTACATGGTCAAGAACTGAATTGAATATTCCTTCTGTATTTTATCAGGAGCTATGCTAAGTCCTGCCTGAGTCAATTATTCTATAATATTGAAATGAAACTTGAGGTAAATCAATTTAGGCAGATACCTACACAGTGGATAACATGAGCCTGAGGGAACTCATGCTTTATTTGTCAGAAGTAAGGACTGGCCAACAAAAGGTTGAAGAATGAAGCTGTATAATTTATTTATGCCAGATTTACTATTGGTTCCTGGCTGTTGAGTTGTAATGATTTAGCTAACGCTAAAAGAAAGCATTGTAACACCTATAGGGGTTATCATACAATTTAAACTATATCATTATGCTTGATGCTTTTAAATTTATGTGGTAAACCTTAATTTTCTGTAATGATTTCATTGCCCCAAATTTTTATATAAAATATTTATTTAAGCATATGATTACAAGCATGATTGTAGTTGGGTTTCAGTCATAAACAGAACACCCTCATTCACCAATGGAACGTTCCCACCACCAACGCACCCCACCTTCATCACCCCTGCCTGTGTAGACCCATATCAAGTCTTATTCTAGATTAACTATTCTAAAACCATTTTGCACAAATTTTTGAAAGATGCGTATTAAAATCATTCTTAAGATATAATTTAAAGATCTACTTAGAAGAGTTCAGTTTGGCAGTAGTTTTTTTAACTTAAAACAAAATTTTAAGCCTTCTTCATATTTCTTTTTTTTTTTTTTTTTGTGGTTTTTGGGTCACACCCGGCAGTGCTCAGGGATAATTCCTGGCTCCAGGCTCAGAAATTGATCCTGGCAGGCAAGGGGGACCATATGGGGCACTGGGATTCGAACCGATGACCTCCTGCATGAAAGGCAAACGCCTTACCTCCATGCTATCTCTCCGGCCCCCTTCATATTTCTTTATATTCATTTTGACCTTTCACTTCTGCATTCATTATCTAGCTTACGTAAAATTCACTTATATAGTCTTTATATCATCATATTTAATACTTAAGCTTTTATCTTATTAAGTTTAGTATAGCTTGATTTCCCAAGAAATTTCTAAACAAGTTGCTAATAATTTTTCCCATTTTACATGCAGTTATTTATTTTGAGTAAAAATTCATATAAGGGGAAGGTTTCCACTCAATTTACATATCTGATGAACTCCATTTCTTCCCCACTCTCTTTTTCCCTCAATCTATGTGGTGGAATGTTCATTAGCACAAAATAAGAAGTCCTTCAAGGTATAAAGTGGCTTTGTTTGATTTTCTACTAACATAGGAAACTGGTTTATCTGGAACAAAAATTAATCCAGTATACCTAGAATCATTAAAAATCTAAATTGCCATAACTTTTAGAGATTGAATATCTGTAGATATTTAACACCTTTGTTTATTAGATTTACCAGCTCCTAAATATTTTGAAGTGAAATATTCTATTAATATTGGCAAAAGCAAAGAAATATCTACATTTAAAGACAGAAGTTTTCAATTTTTTTGTTTGCTTTTTTTGAGGGGGCCACACCTGGTGACTAACAGGGGTTACTCCTGGCTATGCACTCAGAAATTGATCCTTGCCTGGAGGACCATATGGGGCTCAAGGATTGAACCGAGGTCCATGCTGGGTCAGCCGTGTGCAAGGCAAATGCTCTACCACTGTGCTATCACTTTGGCCCCAAAAGGTTTCAGTTCCTATAACATTTTAAATAGCAGTGAAAGAAAACATTTAAGGTATCAGAGGTTATATAAATGTTACATAAATCTAGAAACCTTGGATCTATTGTAATAATTCAATTATATTAGTACAAAGGTTTCAGTGTTGCTGAAGTTAAATCTCTATTTGTAAAACTGCCTGATTTCTGACTGAAATTGATATATGTCTGCAAGATAATATCCTGTAGCTAATCTCACTTATCTTTGACTTAATTCTGCAAATCTTCCTAAAAAGTGAGGTGATGATGCTCAAGAATTTTAGGTGTTAATACATTTTATTTTTCCCAATAAGATATTTAGATTAAGAATTTCAGTTGGGGGGGGCATAGAGATAGCATGGAGGTAGGGTGTTTGCCTTGCATGTAGAAGGACGGTGGTTTGAATCCCAGCATCCCATATGGTCCCGCATGGCTGCCAGGAGAGATTTCTGAGCGTAGAGCCAGGAGTAACCTCTGAGTGCTGCTGGGTGTGACTCAAAAATAAAACAAAACAAAAAAAAGAATTACAATTTTGGAATTTCACACTCTCCCCTCTGATTGGGATGGATGTAAAACTAAATAATTTGAGTGGAAAGGGACCACAGGATGTTGTGGCGATGTTCCTTGTTAGGGACCTTCTGAATTTCTACACAACTTTCTTCCATTACCTCAAATCAAAGAATCCTTGCAAGGGCAGAAGATGACAGTGCAGTATGATAGACTGGAGGAGTTGCTGAAAGGCTTCCCTTGAAATTTGTACTCCTGAAGTGTTCATTTTAGGAAATGAATGTACTCCTTATGAATTGGATGTACTCCTTAAGAGTTAAACGTACTCCTCCTCCTTTTTGAAAGGATTTTACCCCATTATTACTCTGATTAAGAAACTTGCAGAACACACCTCCTTTGAGCTTTGCTCATTCAATGTACACAATTTATTGTTCTGGTCCATTCCAGATAGGTAGAAAGGCAAAAGTTAAAAAGGAAATGCCTAACTGATGACAATCAATCCTAAATGGGCTTTTGATCTCAAAAAGGGGTGTGTATATGGAAGTGGAAGTTAATGCTAAATGTCCCTTGATTACCTTCTTCCAGTGGAATGACAACAACGAATACTCTGGACACTCACTGTCAGAGAATTCTTTGAAAGTGCCAGCATTCTGATAATTAGAAATTAAGAGTCCTAAAATCAGAGTTTTCTGCCCCTTTCATCAGACTATCAACTCTCTAGCTAAAATATTAATTTCTTGGATGTCTTCATAACCAACAGAAAAGATTCTATGCTGCTATAGCACATTTTATTCAGAACTTGTTAATGGTATTTTTCATATTTATGAAATTCACTTTTACTCATGTGTTTTAAGGTCAAAACATTTTAGCAATTATCCTAGCATTTATGTACAAAGCTCCTGTAAATATATTAGACAATTAAACTATTAGACGCTTAATAGTTATTAGATTAAAAAATGAAGAACAACTTCTATGTAGGTTTAGCTAAGAACATATAATTGTATTGGAATTTCATTCTAGTCAAGTGATGGACAAAAGAACTATATATTTTTCACTGAGGCACTCTTCTACTCTTACATTGGGATAAAAATTATCTTTTATGAAGATAAATAAATGTCAATTATTGTCATCTTGTTATTTAATTAGACCTTATTCTCATCTCTATAATGACATAATTGGAAATAAAAGTAAGATTAAATAGAAAATCTTTCATCAGGGAACTGGAAAATGTAACTAAGAAATCAATAGCAATTATGTTGTGGAATAGCATCTAAAAACTTTCCTGCCTCAGAGAATCAGTAGCTTATTTCTGGCATTTACTGCCTACAAAAGTTAATTTCCCTTATGCATACCTTACAAAGCAGATCTTGCCATGCCTTGAGTACTTCATATGTATTCCCTGAACTCTGCAGATTATGAAGATAGACAACTGCATGTTTTATATGCATATCATTATGATTTAAATAACATTAATGGAAGCATCATAATTAATAATTTATATTGTTTCTAGTGATAGTTAAAGCCACTAAAGTTATTTCCAGAGATCTAGAAATAAAAGGAGTCGATTTTTAAATAAGTAGAAATGTACAACTGATTCTTCTGAAGGTTCTCTTTCTCTGAGAAGTCCACTTTTCTCTGAGGGATGCCTTGCATTTCAGCATCTAGGTCTTGCCTCAATTTCTCCAGTCCAAAGAGTTCAGGTTTTATATCTCTAAAAGATGTGATCTTCATGCCCTTTGGCTACTTCAGGGCTAGACAATTTCTTCTTAAGTTTTTTTCCCCAAAAGCTTATTAGTAGACCTAACATTCTGCCAACTCCCTCCTCAAGATTTCTCCTTAAATCTTCAAGATGAAGGTTTGTCTTCTTTAACTTCTTGGTGCTGAGAAACAAGTGTAACTTTTGGCAACTTTTCAAAACATTAGACCATGAGAAATGCCTCTGGAACAACACTGTTGATAGGTATTAACTACTTTAGCCAGAGTTCTTTAAGAGGGAAGAAGGATGGCCTGGTGTCAACCCCAAATCACTATATCCCCAGCATGTGTGGGGTGGTTCTCCTCATTGTGCTTTCCTTCCACATCTCTGATGTGGTGGTGAAGCTTTCAGCCTCAAGGAGAATTACCAGAAAGAATATTCTACGAGATTCTCTCACAACAAATATTTCTACAAGGGTTCTGTCTACCGGGCATTTTAGTAACAGCATAGCATAGGGCATTCAACACCCACTCACACTTAAGGAGCCAAGAATTATTATGAGGTTTAGGATTCTGAATAAAGAGGAATGCCATTTTGTAAAGACCAAATGACAGGCTTCTCTTAGGTTCTGAACAAGGAGAGATGCCATTTTGTAAGGACCACATGGTGTAAGCCACATGCTGGGTTTCCTAAAGCCTATTTCCATTAACACAGCCCCAACTACCTGGCCATACCAGGTAGCCCATCAGGGAAGAACTCAAGGGAGCAGTTGGAAGGTACCCCCTACAATAGACAATCATTTTAAAGATCATCATAAAACTTGAACCACCCTATATCCCTTACCTATAACTCTTCATGACTTTGGGCAGGGTCTATCATTTTTTGAGAGAGAACCATGACCAAGTTAGTTTGGGGGCTGTTACCAGATATATTAAAGTTTTGTTCAGCTTTTTTCCAGTTGTGTGGTCCCTTCCTTCTATTCCAGACCCTAATAGTATGTGAAGTATTAATTCAATAACAGTTTCTAGATTTAGCTTGCCCAGGCCACTGTAAAGTTCTGCTTTAAAGAGAACCAACTCCACCACTTTTAGCATCCCCAATTATTTAAAAAAATTAGAGAAGTTTAATCACACACTAAATGTACATTGGGAAAGTTAGGCCAAGACAATTTTGAGTCTTGATTCTCACTCTTGCATATTCCCCTCATTGATTATAGAATAATTTCAAAAGCCAAAGAAACTTCAGTGTAATCCCTTGGAGCTGTTTTGTGGTATACTTTATTTAACCACAGAATTCTAATTGGACTTACAGAGTTTAAAATTAACTAAATATGTTTTCAAGTGAGGACAGGTGCTGCAGGCAATTCAAAGATATCAATGTGCCACTTTATCTCAGACAAATACAGTATTATAAAAAAAATCATTTTGTAATTGGGTCTTTCTGCAAATAACATTTAAGAGTCATAAAGTAGGTTCTAATACTACATTTAACACTCATCAAACCTCAATTTCTCTGTAAAACTAATGCATCATTTATATAATGTATATAAGAAGTCAATTAAAAATAAATATAATAATGAGCATTCTCCAAAAGATCTTAGAATAACAGATTGTTTTAGTATAATTAGATCACAGCATTCACTGTTGTAAAGCTATAGTAAATAATTTTTTCAATTCTTTATTTTGATTATATTTTGTGGCACTGTTCTTTTCTATAAGAGGCAGGTAGATTAGTTAAATTTTTTTTGTTTTTTTTTTGGGGGGGTCACACCCAGCGGTGCTCAGGGGTTACTCCTGGCTGTCTGCTCAGAAATATCTCCTGGCAGGCACGGGGGACCATATGGGACACCGGGATTCGAACCAACCACCTTTGGTCCTGGATCAGCTGCTTGCAAGGCAAACGCCACTGTGCTATCTCTCCAGGCCCAGATTAGTTAAATATTTAGTCCTCACCCTTAATCACCATAAACAAACTTTTTTCATTCAAAATCTACTGTTTTAAAGTTCAGTCCTTTCAATCACTTTAACATGTGCTCCACTAACTATCAATGTCTTTTTATACTACAATAGTTCCAACTACAGCTTTCTTCTCCTCTCTTAAATTATTCCCCCTTTATTCTATATACAATATCTTCAGGTCTTGGTAGAAATAAAAGGAGTAGGGCTTTTATCTTATATATGCAGCTGACTTAGATTTGATCCCAGGCATTCCATATGGTCCCTGAGCCTGCCAGGAGTGATTTCTGAGTGCAGAGTCAGGAGTCACCGCTGAGTGTACTCGGGTATGACCCAAAAACAAAACAAAATGAAACAAAATAAAATAAAACTCTCATTACTAATAAAATATTATGCAATTATTCCACTCTCATAATTGATCTCAGTTTCAATACATATACATGTGTCTAAAAGGACATAAAGATACTTGGATTTATTGACATTTTCTGATGATTATTCCTTGTCATTTACTCATTTTATTAACATAAATATTTAAGACTCCTATATAAGTCTCTGAATCTGAGAGATTTGTAATGTGGCTTTTACCCACATTACACTACTGTAAGGACATTGACAAGATATGCTCAGCTTCTATTGGGCTTTCCAATTTTTATATTTTTTGGCTAAAAAATAGGGTTAGGGCAGTGAATTTCTCAGCACTGTGTGAAAGGGAAAAAGATCAGTCACATATAGAAGTAATAGAGAAATTATTAAAGCTAAGGCAACTCACAAAGGTGGAAGAGGCCTTTATTCAGAGAAGTGAAAAAGACCAAAATGACCTAATTTTCTTTTCCTTCAGTTTATATGTTTTTCTTGGATGCAGGAGCTTCTCCTGTTCCTACATAAGAGGTGGTATCTAGAAGTCTAGTGAGTGCAGCTGTACTTACTGCTCTCTGTTGTCTGAGGCAATGTGCATTTATGGTTCATTCTTTGAGCAGCTCCATCCAATATCTCTTTTGTTGGTCATTCATTGAAGTTAGAGGGAGAGTCTCTACTCTTGGTTTAATGATCAGACCCTTCAGTTATGGTTATTGAATTCATAAATCTCTAGGCTCTCCTACTCATAAATTTTTGGGGATATTTTGTTGAAATATCTACCATCTAAGTCTTAATTTATTCAAAACTATATTGGGTATGGTATGTATGTTATTACTGTTCTTTCAGATTTCAGCCTCTAACATTTTATCACATTCATTGATGATACTAAAATATTTGTCTTCTACATTAAGGTACTTTTTTTTTCATAAATATTTCTATACTCAGTTTCTTAGATCTTTAGCACTCTTTCATTATGATTTTTACTTTTATAAACTTTATTTTGCTCAAGCACAATTTGGTCTGACAATGTGTATAACTCTCTCCTAAGATGTAACTATTTTTTTTCCAATATCTACCACAGTACCTCCCAAATCACATTAAACATAAAGATAATGAAAGTCTCCCTCAGTGTATAAATTAAGGCATTTCTCCATCTTTAATCTATGTAAAACATTCATCTATACATTTAAAAAGGCTTTTGTGATATTTATTTTACATCTCTGCAAATTAAAATGTAGGGCTCTTCTATTTCATCTATGTCCATTCATATTTTTTTAAGCCAATACCTTTTTTTATGCTTCAGTCACTTTAAGATAAATACCTATGGTTACCTGAGCACTAAGCTAACATTATAGGTTGGGTTTGAGATGGGAATGTAAATTTTTAGTTTTAGTTTTGGGGGAGTGTGAATTTTGGACCATACCTTATAGTGCACATGGGTTATTCCTCTAATTCATCCATCATAAGTGACACTAGGAAATTCTGGAGGACTATATGTGAAGCCAAGGATTTAGTCAAGGGCCAGTCACATAGAAAAAGATACATAGTTTACATTCTGATCTCCAATTAAAATTTTGTTCCATGATAGTTTAGACAAAAATATTATAAATGTATTAATGTTTCTGGTTTTGATGTACTGTTACCAGTGCATTAACACTATCAAAGTGCCTAAGATTTTCAGTCATTGTTCTTATTTTACTTCTTGTCCTTCTCTTTTTCCCCCTCACATGTTTCCCTTATTGCTTATGTTTTCTGTTGAGAAGTAGATACTTGACAAGCACTTTGAACATATTCTAAGATGTTGACTAATGCATTATCTTCAAATATAAAAATAAACCAAAAAATCTGTCTTAGCTGATCATATATTGTCACATTTGAAAGCCTATATATTGTGAAGGACCCCCTCCAAGAAGTTACACAGTTTTCAGGGTTAAGGCCCTAGTCAGTCTCATTTCTAGACTCCTTTTTCTGCATCCATCAAAATAATTAACAAGTTTTTGATCCTGCTCTTTTTCTAAAAGTATTTTCTATTATAATTCCCTTTCATGTGACTATATATTTTTTTAATGCATAATTTTTTTTATTTAAACACCTTGATTACATACATGATTGTGTTTGGGTTTCAGTCATAAAAGGAACACCACCCATCACCAGTGCAACATTCCCATCACCCAAGTCCCAAATCTCCCTCCTCCCCACCCAACCCCCGCCTGTACCCTAAACAGGCTCTACATTTCCCTCATACATTCTCAATATTAGGACAGTTCAAAATGTAGTTATTTCTCTAACTAAACTCATCACTCTTTGTGGTGAGCTTCCTGAGGTGAGCTGGAACTTCCAGCTCTTTTCTCTTTTGTGTCTGAAAATTATTATTACAAGGGTGTCTTTCATTTTTCTTAAAACCCATAGATGAGTGAGACCATTCTGCGTTTTTCTCTCTCTCTCTGACTTATTTCACTCAGCATAATAGATTCCATGTACATCCATGTATAGGAAAATTTCATGACTTCATCTCTCCTGACAGCTGCATAATATTCCATTGTGTATATGTACCACAGTTTCTTTAGCCATTCGTCTGTTGAAGGGCATCTTGGTTGTTTCCAGAGTCTTGCTATGGTAAATAGAGCTGCAATGAATATAGGTGTAAGGAAGGGGTTTTTGTATTGTATTTTTGTGTTCCTAGGGTATATTCCTAGGAGTGGTATAGCTGGATCGTATGGGAGCTCGATTTCCAGTTTTTGGAGGAATCTCCATATCGCTTTCCATAAAGGTTGAACTAGACAGCATTCCCACCAGCAGTGGATAAGAGTTCCTTTCTCTCCACATCCCCGCCAACACTGTTTATTCTCATTCTTTGTGATGTGTGCCATTCTCTGGGGTGTGAGGTGGTATCAGTAATCAAATGTCTGCCGAAAAACAAAAGCCCAGGTCCAGATGGATTCACTAATGAATTCTATCAAACTTTCCAAGAGGAACTACTGCCAATCTTGGCAAGACTCTTTCATGTGACTATATTTTGACACAGAGTGCCTCAATAGACTGATTGACAACCCTATTGTTAACTAAAATAAAATAATTACAGCTATTTAGAGAAAAGAAAAAAAAAACCTTTATTTTTCAGTTTAATCTGAGCAATGCCCAGAAGAAAAAACCCATAGCATAGAGATAATTATGTTTAGCTACTTTCCACCTTTCCCCAGGGTATGTTCCTATTTATATTCAATTGGAACAGGTGGGCTATTTTCAATAGAGAAAAAAAATTACATTAAATTAATCATTTAAAGAGAAAAAGTATTTGTCTTCGATGGAACATATGCTAGTTCCTGACATCCTAGCAGTACAATAGAAGGTGTATACTAAACTCAGCTGAGATTTTTCGGGCTGAGACATTGCAAAGCATGGGGGCGGGGCATTAAGAGCATAAGACTCTTGATTGTTTTAGATGAATTTGGGGTTCTGGTGATATTTTTTTAATTAAACTAGTTTATTTGATGTATATAAGTTAGATGCAAAATTTCACTTTAAGGCATATATTATCACACAAAAAACCAATTTTAAAATATACATTCCTTTAACTTTCAGTCTATTAATCATTTGTTAGCAATAGAGGACTAACAGAAAATCTCAGAGTTTTTCAACACCAAATGAATATATCGATTTTATTTTATTTGTACGATTGACTTAAAAATCGTTGCCAGTTTTTCTTACCTTGATATCTAGAATCAGTTATGCCCCCAGAGCACGAAGCACAGAATCAGGAGTAAGATTTGAAAACTAGTGTGTATGAACCCCAAACTAACACTAAAACAACACCACAAAACTCACCAATTCATTATACTGTTTCTAAAATTGAAAAGTTTTTTCACAATTTTTTTTTTAAAAATTGGCAGGGGTGGGGGAGGGAGGCATTAGTGATAAGAATGTTGCACTGGTAAAGGGAGGAGGTATTCTGTTTATGACTGAAACCCAACTACGAACATGCTTATAATCCTGGTGATTACATAGATTTATATTAAAAATTTACCATAAAGTTATTATATAAAAAAGAGTTCTTAAATTTATTTCTACAGAAAGTTATTGTCAATCAATACAATATCCCTTTTCCTGAAAATGTCCAACATACATACTCAATTCTTTACTTTATTCAACATTAAGAGGACTATTTTATTTTTTAATAAAACCAATAATTTCTAGACTTATTCTCCCCCTTGGAAGAAAAAATTTGTGATATTCTTATACATTAGTTTATTCTTCAAAGCTATTATTCATTATTTCCTTTATCATAATGCTTACAATTTAACTACATAACTTCTATTTATGTATTTCATTATTTAGATCTCACTGTATTTATCTTTCTTTGCTAAATTGCTCTCCCTTTCTCTTTCAGGAGCATCCTAGTTTTTCCTTTGTAGGATATTTCAAAACTTTAGTTTTACAAATAATTATTTTTATTGGATCACAAACTAAGATATATTTTTTAAAATGCATTTTATGGCTTTTTATTTATTATATTCATTTATTATATATTTATATATATTTATATGTATAAAGCATCTGGTACAATGTGGACATTTAATATATTTTATTTAATTGATTAATTTGTTTAGATAAATATATAATTTTAAATCAATATTTATTTAAATATATAAATCTGTAACACCAGAGAAACTTTATATCATTAAACCCTAGGAGTTAAACAACCAGAAGTTTTCTGTTATCCCCTATGTACTGCTTTGGAGGAAGACAGTCAAAATCTTTATGATTCACTTTGACATTGCAAATAAAATCATCACTGACCAAATCTTAATGTGTTTGTATGCCTGTGTGCGTTATATATGCATAATTTCATGTGCCTTAGGACAAAAATAATATTTAAAGTTTCAAGCAATTAATTCTTTAATGATGATCTGAAAAGTCACAAAGTGAATAAGATTAATGGAGGAGTGTTGATATTTGCTAAGATATAATCTTTATTCGATTAAAAAAATCAGGAAATACCACAAATCATTATTGTAATGATAGACTATACTAAGAGTTGCTGAGGGTCTGTGAAAAGAGAGTAAAATCAGGGATATTGAGACATTAGTAGTGGGAGAGGATTTCTTGCTGATTAGAACTTCATGAGCCTATAGGGATTTTTAGTACTCAAAGACACAGGTGAAAAGGGATATTATTCGAGATGAACTGGAATAGTAAATGGCATGCTAATATCATGAGGCATGTGGGCAACAATTTGACTGACACTGGAGAGAAAAAGAACTAAATGGTAAAAAAAAAATGCCAAGCTTTTTTCACTCAGTCATGTAGACATTAACTTATTCTTCCAATGCACTTGTCATTAGAGGCTCTTCTGTACTTTCATAATGCCACTTTATTATTCTCTAACATCACTTTTATTAAAGGATCTGTCACCTCTTCTAACCCACAAACTTATAGCAATCATGTAGTCTGTATCAAGCATATTTCAGAGTCTAGTGTTCAGTAGTTTAAGGTCTGAGTTAATATATCAATTGAAGAATAAATATCATGCATGCCAAATTAATTTAGATTACGAATAATTTTTGAGTTTAACTAACTAAACTAAATTAAATATTTAATGTTAAATCCTTAAGTAAGTAGGTGGTTTAAGATCTATGGTAACTGAGGGAAGCAACTCGATATAATGATATAATGAGAGATATAATGAGAGAAGTTAAACATAACACAATGTAAAATCATTGATACACTTTAGCTTCCAGTTTCCAATCTCCTTATGTGAATAATAAAATTCTGTTAACAGTAGAAGGATTTTAAATATTCCACAAAAAAAATATAATTCTCGGGCCCGGAGAGATAGCACAGTGGCGTTTGCCTTGCAAGCAGCCGATCCAGGACCAAAGGTGGTTGGTTCGAATCCCAGTGTCCCATATGGTCCCCCGTGCCTGTCAGGAGCTATTTCTGAGCAGACAGCCAGGGGTAACCCCTGAGCACCGCCGGGTGTGGACCAAAAACAAAACAAAAAAAAAAAGAAAAAATATAATTCTCAAGAAATATACAGATATTTTTCAAATAGTCACATCGATTTTATTATTTGACTTATATTGCATACGATCACATATAAGATGCATCTGTAGTACAATAATCTTAATGTCCTAGAAAAATGTTAATGAGAGTGGTATCTTAACAGCATTGATATTTTGCCCTGTGTTGTGCAACTAAAATGCTTTTGCCAAAACAAGTATCTATCGAGGAATCCATCATCTTAGATTATTCAAAGTGATGATGAATAAAACATATATATGTATATATGTATATATATATATACATCTCATTATGCATTTAAATCCCTAAGCATTGAGTCACATAATGGTTCTAGAAGTCCTAACTCCATAAATGATTAAATTAAATTTAATGTAAAATTTGTTGACCTGAAAATTGGCATTGAGACTGGTTCCAACATTGAAAGAATCAATAAGTCTCTCCAGGACTCAGTTTATTTAACTTTAATGAAAAATATCAGGACAACATGATTATTATACAAGTAGTTTAGTGTAAGTCTGTGATTTTTGTAATCTCTGCTATCTTCAAAATAACCTACCCTCCTTATCTCGTCCTTGGTTACTAGGAGTTTCAGATGATTTGCTTACAGGTTTTGCTATAGTAATTTATGCTATACCTAGTATATATAAAAGTAGACTTGTTAAAAGTATGTTTAAAAATAGAATATATTGTGGCCGGAAAGATAGTGAAGAGGTAGGGTATTTGCCTTCGCTGAAGAATGGTGGTTCGAATCCAGGCACCTCATATGGTCCCCCGAGCCTGCCAGGAGCGATTTCTGAGCTTACAGCCAGGAGTAACCCCTGAGCGCTGCTGGGTGTGACCCCAAAATCAAAAACCGAAAAAAAAAAAAAAGAATATATTACATTCAGTAAGGATATAGTATTTCCTTTGAAAATTCATTAGCAAATATATGTTTTGCAGAGGTCTTATATCTTTTAACAGGTGAAAAATGTGCAAGGCAAACACCCGGATTGCTGTACTAATGTTTCACCCCTCTTCATATATTCATTTTGTAGTGACAGTAACCAAAACCTAGGCCCCACATATGCAAGGCAAGTGATCAAGACTGAATTAAATCCTATTACAAAACATTGTTTTACTTGAAAAAATAGCGGATCAACTACAATTCTGTGGCTCTATGTTTTCAATACATTTTTTGAAAATAATGTGAGGAAAGACTACTCCAAATATCTTTTGCTAATGTTGAATTTCATTGTGTGACAATGATTTCATTTTTGTTGTTTAATGATGTCAATTATGCTCAGGAATTTTCCTGGCTCTGCATTCAGGAATTACTCCTGGCATCACTCATGGGTCCATGTGGGATGCCAGAGATGAAACCCAGGTCAGCTCCATGGAAGGCAAATACATTAGCTATTGCTGTATAGCAACCTGGTCCTTTATTATATTTTAGAAATCTTGTAATTACAACTATTAGCTTTAAATTTCCCAATTCTTAAATATCTTTCTGATAAGTCATTTGTGATATTTAGAAATGCAATTTTTCTGATTTCATAAAAAAGTGACTCAAAACATGGGTAACCTGCAATAATTAATATTTATTTTGACAATATAGCCATTGTTGCAAACAGCATGTATCAACAATACAAATATATGAATATATAATATCATATATGATCAGTTGGAGATGGAGATCAGTGCTCTAGAAACTTCCTGTTTATGTGTTTGCCTGATACAATTCCAGGACTGCAGAAAGTAAAATATCTTTTATGGATAAAGAATATATTCAAAATACAAGATATACCAATAAAATATTTAATAGAAATTAAACATTTATTTTATATGTTTGCCTAATATTTAATAGAAAATTTAAAATTTGATTTATACATATCATCTTATAAAATGATTACTTGTAAAGATGTGTTAATGCAACAAAAAATGATAAAGTCTTAGAACTGCAAACTTGTGACTTAATTTCTTCATAAGAATTATGGAAAAAAGCATACACATTATAAGTTCAATAAATAAGCATGTCTTTTTTCAAATTTATGGAATCATTATTAAAAAACTTTATTGGGCTGAAGATAGCATATGGAGTAAGATGCTTGCCTTGACAGCAGCTGACCCAGTTCAAAATCTGGACCATATATGATCTATGAAGCATGGTCAAACATGATGCCTTCATTCAGAACCAGGAATAAGCCTTCAGCACTTTCACATGAGGTCCCCAAACAAAACAAATAATAGTAAAAATTGTAAACAATCATATTTTTCTTTGTGAAATTATGGCTTTATTGCTAATAACTATATTTGCAAAATATATCTTGCTTTAGTTTAGACTGATCATAGTTTTCATAAATAAACTCTTTATCAGTCTCCAGCAAAGCCATCTATAGCTTTCTAAAAAGCATCACATTTCATTATGTCATCATTCCTGATTAAATTTTATGCAGCTTTTTCAAAGTGTTTAAATTCTGATGCCTTTTTTGTAAGCTACACACATATATTACCCCAGCATTTAAATAGGAAGACTACAAATAGTTGTCAACTTACTAAAAATGAATTCTTCCTCATTTTTATTAAGTTTAATAAGCCTGAAAATGATCTTTATTTCATTAAAAAATCCAAGTCTAATGCCCAAGTCTTGAAATCTTTTTAATAATTCAGAGCCAGTCTGATTAATTTATCATAAACATTGTTGCCACTAAGATATATTATGTGAGTCAAATTAAAGAATACCATATTTATCCTAAGAATTTGACTTGCAGGAGATTGAGGTATATTAAATTTATTGTGGGAGTTCATTCTGAGTGTGCTTTCTCTAGCTGACTTTTGTGGATTAATGTGATCAAAGTACCTTAGAAGAAAAGAAAGCATTTAGTCTTACTAGAAATAAAGACACGGGTCTAAAAAAAATGATCAAAACTTCTTGATTATAAGTTTGGCAATCATGCTCTTATAATAAACATATTTTCTCGTGATACTATATTAAAACTCATATCAAATAATTTCTTTATCAATTGTTGCTGTTTTTTATAACATTGCTTCAATCTGTATTTATAAAGTTTTGTCCTTTTGCAAGTCATATTTTCAGACACAGGAAGAGATATTAAAGAAAAAAGTACAATTCAAACATAATTAAAAGGGAATAATAAGGCAAATAAAAATGCCTCTTTTTTTCCTTCTGTGGAAGTAATAAGTGTCTTAGCATGTAAGGAATCTATACTTAATTAGAGTACAGAGAGGAAAAAATTGAGAAAGATAATATTATAACCTTTAAAAAAAAGAGTCATTTTGTGTTGGAGAGATAGCATGGAGGTAAGGCATTTGCCTCTCATGCAGAAGGTCGGTGGTTCAAATCCCAACATCCCATATGGTCCCCTGAGTGCTGCCAGGTGTGACCCAAAAACCAAAAAAAATAGAGTCATTCATTATAAAAATAAAAATCTTGAAGTATTTTACTCCTTAGTTGCCATAAGATATAAGTAAAACTTAAAAGCTATAATTATTTTATTTTCACCTGATTCTATGAAAGCAACTCTTAGATTTATTTTTTAAACATATCTCAGGCCTTCATCTATGCCTTTCTATTTAGGATAAGATCCCCTCCCCTTTGTAAATTAGAAATATGCTTCATTTTTATTTTCTGTTTTTCCATTGACTACTAATCACAGTTTTAAATCACCTCTCCTCAAATTTACATTCTCAAAAATTTATTGATGCCATAGTCATTATAAACATTTCTTATTTTCATAGTTTGAATTTTAGCCTTGTTGTTATAATTTCTTAAAAATAATTTTGTATATGGACTTAACACCATATGTTAATTCTTCTCTCAATATTTTTTTGCCCGAACCCCTCTCAATATTTTATTACATAGTACAAAAATATTATAAAGCTACTTAAATAACTTCACATAGAACTTACTTTGGACTTATTTGTTAAAAATCCTATATACTAATGCTTTCTGTGGTACTACTTTTATTCCCTGAAAATATTAGTTTATCTGTAGTTGAAAGGTTTTGTTATTTTGGGGAGTTTCAATTCTCTGTGCTTTGCAGTATTTTTTGGTATTTAAGGCACCTCCCAGATGGGTGCCCTCTTCAATTTAATTATCATCCAGCTTATTCTCCCTTCAACATCATTTATGAAAATGTCAAATAAGAGCAATCATAATACCTGTATTCCTGAAGCTTACTCATAAGTATGTCTTAACCTGATGCATTGCCATTTATCATTAAATTCTATTAGCCAATTTAAGTCCCAGGAAGAATGTTAATATTGAATCTGATTTGGAGTAATTTTTAATTAAGATTTCCTCAGACATTTTGTTAAGTGATTTACTTTAATAGAAAGTGATAGTTTCTATGCTTACTCCATGCTCTAAGTTTATAATTTTATCCTCACACAAAAAGAAAATGAGTTTATCTGGCTTGAATAGTTTTCCATAAATATACATCATTCATTTGGATTCTTTCTGAAAATAGTTATTTTTTCTTTTGCCTTTAGGACTGTCATTCTCAGAATCATTTCATGAATTGCCTTTCCTTCTAGCAACCACATCTGCCCACCCACAAATAGCCAAAATTAGACTTATTTGAATCAATGCCAATCTCTCACATTTCCTTTTTTTGGGATTTTAATTCTTTTTGTTGCTGTAATTTCTTGCACATAATTATACTAATAGCAGCATAAATTTTAAAAAAATAGTGTAAAATATTACAAAAAAGAATTTAATGGACACTGCTTAATCCCTTAAGCATGATGTTTATATTTCATTATTGCAGTGAATAGGAGTTTTTGACTCTAAGATTAATCAATACTGCATTACAAAATTTGCATTTAAATTTCAAAGATATATGTACATAACCATTTAGTATTTATCTAGGATATATCAGTGTTCAGTAGTCAACTAAAGGAGTCAGTAATAAATATAGAACAACTTCACTAAATTAAAGTATAGGGATTCAAAGGACATAAGAAAATATCAATAAAAAGAAAAACGGGCCGGAGAGGTGGCGCTAGAGGTAAGATGTTTGACTTGCAAGCGCTATCCAAGGAAGGACCACGGTTCAATTCCCCCAGTGTCCCATATGGTCCCCCCAAGCCAGGGACAATTTCTGAGTGCTTAGCCAGGAGGAACCCCTGAGCATCAAATGGGTGTGGCCCCAAAAACCAATATATATATCAATAGCTAAAATAACTTCCACCAAATTATTTATTATAATCATGTGTTATTTTTATTTAATATGAAATTTAAAAACTTTAGTATGTTTTGAAATTAATTTAAGATGCTTTGAAATTTAACATGTTTGGAAATTCATTTGATGTAGAATAAAACCACTCTTCTCCACCAATCATTTCAGGAATGATAAAAACAATATTCTGTGGATGTTTGTGAAATGTTCAAAGATTTTCACTAGAAGGGCTGCACAGACAACACAGGAGGTAGATTACATGTCGTTCAACCACCAACCTCCAAAGTCAATCCATTCCAAGATGGGTCCTGATCACAGAACCAGGAATACATCTTGTGCACTGCAGGGTGTGTGATCTCAAAACAAAATAAGCAAACAACATATATGACATTCCACTAGAATATATTATTTTCTTATTTCCCTTAATTAAGTATATATATATATATATATTTGTGATAGTTGAAGAGTCTTATTTCTTAGGAAATAACTATATTTATGAAATGAATATTATTTTATGTATATAACCTAAATAATATTTTTAACTATTGCATATCAGTTGCTTCAATTTTTTTAAAAACATATGCAAGTTGCTATCACAGACTCCTATGTGGCATTATTTTGATTAGTCATTTTCCCCCCCTAAAGTATCATTCTTATTATTGTAATTATTTAATTAAATAACTCAAAATCTAAGATAATTTGTCTGATTTTAAAAAGATAATACATTATCCTCATTAGTCCTCATTAGTCCTTATTAATATGTTGTCCTCATTAGTCTTATAGGTTATTGTAAAAAATTATAGGAATTCTTTTTAAGTTAATGTAAACTAAAAAAAATGAGAAAGAAAGGAAAAAGAGTCTTTAAGAGAAAAATAAAAATATTTCTATGTGGGGTAAGGAAGACTCGAAAGAAGAAAAGAACCATGAAAAAAAATCCTAACCTATGTCATTGTTTCCAGGCTTCAGGTAGTATTATGTGCATACATGTCAAGAAAAGAAAATACGATAGAAGGAAATAGTAATTTTATATAAGAATATTAGTTTTGTTGTTTGCATTTCCCTTTCATTTCTTTGATTAAGTGGAAATAAATTATTCAAGATCCCCCCAAAATTCATTCAGTTTCAGAAGAAAACTATGTTGTGTTTTTATGCTGTACATTTGCTTCAGTATCGTAATCAAAATTAGTAGCTTTCAAACACAATAAATAAAAGAATTGTGTGTACCTCTTGCATTTCTGAAATTAAGCCCCTTTTGTTGGTGGGAAATTAAACAAGGGAGTCAAAGTTGAGTCCCCAGAGGACTTATGCTATGATTTTTAATTTAATTCTAGCTCACTGCTGTAGATGCAGACGAAGGGTCAAACGGGGAGATCACTTATGAAATCCTAGTTGGGGCTCAGGGAGACTTCATCATCAATAAAACAACAGGACTTATCACCATCGCCCCAGGAGTGGAACTGATAGTCGGCCGGACTTATGCGCTCACGGTCCAAGCAGCAGATAATGCTCCTCCTGCAGAGAGAAGGTAATTTATGTGGGAATCAAAAAAATTTATTTTGATCGTTCTTGTTTAAACCCATAATTAAATTGATGAGGCATAGCAGGCATTCTTTGACCCTGTAAACACTAAATTAGTCCAGAAAAATGAGAGGTTAAAATCTCAGAAACTGCACATGATGGTAGGTTAAACTGTGGGAAAAGAACAATAAAGATAAGATTAAATAAACGAAAAAATTACAGTGGTTTTAAAGATGTGAAGAATGGACATCTCTGGTTTAAAGGTGTTGAGACTATAAAATAATAGCAACTGTTAGCTAAAAAGGTTGCTGACAGATGATTATAAAATACTTCAAATGTTTCCACAACTTTATTCAAGTATTTATTCATTTTATAACATAACTTAGTATTTGTGAATTATAATTAATATATGTATTATATATTATCAATCATTATACAGCATGCAGTGTACCTTAATAAATTGTATTACTACAGTATACCTTATCTGTCTTTAGAAAATATGTTTCCTCTATCTTATTATTATCTTCAGATGATAATTGTTTCCATCACTATCTCCTCATTTCTCAACGTCATGTAAAGAACGACTTATCATTTTGATTTACCGACAGGGCATACATAAATTTTGTTCATATTCTCAGAGATTTTATTATACAAGTTTATGGCATGTTTAAGCATGCATTTACTGTTCAAACAGTCTAGAAACCATGCTTCTTGCTTGTATCTTTCACATTCTAAAAATAATCTTGGGGCCAGGAGAGATAGTCCAGTACAAGAAGTCGGGCGTTTACTTTACGTGCTGCCAACCTGTGTTTGATCCTTGGCATCCTGTATCATCAACTGAGCACTGCCAGTAGTGATTTCTGAGTAAAGAGCAAGTACTAACCACTGAGCGAGCATCACCAGGTATGAACCAAGAGCAAAATTGATTAATTAGTTAATAAAATAATCTTGGGCCAAAAAGATAGTGTAGAAGATTAGTATTTGATCACAACCAATCAGTTTTGACCCAGAACCACTTACTGTATTTACATCAGTCACCACCAGGACCCTGAGCACAGAATTCAGAGAAATTTCTAAAACAAAGGGGTATGACCTAAAACCAATAGATAAAAAAAATCACAAGTGAATACTTGTCCCCATCTTAAAATAATATTTATAAACGAACAACTTCTACCCATTTTATTATAAAAATCCAAAGCTATTGGTTCTAGACTATTAAGAGCCTCTTCAATTGACGTTTGTTATTATTGTAGTTAAAAATTTCCCACAGAAATACTCTGAATTATTCCGTTGTCAAATTATTTTGAACTAGTTTTTTTTCAGCTTCATACTTTACTTTTAATATTAGGGAAACTTAAAATAATTTCTTGAGGGACCATTAAATCTGGTGTCTCACATTTTCATTCTAATATCTTTCCATTTTGATTCTGTCTTTCTTTGTGCTTTCCACTCTTCATATCTACCTTGTTTCTGTGCAAGACACTCAAGTGTATATCAACATCTTTAAACACTATTTTTATTTTTTCTCAACCTGACTTCTGCCTCCTTCAGAATTTTGCCCTGGCTTTATTCTTTGTGATTTTTATTCCATTTCTATTTTCTCTATTAAAAATTCTCTATTACATTTTTTCTAATGACTCATGATTTCACTGACTTCTCTATAATTCCATATCTTGTTTCTATCATTTTATTTGCACAATACTGAAAGTCACATAATAAATTTTATATAGTGCATGAAATTTATTAATTTTCTCACTTCCTCCTTAATCAGTATCTTATTTCACTTTGATGAACATCAATGTAGTTTTTCTCAATTCTTGTTAGGCCAAAATATAGTTCTAGAATAATCTTTTTTTTTTTTAAATTTACCTGTTTCCTCCAAATTTTAATAAACATTCTTTTTGTTGTTTCATGGCCACACTAACAGTGCTTAGATCTTACTCCTGACTCTATGCACAGGAATTACTCCTAATGGTATTCAGAGGATCATATGTGGTGACTGGAAGTGAATCAGGTCAGTTGTGTGCAAGGCAAACCCTACTCACTATCAAATTTTTCTTATAATTAACTGATTTTGTTTATATATCTTTAAAGTAATATGGTTTTTATATGAGAAACCATTATAAGCTGTTTCTGTGGAATGTAAAATATGTTTCCTATAATTTTGTAGAGAATATAAAATACTTGAGCTCACTTTTGTTTTATTATAAAGTAGAATAAAAGACAATTTGATAAAAATCTGCTTAGAGTACAGTAGAGTCAGAAACCAGACATTACCTTTTTGTTTGTTTGGATGTTTGTTGTTGTTTTTGGTCACATCCAGCAGTGCTCAGGAGTTACTCTTGGCTCTATGGTCAGAAATCGTTCCTGGCAGGCTCAGGGGACCACATGGGATGCCAGGATTCCAACCACCATCCTTCTGCATGCAAGGCAAACATGCTCTCTCCGTCCCCCCAGGCATTACCCTTTATGTGAGTAATTTCTAAATCCAACAATGTGACTTCCACATAACCATCCTTATTTCTGAATATCTACAACCTCAGAGTGAAAGGAACTTGATTAATTAAATTAGTTGAGCTTATTAAATTCTTATTCAAGAAGCACCTCTCAATCCAATAAATAAGTTGTTGAATCATAATTCTAGCTCGCCATCATAATTCTTTCTTTTTTCTTCTTGCCATCTAAATCTAATTCATTTTCCTACACTTCTTGCATAAAAATAATTTGTTGTTGTTATTATTATAATGGAAATATATATTTCAATTGCTTAATAATCATTGTAAATAATCTAGATATAATGGGGAAAGTACACTATATTTTCATTATTTAAATATTAAAGTATCTTACTAGTCACTCTTTTTTATTGAAAGTGTGCTAAATAGATCTGATATAACATATCTGATCTATATTTTATTGATGTTATGCTTTTTAATCATTTTGTATATTTAATGAATAAATATTGTAATCACTATTTTGTTTTTTGATTTTTGGGCCACACCAGGTCATGCTCAGGGGTTACTCCTGGCTGTGTGCTCAGAAATCTTTCCTGGCTAAGGGACCATATGGTATGTTGGAGACCCAGGTCCCTCTTCGGTCAGCCTTGGGCAAGGCAAAAGCTCTACTGCTGTGCTATCTCTCCAGAGTAGTCACTATCCTCTTACTAAATTTTTATTTGAAATTATTTTCCTGAATGCTTATATTTTCTTGAATAGAAATGTATATTACTCTAGGAAACATTGCAATTGTTAGAATCTGAATAGAATGGCTTTTTCAGTGATATCAAGCATTCAGTAGACTTATCACTTAATTTTTATTTTTTATTTTCAATATAAACAATGATTTATGCATTAAAAGATCACTTCATAATGCTTGCTTGGTCAAACGTCATAAGGGACCTGCAGAAAATAAAATCAGTACATCTCCATTCTGCTTGCTGAGATAATGTCGTGTTCCCTATAATAGGACAGTGATATTTGCTATTTTCTGGAGGAAAATTATTTGTTCAAATTGAGTTTATAAATGAAGCTGAAGCGTCATGAGATTTTGTTTTTAATATTTTCCTTTGGGCAGATTATACATATATACAGAACATTATAAATACATTTTATAATAGAACATATTTTATAAATTAACCTAGCTAGAAGCAGTGGCATAAAAATCTTATTAAAAGTCATCTTATAAATATATGTAAATGTATATTATACTTTCAGTTAGCAGCCTCAATTTATACATTTAAATTTTAGTAATTCTCAAAGAAAGGTTTATAAGAATAAACTTTTCATGCATTTATTATTAATTTGTCTAAAATTCAAATTTGTGTCATTAATTGTAAAAAATTCAAAATAAGAAAAGCAAATGTGAAGATATTCCTATTATTATTTATTTATAACTTGAATTAAATGATAGAAAATGTAGAAAGGTATTTGTTATTTTTGTCTGTTTTATTTTGGGGCCCATCCGTTTATGCTCAACGGTTACTCCTAGTGGTTGGTTACTCTATTCAGAAACTATTCCTGGCAATGCCCAGAGGCCCTATGGGACCAGAAAGTTGAATCTACGTTGGTAATGTGCAACAAAAGGACCTTACACACAATACTATCATCCAGCCCCTGTTAATGTGTTTTTAGCTATTATTTATCTTATTTATATACAAAAATTATATAATATATATTTACAAAATGCTGTTATAAAAGTACTATTCTTAGATATTTTAAGATATAGACTATATAAAAATTTCTAGTCTCTAAATAATTATTTGCCACCGAAAGTTATGACATTATTGATACATAACATATACTATAATTGTTTCATGAAACACAAAATTGCATCTAATTACCACATGATCAAGTAATTTATTCTCAAATTACTTTTTATTGTGTCTACGTATAATTTTTTAATTTTGAAATGACATGCTATGATTGATTAAAAATATAAGAATTTTTGGGCCCGAAGAGATAGCACAGTGGCGTTTGCCTTGCAATCAGCTGATCCAGAACCAAAGTGGTTGGTTCGAATCCCGGTGTCCCATATGGTCCTCCGTGCCTGCCAGGAGCTATTTCTGAGCAGCCAGCCAGGAGTAACCCCTGAGCAACGCCGGGTGTGACCCAAAAACAAAAAACAAAACAACAAAAAAAAATATATATAAGAATTTTTATTTTGACAAAATTGAAACCAGTTTCCACTGCCACCTCCCCAAAATTTGAGGATGCAATAAATGTAAGACAAGATCTTTTTTAATTCTTACCATTAAAAGCATGGATAAGTCAACTCATGCAATGATGACTAATTATATGTCGAAATTAACTTTAATAAGAGTTATTATGAAATAGAGAGATGAAAAAATAAGAGCAAACACACAGTAATAGGATAAATAAATGGTACATTTCTTAGCACTTGTTTGCTTTTCATTAGCATCTATACAATCAACATATCTTCATAAGCAACATATCTTCATATCAACATATCTTCATAGTTTAAATTAAAAATAATTACTTAGTTTATTCATCTTCCTAGTCTCAACTCTACATTTCTCTTAATAAATGCCCTTCTCTTCAGCCAGACATATTTTTTTATTTTAGTTCTTATTTCTTACTTTTTATACTGCAGGTGCCCTGCTGATCGGTAATGTTTTTATGATTTGTAAACCTAAATACATCTTCTTTCATCTTAAAACTCTATCCCTGTAATTTCCCCTGAGAATATTTTTTAAGTTCTTTAATGGCTTTAAATATAAAATTTTTGCTCCTATATGTTCTTATCTACAAATACAAATGAAAACTTAGAATCTGTGAGTATTGAACAGTAAAGTTATTTTTCTAGTTTAATGTCGGTGAACAAGAAAGTAGAAGGTAATTTCTCTGTTTTGCATTATGAACTATAAACAACTATAAATAATATTTTAGAAACAGGTAAAAAGGAAGGACAAAAACAAATGCCTTCTAGCTATGTGTTGACAAAATTAATAGAGAATTCCTCTACAATACTCTGAGTTCTGCAGTATCATCTTACACTACAGAATATTGTCCTATCGAAAATAAGTGCATTTTTAAATTAATAAAATTTTTCTGTTGAAGCAAGATATTTTTCAGTGAAACATACTTAAAATATGTGAGGTAAGAAGAGGAAGTAGTGTCTAAGAGAGAACATGAGTTTTAAGTGTAAGTAAAAATATTGGATTTTTAAAATATTTTTAAATATTTTTTAAATTCAAAGTAAGTCTACCTGACAATGGTTGCTTGTCTATGCCCAGGACTTAAAATAATGTACAGTTTTCTGTAGCAGCCTTCACTTAAAATGAAGAATATTTAATACTCAAATACATAAATTCACACATCAGTTAGATAAAAGGCCCAATTCACTTCTGAAACCTTGTTAATCATTTACCTGTCCTACTAATTAATTTTATGACCTTAATTTAGTCACTTACTTTTTATAATTTTCTGATCCTCTTTTATAAAATGAAAGTTAAATTATGTTGTTTCACATGCCGTATACTATAATTATTTGAGAAATTAAATCATTTATTCTGCTATGACTTTCATTACCAAATGACAAATAAAAGTATCTTTATGGATTTTACTTTTCAAATGGGAATATATCTACATAATATTGATTGCAATATAAAATAAAATGAGTGATTGATATGTCAATTTTTGTATTTAAGAATAGTTAATGGAAATACAAGATGTCATATAAAATGTTACTTTTTATTCTGTGGCTTTCCTGTTTTATTGTGTTTAGCTCATGCTGTCGAAGAGCTAATGTTTATTTTAGCACTGATTTTATCATTTAATTGTTAATATTAAACTTTTTAGTGTTATGAATTTAGTCTTAGGTAAGCAATTCTCAAATCATGCTGATATCAGGGATAAAAAGGCAAGAAATTTAAAGGTTAATAATTCTCATGAAAGTCGGTGTTTAAACCACACTACAAGGCAATGCCATATGGATGAAAATAAAAACTGTAAAACCTCATGACATGAACTTCTCTAAGTAGCTCTACATCTAGAGATGGGTATGGGGAAGTTCATAATTAATAAGTGTATATTTTAACCATTATGACAATGAGTATAGAAAGCAAAAGAATAAGTGGACTTAAGGAGATTACACTGCACCAGTTGTTCACTATCGTCTTTTGCTTCGGGATTTGTACCCTTTTCATTTTACTTTTTAAAATCTTTTCTGTGGCATGTAAACAAACTTCATCCAGGTTATAGGTTGTTACTGCAATTCTGTAGATGTAAATAGATGCACCTAAATGAGAAAATAATCAAAGGGGAAATAAAAAGTAAAACAAATATAAATTTATTGTAGTTTATGCATTTATGGATAAACAAGATTTAATCTGGAAAAAATATTATAACAGAATATGATGTATTATGCTTGTTTTTGTAGTACTAAACAAAAGTTTCAATGAATATACCAAGCAGGAAGAACAAGTTTTTGAAGGTTAATACTTGGGGTATAGTTATGTTTTAGGGTAAGGAAGGAAGGTTGGGGGATAATAGTGCAGATGAGGTTCAAAAAAGGTTAATCGGCACTAAGATAGTAGCAGTTAGTACTGCTCCAGTCCAATCCTAGGCACCACGTGGTCTTCTAAGCATCTCTGCATGCAGCCCTGAAAGCCTCTAAGTACTCCCAAATGTGCTTTCAAGTTAATTCCTGACATTACAGGGCCAAGAACTATTGAATCCCTGAAGATCCCACATAGACCAGGCTTGGTTTATTATCATTGGTGGAAATTTTCTGAGAAATATTTCACTCAGAAATGTTTATTGAAAGAATCTTTGTATCCATATTCTTTACAGGGAAAACAATGTCAATTTATTGAGGTATCTCTTGGGTGGCTAAATTTAAAAGTGTTGATATATACAAACATTGAATTATACTTATACTTAAAAGCTATATAAAAAAACCAAAGTAATTTTGCCATGAGAAACTCTATATTTTATTTATAGTGGTTGTTACAAATATGCATTTATGGTTAATATTTGTATATTCTATAATGTATTTTATGTAAAGAATGTATTACATCTTAATCTGAAATTGTTTGGTGACTCTGACTTCTATTTGAAGTCCTTAATTTACTATCATTTATCAGATGTATTTTAAACGAATAATCAAATTAGTTTGAAGTGTGCAATTCAGGCATTGGCAGTGTGTTTTTATGAAAGAACATATTTTGACATAAAAGACTCACCATAAATACTTATTTCTCATAATACATTTTAATAGCCTCTGCTTTTGCATAAACCTAATGATACATTGTGTTCATTTTTGCTATTTGGAAAACATGATTTAGAAAAATAAAAAACTATAATGCAGCAATATTTTCTTATAATAATAAGGCATTTCATAATTCCTCAAAAGTCCCTTGTCAATGTAAGTTTCAATTACTTTCAAACTTTTCATTATCTATATCTATATCTATATCTATATATATATATATGTATATATATTCATGTATGCTTTATAGGGAACTTGTGCGGTCATGCCCAGTTGTGCTTGGTGCTATAACTTATTAAATATTAAGAGATGACTCGAGGTGGTGGCAGGGATGAATCGGACTTGGTCATATGCAAACTCTATTTTTTTTATTTAAACAACTTTATTACATACATGATTGTGTTTGGGTTTCAGTCATGTAAAGAACACCACCCATATGTAAACTCTTAACCCCTATATTATCTGACTAACATCTAACATAAATCTGTAACTTAATTTTGAGGTAGAGAAAGTTAGTTTTGGGCCACACCAGGCAGAGCTCAGAAGACCTGATAATGCCAGTGATAGAATTGGAGCTGACTACATATAATGGTTGCACAGTCTCTATTTTATATTTTATCCTTTTTTTTTTTTTTTTTTGGTTTTTGGGCCACACCCTGTGACGCTCAGGGGTTACTCCTGGCTATGCGCTCAGAAGTTGCTCCTGGCTTCTTAGGGGACCATATGGGACGCCGGGGGATCGAACCGCGGTCCGTCCTAGGCTAGCGCAGACAAGGCAGGCACCTTACCTCCAGCGCCACCGCCCGGCCCCTTATATTTTATCCTTAAAGTATATTTCAAAATTTAGTTATTGAAAATATTTTTAATAATGATTTATGGCTCATGGTGTACTTTGCAATAAGTTTTTGATGTAAGCAACTGAACTAATACGGCTAACATTTTTGTAATGGGCCCCAAGGAAAGTTTTTATGCTGGTTATTTACAGAAAGCTATTTCCTTTTAGAAAGATGTTAAAAAATAAAGCAATAAGTCAGGGTAAGTTAATTTATTATCTTCATTTGTATGTTTATTTCTTTTTAAATCAAAATGTCAGTCTAAGTATGAAAAACTACTACCCGAGGCATTTCTTTTGCTGAGATAATTTTATAAAAATATATTTTGGTGGATACATTTATTTTCCCTTCCACTTATTCTGAATTATTTTGTTACTATAAATAAAACTAGAAAACATCCTCTCCTGCAAACTTAACCACTGAATAGAGAACATAGTCCCTCATTAAATATGACTTAATTAATACAGATTTTACCCATCTTGTTTGCTCTCTTTCTCTGCAGGCATTCCATCTGTACTGTGTATATTGAAGTTCTTCCTCCAAATAATCAAAGCCCTCCTCGCTTCCCACAGTTGATGTATAGCCTTGAAGTTAGTGAAGCCATGAGAATTGGTGCTGTTTTACTAAATTTACAGGTATGCTCCTTAGTGTATTATAGGTATGTTATATGTGTGTACATAGATGTTTATATAGTGAAAACTTGGAGGCTAATGATGTGTGCATGTGTTTGTGTGTGTGTGCATGAGAGCAAATATGTGTGATTACACTTTAGTGAGTGGAAAGTTCATCTGGAAAAGATGAGAGGGTAATATGTTGCAGAATTTCTACAACTAATCTTTTCTACTTTTTTTTTAAATAAAAACTTTATTTAAGCACCATGATTAGGAGCATGATTTTAGTTGGGTTTTAGTCACAAACAAAACACCTCCCCCTTTCACCAGTGCAACATTCCTACCATCAGCTAATCTATTCTATTGACTCTCACATCTGATAATGTTAGCAGCAGGGTTTGGTTATAATAATTACAAGAGATAATGAAGGAACTGGAATCATGCATTTGAATATTTTCTAATTTGTACCCAAAGAGTTTGCAGTTGACTAATAGTTTCTATATTAGAATCTTTGGCCTCGACAGAATTTTTGCTGCAGTATTATTATAAAAATAATTTTAGATTTACTAGTTATGTTAGATGTTCTAATACTATAACACTTCATTGAGACCATTGAAAAATCTTGAAATATGTTCAATTATATTAACGTGGCAGGATGAGCTGATATTTCTTGACAGGGATTCCAAATCCATGCATAGTACATGAGTTACTTATGAAAAGGTAGTCTGAAATTTGCTATTTCTTTATTGTTATCTTAGAACATATGATCACAGAAAGCTTCATCTTCAGCTGATCATACAGCTTTAAGTTGTATGTTAGTTTATATGTCAGGAGAATTATAACAGGACATATCATTTGTCTATGATGGTATAGGACATAAAATTATCTTCTTATACTGTTCTATAGGGATGATAATTGTTGCCCCATGGGGGTCAGGGATGTGATATCACCAGTTAGAAGAGATTTTCATGTGAAGATTTGGAAAAATCTCACCTTAGACTTTACTATTAAATGAAGAGACTTAGAGCATAGCTATGTTATACTCTAATTCTATTTGAAAAATGGCCAGCTCTCACTCAAAATTTGTTCTGTAAATTTAAAGTTTCCATATAATATTTTAACTGGAAAGAATAAAAATAGTAAACCATTTTTTCTGATATAAAAGTATACCTCATAGAAACTAATTGGGGCATAGGAAACCAGAGATAAAGTGCAGTGCAGTTTGTACTTTAAATGCAACCAATGTGGATTCAATTTCCAGCATTTCTGTGAATCATCCCAGAGCTCAAATCCTGGAATTATCCCAGAGAATTGCCATGTGTTTCCCAGCCATCTTATAATTAAATAACTGGGGCCAAAATTAAGTTGAGTGAGTTCTTACAATTTCAGAAGAAAGACTTTTTCATTGTACCTCTCTAGATTCTGCCAAAAATTTTATTTGGCATTACCAGATACTTGTCTGAAATACTTGTCTGTTATATATTGTGTGCTATTGAAATAGGAAGATTATGCTCAGCTGTCTTCATGATTCACTCCTGGTTCTGTGCTCAAAATTTTTCTTGGTGTTGTGTGGGAGACAATATTTGGGATAGAACCAGATTTGTCCACATGCAAAGCAAACACCTTAATCCTTATACTATATATTTGGCCCTCTAGTATCTATATGTTTCATTTCATAGCCACCCAGAGAGAATTTACTTTTGTTATACAACCATATTTAAAAAGAAGGTAATTAAATGTATATGAAATTAGCATTCAACTATCAATAATATAATAAATAATATAGATGATAAGTAATAAATAGATGAAATTTCAGTCAACCATATAATTTTAAAAAAATACAAGGGTCCAAGGTAAAGCCCAGTAGTTAAGGCACTTGCTTCACTTGTGGCTGAACAAAGTTTGATTTCAGTATCCCTTATGTCTACTCCAAAACCTGTCATGAGTAATCTCTGTTGCCAGAGCAAAGAGTGAGTTCTAGCACTAAAAGCCTGGGCCAAAAATTAAAGATTTTAAAGGCCAGAGTGATAGCAAAATGGTAGGGCTTTTGCCTTGCATGTGGCAGACCAGAATGGACCCAGATTTGGTTCCTGGCATCACATATGGTCCCCCAAGCCTGCCAGGAGTGATTTCCGAGCTCAGAACCAAGAGTATCCCCTGAGAACTGCCCAGTCGGGCCCAAAAACAAAAGAAAAATATAAAGATATTTTTTTGGAGAAAAATCACAAAAATGGCATAATTTGAAAAAATAGATATTCTAATGATTGCCTATAAAGAATGCATTTATAATATTATAGTATTTATTTATGTATATAAAATAACATTTTAGTGTGGTAAGATTTAATCTAATAAAGTTTGCATCACAATATTTCTTCAGTTTGTACCTTTATGTTGTATACCTATATATACTAGGATATAAATTTACTTGTAAAATGGCTTAGGTTTCCTTTCAGTAAATTCCTCAACTATCTCAGAATCATATAACTGGAGAATACTTCTATCTATCAGTTAGAGATGAAAAGAAATTGGTCTTTTTTATATCTCCAATTTTTCTAATGCAAAGCTAGAATATACTTGAAATAAAAATCTTATTCATCTATTGTGCTTCTGTTAGAAGCTAAAGAAATGGTAAAATTGTAGTAGCAGGCTCTGTTAAGAAGATTGAAGGTAACATCTTCAAGGCATTTTTCATAAACCATGACCACCCACTTTTGCTCATGAACAACTGCTATTGAACTTAAACTAGTGACCTGAAAGTTGAAAGGCTTCCATCAAATTACTCTTCCAAAGACTTCTAATAAGAGAGTACATTAGAGGTACTTCTGGCTATCTGTTCATCATTTTCATACATGGAACTACCTACTTGCTGACTCAATGCTCAATTTATAATGAAGAGTTTTTGTGGAAAAAATTTTTTCTATCTATTTTTCAGATAAGAGCAGACTAGTTTCATAATAATCTGTTGTGATTGAGATCAAAGTGCTGCTCTTGTTTTGTTTTCTTAAGACAAAAAATCCTTGTTTCTCCCCTCCTTTTTTCCCTTTTAAGTAGTCTTCTTTCATTTTATTCAAAAGTTATTTGCTATACTGATATTTATTACTACATAAAAGATATTTTTTCTGATTGCTCTATTGACTGTGCTCAGTAGGGAAAAATATTACAACAAACTTCTCATTCTATTAAGAGTATTAGGTAAGATTATTTTTCCTTTCCTCAATTGATTAAACTTTGTTCTCATGCATAGTTCTATATAATTCTGAGCTATCAGTAAAACCTAGTAATGTGATTTATAGGAGCCAAATGATATAGCATGATTCTGAGTGAGTGCCATATGTGACATTGTTAATTTGATTTGGCAATGGTAGGCAAATTTATAAATTGAATATCTTAAGAACAGAAATCAGTATTATCACTCCATTATTGGTTGTTACTTTTCCCAGATTACCACTTGATATAGAGTGAAATTCTTTCAGGAGGAGCTGGAGTGGTGGCGCAAGTGGTAGGGCATTTGTCTTGCATGTCTGAGCATCTCTGTGTGTGGCCCCAAAACAAACAAACAAACAAAAAATCCCAAAATTTTTTTAAGGAACTAAATTATTAAAATACGTTCACTACAGTAATGTCCTCTCTTACTATACCTCTGAAAATTTTGATATATTGTATCAGTATAAAGATGGTCAAATAAAATGTGTTTTACACATTTTAAGTATAAAAAAAACTCGATTTTTATAGTCAAGAAAGTACATTATTTCTTTCAAAATTAATTTCAATTTTATCACACTGTTATTATTTATCCAGGCCACCACCATTACATAATATTCCTTATTTTCTATATGAGTTCATAAAATTATTACTTTCTTTCTCAACCTCAATAATAACATATTTTATTTTGTTTTGTTTCTTTTTGGGTCACACCTGGTAATGTTCAGTGGCTACTCCCAACTACATGTTCAGAAATTGCTCCTGGCTAGGGGGACCATAAGAGACTCTGGGGATCAAGGTCCGTCCTAGATCTACTGAGTACAAGGCAAATTCCCTACTGCTGTGCTATCCCTCCAGACCATAATAACACATTTTAATAAACATTATATAATAAATAGGAGAACCATGACACAGAAACTTAATATTTCGTCATTCATTCTATAAAACAAATTTTAATTATTATATATCTACTGTGAATCAATTCAAGATTCAGTTATTATTTTGATTTCTTTTTGGAATGAGGGAGCATAAAATAGATCCCCATGCCATATTTCCAATCTTGGTGAACCTATCTTAAGCAGGGTCACTTATATGTGATATTTAGAATAATTGGAAGAGGGAATGCAATGACTTAAATGGGGTTTCAATGGCTTTAAAAAGTGTGGACCCCAGGATATATTGAGGAGAAAAAGGAGAGTAAGGGGGAGGAGAAATGGGAAATAATATAAGACAAGGGTCAAGAGGATCCCAGCACATAGGTGACATTAAGGAAGGACAGAACTAAATATCCACACCATGGAATCAACAACACTAAAGTCATGAGACCAAACTAACAATGAAACTTAAAAGGCACCTGTTAAAATGGCAGGCTGGGCAATGGAAACATTGGTGGGTAAAGGTTGACACTAGTGGTCAGATTGGTGCTGAAAATGTTTATATAAAACTCCACTATAAACAATTTTGTATTCATTTCAAAGTTGTGGTGCATTAAATAATAAAAATAAGACGAGTCTAGAAATTGAATTTAAATTTTATTTGACTTTACGATTTTAAATATTAAACACTAACAGGAAACCTTCTAAGTTTTTTCTTCCTCTGTGCTTCTTTGCAAGTACACAATTTCATGTTTGACCATCTTAATTCCAATTCGAATAAATTTCTGCTCTTTAGAATAAAACTATCTTTATACATCTAAGTATAGAGTGCTGGGTTTGTATATTAAATTGAAATAAGAAATCATTTAAACTATGTCAAAATGAGATATGTTAGGTGTCAGAGAGATATTACAGGGTTAAGATGCTTGTCTTGTACACTGGTGAATCAAGTTTGATACCTAAAGACATATATGGTTTTCCTGACTCAGTGATACTTGACCAGGTATGTAGTGTAATCTGATCTGTGACAGCTATGGCACAAAAAATCCTGGCACATACCAAAGAAATGTCAAATATATTTTCTGAAATAGATCTCACATTAGACTAAGAAGATAAACAAGATTTGTTATCAGGTTATCTCATGGATATCAAAAAGTATTTGCATTAGTAGCTATCAATAACTGTTATATTAAGTAATGGAGACTGACACATTTTGGCATCTATCGCACATCATAAGTCATACTTATAAAATAAAAAGAAGGTTGCTGTTCTTAGAATAGACATATTAAGTGAAAACAGGGTACAACTATTATAACTCAGTGACTAAAATAAAAGGAAAGTGTTTAATTAATGGTAATTTTAAATTCATGTTCAAAAGAGGCCAATTATTAATTTTTGTTACTCAGATGAAGATTTGGTGATATTAAAGAATATGAATATTCAAGAACATAGGAATGTATGTTATTGAAAAGGAAAGAATATGACAATGAAAGTAGAAAAATGAATATATTTTAATTTATTATTTTTCTAGCTTTTTCAATTGAGCTGGAATGATCATTTTCAATTTAGAAAATAAATCACTTTAAGAGCTCAAGAGGTAAATGGGCAAAAGATCAACATTAATAATAATAATAGAGCCTAAGCCATGGCTCAGCCGTTGGGCGTTTGCCTTGCTTGCTACTGACCGAAGATGGAAGCAGTTCAATGCCTGGCATCCAATTTGGCCCTCAAGCCAGGAGTGATTTCTGAGCGCATAACCAGGAGTAACCCCTGAGCATTACAGGGAAGGCCCAGAAATAAAAAAAATAATAATAATCACATTAACATCTAATGATAATTGAATGCTACTATAAGCCAGGAAATAGACTAGGTAATTCAAACCTCCTTCTTAACTCCAAGTGAAGCAGTGAAGTAACCTTTTCCATATCTAATAAATCCCTTTTAGAAAGTAGAGATAACAACTCATTCTGTATTATGCTAGCTATGATTTACAAACCAATATTCTTTTACTTTGTTTGCTTGTTTGTTTGGGGGCCACACACAGCAGTGGTCAAGAGTTACTCCAGTTTCATATTTAGAAATTATTCCTAAAGTGACGGGGGATTGGGGTATCATATGGAATTCTCCAGATCAAATCTGGAATCTAAATCAGCTGCTTACAAAGCAATAAATCTACCTGCTGTACTCTCACTCAGGACCCTCATTTTCTAACCATTATTCTATTTTGCATTACCTAGAGATAGCATTTTGCTTATCTTCAATAGAACAGTGGAATTGCCCACTAGCTAATCTTCTTTCTAAGATCTTTATCTTTGTTGACTTAATTTTTGTACTTGTGTCTTGATTCACTATAAAAGGATAGAAACATATGCAGATAATGCCCTAATACAACATTTTAGTCATTACTTATTTTCCCAAAACTGAAGGATTTTTGGTATTTTGATTCTATTTCTCATTTTCACCATTTCTTGTGAGATGCCACTAGAGAAGAAAAAACTTAGGAGAAGAAAATAAGAACAGTTGAGAAAAAAAAAAAAACAGACCAAAATTTAGATGTTGCCACTTGAGTTATTTGAGAACAACACTTATTTTGGTCATGTAACACAGACATTTTTATCTTTATACACTCTTTTCATTTTGAAAGCAGCTTAACAACAAGACTAGAATTTAATCTATAAGCTTTAAAAAGTTTTTCTTCCTGAAGAAAAATTGCTCCTGTTTGAACATGCTATAGAATTTATCTACATTGGGCAGGCACAAGAGTACAAAGACTAGGATAACAGCCTTGCATGCAACCAACCCAAATTCAATCCTTGGTACCACATATTCTTATCTAAACCCTACCTGAAGAAATCCCTCAGTGCAGACCCAGGATTAAAACCTTAGTACACTGAATACCCAGAAAATTTTGAATAGAATTGCAAGTTGTTGTATAAAAAGCACCTCTATCTGACCTATAAGTGAAGTTAATTTGTTGTTCTATATATTTGAAATGTTATAGAACTTTTTGATCAAACATTCTATGTAAAATAGAGTACATGTTTCCTCTGAAGATATACAGAATTTTATAATTCATGAGTGTTTTGCAGCTGCTACAGGAATAATGCATAAACCACAGACCTATATTATAGAATTCTCAGTCATTTATATTGTGAAAATGACTTTTGATATGTCATTAGAAAATTTATCCTTTCGTCTCCAAAGATACTTTACTTATAGCATTTTGCTTTATTAATGTGTTATTTCATACGTTGGCACTACAGAGAGGATGCTGAAATATGATTATTTTCCATTCAATTTCATAATGCATGATTCATTCTATTTAGTAACGAATCCTGATATTGATAAATGTGAAGGCTGGAAGTATCATTCCTGTTTATCTTTATTTTTTATTCAAACAGTAGAAAATACATTTTTGTATCTTTCCTTGGTTACATACATTTCAGATGACATTTTTCATTACAAACATTATTATAAATGAATACTTTCGTTATTAGCATATAAAACGAAGTTAAAATACACATATATAAGGAGTGTAAATATTGATTCTGTTACTGAGTGTTGCCTGTAACGTCACCTGCAAAGGAGTAGGAGTCCTTGGGTGGCCTATGTGAAGTAAGAGAGAGACCACCCACCTCATTCACTTGGAGAAGTGCCTGGGAATTAGAGGACAGATGACAATCTACTGTTAATCTTTGCACAGTGCAGAAATCACATTTCATTGATGTCACCTAGCAGCTATCAAACAGTGCCTGAAGTTTACTTGCTCCGCCCTTCTTGGGACATGATCTCTGCCACCTGATTTCTTGGGGTGCCAGTGACTCAGTCAGGGTGGAGTAAAGAATTGTGCTTTGTTGCAGGGAAGGAAAATCAGTCCTGCATCTTCCTCAGGCTTTTTAGGTCTGTAGCCTTCTTTCTGAATTTCAGTAGGAGAAAAAGAGTGAAGGAAAATAAGTTTATTCAGAAAATCCAGGGAAGGAAAGTGAGGAGTAGTTCAAGACAGGTATTCAAAAGAGAATGAGAATTTCTTTAAAGTGGAAAAAAGCAGAACATGGATGTACTTATAGCAATGGTTTACAAATAGTGGGGCGCCACTGGGGGGTGGGGGCGCGAGGCTCTGTAAAGGGGGGCGCGTTTGACCTCAACAAACACTGTCATAACAAGCTAAGCCCGTGTTTATGTCTCTGTCTGACTCTGGAGCTGAGAGTTATGTCTCTGTATGATTCTGGAGCTGAGAGTTGCTGTGTCCTGCTTCAAACCCCGCTTCGAAAAGCTACGCATTGCAAAACGTGCTCATTGTAGCCAATAATCCAGACATCACCTCTGATTAAAAAATCACCTCAAATAATTTTATATATTTTTGATTTGCAGGTTAAAGGTTTTTTTTGTTTTATTTGGTTTTGTTTTGTTTTTAGTAAAGATACTATTTACAGTCGCGCCTGGGGCGTGAAAATATTTTCTTCTTCCCAGGGGGGCATGACAGAAAATAATTGAGAAGCACTGACTTATAGTAAGAAGCCGGGCGGTGGCGCTAAAGGTAAGGTGCGCCTGCCTTGCCTGCGCTAGCCTTGAACGGACCGCGGTTGGATCCCCCAGTGTCCCATATGGTCCCCTAAGCCAGGAGCAACTTCTGAGCACATAGCCAGGAGTAACCCCTGAGCGTTACCGGGTGTGGCCCAAAAACAAACAAAAACAAAAACAAAAACAAACAAACAAAAAAAAAGAAGCTGCCCTTCTTAGGCAGATGCAGACTAAAGATGCAAGGTTAAAAAAATACACTTCACAAGAAGAGATGCAAGAAAGCAGGCCCTAATATATTAAATCTGAGCTCAAAGAAGTGTCTCAAATGCGTCTTCTGCCAAGTTAGTCTGTATATAGCTTTCCAAATTAATCCCCCCTCTCTCACTCCCCTAGTCCTTTTTTAGGCTGTTGGCCTTAGGGAAGAGTTCAGAACATTTAATGATCTTCTTTAAGAATCACAGCATGAGGGGCCGGGCGGTGGCGCTCGAGGTAAGGTGCCTGCCTTACCTGCACTAGACCGCAGTTCGATCCCCCGGCGTCCCATATGGTCCCCCAAGCCAGGAGCGACTTCTGAGCGCATAGCCAGGAGTAACCCCTGAGCGTCACCGGGTGTGGCCCAAAAACCAAAAAAAAAAAAAAAAAAAAAAAAAAGAATCACAGCATGACCTTTGTTCCAGAGATAAGAACTTTTGCTCCAAGGCATCCCGGTCACTGCCTAGAATTTTGCTTCTCAATGGTATTTAGGCTGCAAAGATGGGTCTTTTGTGTCAAAGGCTGAGTTTAGTTTACAGTTTTCCCAAAAACATTCCTTAGGGCTTATTTTTGTTTAGAGATTCTATTTTTCCCCAATTGTTTTACCATTATCCTTTCTTCCTTCGTGCAACAAAAGTTTTATTTGTATTTTTATGAAGAATGTATGATCAGTAGTTATCTTTATAAAGATTACCTGACTATGATAAGTGTTTCTTGAAAATGCACTTTTCATTTCTGTACTCACTGACTATCCTCTCCTTTATTTGAAAATAATTAATTGCATAAAAATAAAGTTATAGTATTATGGCTGAGAGGGGCTCAGGTTTCTGGCCTCAAGCCAACATGAAAGATGGGACTGAGATCAAATGGCTGAATTCAGAAAAATAATATTTAGGAGAAAGAAAGTAAAAACAAACAAACAAACAAACAAAAAACTAGGGACACTCCCAGCTTGTGACTCTTAAATGGGACCAGAGAAAAGAAGAAACTTCCCTCAATTTACACTATTAAGGTCCAGGATCTTAGGACAAGACAATACAGTTAGAGTAAAGCTGAACAAAACTTTAATCAGTCTACCAACAATTCTTAACTGACCAGGTCAGTCCTTTCTAGCAAGAAAAGAATTTCACTCAAGGTCAAAAATTGGATTATATAGGGATGGATTTAGGGAGATTCTAGCTTTTTGATGATCTTTTAAGATGATTGTTGTCTATCGTACCTTCTTATTGCTCATTGCTTCCTGTGTCCTTCCCTGATGGGCTACCTACCTGTATGACAAGGTAGCTTGGAACAATGATAATAGAAATAGGCTTGAGAAAACCTAACATGTGGCTTACACCATGTTGTCCTTACAAAATGTCTTCCCTCCCTGCTCAGAATTTAGGAGAAGCCTGCCATGTGACCATTATAAAACACACCCCATCCTGTTCAGAAACCCCCCACAATATCTTTTTCAAAAATGGGGTGGTTAGTGAGCTTTTTTTTTTTTTAACTTAAACCAGGTGGGATAATGAAGCTGCAGTAGAATGTTAAGATAATTATCTTTTTTATTTATTTTTTTGTGGGGGAGCACACCCAGTGAAGCTCAAGGGTTACTCCTGGCTATGAGCTCAGAAATAGCTCCTGGCTTGGGGAGCCATATGAGACCTTGGAGGATCAAACCACGGTCTGTCCTGGGTTAGCAAGTGCAAGGCAAACACCTTACCACCTACATTACTGCTATGACCTAATAATCATCTTAATCATGTTAATTCAGATCATTGGACATAGCTTATGTCATTCAAAATATTAGGTACCACGTAGGCCCGTTCCTGGAACCTTCCATATTGATAATACCTTTTCTTGAAACTATAATTCTAACTCTCTAACTATATCACTGTTCTCCCTACTAATAGAATAAATAGTGGTTATTGATATCACTGTGAATAAAATAGAGATGATATTTATATTTAAACAAAGACAATTATTTTAAGTTTACGTTCAGCCTAGAAGCAAGGAGTCACTGGAAAGGAGATTAGTTTTACTTGGCACATCGATTCTTATCTCCAGAAAATTTTACTTGGTAATTGCCCATCAAATTTATAGCAATATCTCTGGACCTATATTAATATATTGTTTTTATTGTGATTAAAAATGGATTCCTCCTAGTCTGTTTAAATTGTCTCCTTCTTACGCATGGCATATACATTTTTCTTAAAGCCTCCGTAATGAGGGATGCACTTAAAGAAATTACTAGAAAACGAAGTGCAAATGCCAATGCAAGCCTAATTTTTTTTAATGGCTATAACACATAAACAATAATAGTGTCAAGTCTTGGCTATAAACTTTCTATGTGAACATCCCAAGCTGTAATTTTTATGTTACAAAATTATACTGCTCTAATGACAGTATTTTGAATAGCAATCATGAATTGCTACTTTGCAACAGTGAAAAATGAACCTGTGCTAAACATGGCAATATGAAGGAGATCCAAAAACTCTGGTATCCTTAATGGCATAAAAATCTCTATGATATGATCTAATAAAAAATTAAATTTAATGAAATTGCTCTACTGTCAATTTTAGTTCTCTATGAAAAATTGGAAATTTTTCAGATTTGTTATTCATAGTGGCTTGAAGAAAGTGTCTTGTTTTTCATTGATCCAAGTTTAATAAATATATCCATCACATTAGTCCATCCATATCATTTTTCTGTGATTCTGATGCCTATGCAATTACTAAATGGGTTTCTCAACTTATTTTTTCTTCAGCAAAATGTGTTGGAATCTATAGTTTTTCCATTTAAAACATATTATTATGGCTTCCAAAATAGCATAGTCTCTTAGGATTTTGCCCTTTATTTCTGGCAATAATCTAATTGGATGGTTCCAGATGACTTTCTAAAGTCTTGAAAGTTGAAATGTCCCCAGACTCAAGCTTTTATTTAATTTTTCTTTTTTTGCCTGTTCACTATGAGTAATTCATTTACTCTAAAGAGTATATGCTAGTATATACTCACAACATTTAACATATCCCTAGCTTAGTGTATAATCTCAAACATCTACCATATCTTAGCCCTAAAACTCTAGAGCCCTGCATTTCTTTTTGAGTATTATGAACCTGTTTTAGATTGAATAGCAGGAAAGCTAATCTTGAAGTAAAGATTCAGTTGCCCACATATATTGAAAAGTCTTGGGGCTGGAGAGATAGTATGGAAGTAAGGCATTTGCCTTACATGCAGAAGATCGGTGGTTCGAATCCCGGCATCACATATGGTCCCCGAGCCTGCCAGAAGTGGTTTCTGAGCGTAGAGCCAGGAGTAGCCCCTGAGTGCTGCCATGTGTGACCCAAAAACAAAACAAAACAAAACAAAACAAAGTCTTGGGAGTAGATCTACCACTAAGAACAGAAAAATTCAGTGGTGAACTATGACAAATTGAAGTCCTAAGAGAAGTCTGCCATGTGGTCTTTAATTAAATTTAATTTAATTTAATTAATTTAACCCTGAATCTTTACCAAATGAAGTTCCTTGTTTAAAATTCAGGACCTCACAGCATCTCAAAATTGATAAAATAGATATACTTTGAACCTGATACTTATTTTCCTGATTATGGAAATGTGCAAGTATTTGTACACTTTTAACAGCAAGTCACAATCTCATTTGTGAAACATTTCAAGTCCAAACCTAATTTGAACTTTCTCTTTCTCTTCATTTTACTCTCATTTATTATTTCAAAAGGCTGATTGTTTTTAAAATATTTACAAAATGATACCATTTCTCATCATTAGTTCTGCTTTTATTTTGCTCTTTTCCATTATAAACTGCCTAGATTTTTGTAGTAGCTTTTTATTTATGTGAGTCAGTTCCTCATGCTGCTAGCATATCATTAAAAAATAAATCCTAAATTACAAATCTTAAGTATAAATGTTTATCCAAAAAGATTTAGCCGACCTGATCATAATTATTTGTCTTTTCAAATGATCTATTAGTATGTTTTATGAATAAAAGGTATTGGAGTGGTGGATAGATAATTCAAAATAATGCAATTAAAATTTTAGTGGTGCTTTAACTACAGAATAGTCAACAATATTGACTGTGGTCACAAGACTAATAAAGTATAATATGATGTCTTTATTTTTAATAACGATGCCAGGTGACTTACATGAAGTGGGAAGGGGAGAAGCAGCAGGAGAAGGGAATATGCTTCTTGCAAAATATTAACCTCTGCCACACAGGAGAACTGTGGGCCTTGTTCTGGCAAGGACAGTAAAGTCAGACCTAAACCTTACCCAGGTCTTCATTTGTCTTTTGCTTTTCTTCACACAAAATATTTTCTCAAGGAGACAGCAGTGAAATAAAAACAGATTTTATTTGGAGATACTGTGGAAGAGGAGAGAGAGAGAGAGATGAGAGTAAAGCACTCAAATGAGAGATTGAGTTTCTCTAAAGGTGAAAGGAGCCCTGGTACACACAAACCAGCCCCAAAGTAAGAAAGTCTAAATTCAAGAAGGGAGAGCTTGGATGCCAAGTACCAGACAACACATGCTCAAACCTTCTTTGTTCTAAGTTAACTTTTATAGGGGTTTTCCTACTTGTCCCACATGGGGCTTTCAACTTAGGATAGAAAGCCCTGTATAATGTGGGTTATAGGTAAGACTTATCAATGATGAAATAATTTCTCCAATTCCTGGCATGTGTTTTTTTATTATATCTTAGGAATTCAGTGCCTGCCTGAATACATGCCTTCTTCAATACGGTCTTACCTAAGAGGTGATTTTAAATAGCAATCAATCCATAGTTGATATAACAGGTTAAAAATTTAATGTTTAATGTGTGCCCCACCCCACCCTCTGTGAGCACCTTGCACTTCAGTGGGTGAGAGAAGGGGCATCCAATCAATCTTACCGGAAGCACTGAGACTAGAGGGTTTGGAGGAAAGAGAAGGCCTAGCTGCAGTGCCGCCCAGCCCAAAGCAAGGACACTCAGACACTGAAAGACTTCTGTCAAGGCAGTTCTGACTTTATTGAGTACGGCAGGGTTCATATAGGGTAAAGAGATGAGGGGCTAGTACAGTTGGTCAAGGCTCAGCCATAGGGGTAATTCATAAAAGGAGAATGTTAGTGAGTTTGTTAAACTTTAAAGGAAGAAAGGAGCTTTTTTGCTTACTAGATATTATAGGCTGATTACACATTTAAAGCAAGCATATGTGAGTCATTCCATTCCTACAATGGGAGGGAGATGTGCCCTAAAGTAAGAAAATAGACAACTTATTAGATGGAAATGCAGGCAAACGTGAGCCTTTTATTTACCGAGTTATTTTGTGTACATTTCTTCCAAACCCAAGCTCCCCTCCCTTGATGATACTTTGCTAGGCTGGGTTGTCAAGAAAGTATTTGGATTTGTTGATGTTCTTCTTTTGCTATTCATAGTGTGACTTTCCTTCCAGGCCCGGAGCCTCTTCTTGCAGGGGTCCTCAAACTTTTTAAACAGGGGTCCAGTTCACTGTCCCTCAGACCATTGGAGGCTCTGACTCTAGTAAAAACAAAACTTATGAACGAATTCTTACGCACACTGCATATATCTTATTTTGCAATGAAGAAACAAAACAGATACAAATACAATATGTGGCCCGCGGGCCATAGTTTGAGGACCACTGTTAGGGGGTCATCCATGCTCTCTTCCTAGAATTCTGCATTTCACTAGTTTTCAGTCTCCCCAAAGGGCCTGTTCCTCCAAAATCATTTGTATCTTATCTATGGGTGGCAAATATTCCAGACAGTTTTCCCCCAATAAACATTACCAGATACTTCCAAACCCATTTTATTCCCCACTCTACATAACCAGATTCCCTCACCCTTGCCAGACAGTCTCTCTGCCTACAAATCTTAAAACTTATATATTTTTAAATTATTGCTTCATTATGCCTTTTCTTATATCATGAACTACTGATTTTGTAAAACAAGAATTTTTTGTCCTATTTTACTAAAGTTTCCCAGTGTACCAAGAAACTTTTTTTCATAAACACCGTAGTATAAATGATCTTTTTAAAAAGGAATGACAGTGTCCCATATAGTTCCCCGTGCCTGCCAGGAGCTATTTCTAAGCAGACAGCCAGGAGTAACCCCTGAGCACCACCGGGTGTGGCCCAAAATCCAAAAACCAAAAAAAAAAAAATAAAAATAAAAAAATAAAGAATGACAGTAGCAGAAAGTTCCAATTTCTACTTAATGAATAACACAAGAGAAAAGTTCTCAAGTCAAAAGAAATAACATGATAAAAAAAATATGTCTAAACTTAGGTTGGTTCTGCCACCAAAAATAACCTTGTTAGCCAGGAGTAAGACATGAGCAGCATCAGCATAAGACTAAAAACTATATACTTGTTAGAAAAGTTCATAATTCTTAGCCCAGCTTGACAAGGGGTGCTTTTATTGTTTCATTGAGACTGGTTACTTTTCTTTATAATTAGATTAAATTAAATCAAGCTGCCTTTTTTTTTATTTTTAATTTAAGAAAGTACTATATTCAACTCTGTGTTTGGGAATGGAATACTTCTTGATGAACTATTTGGTAGCTACTGGTATTTTTAATAGCAGTAATCACCATTACCTTTAGTAAATTGATTATAAATGATTCACTGCTATTTTGTAAATAAACCTCAGACTTTATTGCATGCCTTGAAGCTACTTATTGTTTCACATACTGCCAGTTATTGTTGATTACAGCTTAAGTATTCAAATGTGCTTATTTCCCAAGGATTTTGATAAATAGAAGGGAATGGAAATAGTGTTTCTTAATAAACAGCTAGTAGGTGTTAGTTGTCTAGGGGAAATAACAGGAAATACAATTGATGCTGAGAAATTCCTTTCAGGTTTTCTTACTTACCTACCAGAAATTAGTTGATTAAAAACTAAGAAAACACTTTATTTTTATATCACAAAACAATGAATATTCTTGTACATTAGAATAACCTTTGTCTGGTGAAAAGTAATTTTTGACTTTCTCTTGATTTACAAAGTCTAATAGTCTTAAAAAGAAAACAAAACATTCGCTTTTGCAGTTTTATTGACCTTATGCATACAAAAGAAAAACATGTTTAAATCAAAATATATATCAGTGAATGTTAATGCTTTGGCAATGTTCTCTATCAATTAACTTGAAATAAAGTTACCTTAAATTTTATAAAAGCAAATTATAATTATTATTATTCTGCTTATATAACATATCTATCTATCTATAATATGCTGAGTAATTCTGAGGGACAAGTAATTTTTGCAAAGAAAATAATTTGAAGATTAATGCTTAAGTAGCAAATCATACTTTTTTTTTTTTTTTGGTTTTGGTTTTGGGTCACACCTGGTGGCACTCAGGGATTACTCCTGGCTATGTGCTCAGAAATTATTCCTGGTTTGGGGGACCTTATGGCTGGGGGATTGAACTGCAGTCCATCCTAGATTAGCACATGCAAGGCAAACACCCTACTGCTTGTGACACTGCTCTGGCCCCTGATTATACTTTTTATTATTAAAAATATATATTCCTAAATGTAATACTTCATATCTTTCCATTTTTATGCAACATATTAAAACATTCAAATTTTTATTTGATATTATAATTTTCTTTAACTCCTCATATACCAATGGAAATCAACTATTATAATTAATTATATATTTCTAAATAATAATGTATACTTTTTATAATTATGTTATTATATAAGTATATATGAATGTGAGTATGTTTGCATATTCACTTAAACTATATGTAAAAAGGTTTTAATTGTCATATAAGTGGAGATTAATTTTAATTTTTCAATTAAAATATTAGAGAGCTTAAAAGAAAAATAGAATAAGTGAGCATTACTAAAACATGTTTTTTCCTAATTCTTCACAAAACATTATCTCCTATATAGACAGAACACAAATGATACACACAGGAAGTGATTTGATATGCTACCACAATTCAACGCTTTGCTTTTTTTGTTTGTTTTGACTTTTGGGCCATAGCTAGTGATGCTCAGGGGTTACTCCTGACTCCAGGCTCAGAAACCATTCCATGCAAGTTTGGGGGACAATATGGGATGCAAGGGATCAAACTCAGGTCAGCTGAGTGCAAGGCAAATTCCCTACCTGTTGTGCTTATTGCTCTGGTCCGACTCCTAAAGGCTTATCATTGTTCAACTTTGCCAGTTTTTTACGGAATGTATTTTCCTATCATTGCTTAAAAAGTAATTTTTAATACTGCCCAGAAGAGTTAGTTTCCTGCTGTGTTGCATTGGTAAGTGAAATTAAGGTCAACAGAGGCCCTAGGGGTCTCTGGAAAAACTATTACCAGCACCTTTAATAATGCAGGTTACCTAGAATTAAGCACAGTATTAGAAACAACATTTTTCTTTTTCTTTTTTCTTATTTTAGAGAAATCTATTGTAAGTCAGGGTGCAAGCATCTAGAGGTGAGGTCACATGAAGTGAGCACCTCTACTTCAGGTGAGAACATTATCATTCATCCTTTATGTTCAGGAATTTTTCCATTCCTTAGCTCAGGATATGTTTTGCCCCCATTTACATTAGAATTTACTGGTGTGTAAATTCTCCATACATTTGTAAATAAATGTGTTTTTAACTTCCATCAAATTGTACATATTTTAGTGATATCACTCAAATGATGCTTTATTTATCCCATTAGATCCTATCAGATAATATAGAATCTACATGTATCCCATTAAAGGGAACTCTACTAATGATGCCTTGAACAAAATTGTATTTAGATTTAGGTTACCCATATAGCTTTTGTTAGTTTCAAACTACTTTAAAATTATTGTTTATTGACTAAAATATTAATATCCATTCTAAATTGACTTTTCTGATTACATCATTTGTGCTACATTGACCTGTTGCTTCTACTATGAAAAACATTTATTCTATTATTTACTGATATCAGTAACAATACATGGAACTCTATTTTCTGAGGCAACACATGTATAATAAATAATAATAATGCCTGTATTGTTTTTGAGCTTGGAAATGCAGGGGTGTACTTCAAATAAAAAACTAAATTATATCATAGGTTATAATTATAGAAGAAAATAGAGTTCCATATATTGTTACTGATATCAGTAAATAATAGAATAAATGTTTTTCATAGTAGAAGCAACAGTAGCATTGATGAGATGAATAATTCAAAAAGTATTCTGTGGATATTTTGTTTGGTTGGTTGTTTTGGTTTTGGGGCCACAACCAGTGATGCTTAGTGGTTACTTCTGGCTCTCACTCAGAAATCACTCCTGGCAGGCAAAGGAGACCCTATGGGATGCCAGGGATCAAACCTGGGTCTTCGCGTGCAAGCCAAATACCCTACCTTCTGTGCTATTGCTCCAGCTTTAAAATTGTGTGTTTTTTTTTTAATATTTTACACCTTCTTTTTGGTGGTAGTAGATGATCAGTGGTTATTACTAACTGTGCTCAGTCATGTCACCAGTGTTCAAGAGATTTTATGTTGAGATTCCAACTGGGATCAATTATATGCAAAATAAGTGCTTTACTTGCTATACTATCTCTCCACTTTCTCCCTATTTGTCTTTAAAAATGTAGTTTTCTGACATGGAATGATGTCTCTAACAGATTCCGATAATATTGTCAGCAATTTCTCTAAAAAAAAGCCTGCTTCCTTTAACTGGGAAATAAGCACTTAATAATAAAAATCGAATTGTTAGGGGCAGGAGCGGTGGCACTGAGTGGTAAGGCATCTGCCTTGCTGGCGCTAGCCTACGACGGACCATGGTTCAATTCCCCGGAGTCCCATATTGTTCCCCAAACCAGGAGCGATTTCTGAGCACATAGTCAAGAGTAACTACTGAGCGTCACAGAGTGTGGTCAAAAAACAAAAAAAAAAACAAAACAAAACAAAAAAAAATCTAATTGTATAGTCTTTTCAATGCTAGTGAATATCTCTTAAATGATAAAAATAAAGCAACATATGTCTGAGTATTTGAATGCATATATTTATTTTTATATATTACATATGTGCAAGTGAGATACACATGCCTTTGAAAATAAATTGATATTTTCATATGCTTTTCTTAAATGCTCTAAAATTATAGCATACTTAAATTATAAATAAGAATATTGGGGGTCGGGCGGTGGCGCTAAAGGTAAGGTGCCTGCCTTGCCTGCGCTAGCCTTGGACGGTTCGATCCCCCGGTGTCCCATATGGTCCCCCAAGCCAGGAGCAACTTCTGAGCACATAGCCAGGAGTAACCCCTGAGCGTTACCGGGTGTGGCCCCCCCCAAAAAAAACCAAAAAAAAAAGGAATATTGAATTTGTAATTTACACTGATAATATTTTTACAGTGGGATATCAGATTCTTACCCTTTCAGTATATTTATGCTTTTCAATAAATACCTTCTAAGCTATATCCTGATGCTGACCTCAACCACTTCTTATGCCTCCTCTTCATGCATTAATAGCACCGGACTGATTAATTTTTCACCACTCAAAACACATTCATTCTGGTTATCGTAGTGTCTTGACAGTGTCATTGAGATTGACAACCCATTAGGACCTTACCCCCAAGTACATAATACTTCAGCAACAACCATATAAATACCCTTCTTAACCTCTTGGTACTTTCAAAATACAGCACCCCTCCTCTTGCTGCCTAGAGCGATCTGCTCACATCAACATACTTATTTCCTCTGGTCCTGTATCCCGGTGCACCTGTATGTGGTAATCCACTTTGTTCCACTTTGATTTAGATGTTACCTGACAAACTTCTATGACAACAAATTCCAAGAGATGCTCTTCTTTCACCATTCACCTACTTAGACTCATGACTTTCCACTACATCTAAATCTAGGTGAATTAATCTTCTCATGCTGCTTAATCTTACTCCCTTTAATTAAACTGTGACTGACCCCTGCATAAAATAAAGCACTTTCACAGTATTTTTCAATAATCCAAAGAAAGTTCGAATGCACAGATAGAAGATATCAGAGGAGCTTGTGAAAATGTACTATAACGCCATCTATAAAATGGTATTAGAACTAGTGATCACCAGCTGAGAACAGGGATGAGGAAAGAGTTGGAAATATAAAAAAAAAAAAAAAAAAAAAAAGAATTCCTAGCACAGGGAAATGGAGAATGAATATTTTAGAAAAATATGATCTACCATATTGTTACAGAAAAATTTGAGAACATTTTCATTTGTATCGGTTTAATTGCTTCTGCTGTGTACCCATAATTGACATGGATTATCAAAAAAAACGCTAATTTAATTTCACACCTAAGATGATCCATAATAGAAGAAACCTAAAAAATAATTAAATGACTTTGTTTCTATGGTTATTTAAGTCTGTGAAGAATAGACCGGAAAAACACATTTTTGAAAATTTTGGGTTAGGGAAGTAATTTAGTAATTTAAGCAAGACTTGTTTACTATGCCTCCACTCGTATCTCCAATGATTAGTGTTTTACTCTGAGTTAAATTAGACAGGCATGTTAGAATGTAAATTTAGAATTAACTGCTATTTTGTTTAGACACAAAGACCTCGATGACAGTCTTTTTTTTTTTTTTTTTTTTTTTGGTTTTTGGGCCACGCCCGGCAGTGCTCAGGGGTCATTCCTGCTGTCTGCTCAGAAATAGCTCCTGGCAGGCACAGGGGACCTCGAAGACAGTCTTAAGCTGCAGAGGAAAAGGACTAGGCCCAGACTGCCCAGGACAGGGACCAAATGGGCCCAGAAAAACAGCCAGTTTCAGAAATCTCATGGGCATATACCAGGATGATTATAAACTAATGAATAAAAGAAATAATCTATTTGCTCCCGGGGAACTAGTGTCCAGGAACCTGTAGGATTCCAAAGGCAATGCAGGCAATAAACTCTATAGTGGGCATCCAAATTCATACCCCTACTTCTAAGCTAATATTCCGTTTACATCCTGCTTGCAACTGCCATAAAAGTCCTAATTAGATCCAACCAATCGCCTAGTGTCCTATAAGCAACGATATGTGTAGCCAATCCCAGCAACAGTCACTCTGCCCGTTCTAAAATTCTTTCAACTGGGTATAAAAGTAAGACTGTAAGTTGGGTCACGGTCACCATTAGTAAGAAGGGTGTCCCCAGCATGCTGGAATAAATTCCTTTGCTTTTTTTGTATTGCTGTGATGTCTTCCGTTCTTTATGGGACAAATCTTGAGTCCAGAGCTATCATGTGCAGGGAGGGCTCAGTTCACAGAAAATGTCAGTGCTTTCAGTTCTCACAGCGATGAGCATCAGAGACAATTTCTACTTTCAAGAAAAAAAGAAATTTAATTTATTAGTTACTTATTAACTCTCTTTGTTTAAAATAATCAGATGTAAAATATTTTTGGACCACATGAGAAGCCTGGGGATTGAACTACAGTCCATCCTACGTTAGGGTGTGCAAGGCAAACGCCCTACCACCTGTGTCACTGCTCCAGCCCTAATCAGATGTTAACTTTAAGACAACTCAGTGTAGACTGAACTGGACATGAGAGTAGAGAGAATGAAATTTTCTTGATCTGCCTATGTATTACTGTGGCATTGTTGACTAGCTGACTTATAGAGAAGTTATAATTTTATATTATCATATTCATTTAAAAAAGTTTAATTAATCACATTTTAAATGGATTTAATTGAGACCAGAGCAATAGTAAGTAGGTATAGTTCTTGCCTTATAGGTGAAAAATCTCAGTTTGATTTTCCTGCACCTCATTTCGTTAGGTTATATCTTATTTTACCTAAAACAAAGATCATATGTGGTTCCTTTGTATGTTTGTTTACAACTTGGATTTACCTCATAACAGAGGTTGTCTTACTTGTAAACCTGGGTAGGACTGGCTTAGGATAGTCTGAGCTATCTGTTTCTACTGCTCCACCCAGTGGCAGTCTCTGTACTCAATAAAAAATGGTAGTTCTGGCATGCAGCTTGCTTTCTACATGAGGTAGAAGATGACCAGATCACACATATTTCACACTCAGCCTGGTTTGGATTATTTCATGCAAGACCTTGATTCAGATTCATTCACCTGGGATTGGAGATACAGATAGGGTGCTTTTATAACACTTGGTCTCATGAGCCCCATAAAGAACAATCCCAGAGTTCAGAGCCATGAGCCAGCACTTAGTACTGTCAGGTGAGACCCCAAAACACATTCCCAAAAGTGGTTTATTTCAAAATGAATATTCTTATCAAATCAAAAGTCACAAAATATCACTGCTTTATAGAGAACTCTGCATTAGTTAATGTTGCAATATATTCATAAATACTAATATTTTGTTTAAAAATCAAGAAGTATAATGCCAGTAGAATGCATACTCATTTTTGAATGAATACTGCTACACTGATAGTCTCACTGCTTGCTTGCAAGTAATTTATAACATAAATCTGAACTTGTTTGCCTGAGAAGAGAAAAGATTATCTAAATTTGTTGAGTTTTACTAACTTTATGATCCCTAAGGACAGGTACTTTGTCTTAATGTCCTGTGAAATGTATAGAACCATACTGTGCTCATAAAGTGCACTCTACCAGATGAAATTTGATAGCTATGATCATCTTCAACACTAAAATCAGGAATATCGGTTAGAAAAGATAATGTGTTTTTTTTAATCTTATTTTCCAGTGTATAAACACATTACTCATTAAATAAATTCTTTGTGTCCCCATTTTTGTTTCTGCAAGCGGGGTGACCCAAATCCTAGGCAATGAGCAATTTTGTTTAGTAGACTCAAAAGAGCAAATATTTTTATCCTCAAATTATTCCTTAATAATCAAGAACAATTTTTGTTTGTTTTTTGGGGTCACACCCGGTAGTGCTCAGGGGTTACTCCTGGCTCTACGCTCAGAAATCACCCCTGGCAGTCCGGGGGGACTATTTGGGATGCCGGATTAGAACCACCATCCTTCTGCATGAAAGACAAATGCCCTACCTTCATGCTATCTCTCTGGCCCCCCAAAATTTTTCATGTAAACATAGCTTTTCTTAGTTAATTAGGTATTTACATATGTTCAATAACTCAGTGACATGCATTCATTGCTTGCTAGTTATCTAAAATAAAAACAATCAATGAATGTGAGACATTTAACTTTAGGCTATTTGGCTAAAGAAAATAAAATAGAAACATGATATCTTGATAAACATCATTTTAAAATGGGAATTAGTTTCATATTTATTCTTCTGTAGTATTGCTGGGTATATTTCTACCTCATGGCCATTTTACTCTCTGTGTCATTATAGTTTGAAATGCCCTGTATGACACTTTTCTCTTTCATCTATTATGTATTTGCCTTTTTTTTTTACCATTGTTCCAATCACCTGAACTTAAGTACAAATTTTCACAATGTCTTCTCTATACGTCATTCTTTTATGTTTTTAATCACTTATAAGCATCTGAACTATCTATTTTATTTCATTATATTTAGCCTATTTGCTACTATAATACCACCAGCACAAAGTGATAATTGTTTTTATTTATTTATTTATTTATTTATTTATTTATTTATTTATTTATTTATTTACTCCCAGACATTTCTCAGGATTATTCTTGACTCTGAGATCAGTAATCATTCTTCAGAGGTTCAACTGGGACCCTAGGGTTAACAAACCTGCCTGGCTACATGCAAGGCAAATGCCCTACCTACTCTACTAGTACTCTTGTTCCCAAAAGTAAGAAAAATTTTAATTGGGAAGTTGACTATTGAAAACTTCATATTTAACAGAGTCTAATGTTTAATAATTATTTTCTAAAATAATAGAGAATACTCTGAATGCTATTACTATTTTATTTTACAATGTGTGGCTTAGAGACATTGGTATAACCAGGAAAATATCCAAGTGGTAGGCATTTCAACTTACCCATTAAACTATATATGTATATATGTATATATGTATATATGTATATATGTATATATATATATATATATGTGTGTATAAGTATATATTATTTTTTATTTAAACCACTGTGATTTACAAAGTTTTCATAGTTAGGTTTCAGACATGCAGTGTTTCAGGGTCAATTCTATCACCAGTAGGATCCTACCACCAAGCTCTTCCCACTAATGTTCAGAGTGCATTCCATTCCCCCATTCCCTACTCTTCTACCTTCTGCCTTCCAGCATAACAAGCCCATTTTAAATTTTGGTTGTAAAATTTTGGGTCTCATGTTCTCATTGTTGTTGACTCTAGCTTGCAAATTTAATTTTGTCCTTTCTTAATATCACTATTGAATTGAGATCTTTCGTTCCCAGCTTTTCATATTTGTGTTAAACTATCTATTTTTAAGTTCAGTCATTATACTGTTTTCACATCTGGAATAGATTGCTGAGGTTGAAGTGATTTATAATAAAATAAGACAAAGTAACTGTGTTTGTATAAGGGTGAATGATTTTTGTTAAATATTGAAAATATTAGACAAGTACACACTCATTTTTTTAAAGAACAAGATGGTTATAATATTTTGAGGCTTAAAGGAAAATATCTATAATTATGTCTATATTTTACTTAAGCAAATTGTAGAGAACTTTAATTAGAAGAATGATAGAGAATATAAAAATTAAAGTATTTCCTATTTCTCATTTATATGTCATTATTGTGGTCATATATATACTTTTACTTTTGGAAGAAAGGATGCATCATAATATTGTTCTGGAGTCAAGTGACTTTTTTTAGAGATACCTGGCCAACCAGGTGAGGGTTTAAAAAGTAATACTGCTTGAGACATTTTTTTTTTATTTTTATTGTGGCCAAAGTGAATTACAAATCGTTCACATGATATTTAAGGTACATAGTGACAATAAATGAGGGGCAATCCCACCACCTATGTTGTCCTCTCTCCACCCCTGTTCCCAGCATGCATCCATATCTTCCTCCTTTACCCCCCAGAATGCTAGTATAACTGGTTTGCACTTACATTTACAGCTTGTTGTAGATTGGGTATTGATACTGTTGTCGTTGACTTTGGGTTTGGGGTTCAAGTATGATCATTTATTATTTCCACTAAAAGTGAGACATGTTTTGATAGAAACTACCAAGATCACTGGTGTTATGAGTCATGGGATGTTAGGGATCCAGACAGGTAGCATCATGCAAGTCATATGCCTAATTCTTATGCTGTCTATCTAGCTCCATACTGCAAATCTTAAATGATATAGTATATGAAAAATAAGAAGATACTTTTAAACTTACACTTAGTAGTATTAATATATTTAAATCTCAGATTACACAGTTCTGTGTTCCATATAAATTTATAACTGTCAGAAAGGCTGGTTTCACTATTATAAATATAAAAACTTAAAAATGTTTTTTGGACATGCATATGCACAAGATTAAATCTTAACACGGCATGAATCATTGTTTCTGCTGCTTCTCTCAATAATTTCTTTTAGGCTTGATTTCTCCCCTTTAAGCATTGGCAAATAGAGATATATGGCATTTATACAAGTATTAAGACATGTATTGGATAGATTTAGGACTCTAATCCAAAAAGTACCCATTTCCCCTTGCTTCATTGACTGAAAAATGATGAATACTTCTTAATTACTGCACAGACCCTGAAAGAACAACAAAGGGTTGACTAAGAGGATAAAAGGGGGAAAATGACAATCAAATAAGGATTTATTTTTAAATCCTGTGTCTTTAAAGTTTTCAGTATGGCACAACCTCAAATAACAATGAAATAGACAAATTATTGGCTTTCAAAATCCTTCAAAACCTGAGGTATTTAAGTGGTCAAACATTCTGAAGAAATATTGAAAGGTACCTAAGGGATTGAAAGTAATTAACTCAGCTGAAAAGAAAAGGATTGAAAATACTCTAAAAATTCATTTCTATTAGTATAAAAATTCATGAAATAGAGTGTATATATTAAATGATGTAACATATTAGAATTTAACTGCTATATTAGAAGAGAGTGCAATAAGCATTAGATTATTTTATACATCTTATTCCAGAATCTATTTCTCCTGGTATTTTTGAGGACACAAAACAAAACTATCTCGGAAACAGCAATAACATACAAATGCACATAAGTAACTGATCATATATATGACAATGACTTGGCAAAATTCCTAATGCAAAAAAATGGTCCCAATTACTAATTGTGAGCAATTAAATGTAAAAATGAAGTAACCAGAAATATAATTGTATGTGCTCTCAAAAATTTAACTGTGCATTATTACTTAAATTATTGTTTTTTAATTTTTTGATAAAGAAATGAAAACAAGGTGATCGAGCATATTGAAGAATAGCTTATCAAATTTCATGGTTATGCTTAAAATTATTTTGCTTTTTCTTCTCTACTCAAACTTTCATTTCTATTCATTGAATGCAAGTTAAAATTGTATGTTTAAATAAAATATTAAAACTAGATAACTTACGATTCATTATATTTTATTATTTTATTTTACTCCAAATTACTTTTGTATAAGTGTGTAATGATGCACTATAGATTTTTCTAAAAGAAACAAAAACTTTAGTTAAAAAATGTTGTTTCAAATTGCTAAATTCAAAATAGTCTTGAAGTGGTGATGGGGAGATAGTACAGTAGTTATCTGACTACGTTTCCATGATGAACCCAGCTTCAATTTTAGCAACCCATATGATCCTTGAGCACAACACCAAGGGATGAATTCTTGAATGCAGAAGGATTAGTGATCCCTGTGCATTATCAGGTGTGAACCTAAGACAAATATTGTCTGAAGGTCTAGGTAATTATGAATACCTCTGTAATGAAAAGAAGGTAAGATATAATATAAAGTTAACATTTGGGGGCTATTAATGGTGAATGCCAAGAAGAATTTCTGAATCAGATAGAAACTATTATTGAAGTGGGTGGGCCATTTGATTAAACTTAGCTGGACTCAGGACCTTCTCCTGGCTCTGTGTATAGGGGTCACTTTTAGATATATTGGGGAACTACATGTGAATCAGACTGCCATTGACTGTATATACCTTACCTTAAATGTATGCCAAGTGCCTTACCTTTTGTAGTATGTCTTGCATTCTCAATTTTTTTTTATTTTTTGAGAATTCTTCATACTGTTTTCTATGAAGGATGACACAAATGACATTCCCATTAACAGTGAATTGAATCAGGACTTGTTTTTTTTTCCCCCGGGCCTCCAATAGCACTGGTTGTTTCTGATCATTTTTGATGTCTCTCAGTCTGGTGTAAGGTCATATTTTATAGTTGTTTTAATTTTCATTTTTCCTGGTGATTAGTTTTGAAAAATACTTACCATCTATCTGCATTTTATCTATTAACCATCAGAATGTCTTTTTTTACTGATGTAATTACAGTTATCCCCCTACTTATACTGTGCTATAAAGGACCTGTGGGCATTGCTTAATGATTGCATACTATTTTCTCTCTGAAGGCAACTGATCGAGAAGGGGATCCAATAACATATGCCATTGAGAATGGAGATCCTCAAAGAGTTTTTAATCTTTCAGAAACGTGAGTGAAAAATGATTTCTAAATTGATTTATTTTTACTCTTTAATAGGTTAAACAATATTCTTGCAGCAAGGAAACAAACTTTTAATCAGGCTTTCAGTTGTTTGCCGTTCATTTTACTATTTTTTCATGAATGTTAATGAGAGCTAGGGGGGAGACTAGATAATTTCGAATCCAGAAAACTTACTCAGGAGACCATTTATTTGTTTTGCACATTTTCTCTAGGTAAAATCCACTGAGGTGAAACATTTCATTCCCTGGCATAACTTGGGATTAATTATACCTCTTTAAACTTGTCAGTTAGTCATAATAACAAGAGTTCTCTGCAACAAATAACTTGGCACTAAATTGTTTATTTATGGGGAATATTGTAGAGCAAAATAGAATTCAAAACTCATTTATGTTATCATAAAAAATCATCCTTGAATATTGATATTTGTATATTCTAACATTTCTAAAATTCCACTCCCAAGTTACATCATTGAGGTCTTTATGACTATTATTATACACACATCTTTTAATATAGCAGAGATATTGTTCATAACTATTGAGGTGGCTGTGAATGGGCATTCAAGAAAAATAAGGTTTCCAGTAAGAATGTTTGATTCTCTGACCAAGCAAAAATCTTTTTGCTACCAGGAATGGTTGTTAGCACTCTGACATTTTCTCTGTGGTCTAAATGGTTTTGAACTCTAAAAAAATGAAAGCATCATCTTGACACAAGGTTATGAGGCAACAGAAATTGACAAATGTGCTAGACAATACACCTTAGAGAATCTGAAATTTCAACATTAAGTGGGTGTTTCAGCCATAATTTACTATAGACTGGAAACTATCTTTCCCAAAGTGTTAGGGTTTAATATTAAATTTCCATTAAAATAATGAAAAGACTGAAAGTTTTAATATCTTCAAATCCTAAATTAGTGAAAACTTACAATCCTCTACAAAAATTTTCTTTTCAAAAGAGACATTTTTATGATTAGCTAGTGAGTGTTGAATGTGCATAGAAACATAAATCACTAGAATACACTTAATATTTTAGAAATTACCTCACATATATGTAGTCTTGATTTTCTAAAGAGGGCCAGGTCAGAATCATCACTAAACAAAGTGCACTAAAGAGATAAAGCTTGGACAAACTATAAAAGAATAAATTTGCATCTCTTCCTGACATTATTTTGGCTTCAGAAAATGTATAAAAAATGCAGGACTAAATCTATATTGTTTAGATTGTTCTCTTTGGTGTGACACTAACAACAAAAGTGATTAATAATGACATTTACTTGTATTTTATCAGATTAAAAAATATAAGTGTGCTTCAAATGATACCCTCACGGAAATAAAAGACAATTTATAGATGAAATAAACTATAACAATATATGTGATATAAAATATAATAACAATTAGGACAGGACAAAAATATACAAAAATAGTTAAATAAAAATAGGCAAAAATTCGAGTAGATATTACTTGAAAAAAGACAAATGAATGGCAAGAAGCACTTAGAATTGTGTGCAAGAGGTAAATAAAGTGGGCAGAAAAATAAAAAAAATATATGCAAGATTACTAGTCAATTGGAAAATTCAAATTAACCTATGAAGATATACTTATTCCAATTTAATTAGAATGGTAAGGATGCAGAAAAGGAAGCCAGTATGTTTGAGATCATGTGATAATATGATCCCTAAATTTCTTTTTTATGTGCATTAAAATACTTATCAATACTTAAAATACTTATTTATTAAACACACATTCTCTAAATATTACATGAATAATGAGTAACCTCCAAATTTCACCTATGCTCTTCAAGAGAAATAAAATGATTTAGTATACAAAATATCACAAAATTGCTCATCACAATATAATATAAACAATATGATAAAATAAAAAATGAAGCAATACAAATGATAATCAGTCACAAATCCAGTCCAAATTCAATCAATATATTAAGAAACAAAGCAATTCAAATATTCACCTGCATATAAATAGATTCACTCTATACCTAAAAATGGAATATTATTTTCAATGAAAAACTATGATTTTCTGAAATATGGTAAACATGGATCAGTCTTGAAATTATAATGCTAAATTAAGGACATTATTTGCAAGAGATCCACATTAAATAATTCTGTTTTCATGAGGTGTCCAGAATAAGCAAGTATCTAAGAGACAATAAATTAGACTATTAATTTACCCTAGGTGGACATGATTAGTATGATAAAGAATCGGGGGTCATGGCTAAAAAACACAATGAAGAAATTGTTCTAAAATTAATATGGTAGTGTTTAAGCTATTTTTAAAATAGAATAAGATGACTTTAAGTATATTCTTGAAATAAATGCATTTTGTCATATGTAAACTACATATGAATCTATTTAAAAAGGCAATTTGTCAGCCATTAGCTTTCTCTTACACAGGAAACTAATTTTTTATTTTGACAAGATTTTCCTTTGCTTATTTTTTATTTCCCTATTTTTTTCAGTTATAAAGGATTTTATGTTTGTTAGTTGTTGAATCTTTTTACCAAAGAAAACCTCCATCTACTGCATTCTCAATTTTCTTTTGAAACTAAAGATCTGGGCAACAGTAGTGTGATCTATATCTTGGTAACATTAATCTTTCCCTAAATTTAACTCTCTTAAAATTATTTTTATTTTACAATTATGATTAAGTTTTGTAATTATATATTTAGCTGTCAGGTCGATTTGGAGTAAGAAGGAGGTGTGTAGGAAGATTATATTGTACCTTTTGATGATTTTCCATTCAGAATTCTCTATACTGGGTCCATTGTCTTCTAGTCTTTGAAGTTTTCTTTTGGCTTCCTCATTGCCATTGTATTTAGAGTTTACATTAGCACTTTATTTCAACTCATTTGAGATCAGGAAGTAATTTATGGAGTCTGAAAATGTGTTTCACTTCCTGGAATGGTTTAATAATTCATATAATTCAGTTATTATTTAAAAATAATAGAATAAATATGCTATTCTAGCATATCAGATTTAAATTTATATTTTATATTTTTATTTTATAGTCTATGCCAAAAGTATAGACATTTATTTTTGCTTTCAGCATTACAATGTTTTATGCATTGATGCCAAATTTTACAATAAGTGTTATAACAGCATCTTTGTTTTAACTTTTTTATTAAAATAAAATTCTTCAAACATTCATGTAATGAATTAAAACATTAATAGTAAATAATCACTTCAATGGCAGTGTGGATTTAATGAGAAGTGATCTATTTATATAGGAATTGCTTTACTATTTTCTACCAAATAACAGAAAAAAATGATAATTTTTAGAAGCCAAATTTAAAAGCTAGAAGATTGGTGTAAAAGTAAACAATTCTACTATGTTTATATATAATTTTTATACATCATTTAAGCATTGTTGAGCACCATTTTTATCTTATACAAGTAAGCACATTATTCAAAAAAACATGAATTTTTCAAATACAGCATGGGATATATAGGTCTCAAGTTACGGAAAGTCTTTTCAGGATGTATAATATTACATATATACTATATTATGTATTAAATAAGTATTATATAGTACTGATATATGATATTATTTTATAATTATATTTATATTTATAATATATAAATCTATATATCATATAATTCAATTGAGATGAGATGCACAGATTTAAATATTTTTAAATTGATGCATATGTGGCATATAGAATTGGTTCGACATTTTGTATAATTAAAATACTTCTAATATGGCTTTATTATATCAAAAGAAAAGAAACCCAATAAGGGATTTATTTATATGTGCCCATTCCCTAAAATATTCCCTATTGAATTGTCCCTTCTAAAACTTTAGCACTCAATGTCTTATTTTCTGTTTGAATGTCATTTTAAAATGAGATTACTTGAACCATCTGTGATGTGGGAAATTGATCCAAACTTTATTGTTAAGAACTTCTCTGGGAATTAGTTTTTAGTTATTTTGACAAAACATTTAAAATGTACAAGAAGCAAAGTCATTCTTGTCTCTGCAATGCCATATGTTTAGAACTTTATAAAGTACATTTAAACAACAACAAAACAAGGCCAGTGAAGTAAATTGTGATTCTGTATTGATTCACTGAGTCAACTCTGTACTCAACTCTATTATGTGAGTATGACTTGCTTAAATTCTATTAGAACAATAATAGCATGGTATTCAAATGAAAATATCTTATTAATCTCTCATAAAGAAAATAATTAAAGCCTTAATTAAAATACCATCAATGCTGTCAGGTTGCAAAGTTTTAAAACACAAAATAAAAAACGTGTTTTAAATAATAGCTTGTGACCAGAAGCAAATAGAAATAAATATAAAAAAGAAACAGTGAAAGGAAAAATGAGGTTTTATTCAAAGTTTATCTTATTACACATAGTTATATTAAACTCACTTCAATTAAATCAAACAAAGAATAATAATTGTTTAATGTGTTTGCAAATATGTTTTATATATTAAAAATAAATTAGGAAATGCTTAAAAGGGGATTTTCTTTAGATAAGTGCAAAATATTATGATTGATTTCCTCTTTTGAAAATATTACATTATTTACAAGAATGTATATAAGTAATAAAATATATAATCATTGATATTTATAAAACTTAAAACATTCCATCTCTATATTCTACAAATATTTTTATTGATTTTAAAATTAAAGAAGAAAAATATAAGTTCTAATTATGAGACATCAAAGATGGTATTTCAATTCTTTGCATTTTCACAATGGCTGATTATGTAATAATGAGTGAATGGTGAAAAGTGATAGAGATTACTCAAAGAATATAATTCATCAACTGAAAAGTTGATGAAACTACTAAGGATAATACTAAATTATGCATTTGAAATAATCACAAACAGAATAAATAGATTTCTTCATGGGATACATCAAAGATGACTTTTATATTTTCTTAGTGGCTGAAATAATACAACTCAAAGATCTGCAATATTTCATTTTCGTTAAGAAGATAAGCTTTAATAGCACATTTAATATTGGCAACATGAAAACATCTTAAATATTTATTAGCATCTTAAATACTTAAATACTTCAGTACAATTGCTGAATGGAGAAATAAATTATGAAAAGTAGTTCCACGATAATAGGAATACTCCCTATGACATATTATATCTTTGTATCTTACATTTTTATTTTTTTATACCTAGTACTGGGATTCTTACCTTAGGCAAAGCGCTGGACAGAGAAAGTACTGACCGCTATATCCTCATTGTCACAGCTACTGATGGCAGACCTGACGGGGTGAGTCCTACTTATAGGAAAATACCTTAAAACAGTATGAAATAAAGTGTGAAAAAATAATGACAACATATTGTAAAATTATTCTATAGTCATGAATTCTTGAATCAATACCTCTCTCACTATCTCTCTATGTATTTTAAGCTGGAATGTCTTAAAATTACTTGTCTTTAAAATTTGTTTTATCTAATGAGTTTTTTTAACTGCTCAACTGAAACTATACCCCCTTTATGATATTTGCACTTTATCCTGACAAGTCCTTTTTATTGTATTTTTTTAATGGAAACAAATAATTTTACTAAAGGAAGTTATTAATTCTAATAAAATTATGTAAATGTGGATATATAAGTATGCATATATACATATCTCTATCTCTACATATATGTAGAAAGAAAAAGAAAAATATAGAGACAAAAAGTGACAAAGAGAAACAGAAACGGAGAGACACAGAGACAAAGAGAGTTTGTATTGTAAAAAAAATGGATATAAGCAGCTCCAGAGTTTAGTTCTCTGAAGTAAAAGAAAGAGAAATCACACTCCACAAGCTATGATTCAAATGCTCAGGGCTACTTCTGAGCAAAATATGTCTTCTGGAGTATCTTTTTATTATATTTTCAGGAAAATTAAATTCCTATTTGTCTAATACATATCTAATTGTTTCAGCAATTACCATATACTCTAAAATGTCTTTTGGCAGTTTCATTATGTTAGAACCTATTTTGTTTAATATTACTTCTGTGTTAGCAAAAAGAAAAAAGAATTTGTAAATACATCTGAAAAAACTCAAGAAACCATTTGATTAATTGCATAGGTTACTTGTAAGATGTGCTAAAAATCCTGGTTGATATTTGTTATTTGGAATGGTTTATAAGCTTACATATTTAAGTTCTATTTTCTCCCATTTTTTTTCAAGTCTGTATTTTTCAAAAAATAAAATCACCATGATACACATGTTAACAATTCGTTGAAAGTTTGAGTTTTGGTCATACAATGAATGTTCCAGTATCATATCTTCTCCTGTGTTCATTTCTCTTTTTGTATTAGGCACCATGGTTTGCAACACTATTACTAAATATATATTATGCATATCATTTTATTTCCTTTCAATTTCTAGCTCTTGTTCAGAGAGATTCTTTCCAACTATTATTGCCATAGTGGTTTCTTCTTTATCTTAAATGCACTTCCCAACCATTCTTTCTATTGTCTCTGGATACAAGTAAGCATAATATTCAGGTGTTTAGTCATGGTAAGAATATTTGATTGAATTCTGTAAATTATCTGCCTATCATTCTTATTTTTAATTGTTGTAATATTTCAGGTGTTTTAAAGATAATTAGTTATAGATACATTTTCTGTAACAGGGTGAAGGTATTTTATTGATGAAAAAATCAGTTTTAAATATCATAAACATAGATATGAAGATTCTCCACCAAATTTAAGCTAAACTACCAAAAATATATCAAAATTGTTATACACTATGATTAAATGGGATTCATTCAAGGAATGCAAGGATAGTTCAATTTATGCAAATAAAATGATGACATAAAGCACATAAGCACATTTCTATTACTTTATAATACTATTTAACTCTGTGGAAAGTGATGCCTTCCAATTTTCTTCTCCCGAGTTTGCTTCCTTCAAAGCTAGTCTATCCTTGTTGAGTTTCAGCATGATTGACTTATCAAGGAGTGACAGGGCTATGTTGAAGTTTCCATTTATTATTATGTAGTTATTGATAATTTTCTGCAAATAAGTCAGCAATTTTTTAAGTATCTTTCTGGTTCCTCACTGGGTGCATATATGTTCAGTAGTGTAATTTCCTCCTTGATTTTTTCCTTGATTATTCAAAAATGTTCATCTCTATCTATTATAACATTTGTAAGCAGGTTGTTGTTACCAAGTCATCAAGATGTCATATAAACCAAGTAGGTGCCAGTGCAGCATTAAAACCTTCCCAGGTAGAAGATCAAATCTTGGAGCTGGTGCAGAAAAACATGCTGCTTCCATAGATGGGATCTAAGTTTCTGCTGTAAATCTTAAGGATTTCTCTTTGCATATAATTTCCCTTTTTGATTGTGCTGCTTTCAGTATTATATCTATCTATCTATCTATCTATCTATCTATCTATCTATCTATCTATCTATCTATCTATCTGCAGTACTCATAATTGTATTATGTGTGTTGGGGTGCTTTTCTTTGGATCTCTTTTAGTTGGTCATTTTCATGCATCCAGAATATGGTTGCATGCACTCTTTATTTCTGGGAATTACTCAGTAATGTTGTACGTGGCTGTTGATTCTTTATAGGATTTTACTCTCAGGGTCTCAGGGACCCCAATTATTCTTAGGCTGTTTTTATTGAGACTATCCCAGAATTCTATTGTCATCTTTTCACTTTCTTGGAGAATTTTTTCCCCAGCCTTTTCTGTTGTATGGAGGTGTTATGCAGTTCATCTTCTATATCAATGATATGATCCTTAGTGGCTGTTGCTCTGTTTGACGTTTCCCAGTGAGGTTTACATTTCACCTAAATGTTTTCAGCCTTGATATATCTGTTTGAAGTTTTCTCATTCCTACTCTCATATTCTCTTGAATTTTCTGGGCTGTTTATTCCATCATTTCTTTAAGTTTATTTAACATTCATAACATTTCCTATCTAAAGAACTAATCAGAAATGTTATGTAGGTGGCAGGTATTGGTTGATTTTCCAACTAGCTTCTTTAGTCACAAGGTGTGGTGGATTTCTGCATATTTTTCCCATTGTGAACGCTGATGTCTGAGATTTTATTAAGTGTTCCTTTTGTGTCAGAAATGAGCAACCACGGAGAGAAATAGAGTGGCAATACTCTTGCTGGTCTCATTCCAATGAGCTCAAGCTTGGGATTTTCCTATTTTAAGTCTCTTACTGCTGTCCTGGGAGCCACTAAACAGACATCCCCTTCTGCCCTATACAGTATTTTCAAATAATGCTTACTTACCTGAAAATGAATGCCTAGTTTATTTTTTGATACTTTATAATGTACTATTTTTACAGTAAAATGTAAATAAAGGTAGGAACAACAAAAATATTAATTTAATGTAAAAATGGGTAAATGTGAATATACACAAAAACTTGTATTGAAAAAGTAAAATAAAGATAAAATAACTTTATTAAAATAGTTTTCTAGAAAATACTTGGTATATTTTGGAAGAAAATATGTCCTTAATATCACCAATTGCTTTTTCCATCTAGTATTATTTTTGAGTACTTGATAATGTATAATATTTTAACTTTTATTTCCCTCTCTTTTGTATGGAAAGATAAAAATAGGATTAAAACTGAAAGCTTTACAGATATAGAGGTACCAGGCTGATCATTTCATTAATTTAAATATGTCAATTTTAATTTATTTTTAAAGACATCAACTGCAACAGTAAACATAGTGGTGACAGATGTCAATGACAACGCTCCAGTCTTTGATCCCTATCTACCTAGGAATCTCTCTGTGGTGGAGGAAGAAGCCAATGCCTTTGTGGGTCAAGTGAGGGTAAGTGAATTTTATCTACTTATATACAGAGATATCTATCCTACGTAATCTATTTAAATCTATTCAGGTATATCTTATAATAATAATTTTTAATTTTTTTATTTTGATTTTCGGGGAGAATGCTTAGGAGATCATTGTGTCCCCAAGTACTGTTTCATTGACCCAGAGATGCTACCCGAGATCCTCAGCAAGTCTGTTTTTTTTTTTTTATTCAATGAAAGAATCTCAGGACATGATGCTGCTCAGAAATTACATGAGTCATCCTACAGGTGCTCAAGGCCTCCAGAATTATACCTAGTAATATACAGTGGTCTCCAGATCTGTGACCATTGGTATGTAGTGTACATGTGATGCTAGGAATAAATGAACCCAGCTGCACTATCTTCCAATCCCATATATTTTATTTTTGAAAGAAAATTTAACCAATAAAAAGTATTAAATGATGGCATATTAGAATTATTTAAAGCAATAGGTCCAGTCACTTGACTAAAGGACAATTACCTTTATCATCAGTATGTCAGATACTCTTAGAGACATTTTTGCAGTATGCAAATTGTACATGTTTATTTAATTTTTGTGGTTTTTTTTTTTGCTGTTGTTTTAAAGCCATACCCAGCTATATTAGGACTTATTCCTCGATTTTTGCTCAGGTGCTACTCTTAGTTGGCTCAGAGCGCCATCATATAGAGTTGTAGGTTTCAAATCTGGGTTGGCTGCATGCAAGGTGACCATACTCCTATTGTAATATTTATCTGGACCATTTTTTTAAATTAATTTTATTGATTACTGATCTGGATTTTTATTGATCTGACTTTAACAACCTGTGTACAACTTAAACATGGGCCCATCTGAGGGTATATTTTGTTTAATGATGTCCTTTTCTGGATTTGTAAAAATATTACATTTTGGAGAATTGTGGAGTTGGATATTAATTGAAAATCACATTTACTCAAATACAAATATATGACTATAAATCCATTTGTATGAATATTGTTAGCATTTTTATCTATTCTGCATCTTATACTTTGCAAGCACATTTCGTTTTATTTTTTATTTTTTATTTTTTTTTATTGTGGTCTAAGTGAATTACAATTTTTCCCAGTAATTATTGAGGCACATAGTGACAATGAATGAGGGGCATTCCCACCACCAGTGTTGTCCTCCCTCCACCCCTGTTCCCAGCATGCATCCCACATTCTGTCCTTTACCCCCATAATGTTAGTGAAAATGCTCCCCACTTGTACAGTTTGTTGTAGATTTCATTGACTCTGGATTTGGTATTCATGTCTGGACAGTTTTTATTTCCACCAAATGAGCATTCGACTGTCTGGTCTGAGTACCATCACTAAGGGTGGGGGTTGGGGGAAGGCAAACAAAAAAGAGAAAAACTAGAAGTCCATCTAGGTGTTATAAATATCCATTTAAAAGAGGGAAGGGAAAGAAAAAAAGGCATAAAAACAAAACAAAAACAAAAAACAATGAGGGAATAACAACAAAATTACAAAAAAGTAATTAAAAAATCAACCAGAAACCAAAATCATTAGCTACGAAAAAAAAGAAAAAAAAACCAACAGACCAGCAACTTCTTTAAAAAAAGGATTGTTTTCTCTTCTTCTTCTTCTTCTTCTTCTTCTTCTTCTTCTTCTTCTTCTTCTTCTTCTTCTTCTTCTTCTTCTTCTTCCTCCTACTCCTCCTCCTCCTCCTCCTCTTCTTCTTTCTTCTTTTATTCTTCTTCCTTCTTTTCTCTTCTTCCTTATTTTCTTCTTTTCTTCTTCTTCCTTATTTTCTTCTTCTTTTCTTCTTCTTTCTTCTTCTTCTTCCTTATTTTCTTCTTCGTTTCTTCTCTTCTTTTCTTCTTCTTCCTTATTTTCTTCTTTTCTTCTCTTCTTTTCTTCTTCTTCTTCTTCTTCTTCTTTCTTCTTTTATTCTTCTTCCTTCTTTTCTCTTCTTCCTTATTTTCTTCTTTTCTTCTTCCTTATTTTCTTCTTCGTTTCTTCTTCTTTTCTTCTTCTTTCTTCTTCCTTATTTTCTTCTTTTCTTCTCTTCTTTTCTTCTTCTTCTTTTCTTCTTCTTCTTCTTCTTCTTCTTCCTCCTCCTCCTCCTCTTCTTCTTTCTTCTTTTATTCTTCTTCCTTCTTTTCTCTTCTTCCTTATTTTCTTCTTTTCTTCTTCTTCTTCCTTATTTTCTTCTTCTTTTCTTCTTCTTTCTTCTTCTTCCTTATTTTCTTCTTTTCTTCTCTTCTTTTCTTCTTCTTCATTTCTTCTTCTTCTTCTTCTTCTTCTTCCTCCTCCTCCTCCTCCTCCTCTTCTTCTTTCTTCTTTTATTCTTCTTCCTTCTTTTCTCTTCTTCCTTATTTTCTTCTTTTCTTCTTCTTCCTTATTTTCTTCTTCTTTTCTTTTTCTTTCTTCTTCTTCTTCCTTATTTTCTTCTTCGTTTCTTCTCTTCTTTTCTTCTTCTTCCTTATTTTCTTCTTTTCTTCTCTTCTTTTCTTCTTCTTCTTCTTCTTCTTCTTTCTTCTTTTATTCTTCTTCCTTCTTTTCTCTTCTTCCTTATTTTCTTCTTTTCTTCTTCCTTATTTTCTTCTTCGTTTCTTCTTCTTTTCTTCTTCTTTCTTCTTCTTCCTTATTTTCTTCTTTTCTTCTCTTCTTTTCTTCTTCTTCTTTTCTTCTTCTTCTTCTTCTTCTTCTTCTTCTTCCTCCTCCTCCTCCTCTTCTTCTTTCTTCTTTTATTCTTCTTCCTTCTTTTCTCTTCTTTCTTATTTTCTTCTTTTCTTCTTCCTTATTTTCTTCTTCTTTTCTTCTTCTTTCTTCTTCTTCTTCCTTATTTTCTTCTTTTCTTCTCTTCTTTTCTTCTTCTTCATCTTCTTCTTCTTCTTCTTCTTCTTCTTCTTCTTCTTCTTCTTCTTCTTCTTCTTCTTCTTCTTCTTCTTCTTCTTCTTCTTCTTCTTCTTCTTCTTCTTCTTCTTCTTCTTCTTCTTCTTCTTCTTCTGCATAGGCACGGTAAATATTGGGGAAATTACAGCGGAAATTCCCTTGGCCTAAGATACGGGGTTTCTCCACCCTTGAAGCATACTGCCATGGAAAACTATGGTGCCAGGAAACTTCCCACTCAGATGTGAGTGATGACATCCCTTTTCTGTATCTGGAGTTGCGTAGATCATAGGATGAGGGCTAGGAAAAAGTTTTTCTTTATGTTCCTAGTAGTTCTGTTCCATCACTACTGTAGTCTTCTGTAATTAGTGGTCTTGGATTTTGTACAGAACCTAGGACAGAGCTTAGGGTATAGTCTTTTAGCATAGTTCCAGAAGTTCTGCTCAGTAGCAGTTGTCCAATTTCGAACTCTGGAATTAGAGATCTTGGTTTTTGTACAAATACTAGGCTGAGACCTAGGCTAGGAACTTCCTCATTGGTCCCTGGATAGATTCTGTCCAGACCATATTTGTCAAAGTCAGTCTTCTGTAGATAGTAATTTTGGTTTTTGCTTAGGACAAAGAATGGCATGTCTCCTGATGCAAGCACATTTTATCCAATATGTCTAGCACTCATTTCTAGACATGTTTCCTGTTTACTAACTGAACATTTTAGCCAATTTAAATCTTGATCAAAAATATAGTTTTCTTCATGAATATATATTATTGACGCCTTTGTACCATTGTATGGAAAATAATCAATGAATTAAATGTTATAAGGACAGATCTTGAGAGAGCATACATTTTGAATATTAACTCAGATTAGCTTTTATGTGATCATATAATGAATGCAAAGAAAGAATCACCTCCTTGTTTGGAGTTTAAGTTTCAGGATCCTATTTCTTCCCTGTTAAGTCATTATCTTGAATAGGCTGTTTGCTGATGCTTTGAAATAAGATCCCATCAAAATTATATTTCTCTTTCTTAGTAACAAAGCATCTATTAAATTCAGTCTCATTTCTCTATGCAAAAGAGAAGGGTTTCTTTACCATTCCAAGAATACTGATAGTAACTTCTTCATAGTTACAACTATGTCCTAGAAACTGTATATGGCCAATATACATTGTGTGATGTCCTCTGACAATAAAATCTGACAAGCTATTAAACACTATACTCTGGTGTCAAAATTTTATTGTAAATTCTACAAAGTAATAAAATAAACAAACTAGGTATCAAGTCTAAGATATAATGTATTTTAGAAACTCAAGAAATACTAGTAGGAAAGTAAGTGATAAGAGAAAAATATAATAAAAAAATAATACTGAGCCTGCTGTCTTTAAAAGTTAAAACCTAAGAGGCAAAGTCTGGAAAGTGGTATAAAAATATGCCTCAACATTATCTTCTTTTTTTTTTCCATAGAAGTTATAGAACTGAAAAGTAAAAGCATTAAATTATGGGAGTTCTTGGTCTTGGATACTGTTTAGGGAAATATATATTTTTTGGCAGTTCTGTCTCTCGAGGAAACAAGCAGTAATCTTCTGTGAGTCTAATATAAGAGCATTCATACTGCAAATATAAGCAGATGTAACTTAGCAGTCTGTACAAGCTTTGTGAGGTAGGAGAGGGACACTGACAATTTATGTTCCTTTAAACAAATAAAGTGATAAGATTCATAAAAGGACCAGATGTAGACAGCATTGAAAGAGGGATGAAGTTGACTTATGAAAAAGAGACTGTGAGTAATAAATTGGGAAAATATGGAAACTGTTTACTGAATAGTGTCTGAGTAAAACCACAGAAAAATGTAAGCATCTGACACAAATCATGCCAACATCATGTACATTTTCCATACTGTAGTGTTGTTTGCCTAAGCAATAAAAGATTTTTTTGAAGAGTCTGAGATCTGATATCATTTGATTCTTATTTTAGAAATATTATTACTGAATAAATTGAAATAGGAGACGCTAAATATAAATCAGTTCATTTGGAGGCAATTATGATAGCCCATGCATATGAGCATGTAGTAATATAATAGTTTAATCATAATGATGTTATATTACTATTGTCACTCTAGGATGGCACGTTGATGAAAAATGAAAGGCCTATTTAGTCTTATCTATAAAGCACTCAGATGAAATAAACAGGTTTCAAAATCATGTAGGGAAATTATGTTTCCCATTTCTCTTAATTGCTTTAACATGGGAGAGAATAAAATATACAAGCAATATCCAATGACTAACTCAGAATAGGCCATTAACATGAATGATTTTTACTCAATTTTATTTTGCCTTACTGTTATTTTTGTCATTTTTAATAGCAATCATTTGACGCTGAAGAAAGTACAACACTAAAAATAATAGGCTCCATAACTTGCTTCGGCATCCACAATTATAGATTTTAACACTCATCATTTGATAAAGAAATAATGATTCGAGTCTTTAGGCAATAACGTGTTTTCATAAAAAGTAAAATGAATTTAAAAGTACAAAGAAAGAGGAAAACAACCAAAGTGACCACATCCAATTGATTTTGCATAGTTTTAGAGAAGCTGCAATATTCACAGAATGAAATTTATGTGAATCATTATGGCCCCCTATTGCTACTTAATGATAATTACATAATACATTAATTTCACTAAATGATCCATATTCTGTTTATAAAATTTAGTTTTGCTAACAGCTATTAAGCCATGCTTAATCCCCGGTATCTATAGTTATGAGAACACATTTATGTTTTCTTCTAATGATATTGTCATATAAATAATCCAATATTTGAATTTAAGTAGCAAATACACTTTTATTACATTTTAATATTTAAGATAATGTTGCATCCTCAAATTTTATTAAATAAAAAAACTTTCAATAGTAATAGCCATTATATATAGCAAAAATAATTATCTTATTAAAAAAATCAAATGATAGGGGCCAGAGAGGTGGAGCAGTTTGGGCATTTGCCTTGCATGCCACTGACCTAGGTTTGATCCTCGGCATCTCATAGGGTCCCCCAAACCAGGAACAATTTCTGAGCACATGGCACTAAACATCACTGGGTGTGGCCTCTCCAAAAATTCAAATAGCATTTATTTGTATCAAACAGTATTGTATAAAATAGTTTTATATTATTATACAATGACATTTAGATATAATATGAATGACAATACTATTATGAAATAGTATTATATTACATTACTATTATTAATAGTAAACAAAGATGTTTTAAACCTCAGAAACTGATAGTTTGTCTTCCCAACAAGTCTAATATAAAATTAGTAACAGGGGCTGGAGAGATAGCATGGAGGTAAGGCGTTTGCCTTTCATGCAAGAGGTCATCGGTTCGAATCCCAGCGTCCCATATGGTCCCCCGTGCCTGCCAGGAGCAATTTCTGAGCATGGAGCCAGGAGTAACCCTGAGCACTGCCGGGTGTGACCCAAAAACCACAAAAAAAAAAAAAAAAAAAAAATAAATAAAATTAGTAACAACACAACGAACTAAGGTGATGTGATTAGGATTTACTCAGCTCTTTAACAGTGAGATTCTAGATTAAAATCAAATGAGATTTATTTAGTGAGGTTCTAGATTATAACCAAAATGACAAAAAGGACGTTAAAGAAAACTGCAGTTTAGAGACAATTTGTGAATGTCATTAATTTATTTATTGATATCCTGCAAAATTGATTTAAAATATGTTGTACTTAAATGCCAAAGGTCACAAAGATCCAATGAGATAGCTGGTGTTACCAAAACTATAGTTGTCATTATCAAGTTTTGTTCAGCGCCCCTTATCATATTTCATCATTAACATAATGTTGTAGTTCTGTCTTTATGCACATTATAATTGGGCCACATACATGACAATAATTAACCTACTAAGTGGGATTTATATAATGTTTCATGTCACTAAAACTATAATGTATATATACTTTTTTTTTATTTAAACACCTTGATTACATACATGATTGTGTTTGGGTTTCAGTCATAAAAGGAACACCACCCATCACCAGAGCAACATTACCATCACCCATGTCCCAAATCTCCCTCCTCCCCACCCGACCCCTGCCTGTACTCTAAACAGGCTCTGCATTTCCCTCATACATTCTAAATATTAGGACAGTTCAAAATGTAGTTATTTCTCAAACTAAACTCATCACTCTTTGTGGTGAGCTTCCTGAGGTGAGCTGGAACTTCCAGCTCTTTTCTCTTTTGTGTCTGAAAGTTATTATTGCAAGAATGTCTTTCATTTTTCTTAAAACCCATAGACGAGTGAGACCATTCTGCGTTTTTCTCTCTCTCTCTGACTTATTTCACTCAGCATAATAGATTCTGTGTACATCCATGTATAGGAAAATTTCATGACTTCATCTCTCTTGACAGCTGCATAATATTCCATTGTGTATATGTACCACAGTTTCTTTAGCCATTCGTCTGTTGAAGGGCATCTTGGTTGTTTCCAGAGTCTTGCTATGGTAAATAGTGCTACAATGAATATAGGTGTAAGGAAGGGGTTTTTGTACTGTATTTTTGTGTTCCTAGGGTATATTCCTAGGAGTGGTATAGCTGGATCGTATGGGAGCTCAATTTCCAGTTTTTGGAGGAATCTCCATATTGCTTTCCATAAAGGTTGAACTAGACGGCATTCCCACCAGCAGTGGATAAGGGTTCCTTTCTCTCCACATCCCCGCCAGCACTGTTTGTTCTCATTCTTTGTGATGTGTGCCATTCTCTGTTGTGTGAGGTGGTATCTCGTTGTTTTGATTTGCATCTCCCTGATGATTAGTGATGTGGAGCAGTTCTTCATGTGTCTTTTGGCCATTTGTATTTCTTCTTTGTCAAAGTGTCTGTTCATTTCTTCTCCCCATTTTTTGATGGGATTAGATGTTTTTTTCTTGTAAATTTCTGTCAGTGCCTTGTATATTTTAGAGATTAGCCCCTTATCTGATGGGTATTGGGTGAATAGTTTCTCCCACTCAGTGGGTGGCTCTTGTATCCTGGGCATTATTTTCTTTGAGGTGCAGAAGCTTCTCAATATATTCCCATCTGTTAATCTCTGCTTTCACTTGCTTGGAGAGTGCAGTTTCCTCCTTGAAGATGCCTGTAGTCTCAGTGTCCTGGAGTTTTGCCTATGTGTGTTCTATATATCTTATGGTTTGGGGTCTGATATCGAGGTCTTTAATCCATTTGGATTTTACCTTCGTACATGATGTTAGATGGGGGTCTGTTTAATTTTATGCAAGTGGCTAGCCAGTTGTGCCAACACCACTTGTTGAAGAGGCTTTCTTTGCTCCATTTAGGATTTCCTGCTCCTTTATCAAAAATTAGGTGATTGTATGTCTGGGAAACATTTTCTGAGTATTCAAGCCTATTCCACTGATCTGAGGGTCTGTCCTTATTCCAATACCATGCTGTTTTGATAACTATTGCTTTGTAGTACAGTTTACAGTTGGGGAAAGTAATTCCTCCCATATTCTTTTTCCCAATGATTGCTTTCGCTATTCTAGGGTGTTTATTGTTCCAAACAAATTTCAAAAGTGCCTGATCCACTTCTTTGAAGAATGTCATGGGTATCTTTAGAGGAATAGCGTTGAATCTGTATAATGCCTTGGGGAGTATTGCCATTTTGATGATGTTAATCCTGCCAATCCATGAGCAGGGAATGTGTTTCCATTTCCACGTGTCCTCTCATATTTCTTGGAGCAGAGTTTTATAGTTTTCTTTGTATAGGTCTTTCACATTTTTAGTCAAGTTGATTCCAAGATATTTGAGTTTGTGTGGCACTATTGTGAATGGGGTTGTTTTCTTAATGTCCATTTCTTCCTTATTACTATTGGTGTATAGAAAGGCCATTGATTTTTGTGTGTTGATTTTGTAGCCTGCCACCTTGCTATATGAGTCTATTGTTTCTAGAAGCTTTTTGGTAGAGTCTTTAGGGTTTTCTAAGTAGAGCATCATGTCATCTGCAAACAGTGAGAGCTTGACTTCTTCCTTTCCTATCTGGATTCCCTTGATATCTTTTTCTTGCCTAATCGCTATAGCAAGTACTTCCAGTGCTATGTTGAATAGGAGTGGTTAGAGAGGACAGCCTTGTCTTGTGCCAGAATTTAGAGGGAAGGCTTTTAGTTTTTCTCCATTGAGGATAATATTTGCCACTGGCTTGTGGTAGATGGCCTTAAATATATTGAGAAAGGTTCCTTCCATTCCCATCGTGCTGAGAGTTTTGATCAAGAATGGGTGTTGGACCTTATCAAATGCTTTCTCTATATCTATTGATATGATCATGTGGTTTTTATTTTTCTTGTTGTTGATGTTGTGTATTATGTTGATAGACTTACGGATGTTAAACCATCCTTGCATTCCTGGGATGAAACCTACTTGATCGTAGTGGATGATCTTCTTAATGAGGTATTGAATCCTATTTGCCAGGATTTTGTTGAGGATCTTTGCATCTGCATTCATCAGTGATATTGGTCTGTAATTTTCTTTTTTCGTAGCATCTCTGTCTGGTTTAGGTATCAAGGTGATGTTGGCTTCATAAAAGCTATTTGGGACTGTTTCCACTTGTTCAATTTCATGAAAGAGTCTTGCCAGGATTGGTAGTAGTTCCTCTTGGAAAGTTTGATAGAATTCATTAGTGAATCCATCTGGGCCTGGGCTTTTGTTTTTGGGCAGACTTTTGATTACCATTTTTATTTCATCAATGGTGATGGGGGTGTTTAGATATGCTACATCCTCTTCTTTCAACCGTGGAAGATTATAAGAGTCCAAGAATTTATCCATTTCTTCCAGGTTCTCATTTTTAGTGGCATAGAGTTTTTCAAAGTAGTTTCTGATTACCCTTTGAATCTCTGTCATATCAGTAGTGATCTCTCCTTTTTCATTCCTAATACGAGTTATCAAGTTTCTCTCTCTCTCTTTCTTTGTTAGGTTTGCCAGTGGTCTATCAATCTTGTTTATTTTTTCAAAGAACCAACTTCTGCTTTCGTTGATCTTTCGGACTGTTTTTTGGGTTTCCACTTCGTTGATTTCTGCTCTCAGCTTTGTTATTTCCTTCTGTCTTCCTATTTTTGGGTCCTTTTGTTGAGCACTTTCTAGTTCTATTAGCTGTGTCATTAAGCTACTCAGGTAAGCTCCTTCTTCCTTCCTGATGTGTGCTTGCAAAGCTATAAATTTTCCTCTCAGTACTGCTTTTGCTGTGTCCCATAAGTTCTGATAGTTTGTGTCTTTATTGTTATTTGTTTCCAGGAACATTTTGATTTCCTCCTTGATTTCATCTCAGACCCACAGGTTATTGAGTATGAGGTTGTTTAACTTCCAGGTGTTAAATTTTTTCTTCTGAGTCCCTTTGGAATTCACAAATAATTTCAGAGCCTTGTGGTCAGCGAAAGTAGTCTGCAAAATTTCTATCCTCTTGATCTTATGGAGGTATGTTTTATGTGCCAGCACGTAGTCTATCCTGGAGAATGTACCATGTACATTGGAGAAGAATGTGTATCCAGGTTTCTGGGGATGGAGTGTCCTATATATATCCACTAGGCCTCTTTCTTCCATTTCTCTCCTCAGGTCTAGTATATTCTTGTTGGGTTTCAGTCTGGTTGACCTATCCAATGTTGACAAAGCAGTGTTGAGGTCCCCCACAATTATTGTGTTGTTATTGATATTGTTTTTCAGATTTGTCAACAGTTGTTTTAAATATTTTGCTGGCCCCTCATTTGGTGCATATATGTTTAGGAGAGTTATTTCTTCCTGCTCTACGTACCCCTTGATTAATATATAATGTCCATCTTTGTCCCTTACAACCTTCCTGAGTATAAAGTTTGCATTATCTGATATTAGTATGGCCACTCCAGCTTTTTTATGGGTGTTGTTTGCTTGGATAATTTTTCTCCAGCCTTTTATTTTGAGTCTATGTTTGTTCTGACTATTCAGGTGCGTTTCTTGTAGGCAGCAGAAGGTTGGATTGAGTTTTTTGATCCATTTAGCCACTCTGTGTCTCTTAACTGGTGCATTTAGTCCATTGACATTGAGAAAAAGAATTGTTCTGGGATTTAATGCCATCTTTATATCGAAATTTGGTGTGTCTTTTGGTTACTCTTGTTTTAAATTAGGTCTTTCAGTTTTTCTCTTAAGACTGGTTTTGAGTCTATAAAGTTTCTGAGCTGTTTTTTGTCTGTGAAACCATGTATTCTTCCGTCAAAGCAGAAAGTGAGTTTTGCTGGGTACAGTATTCTAGGTGAAGCATTCATTTCATTCAGTCTTGTCACAATATCCCACCACTGCTTTCTGGCATTGAGTGTTTCTGGTGACAGGTCTGCTGTAAATCTCAAGGATGCTTGCTTGAATGTAATTTCCCCTTTTGATCTTGCTGTTTTCAGAATTCTGTCTCTATCTGTGGGATTTGTCATTGTGACTAGGATGTGTCTTGGGGTGGTTTTTCTTGGGTCTCTTTTGGTTGGTACTCTTCGAGCATGCAGGATTTGATCACATATATTCTTTAGCTCTGGAAGTTTCTCTTTAATGATGTTCTTGACCGTTGATTCTTCCTGGAAATTTTCTTCCTGGGTCTCTGGGCCTTCAATGATTCTTAAGTTGTTTCTGTTGATCTTATCATAGACTTCTATTTTCATCTGTTCCCATTTTTTGACTAATTTTTCCATTGTCTGTTCATTTGCTTTAAGTTTTTTTTTCCAATCTCTCCTGTTGTATGAAATTGTTATGTATCTCATCTTCCACAGCACCAAGTCTATTATCAGCTTCTGATACCCTGTCCCAGAGCTTATTCATTTTGTCATTCACTTCGTTTACTGATTTTTTCAGGCCTGTTAGTTGACATGTTATTTCAGTTTGGAGTTTTGTGATTTCTGTCTTCATATTTTCTTGATTATTATTAGTGTTCTGTTCCACTCTATCCCTGTTTTTTTTGAAGTCTTTGAGAATCTTCCATATTGCTACTCTAAAGTCCTTATCTGAGAGGTTGATTAGTTGGTTGGTCATTAACTGGTCATCAGAATTGTCATCTTCATTCTCTATGTCTGATGCTGGCCTGCGTTGTTTCCCCATTGTCACACTTGTATTGTGGGTTTTTCTACGTGTTGTGGTGGTATTCATTGGTTATATGATGCAGGCAGCACACTTCTCTGGCTCCGCCCTTTCTGCATGGGCCTGCTTGCCTCCAAGGTAGGGGAGTCCTCCGTGGATGAAGCCTCACACAGGATCAAATCTTAGGCCCGAGCACGCAGCAGAGAAGACAGTCTGGAGAGAAGTTCTTGCTTCTGTGATCCAACACAGTTCTTAGTGTGTTTTTTTTTTCTTCTTGTGATGGTGTTATTTTTTTAGAAAGGGCGCACGGCTGTGTAGCGAAGTGGAGCTAAGTGCCTTCTGGAGCCTCGTTTCAGCCCACTCTCAAGAGGTTCACGCAGCAGGATAGTAGAGAGACACACACAGGCAGCACTCACAGTTTTTCACAGTCGGGCCCCACTGGACAGGCGTAGTTTTCACTCGCTTGCTTGGCAGCTTCAGAATGCTGTATTTTTGGGGTCGCTTCCCAAGACTCTGAGGAGAGTTGCTGTGTAGCTTCAGTTTTTGGGGGGTTTGCTTCCCAGGGCTCTGAGGTGAGCTTCCAGAGTTCAGGAAAGACAGAGAAGAGTAGGACAGGGCTCCCTTCAGGTCCTCAGTTTCCTCAGAAGGAGCACAGCCAGGTGGAGAGTCTGCAGGTAGAGCAATCAGCTCTCTGCCTGGAAACCCCCACATCCAGCCATTACTTACTCACTCACTTGCTGGGTAGCTTCAGTTTTTTTGGAGTTCGCTTCCCAGGGCTCTGAGGAGAGCTTCCAGAGTTCAGGAAAGACAGAGAAGAGTAGGACAGGGCTCCCTTCAGGTCCTCAGTTTCCTCAGAAGAAGCACAGCCGGGTGGAGACTCTGCAGGTAGAGCAATCAGCACTCTGCCTGGAAACCCCCACATGCAGCCATTTCTTACTCACTCCATGTATATATACTTAAAGTAAGTAAATTAGACATTTAAAATATAGAAATACTTTTTGAGAATTTCGCTATTAAAATTTTATTATTTTATTTTTTTAATTATATAATTGTTTCTGTTTATTGGACCAGAATCTACAGTTCTCAGAGGACCAAATATGATGCTTGGATCAAACTAGATCAATACCAGTGCCTTAACCTTCATAAAGTATTTCCCAAACCCAGGTCAAAGAAAATGTACATATGTCAATAATGGCCTTCTTAGCATCATTTCTATAGCAGGACCTGTATTACAAAATGGAGGTGGATCATGTCATTGAATTATTTAATAGTAGCATATATTATGTTTAAAATATTAATAAGAAATATAGTTTTAATAAAAATAAATGGTTAATTTCCTTATATAAGACATAAAATATGTATTTAATATAAACTTAATTTTCTCATATTAAAAGGTGAAATATTTAAACCTTGATTTGAAATTTTATAATCTGGAGCCTACTTTTTCTCATTTTTTGTGAGATGGTGGTTTGGAGTCATATTTGACAATGTTCAAGGCTTATTCCTGACTGTGCTCATGGGGTCATTCCTGGCAGTGCTCAGGGGAGCATATGGGCGACTTTAATGGAACTGAAGTCAACTATTGCATACAAGTGAAGTAGCTTGGCCTCTATATTGTCAATTCTGCCCCAGTAGCTTAGTTTTCAAAGGAAGAAAAAAAGGGTGATTTTATTCAGTCTGCTTTATATGTATTGCAAACAACTAAAAACTTCATGAGATTTATAGCTGTACTTCATATAGATGTAACTTTATGTTGTCTTATTAGAATTCCACATATTCCTAATTATATTTTAAACGGACACATTAGAATTTTATTTGTAAATTGAGTCTAAAATGAGGTGTTTGATCAAGTACTGCATCTCTATCCTAATTTCTAGATGTGAAATACTAGAAAAACTGTTTTCAGTCCTAAACTAAAATGCCTTCATTTATTGACAGCAAGTCCTTAAAGGCTGTGCTAGTTAATAGATATAACTTTGCTTCCTACAAAATGTACAAAGGCAAGGTACGGTGCTACTTACTTGAAGTCATTCATATAGACTGACTGACTGAGATAGTCTCAAATATGTGTTTTGGGGAGTGGTAGTACAGTGGTAGGGCGTTTATCTTGCATACAGCTGACCCAGGACTGATGTAGGTTCAATACCTGATATCTCATATGGTCCCCTGAGCCAGAAGCAATTTCTGAGTGCAGAGGCAGGAATAACCCCTGAGTGCTGCTGCAGGTTGGCCCAAATAACCAAAAAAAAAAAACCACCAAGCAAAACAAAACAAAAAATAAACAACAACAAAAAAAGAACAAAAAAGAGATCTGTTTTTGTTCCTTTATTTTCTTGCCTACCTTTGTTACTTCTTAAATCTTGTTTCACCAGATGGGAACATTATCTTCTCTCTTAATCTGCCAGCTGTTAATACCCCTTCATGTCATGTAAGACCACCATTTGTACTGATCCATTTCATCCTTTCTTGATATATATATATATATATACACATATATACATATATATGTATATATATACACACAGTGCATTATGTACTTGAGGTATATTGTACTCTGAATTATTTAAAAATTAATGAATAGTAAACACATGGCCTGTGAATTAGACTTTCCAAGTTCAAATTGACACATCAAAACTGTTAGCTTAATCTAGAATACATTTTTGTATCCTTCATCCTGGATTTCTTTATGAGTAAATGCAGTAACAAAATTGGCCATGTTTAGTGATGGGAAATTTTAGTCTACAACCATTTATGTCCTGTTAATTTCTTATATTAATGGTTTAGAGTTTTCTCTGTATAAGTCTTTTAACATTTTGTTAAGTTGATTCCCAGGTACAACAGAATTGATTTTTTTTAACACTGTTCTTTCAGGGCCAGCAAGGTGGCGCTAGAGGTAAGGTGTCTGCCTTGCAAGCGTTAGCCAAGGAAGGACCACAGTTGGATCCCCTGGCGTCCCATATGGTTCCCCCAAGCCAGGGACAATTTCTGAGCTCTTAGCCAGGAGTAACCCCTGAGCATCAAACGAGTATGGCCCGAAAAAAAAAAAATTATAAAGGGCCCGGAGAGATAGCACAGTGGCATTTGCCTTGCAAGTAGCCGATCTAGGACCAAAGGTGGTTGGTTTGAATCCCGGTGTCCCATATGGTCCCCCATGCCTGCCAGGAGCTATTTCTGAACAGACAGCCAGGAGTAACCCCTGAGCACCGCCGGGTGTAGCCCAAAAACAGAACAAAACAAAACAAAACAAAACAAAAAAAAAGCCTGTTCTTTCCTCTAGTTTAGTGTTTGCATATGAAAAGTGTAGGCAGCCTTGTACAGTTACTAATTTTAGAGGGAAGCCTATCAGTTTTCTACAATTGTGTAGAATGTTTGCTGTAGGCTTGAGATAAATGAGGATAAGTTAAAAGCATATCTATTTCAGTAAACACTTGGTATCACATGGAGATCTAGAGTTTCACAATTTAGCAAATAGTTTTTTTCATTTCAGGACATTCACTGTTTATGTTGTTCCCTGCATCAACCTCTGTGGATTATTACATGGGAGGGGAGATTACAGGCAGGGCAGAGAGGAAACTTGGAACTCATTTTAAAATGTTCTGTCTTGGGGCAGAAGTGGTAGCACAGTGTTAAGACTTTTGCATTGCACGAGTCTGACCCAGGACAAACACAATTTTGATCCCCGGCATCCTATATGGTCCCCTGAGCCAGCAGTGATTTTGAGCCCAGAGCCAGAAGAAATCTCTGAGTTCTGCTGGGTGTGCCGTCCCCCCAAAACCAAAAACAACAAACAAACAAACAAACAAACAAACACAAGTGTCTTGTCTTGGCCAGATCACCTGAGGTGTTTCGGAAGGTCAAAAATTTTTCTAACTTTCTTATATTTCAGCGGAAGTATGGTATGAAAAAAATGGAGAGAGATATTAAAGAAAACATGCTTAGAAAAAAAATACTACCCTTTAAAATTGAACAACCTTCTCATAAATGTGTGCATCAAATATAAACTTCTCTGATCAAAGCTACTAATTAATTCTCTTTTTATAGAAAATCTTGTGCTGAACTGACTTCTTTTAGCTGTAAGTAACAAAAATAGATCCCTGAGTCAACAAAATGTTCTTTCAGTTTTAAAACAAAAGAGGCTGGCTGGTTTTATTTAACCTGGAACATAAATTCCCCATTTAAGATCTGCATGCAAAATCTTACCTGTGATGAAGGGGGGAGTGATTCAGTTTTAATTCCTTAAAGCAGTTTTTAAATCATGTCTAAGCTGTAGTGTTTAGAAGGATAATTATGGTCTCCTTTAAACAAGAAATTGATATGTTCTTCAACTATACATTTTTATACTAGGCAAAATATATCTAAACCTCAGTAGTCTGTCTGATTAATGTAGTCATTGTCTCTCTGTGTGGGGTTCTGAAAATGAAACAAAGGTGGTGAATTTTATGGTGCTTTATTTATTTTTGGAAGTACAGCATGACATACAACAGTACCTGAAACTATAATACTTCTTTTTTAAGTAGGACACAAGTGGGAATTTTTTATGGCTTCTCTTTGTGTGGTCAAACTCTATAATGCAAATACTGTACATAGTCAAGGACTGAAAAACCCTGCGTGGTTTTGAAAATTTATAATCCCTATTTTACTGCTGCCACATAAAAATATATTTATAAGGGAGCTTTATCTATAGTGTGTGAATTTGTGAATATTATTATAAGTGGTTTGCCAATTGATTAGAAAACATAGTACATCCGTGATATATACTTGGAATAGTTTGCCCATTCAGCAAACATAATTCTTAGTATCATCTGTTATAATAAGCAACTACTTGAGCATTTGCTAGTTGATATATAAATATTTATTTTATTTCTATTTCTTTATTTTATAATTTTTTTTTGGCCAAAGTGGATTACAAATCTTTCACAGTAATATTTTAGGTACATAATGACATTGAATTAGGGACATTCTCACCACCAATGTTGTCCTCCCTCCATCCCTGTTCCCAGCATAAATCCCATATCACCCCTCCTTTTCTCACCCCTCCTTTTATAATCTCCCCAATTTTTACTGTATCTATGCAAAAAAAGCACAAATTATTTTTTTTTATAATTATTGTTGCTTGTTCTTTTTTTTTTTTCTTTCTCTTTTTTTCCCCCTGTGCTTTGATTCATCTTTCTTTATTTTGGAACCATGGTGTCTTTATTGCTGTGATGCTTTTCGGGGGTTTTCTTTTCCTTTTTTTTTTTTTTTTTGGTCTAAATTTTTTTGTGGTATTATTTTTATGTTTTCCTTTCTTTTTCCCTTTTTTTTCTTAAACTGATTTTAATAGTCTTTAGAAAGACTTCTCCTGTTTTTTGTTTGTTAGTATTTTTGCCTCCCTCCCTTTTATTTATTTTTTTCTTACTTTCAAACAGAACCACATAACTTGAACCATCTTGTTCTGCCTCACAAATTGAGAGGGAAATAATGAAGGACACCAAGACCAAACAGTCATATGAATTTTGAGTAAAAGTGAAAAATGATCATACTTAAACACCAAATCCAAATCCAACTACAACAGAATCAATACCCAATCTACAGCAAGCTAGATATATAAGTATTTATTATTGTACAAAACCAGTTGCATAATAAGTGCTATCTTTTCTTAATCTGTGATCCATAATGACTGATGTGACCATTACTGCTGTTTGCAGTAACTTTTAGTCATTGTTTTGTTTGTCTGGTTTTTGTTTTGGGGACCACAAGAAACTGTGCTAAGATATTATTCTTGGCATGAATTTTTAGGGATCAAAATTGGGTTAGCTGCATTCAGGTGTCAAATTACTGTATTTTCTGTTTGACCCTAGGATTTTAGTCTTCTCACTTACCATTTTTTTTTGACAAATTTCGGGGAATCCTCTCAGTATCCTAGTTTTTCCAATCACAAAATTGATAATTGTACATTACAAATTATTCTCCAAAATTCTCCAGTCATAATTACGATGTTATTACTTCTTATTCACACTATTGTTCCAATATTATAATTGCTTCTCCAGAATTTATACATAATAATTATGCATAGCTTAATTGCTCAAATGGTATCTATTATAAACATATTAGAACAAAGAAGATATTTTAATGAAGCAAAGGAAACAAAGCATACCTCTAACTATTACTTTTACAACTTAATCACTAGTAATATTAAAATGCTTAAAAAGACTAACATATATTCTTAGATTCTACCACATACACTTATCTCTTTACTTGATAGCTACCTTAATTTTTTCTTTCTCTATTCTTTATTGAGATAAAACATACTTAATAATTCTAGTCAGACACAATCTTTTCAAAGACATTTTTTCTAAACTTTTCTATGTCATGGACTCATGTCCCCAAATTCTATGCATAACATTTTTATAGTGCATATTATATTGAGAAGTTATCTGTTAAACAGAAAAGGTGCTACCATCCCTGAACAAAAATTACCAGCAGCTGAATGGGGTCAGAAAACTATCCTCATAGACTGAGAGCCCTTACTGTCCATCAAATATAATATTTATTATTTAGAACCAATTAACTTATCTAAGTTAATCTAACCTGGCTAGCTTTTTACCTATCAAAGTATCCCAAGGCAGCTATTGCAAAATTATTTGTAATATCTTTCTGGAGAGGTGGCAGATAAATGAATGAATTCAGAGCTCCTACCAATTATTTTTACTTAATAGTATTTAAAGTAATCACAGGTCCCTAAATTCCTAAATTACCATTTCTTTTTGCTTTTGGGCCACAACTGGTGACTCTCAGGGGTCAATTCTAGCTATGTGCTCAGAAATCAGATTGCTCCGGGCTTTAGGGACCATATGGGATGCTGGGGGATCAAACCAAGGTCTGTCTAGGTTAGCGCGTGCAAGGCAAATGTCCTACCGCTTGCACCGACACTCCAGCCCCTTTTCTGCCTCTCTCCTCAGACTAGCATCTTTATAGCTAAATATCATTTCTTAGAAGTCTGTATATCTAACATATTTCTGCATGTGTAAATACTATCAAATAAGAAATCAATAACCTAAGAAAAAGATAATACAGGTGGAATATTAGGTAGAACAATAAGATGGCAATCATAGGAAGAACATAGTGCAGAAATTTCTGGGATGGATTTAGCTTTAAGAACTTTCTTTTCCAAAGACACAAACTTACAAAAATAAAGTAGAGCATTTTGGGAGCTGCTTTTTTTGAATTTTTGTTTGTTGTTTGGTTTGTTTTATTGAGTTAGAGAAAGAAATCAGGAAATTTATGTGTAAGCCAAATATTATTGTGCTAATTCAAGACTATCATGATTTTTTTGTTTTTTTTTTAATTAGTTAAGAAACAAATATGCTATACTATATTCATTCTATACTATAATTGAATAAATGTAGGCAATATTTCTCTGGCTTGTTTTCTCACTATTTGGTTTATGATATCACTGAAATATTAGTTCAATGGCATTCTGAAACCCAGACTGAAAAGATAGACCCAATGGGAGTCATAATTCAGAACATGAAGCAGCAGCAAATATAGACTCTTTTTCATTGTCTTATTTTTTCCATCGAAACATTTTTATAGATACTCCTCAAAGTCTACAGTCTTCTTTAATAATTTTATGACTACTAGTATCACACTTATCTAAGTCTTCACAGACAGATTGCTGTCAAAATTGTTCAGTCTTTATGGAAGCAGCAAGAGTATGCCAAATCCTCTTACTAAACCAAATCAAAGTGATTCAACATTGTCATGTTGATTTAGATTCTTTAGTTTAGCTTTTAAGACAGTAAGCTTGAAAAAAGTCAATAGATTTGTTCAATGATTTTTTTATAGACAGATTTAGGATTTTTAGTGACTCAGAATTTTGTTGTATTTATTTATTTATTTTTTTTTGGTTTTTGGGTCACACCTGGCAGTGCTCAGGGGTTATTCCTGGCTCCAGGCTCAGAAATTGCTCCTGGCAGGCACAGGGGACCATATGGGGCGCCGGGATTCGAACCGATGACCTCCTGCATGAAAGGCAAACGCCTTACCTCCATGCTATCTCTCCGGCCCCAATTTTGTTGTATTTAACCTTTATAATCTTGTTTGTTCTTAATACCCTGTTATTTTACATCACTAAATTTTATTGACTAGATTGCTTATAATCATCAACACCATTCTGTAGAATGTATATTTTTTATTTTCAGGGTAATTTTCTATGATTTAAATTAAATGATCTTATTGATAACACATTATCAATAAAGAAATGTGCATACAAGAGTTTTCCCCTGCTTAAAAATATATTTAATAAAACTAGCTTTCTGTTGCTTAATCATGAAAATCATATTGGCTTTATTTTTATCATTTACAATTGTATAACTTGGGTAAATTGAGTTTAGTCTTGGTTCTTTGCTCAGGGATCATTTCTGGTCATGATCAGAGGGGCACAGGCAATTTTAGAGAGCAAACCAGTGTTGGCAGCATGAAAATAGAGAACTATGAATCCCAAAATATAATTACTGCATATAGATCTTTCAAAAAATCTGAACATGTGTCATAGAGGCTTGACATAAGCATCTAAGATTGACCTTAAAATCTAGCAGCACAAAGTATTGTTACGCAGCAAAGGGCCTGCTTTAGAGCTCAAGTTCATTGGATACAAAGGTGGTACCTAAAATAAACAGCCACTAAACGAAAGAAAATTGGAAAAAAAAATAGAAAAAATGGAGATATTCTCTGGATCTAGAAGAAGGACACTGTGAGGTTATCTAAATTAATAGATTGGCCTAAAGCCTGCAGTTGAAAAAAAATGCCCAAATGCTTACTGGGAAATGTTGCCTTGCTCTAATTTAACTACGTTACTATCCCAGTTCTTACTGTGCTTATGCAAGATAACAGCCCCTGTAACTAAAATTAATAATAAAGAAAATAATTTGTTATGCTAATTGTGAAGGTGTCCAGCAAACTATGCATCACTTTTAGGGCCATGGCTTTGTTGTACAAGCCACTTTCTCCATGCAATGTAAAATCAGTTATACCTCTTTAAAGCACAAAATAGGTCAGACACTAAGAAATTAGGTTCTGTTCAAAGTTACTTTAATTGGATTCTTGCTAGTTTGTAATTGCTTTACCAGAAAGGACCTCCTAAAAAATGAGAATAACCTCTAATAGCCTTCAATCTCTTGTATGTATTTCTTGCCCTATTTCTGTCCCCACTAAAAAGATAGCCGTGAACTGCCTGACTTTCTAAGCAGCACCACAGGGTCACAAGCCAAGGAAGATTAGAGTAATACCCCTCAAGAAAGTGAATCATCAATATCAAATGTCACAAGGGTAGCCTAGGTGAGGGCTGATAAGGTGAATGATCTTGGCCCAGCTGTATAATTATTTTTTGGACACCAGAAGATAATCTTTGTTTATATTTTATTGGTTTTAAAGAATACTTTGCTCTTTAATGAATACCTTGCTCTAAAGAAAAATGTAGTCTAAAGGAGTCCACTATATTGGTACATAATTAGACTTGAACTTTCAAATAATATTCTCAGATCTGGACATAAGTTCACTTCAGCCCATCATGTGTTTACTATGTTAAGAAAGGAACATTGCTATTTTGTGACTGAATCTAATACCAGATCAATTTTAACCTACAAAGAAGGCCTTCCATTTCTGGGAACAGTCTTCTCAGGAGTCATTTTCATGAAAAATACTTCTTTTTTGTATCAATTGGGTCCTGCCTTGCTTGGTTCCTTAGTCAGTCTTGGCCTATTAAACAATATCTGAGTCAGATGACCAAATAAGACCCACATAAATCAGACCATTCCATAGAATCTGTGCATTTGCAAATCCTCATTTTGGCCCATATCAGGTGTCAAGCTATCTTATGTATTAGCTCAGGAAAAAGATGAAATTTAATATAACTGTAGAAACTTTTAGTTTTTAATGTCTATTTTGTGGCATTTTGCTAGAGAGACTCCCATATGCTATCCCTAAGAATGAAGCGACACAGACTAATCCCAGCAAGTAAAACTGTGTTCAGAGCAGGGATATGAAAATACAACATTGTTCTATCTCTTTGAACACAGCATTCAGGAACTCAAGGACCAATTTGGTTCCCTGAACTTAACGCAATCCAAGAAAACGGTAGGTCAACACTATGCTAATTCCTGGCCCTAAATGGAAAATTTAATCAACATTATTGGAGGTTAGAACAATATAACATCCTATTTAATTAGATAAATAACATCACATAAATAATCTAGAATAAATTTTACTGGTATCTACTACTTGAAAACTTGTCCTGGCATAAAAAGATCATCCTTTATTTTAGTAAGTTATTAATATAGAACTATAATAATAATAATCTCTTTCTAAAGGAATCTTAAGAATGAAGCTTTAACTCACCCAATTGCTTCTGAAAGAGATAAAATCTCTGCTGAAAATAATTAGGTTGGCAAATAGTGGACACTATGATATAATGAATCATACAAGAGACATGTTTTTGACAAAAATACATATAATTAGGATTTATACCATGTTGCTTAAAACTTAACTAAATATGATGGAGTGAGAGTTATAAAACGAGAAAAAATATATAATTCCAATATATTTTTTACTATCACAAAGCATGTTATCATTCACAACAAATTTATATCATAGAATTGGCAAAGCAACAAACACACAGATGAAAAATATGAAAGTAATTTGAGGAGTTCTATGAAATTATCCATTCTTCTAATACCAGAGGGAAATTTAAGAGAGGACAAAGGCAATCTTATTGCTGAATTATATAAAATGTTAATGAACATAAAACATTTTGGTGAATAAAAAAATTATAGCAACTTTTTTCTAAAGTATGTTAGTCCTATTTTACTAATGCTGTTTATTATATAATGAATCAGCATGTAAATAATTTGGGGAACCTTATCAATTGATGCTTAGGGCTTATTTCTGGCTCAGCACTAAATGATCGATCCTGGTAAGTTCAAGGGTTCCTATCAGATGCCGGGAACTCACTTCATTGGCAGAAAATCAGGGGTTTGTTGCCATTAATCATTATATTCTCATTATTTAATTTCTTTGTTTTTCATATCTACCTGAATTCAGATCATCTAAAATTTATGTTTTTTCCTCACTTCGCTTAACGCAATACTCTCCAGTTCCATTTAAGTTGTATCAAATTACAATATTTATTATGTGTTATAGCAATGTTCAAATTTTCCTAACTTCTCCTTATAATTGAACAATTCCCATATTTCTGACATTAAAATGATAAGGGACTATGCATATTCACAATTCTAAAGTTTTTTGCATGTACCTGGGTTTTTCAAGTATAAGCAGAAATTAATTTATATGTGAATGGCTATAAGTACAAAACAAACTTAAATTTGAATTAACAATTATAATAAGTAATCGCAAGAAGTACATCTCAATGAAATAGTTAAGAGATGATACTAAACATTGAAAATTTTACCACAATATGCTTCACCTAATGTACTTTATGCAATCAATATTTCTCCAGTGGATGAATTTAAACAGTTATTTTTTTAAATAAATTTTTTTGATCAAGGTGGATTACAAATATTTCACAGTAATATTTTAGGTACGTCGTGATATTGAATAGGGGCATTCCCACCACCAACGTTGTCCTCCCTCCACTCCTGTTCCCAGCATGCATCCCATATCCCTCAGCCCTTCAGGCTGCTAGTATAAGTGGTCCCTCTGTTAGTTATTTTTTTAAATCTTGAATCTATAATATTATCTCTTTTATAGAGCATGGATCATTCTGGTAGATAACAGAGAAGGAAGTAATAGAAAATGGAAGAAAGGTGATTTTCTGAACCTTTATTAAGTGAATAATAAATCATTCAAAAACCATTAAAATATTTTTCCATTAAAGCCTTTGTCCACGATTTAATTTCTTTCTTAAATAATCATTTGGCTGTATAAATGTCCTGTATCTTTTATTTTCATGATGATGGCTATGCAAAAGTTTTCAATATTTTGAAATATCAAAAAATATTTTGACATTCACTGTCTTGCCCAGTGAGAACTTTATTTGACTGCAGTCTACCAGCCAATTTCCAAGCAATCTGAATTCACAAATTAGTGGTGACAAATCAGACCCCATAGTAAGGTGTATATTACAAAAAGTACTAGCCACGGAAAGATGATTATAAAGTTGCAGCTATTACTTTTTATTGCTTTGATGTAGTACAAGGGGAGAAGAGAGGTGTGATTTTGCTTATTAACAATTTTAATTAACTTTTAATTGATTTCTATGGGGATAAACGTTTTCATTATTGCATCACACACTGAGCTTCTGAGTTGGATATTAAACATCAACACACATTTCTTGACAGTACTGTTGATACGATGGCATTTTCTGTCTGTTACCTTATGTAGCATCTACATATTCATTTAGAATAGTGAGACATCAAACTACTATGTTTAACCAGTAATGTATGTATCTTACATGACCTTATTTATAGTCTTATTTTAAATAAAATAAGAAAATACTTTCAGGGGCTGGGGAAGTGGCACAAGTGGTAGGGCTTTTGCCTTGAATGTGCTAATCTAGGATAGAACTTGATTCGATTCCCCCAGCTTCCCATATCCCATATGGTTCCCCAAGCAAGGACCCATTTCTGCACGCATAGCCAGTATAGCCCCTGAGCATCGCTGGGTGTGGCTCAAAAACAAAAAATAAATACATGAATAAATAAATAAATAAAAATACTTTCATATCTTATAAATGTTTATGTTCAAATGAACATAAACATTTTATTGAGTATATTTGCCTTATCTTAAATTTAATCATACACATGTTTGTTTAATCTTAAACTTTCTAAAATATATGTTGATAAAAAATACCACTGTGGTTTTTAATCCATCAGCATTGAAATACAATACACTTCCTTCAAGGAAGCTAAAAATTAAGTATGTTAACTTTGGGTATATCTGATTAAAGTAGGGTATGGGGGGTTGGATGTGCATTACTCATTACTTACACTTAATATTTAAACAGAATGCCTATTACTAAGAATACTATCTAATATGTGTTATTAAAACATCTGTTCAATACATGTTCAAATAATTTTTAATAAATGATTCTGGTATTATTAGAAAGGTTACTGTATATTGAAATGTAATATATTTTTAAATTATGAAACATTTTATCTTTCTAATAAGTTTTATTGTAGAAAAGTGTGTAAACTAAAAGTTATATGTAAGAATATTTGTTAAATATACAATTAATTTTGGATTTAATTTTTAAAGGCTATTTTTTCTAAGAACTGGAATTGGTGGTCGAATAATTGGAATAATGTAGACAAATAAAGAATTATCTAAGAAAGCTTTGAAGACAATGCTGTATCCTAGGGAAAAGTTTAGGATTAATTACATTTGAGTAGCGAAGTTATGAAGGATAGTGAATAATAAGAATTTGCCATTAGGTGTATAGTTTGATCAACATTGAAGGGAGGTTATATTTCTGTTACTTTGGGTCTCAAAATTGGGTTGTATATGCTATTTCCCGTGAGGACTTGCCACATTCATTACAATATTAGTAACATTTAAAAAGCTTTAAATCATTAAAGTAGATTTAATTTTCTTTGATCCTAAATTTAAAATTTAACAGTTGAGAATAGGTATCACCTATGTTTATTCCCCATATCTTATCTTTTTTTTTCTTTGATTTTTGGGTCACACCCGGGGGTGCTCAGGGGTTACTCCTGGCTCTACACTCAAAAATCGCTCCTGGCAGGCTCAGGGGACCATTTGAACTGCCAGGATTCAAACCATTACCCTTTTTCATGCAAGGCAAAGTTCTCACGTCTATGCTATCTCTGTCCCCAGCCCATATCTTATCTTTTAGAAAATAAACTAGCAACATAAGAGACAATACTTAACAATCCATAAAGCATAGCATGTGAAAATTTGATGTTCATAATATTTATCAAATTATAGACAAATTTCAGTATTTAATTCTCTTTGTAATCTTTTATTAAATTTATTAAATTTATTTATTGTTTTGGTGTCATGGCTAGCAGCGTTCAGAGAAGCTTCTAGCTCTGTGCTTAAGGAAAATTCTGGTATAGTTGGGGGACCATTTATTGGTCACAGGAATGAGACCCATAAACTCTATGCCAGGAAAGTGTTTTACTAAAGTGCCTTATAGTACAATCTCTTTGATCCTTGGTAAACCTATTTATTTCACCATTGTACAAACCAATTTATCATTGACCCTGCTGAATGCATGTGTCTTTCCAAAGATTTTATCTCTACTACTTATTAATTCATTCTAGACCATCTTAAAAACTTCTTATTAATTAAACTGGTATTGCCCATTTACTTTCATTGAAAATTAAATTAAAATATCATTATCAAGCTACATATCATAGAAGAAAAGTAAGAATTAGAGTTATTGTGTGATATAAAAGCACATAATATTAAAAAGATACTTTGATATAATCTCAGTCAATTATGACAATGTAATAAAAGGTGTACGTACTTTAAGATTCTAATGAGGCATATATATTTATAGCAAAAATTATTTTGTGAAGTTAAAATTATCTGAAAACGGGGCCGGGCGGTGGCGCTAGATGTAAGGTGCCTGCCTTGCCTGCGCTATCCTTGGACGGACTGCGGTTTGATCCCCCGGCGTCCCATATGGTCCCCCAAGCCGGGAGCTACTTCTGAGCACATAGCCAGGAGTAACCCCTGAGCGTCACCGGGTGTGGCCCAAAAACAAAAACAAAAACAAAAACAAAAACAAAATTATCTGAAAACACTATTATATAAAATAACCTAGGGATTTTCAGTAACAACTGATGTAGTACCCAGAGCCAAATACAGCTCAGGGAGAGAAACTGAATTATGGAAGATGGGTAAAATTAATATTATTAGGAAAGTCATAGATTAAAAGGTAAGCTTTATAATATTGTGCCCTCACCCAATGACCCACCTTCAAGACTCAGACAAGAATGATAGGTACAGGAGAAAGCTTACATTGCGAAGTAAGTAAGCATTCCATAAAGCATACTTGCAAAAATATTTTAAAGGAAATAGTTTGTTTACCCACTTTCTTCTACCAACTTCACGAGTAAGTGACTCAGAGTGAAAAAAAAGACAGACTATTTTTGAGGCCGGGAAGTTTGAGCTAGAAGTAAGGTGTCTGCCTTGCAAGTGCTAGTGTAGGATGGACCGCAGTTCGATCCCCCAGTGTTCCACATGGTCCCCCCAAGCCAGGAGCGATTTCTGGGCGCATAGCCAGAAGTAACCCCTGAGCTAAATTGCTATTGCTAAAATGTCCTTCCCTCCTACATCAGGCATAGTCCCTGGCACCAGTGTTCCTAAAAAGCACATACCCACACAAGCTATACAATTTAAGCCACTTGGCTAGATGATTGAGTATTGGTACAAGTGTACCCCAAAATCTCTGAGGGAGCCCCACTCTAAATGTTCATTATCTTGGAAAAATGAAGCACAGGTAAGAAATATGCTCTATAATATTCCATTGTGTATATGTACCACAGTTTCTTTAGCCATTCATCTGTTGAAGTGTATCTTGGCTGTTTCCAGAGTCTTGCTATGGTAAATAGTGCTGCAATGAATATAGGTGTAAGGAAGGGATTTTTTTATTGTACTTTTGTGTTCCTAGCAGGGGTCCTCAAACTTTTTAAACAGGGGGCCAGTTCACTGTCCCTCAGACCATTGGAGGGTCTGACTATAGTAAAAACAAAACTTATGAATGAATTTTTATGCACACTGTATATATCTTATTTTGCAATGAAGAAACAAAACAGATACAAATACAATATGTGGCCTGCGGGCCATAGTTTGAGGACCGCTGTTCCTAGGAGTGGTATAGCTGTGGTACATATACACAATGGAATATTATGCAACTGTCAGGAGAGATGAAGTCATGAAATTTTCCTATACATGGATGTACATGGAATCTATTATGCTGAGTGAAATAAATCAGAGAGAGAGAGAAAGATGCAGAATGGTCTCACTCATCTATGGGTTTTAAGAAAAATGAAAGACATTCTTGCAATAATAACTTTCAGACACGAAAGAGAAAAGAGCTGGAAGTTACAGCTCACCTCATGAAGCTCACCACAAACAGGAATGAGTTTAGTTAGAGAAATAACTACGTTTTGAACTATCCTAATAATGAGAATATACAAGGGAAATAGAAAACCTGTCTAGAGTACAGGCGGGGGTTGGGTGGGGAGGAGGGAGATTTGGGACATTGGTGATGGAAATGTTGCAATGGTGATGGGTGGTGTTCTTTACATGACTGAAACCCAAACACAATCATGTATGTAATAAAGTTGCTTAAATAAAAAATTTAAAAAAAAGAAATATGCTCTAGAGTCAAGCAGTTCTCTGAACTAATGTGCATTGGTAAGTCTCCAAGGGAAACTCCATTAATGCAGCAATTTGGGAAATACTAATATGATACATACACTATATGATGATCATCAAGAAATTGAAGTTTGATTCAATTTAGTCTTTTGTTAGAATAAATTTCCTAGTAATCATGTAGATCAGTAATTTGCAAACATGGATGGTGATATTAGATCTTTCTTTTTAGTCCTGTGATACCACTGTAGGTAGATTTGTACTGCAGGCATCTTTTGTCTCAGCATCTCTAGTGGGGAGCAAAATACTTCAGGAGAGAAAAGTGGGAGCACAAGAAACCAAATATAAAATATGAAATGATGAAACCACAGACACAGTATGTGGGTAACACATCTTCTGGCAGGAGTACTACAAGTTTAGTTTTTTGAGCAGGGGAATTTATAATAGTAAAACTAGCCATAGATGTAGAGAAGAATAATTATAATCACAAAGCAAAGTACAACAGTGACAATACCTAAGCTATGGGTGTGACTATAAAAATTCTAAGTTACAAAGGAGAAGTTTACAACTCAAGGCAGCTTTTTGCAAACTTACTTCAAATGCACAATTAGGATTAGGAGGAAGTAGGAAATATCTAGGAACTTGGTTTCACTGAGCTGGGTTTTATTGTTTTATAGGTAAAGTAAAGGAAGAAGCCAAATCCCCTAAAATGTGTTTCCCTATTTGTATAGGAGAGACAATAGACAGGATCTGCATTCGCCCTTGATACCCAGAAATTGCAGCTACAAGGACATATTTGAAAAAAGAGAAAAAGTATTGTCTCTATTTTTAAGGCAGGCTATTTTCCAGAAAAGGGGTTCTCATAGTAATCTTTGGTGCTGGAATTTCTGAGCCGAATTATTTGATAGAGGCCACAATTATGCCCGAGATTTACAAAGGAGAGATAACCAAATAATGATCGAAAATATAATGCCAAACATCTCTTTGGAAATTCCTCAACCATCCACGCAGGCAAAAAAGGCTTCCCTAGTGGGCCTTTTGTGGTACCCCATGGGGATTATTCAGTACTCTCCACCAGGAAAATATGATGACACATCTGGTGGGCTGAGCTCCCCTAAAAGTGTATGTATGCCATGGCAGATTTGTGTTGTTCTAATATTAGTTACGTATTATGTTTCATTTGTGCTAGTGTCTATTTAATTAAATTTTGTATGATTTATTTAGCCCAAAAGTGGAATTGTGACTATACTATAAGAATTATGACATAACTAATATCTTGTTTATATGTTTTGTTTGCAAATTTTATTTATGATCTATATGAGGTTGGCGAGATAGTATAGCGAGAGACACTTCAATCTGGGTATTTTTCTAAAAAATCAATATTCAATAAAAAGAAAAATCTTAGACCCTTGTGTTAAAAATAAGGAAGTTTACACAAATAATCATCATAATAAATATACAACTTTAAAAATATTAAAAGTATGTAAAGAAATGTGCTTGGAATTACTGGCATGCACAACAGGAGATTCTTGATTAAATTTGAGGAAGTCAGAGTAATTTAAAATGTTTTGGAAGAGTGAGTTTAAACTGGAACTTGAAAATGAGTACTGAGGCTGGTGAATAATTACAGACATTTTAGACACATACCTTTTGGAGGCATTTTGGGGTTGTGAGGTTTGTAATAAATTGAAATACTATGAAAGCAGCATATAATTTTGGCTTTTTGGCTGTGTTAAAGGTTTAAATATTGCTTAATGTAGTAAAAATGCTTGATGGCTTTTTGGCAGAGAAAGTATCATTTTTTACTCATATAGAAATTAGTATTAAAAGCAGGATTAATAGAACAGCAGTAGGGGATTTTTTGCTTTGCACACTGCTGATCCAGGAATGGCTTTGGTTTGATCCCCGGTGTCTCGTATGGTCACCTGAGCCTGCCAAGAGTGATTTCTTTTTTTGTTTTTGTTTTTGTTTTTGGGGGTCACACCCAGGAGTGCTCAGGGTTTACTCCTGGCTCTGCACTCAGAAATCGCCCCTGGCAGGCATGTGGGACCATATTGGATGCTGGGATTCGAACAACCGTCCTTCTGGATGTAAGGTAAACACCCTACCTCCATGCTATCTCTCTGGTCCCCAGGAGCGATTTCTGAGCATAGAGTCTGGAGTAACCCTGAGTGCTGCCGATGTGACCCAAAAACAAAACAAAACAAAACAAAACAAAACACCCTTGTTGATGACTATTCCAAGCAAGGTTCAAGTCCAGATATGTATATAAGTGAAATCAATGTGATAAGTATAATACATTGGGGATTTTTCAAAATTTATTTTACTTGGGAACATGCTTTTTAATACACTACTATGAATTAATAGCCTGGAGTTTATTATCATGCAATGCTAAATTTATCTCCAATTATTGAACATTGAAAATTTGAAATTATTACAGATTTGGAAAAAGTATGTCTTGGAATATCTTATTTTGCGTATTTTTTGGATTGATAAGAGGATCATTTCTTGATAAGGTAATTTTGAATACAGGACATTTTTGGGCATTGATCTAATCAGAAATTTAAGGAAAATTTACAATTTGAAGCTATGAGCAATATAATAATAGTCTTTATACCTCACATGTGTGTTTATATGTATACATACATTTTTTTACATGACAAAGAAACTTAATAAATAGAATTAGGTCCTTGAGATGAGTTTATCTTCCTTTACATATAGTCCCCATGTTACAGAAGAGTCCTTAAAATTAGAAGCTTCCAGAAGATTGCTTGAGAGCAGTGTTCCTCAATATTTTTCTGAACATGGTAATTCTCTAATTTTGTTTCCTTACAGTGACATTTTTTGTCCTAATTGTTGGTTCTCATGTTGGGCCACTCCTTTACACTAGTTAACCCTTGTCTTTGAAATATTATGAGACCCACAGAGGCTCAGACTTTCAAAACTAATAAACATTTGCTTAGAGTAATACAATATTTGAGGAAAGAACAGGAGTTCAAATTGTTTGAGAGGACTTGAGCCACCATTAATTTGATTAATTTAAAGATGTAGTCAATGTATCTTCTGCTTTAGGAGAGAGTATTCAACATAGTTTATGAAAGTTTGGAGATTTTTGAGATCCTCTGACATGTAGTTCATAGATCTAAGATATGCTTAAATTAATTTATTATGCACTATCAATGCTGTTTTCAAGTTATTATGGAACCAATGTTAGTTTTATTTGGATCTGTCAGTTATATACAACTTGGTTTGTATCTGTTCCCCATCAATAACTTTATCAAGTAAATTTAATTGAAGAGCTATTTTATTCCAATGGCATAATTTCCCTTTATATCAGATACTTATAATATTAGTTTAAAACACAGTGTCCTGGGGCTGGTGAGGTGACGCTAGAGGTAAGGTGTCTGCCTTGCAAGCACTAGCCAAGGAAGGACCGAGGTTCTATTCACCCGGTGTCCCATATGGTCCCCCCCAACCCAGGGGTGATTTCTGAGCGTTTAGTCAGTAACCCCTGAGCATCAAACGGGTGTGGCCCAAAAAACCAAAACAACAACAACAACAAAAGAAACAGTGTTCTCTAGAATTTGGAAAGTCTTCACATTAATTAGGAACTTGGGGGGCCGGGAAGGTGGCGCTAGAGGTAAGGTGTCTGCCTTGCAAGCACTAGCATAGGACGACCTTGGTTCGATCCCCGGCATCCCATATGGTGCCCCAAGCCAGGAGCCATTTCTGAGCCCATAGCCAGGAGTAACCCCTGAGCATCAAATGGGTGTGGCCCAAAAAACCAAAAAAAAAAAAAAAAAAGGAACTTGGACAGTCCAATCTTATAGCGTCGGGAGCTCTATTTAGTTAATGGCTCAGACAAGCAAGGAGATGATGGATTTTCCTCCCTTGCCTTAAGAAGGATCACATATTAATTTTTTTAAACCTGTTTTACTTGTGATCTACAGATTTATTAAAAATATAGAGCTGTCAGGGCTCTTGCCTTAAATAGGGTTAAGCCAGAGTTGATCTATGGCACCCTATTGGGTCCCCTTGCCATAGAGATTCCTGAGCAGAGTAAGGAAAAAGCCCTAGTACTACTGGACTATGCCAAATCTAAGAAAATAAAATGTAAATAAATAAATAAGTAAATACAGAATAAAAACACTAAGATTTTTTTTTACTTCAGGGTATGTATGTATGTATGTAATTATTTTGTTGGTCTTTGGTTATTGGGTCACACACAGCAGTGCTCAGGGGCTACTCCTGGCTCTATGCTCAGAAATCACCCCTGGCAGGCTCTGGAGACCATATGGGATGCCAGGATTTGAACCACCATCCTTATGCATGCAAGACAAAGACCCTACCTCCATGTTAGCTCTTCAGCCCCAATTCATGGTATTTATATGCTATATATATTAATTATATGGCAATAATAATTCATTATCTTAACATTTGATTGTTTATATTATTAATTCCAATTATGCCAAGTATATTATCATAAAAGAGGTATACAATGGGGCTTGAGAGATAGCACAGCAGTAGTGCGTTTGCCTTGCAAGCTGCTAACCCAGGACCAACGGTAGTTCAAATCCTGGCATCCCATATGGTCCCTCGTGCCTTCCAGTAGTGATTTCTGAGTACAGAACTAGGAGTAACCCCTGAGTGCTGCTGGGTGTGGCCAAAAGAAAAAAAGGAAAAAAAAAGGAATACAAGTATATTTTTGGTGTATTTTAGGTTTTGTACTTTATTTCATTTTAAGTTTTTTTCCCCCATAGGGAAATATGCTAATTATTTAAAAATGTTTGATTCATCACCTCCGGTTGGGAAGCATTTATCAACAGCATAACACAATATACTGTGTATAATTTCATTTAGGCAACAGACCCTGATGCTGGAATAAATGGTCAAGTATACTACAGTTTGGGCAACTTCAACAACCTTTTTCGTATTACATCCAATGGAAGCATTTACACAGCAGTAAAGCTTAACAGAGAAGTAAGGGACTACTATGAACTTGTGGTTGTGGCAACAGATGGAGCAGTACATCCTCGTCATTCGACCCTGACACTAGCCATCAAGGTTTTGGATATTGATGATAACAGTCCTGTGTTCACCAATTCAACATATACTGTGGTAGTTGAAGAGAATCTGCCAGCTGGAACCACCTTTCTTCAAATAGAGGTAAGTGGCAAAACCAAAGGTTTCATGAATTCTACATTTTAATGTTTATTCATGTATTAGTATAGGGTTGCCTTATTAATTGAATTAAAATATGCAAAACCAGATAATCTCAATGTCAGTAGGAAAATTATAAATATTTCTAAAATGTATTTAATTTCTCAGTCATATTTAAACATCTATACACATTTTGAAAGAAAGGGTACATTTGTAAGAAATTAAAAAATCTTCATAGATATTAGTAACAAAAGTAATATTATCTAATTATGATGAAAATTAGGAGTACAGTAGTGTATAAAAGTGTTTAGTGATAGCTGAACTTTTAACTTTTTTTTAAATATTTTTTAATTTTTTTAAATTATTTTTTAATTTTTTTTAAATTATTTTTTTCTTTTGGTTTTTGGGCCACACCCGGCGTTACTCAGGGGTTACTCCTGGCTGTCTGCTCAGAAATAGCTCCTGGCAGGCACAGGGGACCATATGGGACACCGGGATTCCAACCAACCACCTTTGGTCCTGGATCGGCTGCTTGCAAGGCAAACGCCGCTGTGCTATCTCTCCGAGCCCATATAATTTTTATTTTGATCATAGTGACTTACATATTGTTGACAATAATATTTTAGATACATATTTACATAAAATCAGGGGGGATTCCCATCACCAATTTGTCCTCCCTACACCTCCGTTTTTGTCCTACCTCCCATAACATCTTCCCTCACCCCCAGGGCTGCTAGAATATGTGGTCCCCTCTGTACCTAGTCTACTACTTAGTAGTCTTGCACCTGTTTGGTCTTGGTGCCTCCCTTATTTTCCCCTCTAACTGGGAGGCAGGACTAGCTATGAACTTTTAACTTTTAAAAACAAAAAATTAAATCTCTATGTAGGGTCTAGTAGATATTAAGGTGATTAAGATATTTGCTTGCACAAAGTTGAAGTTGGCTCTGTCTCTGCCACCACGGTTCTCTCAACACTCTGAAAATGGCACCTGGCTATAGATCAAAGAGTAGAATCAATGCAACACTGGTATAGTGGAAAACACCCTCTCTAACCCATAAAATAAATCTATACATATCCTGACAATTATTTTTGAGTTCAACAACTTTATAGATGCATAATTAGATAGATATATAAACAACATATATTTATTCCTTTATTTTCTTTTTTTAATTTTATTTTTTTATTGTGACTGAAGTTCGTTACACAGAATTATTTACAATACATAGTGACAATGAATGAAGGGCATTCCCACCACCAATGTTGTCCTCCCTCCACTCCTGTTACTAGCATGTCTCCCACATCTCCCTCCTTTACCCCCCAGAATCCTAGTGCAACTGGTCTCCACCTTACAACTCGTTATAGGTTGGGTATCTATTCCTGTATTTTCTAAAAATAAAACTACTTATGAGTAATAATTGACTTTATTTTGAAATATTCTTTTTTATTAAGACAAATTTTTTTATTAATTTAATGGTGTCACCATATAAGCTTCAGCTTCTTAAAATTTTAAGTTACTGTAGTGCACTCATTAATGAAGAGTCAACATTCCTGTGCCATGGTTCATCAGACAATCACCACTTTAGATTGCTGATGCCCTGGATTTCTGGTAATCTTAATGCACTGATATGAAACTAAGGGATAGTTTGCATTTGATTTCATTAGTATATAATTTTTCTTTATTTGTTTTGTTTTGGGGCCACACCTGGGAGCACTCAGGGGTTATTCCTGGCTCTCTGGGCTTAGATATTACTCCTGGCATGTTTGGGTAACCATATGTGATGCTAGAAATAGAACCCAGTCAGCTACTTATGAGTGAAATACCCTATCCAATGTGTTGTCACTTCAGCCCTCAGAAGTTTCTTTAATTTGCTTCTCTACATCATATATCTGAGTATATTACCTGTTACTTGCTTTTTCTTTTGACTTATTTCACTCAATTACCTCTACTTTCAGGTTGTCATAAAAGAAAAGATTTTATTATTCTTTTACTGAACTTTAAAAGTGAACATATGTGTGTAGGAGTGTATGTTGTGTGGTATATGTGGTGTGTATTTTTATTATACCAGCTCAATCTGTCCTTTTTTCCCCAAAATTCTAAGTTACCAAATTATTCACTAGTAAACATAGATATATTTTATATATGAATAACGATTTAAAAATAAATGTTATTAGATAGAGGCCAACGAGTGGAATTCTTGGATCGAATGGTAAATCTACTTTACTGTTTGTAAAATTCTTCATGATGTTTTCATTGACTGAAGCAATTTACAAGCATACAAATAATACAAGAAAATTAAATTTTCTCTGCAGACTTAGACTTTCAAACTACTTAAATGTTGTCCATTCTCATGATCAAAAGACAAGGGACAGCTCATTTTTGAATTTTATTTTCCTGATAATATATTATAACCAGTATTTTATATGCTCACTGACTAAGTGAAGTTTTGCATTAGTAAAGTATTTTATTTGATTTTAATTACCTTTATTGTGCGGATGTTTTAATTTTTTCAACTATTTTGCAAATATTGAAAGACATCCATTTTAATAGAAGTATGGTAAGCAAATATTTTCTCATATTCATTGAAATGTCTTTTTATTTATTTATTGTTTTTGTTTTTGTTCCACACATTGAAGTGCTTAGGACTTAATCCTGGTTCTACATAAAAGAATAACACTGGTAGGGTTCAGAGAACTTTATGGGGTTTGGGTTATACCTGGGCAGGTTATATGAAGGGCAGATATACTAAACATACTATCAGGCAAGCAGACTATCACTAATACACATAGGTTAAGTTCTCATTTTAATGATTATATGCATTATACATATATACATTATACATATAATGATATATACATAAGGAAAGTCAAGATACAGGAATACATGCTATTCAGTGTATTTTTAATTTTTGACTTAACATCCAATATTTATTTCCTCTTGATTTAAATTTCCATTTGTTTGCTTGTTTTTGGGCCACACCCGGTGATGCTCAGGTATTACTCATGGCTATGCACTCAGAAATAGCTCCTGACTTGGGGGACCATATGGGATGCCAGGGGATCGAAATGTGGTCGATCCTAGGTCAGCCAGCCACATGCAAGGCAAACGCCCTACTGCTGCGCCACCTCTCTGGCCCTTCATTTACATTTTTACATGGTATGTGGTAGTAATTTAGATCACAAGTTCTAAATACCATTCTGTTCTCCATCTTATATTCACATCATCTTTATCACATATTAAAGTATTACATTTTGTGTACTTATTTTGACTTTTATTATACTATTTTTGTTACTATTCTTGGTAGTAGTACAAAATGGAAGGTTGTAACACTTCCAATTTCTTGACTCAGAATTATATTAGCTCTCTGTGATCTTTACTGGTTTCATATTAATTTTAGTATTATTTGTCTATTTTCTTGAAGAAGAACATTAGAATTTTGATAGTGACTACACTAAGAATGCTTTGGGTAGGGTGTGGTGTTCATTTTGTATTTTATTAAAGATTTTAATTAATGAACTTAAATTATCTTTCCCTTTTCTTTTTTTTTTTTTTTCTTGGTTTTTGGGCCACACCCGGCGGTGCTCAGGGGTTACTCCTGGCTGTCTGCTCAGAAATAGCTCCTGGCAGGCACAGGGGACCATATGGGACACCGGGATTCCAACCAACCATCTTTGGTCCTGGATTGGCTGCTTGCAAGGCAAACGCCGCTATGCTATCTTTCCGGGCCCATTCCTTTTCTAATGACATTTTCTAACATTAATATAATTCTCAGTTTATAAGTCTTTTAATTTTTGGCTACTTGATATATTTTTTCTTATTGTTTTTGGTTCACACCTGGCACTGCTGAGCACTTACTATTGGCTCTGCACTCAATAATTATACTTGGAGGTCTTGGGAACAGTACATGATGCTAAAGATCAAATCTGGGCTGAACCACATTCAAATGTCCTACCTGCTGTCATATCTCTCTGACACCCATTTTTGTTATTTATTTCTAACTACTTATTATTACAATAGAATTGTATCAGGAATTATTTTGTTTCCTTCTCTTCTAACTTAAAGTTTATATATTGAAAAGCAATAAATTTTTAAATATTGATTTTTTAAACTGTCCTTTTACATATTTATTTATTACTAATGATACTTTATATCAGTGGTCCTCAAACTATGACCCGCGGGCCACATATTTGTATGTTTTGTTTCTTCATTGCAAAATAAAATATATGCAGTGTGCATAAGAATTTGTTCATAAGTTTTGTTTTTACTATAGTCAGACCCTCCAATGGTCTGAGGAACAGTGAACTGGTCCCCTGTTTAAAAAGTTTGAGGACCCCTGCTTTATATCATTGCTGTTTTAGACTTTTTCCACATCTAATATATTCTGATTGCCATATTATAATTTTGAATGGTTAAATTTATTCTTACTGTGAATCTATAAAAATATAGTCATTGCTATGACTAGGATTTTTGTTAAAAAAATAACTAGTTTGGGACCAAAGTGGTGGTGTAGTGAGTGGTAGGGCATTTGCCTTGCATATGGTTGACCTAGGATGAACAGCGGTTTGATTCCCCCTATCCCATATGGTCCCCCAAATCAGGAACGATTTCTGAGTGCATAGCCAGAAGTAACCCTTGATCGTCACTTGGTGTGACCTAAAAACAAAACAAAAACCCCACAACTTAAGTTGAATTTATTTATATGCTCATATGCTTTATATTTCCTTTTTTTAAATATGGTATATTATGTTATTGATTTGCATGCTTTGAACCATCCTTACAATTCCTGAATCAATTGATATATATATATATATATATAATAGTTTAGCTGTATTGCTGATGATTGTCCTATTCAATCTTATTTATTTATTAGTTTTTGGACCATATCTGGCAGCATTTAGGGCTTACTCCTGAGTTGCTACTTGGTAGCACTTGTGGCAGTGTTCAGGGGAACTTGAAGTTCTTGGATACAACCCTTGATAACAAGAGTCTTCTTGCTATCCTATCTCGCCTAGCAACTTTATTTTTATTAGTGCTTCTCTTTCACTCCCCTTTTTAATTATCAGCTATATTACCCCAAACTCTAGATTGAAATTCAATTGATTTTCTAGAGAAACTACATTTTATGTAGTGACTAACAGAGAAAGTCTACAATATACATTTTGAATAAATGATAAATCTTGTTCTATTGGCTGTAACAAACTTTAATTTTATAAACATCATCTTCAGGAATCTTGTTATTTTTTATCACTAAATTCAGTAAGTGTTACCATAGACAACAGATATTAATAATTTGGATAGAGACAGGAGTAAACCAATGAAAGCAATAGAGTTTCTCCATGTATTTTTCCAGGTATCAGTTTATTCACTTCTAAATTTATTTATTTTTTTTGGGCCACACCCGGTGATGCTAAGGGGTTTCTCCTGGATATGCACTCAGAAAATGCTACTGGCTTGGAGGACCATATGGGATGCCAAGGATCAAACCCAGTTTGTCCTGGATCAACCACGTGCAAGGCAAACGCCCTACTACTTTGCTATTGCTCCAGCCTTCACTTATCAATTTATATACCACACATATTTTACTTGATTCCATGTTATCTTCTAGTCTTTGGTAATTAAAAATGTGAACAAGATGAATTTTCTAAATTCAAAAAGTTTTCCATCACTTAACAATAGCTAATAGACAAGAAAATAAATATGTCAATAAGAGGTACTTAAGAGATTCCAGGTAGAACTTCTAACCTAGTCTTAAAGAAAAAAACGATAAGTTTTGAAATTAAATTGCTTTCTAAATTGTGAACAGAGAGAGGAGCTATTTAAGCAGAGAAAATATCAATTATTCAAGATCATGAAACAAAAAACTGGTGCAAAATTCTAGAACAGAGACTGAGAGAATGAAAAGCAGAAAATAAAAATGGTTCCTTACCAGGTTAAATAGGTTAAAATGAAGTGGATATAAGTAATATTTTAGGCAGTAAGTAGATTAACAAATCTCTGCTCTAATTACTGCTTTGTAGGGTGATGCCCATCAGATATTGGGAAGGTCATTAATGAAGTTCACAAAAGTGGTGCTTGCACTGCTTCATGTATATCCTAATAAACATTATAGCCCTCATCCTATTTTGGCTCCATTTCAAACTTCTAATCGGGATTGCTTATTAATACGAATTACTTAATGAGATGAGCATCCTTCCATACAAATCTACTCTTTCAGTCACTATATATCACTTTTAGTTCTGATCAATGTTCATGAGAAGTCTCATTTTTACCCTTCTATTTCTGTGTTTTTTGTCTTATTTCTTGACTCAGTAACCTGGAGAACAGACAACTGTGTTTAATTCATCTTCTATCCCCCTGTGTAACCAGTGAATAACAATGAGTCAAAAAATATTAGTTAACTAATGGGAAATACAGTAAAATGATCCCAAGAAATGCATAATCATTGACTTATGAGCAGACATTACTATATGCTTCTTTAGCTTTCTTAAATAATTTAAAAAAACCCATTATGGATATAGGACTCTCAGCATATTTATTTTTAAATATAAAGTAATGTTTTTCAAAGTTATATAATTAGCATAAAATAATGAACAACAATGTGTGTGTCCATTATGTCTTTGCTGTAGTGTGATTCTTTCAATTAGTGAAGTTTTAAGACATTAATTAGATAATAAAATCAGCAATGACAAAAAATCTCTTGGGTGTCTGGATTTGCTTCCTTTTCTGCCCCTCTCAGGTTTCTTACTTAACATGTCTTTCTCTGAAGGCAGATATTTTTTTGTTCTTCTTGAATTCATGCTGCCCTAGGCACTGACACATGATTTCAATGCACATTCTTATTTTGCTAACACCACTGACATAGCCATTCTCTGTTTAACTTGTTACAGGCCAAAGATGTTGACCTTGGAGCAAATGTATCATATCGAATCAGAAGCCCAGAAGTGAAGCATATTTTTGCACTACATCCATTTACTGGAGAACTCTCTCTTTTAAGGAGTTTGGACTATGAATCCTTTCCGGACCAGGAAGCAAGCATCACGTTTCTAGTGGAAGCCTTTGATATATATGGGACAATGCCACCAGGTATTGCTACGGTCACAGTGATTGTAAAGGTAAGAGGCAGGTAACTTCTTGCTACCTACTTTATAGTCTCAAATTTTATCGTGTACCTACAATATCTGATTTTGTTATTTCATAATAACACAGTGGTACCAAATTCAGACATGCAATGGGTCTTAAGGCTACCACTGACTACACTTGATCATTCTAGAACAAATCTCACATTCCATTTAGTTCTTGGCTATATAAAGATTTTAGAATAAAACAGGCATATCCAGACTAAAATTAGAAAAAAAAATTAAGTCCCAGAGGTGACTCTATTTTTTTGAATATTTCTTCAACAGAAAGCTTTACAAACACAGCATGGATGTGCAAAAACTAATGTTTTATAATATACCAAAAACTTTATTACAGTGATTAATTTAATTTTCCTCTAAAAATTTTAATTCAGTAAAAAATCATCACTTGGGTTGGAAACAGAGTGAATGAGTCTATTTTTTTATGTGTAAAACAGAGGTTTCATCTGCTCATAATTCCAAGCACTATCAAAATGGCCTCAGTGGTTTCCACAAATGCTGGACCTAAACATTAATGCAGTCTCCAACTGCAGCACTGGGCATACTAATTTAATGATTGGCCAGTTATTACTGGAAGTAGCTCCTTAAAAGCTTTTTGGTACATAACTTTCTTGTTTTTCAATTGATTGACAAACAACTAAAATATTTTTTTATACTTTATAATCGACATGAAGTTATTACTGATAAAAATTTTAATAGTGTTAAGATTTATTCAGTAAATTTTTGATATACTTGATTCAGAGTTATCTACAAATGCTCATACAATATTATTTTCCTCCTGTGGCTCTACTTTTATTTCTAACAACCCTTCCCATTCTCAGATGTGTTGAAAAATCCCTGATACAATGTTTTATATTGTTTTGAGCCCTGTGAAAGAAGGGGACAATACTAATCACTGGGCTTGAGGTGGTTCGATTCATATTATAAAATACAGTTTTGATACACTAATGTGGTCTGATTTTTATATATATTAAGCTTTGTTTCCAAAAGTATCTAGGAAGACAAGAGAAAAAATGGGGTTTATGATGTATGCCTTGCACATACCAATCCTGGTTCAATTCCTGATATGGTGTATGGTTTTATAGGTACAGCACAAAAGTGAAGCTTGAACACAGAATCAGGAGTAAGTCTTGATCAGTGTGAGATTTGTGATGACAAAATAAAGAAAATAACCTAGAAAAATATTGATAGGAATTACAATGTCATGATAGATATATAATTCAAAATGACTGAGCCTTGACAAAAAGACTTAACTAAAACAAAATGGCTCCTGACAGATTAAAATGCTGGTCACCATAATCTGGTCTGCTCTTACTTTTCTATATGCATTGATAGAATTGAACATTATACTTTTTAAAACAAATAAATTATCCATTTACTGAAATTTGGGCCAATATATAAGAAAAGAATTATAAATTCATTCCTAATTTCCTAGATCAAAATGCCGACATTAATACAGTAGAGGTTTTTCTCTTGCAATGGGTGTTATTGATAATAGTGAACCCTCATTAATTCTTACTTTGCTGCCTTAAATTTCAGTTACATTTATTTTCTTGAAAGTTTTATGGGATAATTTGGTAAAAATAAGTATCTGAATAAAGCAAGCTGTGTCTTAAATGAGCCTCAATTTTAGAATAAAGAAGTTTGGTATAATATGTTCCATACCACTTTATTATCTTATTCAAAAACTTTCAAAATAGTCAAAAAATAGTTGCTTACTGATGGGATGACTCTATCATGAAAAGAAAAGTACTAATCATATTTTTGTTGATTATATTACATTATCTTATGCAGTGGTCCTCAAACTATGGCCCGCGGGCCACATATTGTATTTGTATCTGTTTTGTTTTTTCATTGCAAAATAAGGTATATGCAGTGTGCATAAGAATTCAGTCATAAGTTTTGATTTTACTATAGTCAGACCCTCTAATGGTCTGAGGGACAGTGAACTGGCCTCCTGTTTAAAAAGTTTGAGGATCCCTGTAATTAGGTCAAGTCAAAAATTGAATTTACACTAGTGAAAGGTGATGTACATTTCATTACTAAAACCCAAGAATGAACAGTTTTGTAACCACTGAGCTTAAAGTTATTTTTAAAATATCAAGTTTTTCTGAGGTCGAAGTGCTAGTACAGTGGTAGGGCGTTTGCTTTGAACATGGCTGTACACAAGGCTGACCTAGGATGAACACAGATTTGATCCCCTGGCATCCCATATGGTCCCCTAGCCAGGAGCAACTTCTGAGCGCAGATCCAGGAGTAACCCCTGAGCATCGCTGGGTGTGCCCCCCCCAACAACCCCCCCAAAGTCGTTTTTCTTATCTACACAATTTTCCTACATGTGTAAAAAAATAAAAGAATCAATTTTATTTTAAACATCAATAATTGTACACACATATAATAATTGTATAGCATACCTTTTTCTTTTTTATGGTAATTAGATAAAACATGGTTATAAAGTTTATAGAACATTTTTCTAAGTGCATTTGGTTTCTTTGCTGTAGCCTAAGCATGATGAGATTTTCATAAAGAGAACTTTATAAGTCTACTGTGGATTTTTGAGACACATGAATATGACAATATGATTCTATTTATTTTTAAGAAAATAAAGAAGTACAATTCATATTTTGCAGAAATATATAGAGCATTCCATGCATCTTAAATTTCTTCTGTCTGTTTATTTGAAGTATTGAAAAGCTGTTATGCTGATAACATAATTGCATAGTATTTGCTAAGAGATATTTTTACCAAAACAGTCACCACAGGAAAATCATCTGAAGATCTCTCTTTGAAAATGAGCAGAGACAAAAGAAATTACTTTTATAAAGAGGGAAAAAAGATCCCCTAAGCACTCATTGATGTTTTTTTCAGGTACTTCCAGGTAGAACCAGGAGTAAGCCCTGAGAATCACTGGGTGTGACTCCAGAACCAACCAACTTATTAAACAAAGAAAATAAAATAAAACTAGAATTCTAGTAGCGTCAGGCATACAATTTAGAGAAAAATCTGTCCTTATCTATTGAGTTGTTAATAAATAACATAGAAAATACATGTTATTTTATCTTACCTGTGATATAAGAAACAGAAGACAGTGTATGTTTTGTTCACTTTTTGAGAAACTCTGAAATTTGATGAGTTTGCTAGAGAAATCTGTCTAATTTAACTTCCCAATATTCACAACAATCTCACACATACGGTGTCATGAGTCAGAAATATTTCTAATACTGTATAAACAGTCCCTCATGCTAGATAATTGGGAAATTATATCTTAAACTCCATAATTTTTATCAAATTTAGTCAATGTTATCTTCCTATTTAGCAATATGTTTTTAACATTAAGAACACATTTTGATTGTAATATTTCCTTGAATGCTTATTGATGTATAATATTACAGAATTTTAGAGGTTTATTTTTATTCTGTGTGATTTTTACCAAAAAGACCACCAAAGTCCAAATTCTGTCTAACTATAAATTCCCATTTGCTGCTCTATATAAAACAAAATTACTTTCTCTTTCTTAGTTGTTTGTTTTTCTTTTTTGTTGTTGGTGATGGGGCAACAGTTAGCCGTGCTCACAGGATACTGCTTGCTTTGCATTCAGGCATTGCTCCTAAAAGTGCTTGAGTGATCATCCAGGATGCTGGGAATTGAATCACGTAGCTGTTTGCAAAGCAAGCACACTACCTACTGTACTGTTTACCTATTCCCAATATTATTTTTTTAGTTTTAATGAAAGATCATCATTAATTTGAAATCTCACTAGCAAGTTATATTCCTCGGTATATTTACTTAAAAATATTATTTAAGTAAACATTGTGGTTAATCAAAGCAGCTTTTTTTCTGTTTATTTTATATTGAATTCAGGATATATAAATTTATAAAAATTTATTATTTGGGGTTTGGGGTTATCTCCAAAACGGTGCTCAGGAACCCTGGGGTGGAGTGGAGTTGCTCCTCCTGATTCTTTGCAGTTCAAAGTGAGAGTCTGAGGATACCATATTGCTCAGACCATTTAGAGTTTGGTAATATCCAGGATGCTGAGTGGTGTTCAGAATTCTTCAGTTTCTCTCACAAAGTATTGCCTTAACTCTTCTATCATCTCCTTTTCTGTGACCCAAAAGCTCATACTTAATTTGTACTGGTGATACATTTCATTCTCAGCTATGGTTTTATTTGATGCATGGAAATAGTTTTGTCTATTTTTTAAAAAATATACCTGCAAATACATTTACTCATATTTTTTTTAATATATGGAAACACTTTTTTTAATATAATTTTTATTTTGATCATAGTGGCTTACATATTGTTGACAATAACATTTTAGGTACATATTTACATAAAATCAGGGGGGATTCCCATCACCAGATTGTCCTCCCTACACCTCCGTTTTTGTCTTACCTCCCATTTCCTCTTCCCTCACCCCCAGGGCGGCTAGAATATGTGGTCCCCTCTGTATCCAACCCACTATCTAGTAGTCTTGCACCTGTTTGGTCTTGATTCCTCCTTTATCTCCCCCTCTATCTGTAGGCAAGACTAGCTAGTTCAAGTTGCATGGTTTTGCCGGAAAAAGAGAAGATATATAAACTGGGGTAAGAGTCTAATACTCCAAAAATGGGTGGAATCCTTCTAGAGGCTCTCATCATCGATTTGGGAGATGAAGGAGAAAAAGAAGGTGAAACACTCCACCAGTACCAAAAAAAAAAAAAAGTGTTAATTATCCAGTGAGGACTCCAGCTATATCGATAAGCACCACAAAAAAATAGACGGAAAAAAAAAAAAAGAAAGAAACAAAAACAAACAAACCAAAAACACGCCATGGTCTTGAAATAAGAAACATGGCATAGCACATAATGAAAAAAGAGAAAAGAAGAGAAAAAAAATAAGTATATTTGGGGACAACGATTTCAATAATCACACCCAAACAGAGAAATCGACCAAAATAGATAGGTAAATAAAAATAATAATAACAATAATAAATGAAGGTAAAATATATATATATATATATATATATATATATATATATATAAAATAACCAAGGTTTTGTGCTTTTTGTATTTTTGTTTTTTTTCCCCTCCTGCCCTGGCACAGTAAATATTGGGGTCATTCGAAAAGGAATTCACTTGGCCTAAGAAATAAGGGGTTTCTCCGTCCTTGGAGTATACTGTCATGGGATCAGCTCTAGACTTTGCTCAGGATCATTTATTCTCCCAGTGGTGGTTTTTTTTTGGTGTGTGGAAGACTACTGCTCTGTCCAGGGTGATCCAATCAGAGCTCTGTGTTTAGAGGTCTCAGTATCTGCACAGATCCTGAGGTGGGACTTATGATGAAGTCAGTCTTTGTGGTTCCAGAGGTTCTGTTACCTCAGTGTCATTTTAATCCATCTTCTGTGGTTGGTGATCTTGATCTTTGCACTGAATCTAGGATGGCACCTAGGATAGCGTCTTTCTTTGTGCTTCCAGAAGCCCCATTCTGTTGCAGTTGTCTCTGTCAGACCTTTGGGACTGGGGATCATGATTATTGTACAAGTCATAGTTCAAACCCTAAATTAGGGCTTTTTTATTGGTCCCAAGATGTATACTGTCTGGTCGTGGTTCTAGTAAAAAACACTTTTATTAATTTTTTTAATATGGGGAAACACTCATCTGTACTCAGGGCTTACACCTATCTTTTTGGCTGGGGCTTAGGAGACAAGGATTAGAGCAATATTTTTTTTTAAAACAAGACTATTTGGGGTCATCAAAAAAGGATTAAAATGGGAAATATATTAATGCTCTGGACATATCAAAGTAAATGCTAATAAACCTACTTATGTCCAGATGATTTACTAAATAGCAAATTAACTATATATTCCATTCTCAATAGGTAAGCCCTTTCCTAGTACCCAATAGACCACTAGGAGTTAGTATTAAAGAAAATATTAAATTTACTTGAATTTATATATATATATATAATTTTCTTACATTAGTATCTATTACATATTAAATTAATATATATTATTTATTTGAATGAATATATAAGAGGCAGAGAAATAGCTTTAAAGAATTCATTAGTGTTTTTACCACGTTTGAAAGAATTGTCCCTTCTTAGCACTTTAAGCAATTGGAAAACTATACATGAATTGCTAAGATTTACATACGCTGGTGAATGGGGAGAAAACATTTCTAGAAACACAAAGAGTTTGTTTGGCTCTGCACAAACATAAATCATTCTAGCTTTCCTTTTCTCCTAACCTTTTTAAGTTGCAATTTAAAGAACCCAGAAGATGTACTTTCCTGTAGTTAAGATGTTCAATCATTAAATTGTTACTCTACAAGAAAATTGGAGAAAGAATGCTGCTAATGCGGCATGCATTTATTTCCGACTTGTAATCTCAGGATCAATATGGAGCATTCTCCTCACTATGAAAAACTTCTGAGGTCATTTACTGGTTCAAATTCTAAAGCTACTAATTTTACAGAAACTTTCTTTTTCAAAGAGGTTGTGAGGAAATTACTTTGCTTACACTTTAAGAACTTTTATCAGTTTGAAGAATTTTTGCATCCATAGTTCGAAATTAAACTCTGGTGAGCATAAAGAAACTTCTATTTCATTAAAATAGATAACAATAAGACCATTTTACAAAGTGTCCAGAAAAAAACTTGCATTAAATCATATATAAAAGAATCGTATTTTTTCTATTTTAAATATTAGGTGATAAAATTATGACCTGGAAGGTAATTCAAATAACAAATTCAATTTTGTATTCAGAGATGATGAAACAAAATGCCCAGAACCATACAAGTTTTAATAATTAATGTAAAATAAGTAAACTAAAATAAAATATTATCTATAATCATTATTTTTAGATTATTGATATGAATTCTCTAGAAAGTTTATAATAGATAAGAAAGTAATGCTATTATTATAGAGATTATAGAATTATGAGCCCGTTTCTACCAACTATATAGTTGATTAAGGCAAAGACATTAAACTATGATATGGGTATCTTTAGCAGTCAAATGGAAGGAAGTTAAGTAACATGAAATAAAGACCAACATTTAAAAATACCATATCGTATTTACCACCTATATCTGAATTAAAGTTGGAAAAAGTTAAGTAAATGTTTAAGAAAAGAACATCTGCCTCACAATATTGATATTAAAGTTTATATTATTAAATAACAAAAATCAATAGATGTACAATAATCATTAAAATACTAAAATTTATGTTGTTTCTCAGCTGTAAGAATATCTAAGCCTACAATATTTGTACTGTGATGCATTTTGAGAAAGTAATTTAATCATTTGTATCAATATGAAAATGATATCAATTTATTTTAATATATTTGTGTTTGGGAACATAACTGACTGTGATCAGAGCTTAATTCTAGCTCTACTATGCTCAGGAATCACTTCTGGTGGAGTCGGAGACCATATGTACTCCCAAGGGATCTAACTTGTATAAGCTGCATGCAAAGCAATTTCCCTAACCACTGTACAACTCTTTGGCCCAATATTTCAAGGTTTAGATAAAAAAGTTAGAATTTATACCATTATACTAAGTAGTTAAAAATTACAATTTCAAAATAGTGCTACAAGAATACAGTAAGTTAGAAAAAGAAAAAATGACAACGGAAACTCTTAATCTGCCTCTCTTAGAATAACATTTTAGTTTTTAAATAATAGTTTTATTTAAACACCATGATTACAAGCATGATTGTAGTTGGGTTTCAGTCCTGAAAACACACTCCCTTTTACCAGTGTCGAATAACATTTTAAATTGTTTACTTGTTTTCATAATTCAAAACAACATAATAACCATAAGAATTATTTTTAGAGAAATTTTCCATCATCGGTGAAATGTTTTGACTTTAGCTGATATCATATCTATTAATATTGTATGAAAACTCCACATTGTCCTCTGCTGGTTATTTTTTATATGAGTTTAATGAAATTGAGAGATTGGGGATTGACAATGGCAAATGGGTTCTGTGATATAAAGAGACAAAGAAAAGCTAGTAATAGTACCCAACCTGGTTTCAAGAGAAGCACTCAACTCTTAATTTTGTTTTCCAGGATATGAATGATTATCCTCCAGTCTTTAGCAAGCGCATCTATAAAGGGATGGTAGCTCCAGATGCTGTCAAGGGCACACCTATCACCACAGTTTATGCTGAAGATGCAGACCCTCCTGTAAGTAGAAGACATTGATTAATACTCTGATCGCTAGCAAAGGACATCCAGTAGCAATCACAGCTGACCTACTTCCCAAGATGGAACAGCAAGTTCATGAGCTTAACTTTGCTAAGGTCAAAAAATTGTGTATCGTGCCTGTTGCATTTGTGGATACAGACTAGAGTTCAAGTGTTTATTATTGAACTTAGATAATTAGGAATAGATTTTTTTTTGTTTCACTAGAATAGAAATTTAATACATACCAATTTGCCTAGCACAAGTAAAAGGTATATGTAAAAAGGATGGTTTATATATGATATCAAAATAATTTTTATTCTTTAGAACAGTGGAAGCTAATCGGTATGAATTTTATCTTCATACATTTTTATTTCATTCATGTATTCCTATTTTGTTAATTCCTCTAAATTAAAGTAATAAATAATATTTTATATATTTATTAGCTTTAAATTATAATAACACATAACATAATATGTTTATTCTGGAAAGCTAAAATCTTAATATTGTTTATAGAACTTACTTAAAAGGTTATTTTATTAGCCATAATTTTGTTTCTTGCAAGATACCAAATTTCCCTTCAAGATAAAGGATTTTTAATTAAAACATAGTTATATTAGAAGTGAGGTAAACTTTTGTATAATGTTATATTAGTCCATTAAATAGTATAAAGAAATAATAGTATCTTTATTAAATTTTGATAAATTACTTATCGTGTTTTAGCTACCCTGATAATTTTAAAGTGATGTTTAATTTTCTCCTTCTTGTTTTTGGTTTTGAGACCAAACTCAGCAGTGATCAGGGCTTGTTACTTTCTCCAAAGTTAGGGATCACGCCTGAAAGTGTTGGGGTGACTATATGGAGTGCCAGAGATAAAATGTAGGCCTGCTGCATGCAAGGCAAGTTCTCTATATTTTGTAGTTTCTTTATGAGCCCATCTAGAATTTTTATAATTTTAGAACATGATTATATTTATGAGGAAGCATAGCCTTATATACCTTATAAAAGTATTTAAAATATGAAACGTTTTTTGCTACTCTTGGCAGTACTCAGGCGGTACATCTGCCTCTGTCCTCAGATATTTCTACTGGCAGACTCAGGAGTCATATGGGATACTGGTTTGGAAGCAGGGTCAGCAACATATAAGGCAAATGCCCATAACCACTGTGATATCAACCTGGTCCCATAAAAATATAAAACTACTTTAAGAAAAAAATAAGAAAATAAATGAAAATCTGCAGATATTTTGTTTGCTTGTTTTTTCCTGTTTCTTCTTCTTCTTCTTCTTCTTCTTCTTCTTCTTCTTCTTCTTCTTCTTCTTCTTCTTCTTCTTCTTCTTCTTCTTCTTCTTCTTCTTCTTCTTCTTCTTCTTCTTCTTCTTCTTCTTCTTCTTCTTCTTCTTCTTCTTCTTCTTCTTCTTCTTCTTCTTCTTCTTCTTCTTCTTCTTCTTCTTCTTCTTCTTCTTCTTCTTCTTCTTCTTCTTCTTCTTTTCCAACATCCAGTGGTAGTCAGTGGTACTCAGTGGTTACTCCTGGCTATGCACTCAAAAATTACTCCTAGCTGGCTCTGGGGAGCCATATGAACTGTAGGAGGATCAAAACCTGTTGCATTTTTTCCAAGCATTAATAACTGAGTTTTATAAGTGACTTACATAACCAATTTGGTATTACTAGCAGAAATGCTATTTTATAGTGTTATTTACTCACTAAAAGATAAATTCCTATCATAATTTTATCCCTTTGAGACAACTATAAGTTCTTGAAATTAATATTAACATGAAAAATGACCTTATAGTTACAAACTCTCTTTCTCAACTATGTTGAATACTGTTGAAAAACACATGACCGGGGCCGGGTAGGTGGCGCTGGAGGTAAGGTGTCTGCCTTGCAAGCGCTAGCCAAGGAAGGACCGTGGTTCGATCCCCCGGCGTCCCATATGGTCCCCCCAAGCCAGGGGCGATTTTTGAGCACATAGCCAGGAGTAACCCCTGAGCGTCAAACGGGTGTGGCCCAAAAATCAAAAAGAAAAAAAAAAAAAAGAAAAACACATGACCTTAGATTACAAAACTGAGATTAGCAAACAAGGGAAGGAGGAGGAGCAAAGAAAGAGGCTGATAATGTAACATCATAATTTGGTTGAGGGTTTTGGGCACTTTGTGGTTCTGAAGGTGTGTAATGATGCACTTCAAAATCATAAACATTAGTGTTATTGTCCACATTACCTAAAATAGAAAAACCATTATAAATACTTGAAGCAGCTTAATTGCATCTTGGAAGCACAACAGGCACGTGTTCATAGATTGGAACATATAAATAATATGTTGAATGTATAATTTGTCATTTGTCTGTTTTTTAAATGAACTCTCATAGGAATGAAACATTTCTGCATTTAGAAGACTATAAAATTTTATTTCATACGTATTTTGATCATCATCTTGATCCTAATCAGGTGGTAACTGGGTTGGCTCTCCAGATGAGCTCAAAGTAATACAAAGCATAGACTCTAATAAATAGAAATTGTAATTACTACATTATAGGTCTATACGTGACTGCAACAGCTACCAAATATCATTTTATAAGTAAATTTTATTATTGTAAAATTTAAAATATTATTAGTTATAATTAAACTAATGTCAGACTATAGAGTCATGTTATTTCTCACAGAACTCAAATTTCCTTTCTAATTTCCCCAACATTTACTATGCCTATGTACAAAAAAAGGGAAGAAAGATAGAAAAAAACTTTATTTTAAAATTTTTTGGGGGGTGTCACACCTGGCAGCACTCAGGAGTTCTCCTAGCTCTACACTCAGAAATCGCTCCTGGCAGGCTTGGGGGACCATATGGAATGCTGGAACTAGAAGTACCATCCTTCTTCGTGCAAGACAGAATGCCTTACCTCCATGCTATCTCTCCAGCCCCCAAGAAAGAACAATCTTGCCAGTCATCAACCCCCTCATTTTATGTCTTCTATATGGGAGCTCCCCTCTTATTCATAGAACCTTAGAATTTAAATTATTTTGTTAGGCCTCATATTTCTATATCCTTCTACAAATTGAAAAAAGAAAAATAAGTGGATGAGACACAGGGCAAGTGGTCTCAGGACATTGAGTATAAAAAAGAGTCAGATCTAAATACTCATGCTAAATTCAAGAACAATAGAACCGAGAGACCCAAACTATAACAAGCTACCAAAAAATGAACCTGCTACACTAGTAGTCTAGGACTAATAGTATTGAATGCATGCTAAGGTCTATGGCGAAGGAGGTCAACACTGGTGGGGAGAATGACCCAAAATCACTATGACTATTTGCCTAAAATACAACTGTGAAAGACTGGAAATTCACAATTAACTCAATAAAATTTTTAAAGAGGTGAAATAAAAATGTAGAGAGTTTTACAAAAAGTTAAGAAGTTAATTTAACTAGTACTATTAAATTTTATATCTCATTTTCAAACTTATTTTATTCTATTATTTTATTGGTTTAATACAGCAAAAATAATTTTAAAGGGCCATCTAGTTTCCTAGTCTGTTAAAATTATAAACATATATTTTGATATAGGATTTCATTTTATATATCTTAGTATTCCCATGCCAGTTCTAATACTTTGGCTATAAGTATCTAAGAGAACACCATATTTATTTAATAGTCACTTCTCAGAAATTAGATGGTGAATTTCTTGGGGTGATGAATCAAAAGGCCCTTCTCTTTTTATTTCCCCATATAGCTCCATGTTTGCTGCTTAGTGATCTGTTAAAAAATTGTTGAATAAATGAATACATTATTTTTTTTTCCTTTGTGTCTCAAGGGAGATGAAAGTTACTTATTCAGAAATTGACTTGCTTACAACTGTTTGAAAATTTTTTAATGTCTCCAAAGCCTCTGCATGGCCATTTGAAGGCTGTGGGACTAGAAAAGGGTGATGAATATGTAATATTGAACAAATAGTTCTAACTCTCAGATGGTAGCTCTTTTTAATATTGAGCAATTGTAAGTAGCTTTTATTTTTAGAGGTTGTCCATATATTTTTCAAGACATTATATTTCATTGAATGAGAGTCACCCATTTCAAACTAGAAAAAAAAAATAACAAAATCCTTTGAAGATCAGCTAGGAAAGCTGGGTAAGGTCTTAGAGCAGAGAGAGCAATGTTGCTGAATATAAATGAAGAATTATAAAATGCATGTTGTGTGCAATTAAAGCACTCTAGAGGAAGAAAGAGGGAAAAGAAATCTTCCAGGGATATTTTTCTTACTGAATTAAAATTGTTAGGACTTCTTTTTTTTTTTTTTTCAGCCTTCTTTTGTGACAGCATTGACATTATGTAGTTCACTGGAGATGTAAATAGTGAATGACTGATCATTTTGGATATTAAAAATTGCTAACCTTTTACTTCAGCTCGCAAGAGACGTTTCAGTCCTAACTTTCACAAAACAAAACTGCAAGTGTAATTTTCATTTGCATATTTCATCCTTTCTGAAGCTTCATGCAAACCCTCAAGATACAAGAATTATCTGGGAAGAAGAGTGTATGACAGAAATATATCTTTTCTGAGCATATAAATAATTGGCGCTTTCTTTCTTTCTTTCTTTCTTTCTTTCTTTCTTTCTTTCTTTCTTTCTTTCTTTCTTTCTTTCTTTCTTTCTTTCTTTCTTTCTTTCTTTCTTTCTTTCTTTCTTTCTTTTCTTCTTTCTTTCTTTCTTTCTTTCTTTTCTTTCTTTCTTTCTTCTTCTTCTTTCTTTCCTTTTCTTTCTTTCTTTCTTTCTTTCTTTTTCTTCTTTCTTTCTTTCTTTTTCTTTCTTTTCTCTTCTTTCTTTTCTTTCTTTTCTTCTTTCTTTCTTTCTTTCTTTCTTTCTTTCTTCTTCTTTCTTTCTTTCTTCTTTCTTTCTTTCTTTCTTTCTTTCTTTTCTTTCTTCTTTCTTCTCTTTCTTCTTTCTTTCTTCTTTCTTTTCTTTCTTTCTTTCTTTCTTTCTTTCTTTCTTTCTTTTCTTTCTTTCTTTTTCTTTCTTTTTTTTTCTCTTTTTCTTTCTTTCTTTCTTTTCTTTCTTTTCTTCTTTCTTTTTTCTTTCTATTTCTTTTTTCTTCTTTCTTTCTTTCTCTCTTTCTTTCTTTCTCTTTCTTTATTTTTCTTTCTTTCTACGTTTCTTTCTTCTTTCTTTTTTCTTTCTATTTCTTTTTTCTTTTTCTTTCTTTCTCTCTGTCTTCTTTCTTTCTTTCTTTCTCTCTTTCTTTGTTTTTATTTCTTTATTTTTCTTTCTTCTTTCTTTTCATTTCTTTCTCTCTCTCTTCTTCCTTTCTCCCTCCCTCTCCCCCTCCCTTCCTCCCTTCCCTCCCTCCCTCCCTCCCTCCCTCCCTCCCTCCCTCCCCTTCCTTCCTTCCTTCCTTCCTTCCTTCCTTCCTTCCTTCCTTCCTTCCTTCCTTCCTTCCTTCCTTCCTTCCTTCCTTCCTTCCTTTTCTTTTCTTTTCTTTTCTTTTCTTTTTTTTGGTTTTTGGGTCACACCCAGCAGCGCTCAGGGGTTACTTCTGGCTCTACACTCAGAAATCACTCCTGGCAGGCTCTGGGGACCATATGGGGTACCGGGATTTGAACCCATGACCTTCTGCATGAGAGGCAAATGCCTTACCTCCATGCTATCTCTCTGGTCCCGAGCATATAAATAATTGGGACAGAAAAAAAAAACCAAAACATTTTTATTATATCCAAGAATAGAGAGTGAGAAGACGTAAACATCTACTTTTTCATTGTCCCACATCACAATGCTTTCCTTTTTCTGTTTTGTTTTGTTTTGTGTTCTGCAAATGGTAACTCTCAGTAATGTACTCCTGACTCTCTGCTCAGAAATTACTTGGGAGGCTTGGGAGGCAAATAGGATGCTGGGACTTGAAACCAGATCGAAACCAGATCAGTCATGTGAAAAGCAAATTGTGTAGTACTATGGCTCTGAGACATGCTTTCCATTTTTAAACTTTGAAAAAAAACTTAAGCAAAATAGTAACTAGAAAATGTTTAGTAACAGAATTTTTATCAACAAATTTATATATGTTGTATTTATTATTTGTTTATTATTTATTTATTCATTCATTTATTTATTTTGGGTTTTGGGCCACACCTAGTGATGCTCAGAGGTTACTCCTGGCTATGCTCTCAGGAATCAATCCTGGCTTGGGGGATATATGGGATGCCGGGGATTCCAACCACGGTTTGTCCTGGGTCAGGTGCTTGCAAGGCAAGAGCCCTACCGCTGTTCCACAGCTCTGGGCCTTATTACTAGCTTTTATTATTAATATAAAACTACTTTTTCAGGTTTTAATATTGCCTTGAGCTATATATATGTTCCTTAAAATATTTTGTGCTTTCTTTATAACAATTGATTTTAAAATAAGGGATCTCACTATTCATTCTCAGGAAGAATTCTTACAAACTATGAGTTTTTTCTTCTTTTTGTTAAACATTTGCATGCTTTTAACTTTCAGAGGTTAGATGAGCTACCTGAAGTATTATTTTTAAATGTTTATATAGGTTATTCCAACATTCTTCTCCATTTTTAAGGCCACTTTTGTTCATCTCTGTACAAAAAAAATGATGGTATGGTTTGATTTTATGTGTCACTTTAAGTTTTCTTAAAATCTTATGAATCTATGAAATAATACTAAGTATTTATAGTGATCTTAAAATTATGAATCTTCAAAAGAAGCCTTCTGTTGCGAAGACAAGAATATAGCAATGAAATGATAGCTGTGATGGTCTTTAACCATGATGTGCTGCTCACTTGCTTTATATACAGTACTTAAAATATTCAGGGTCAGTAATGTTAGAAGATTGTATTTTTATCTACAGATAAAGCTTCTGTTGTATATAATTTTTATTGATGTTAGTTAGGCCTATTTTTGTCACTTATCATATACTGACTTGTGTGATTAAACTTTATGGATTTTATTATGGCAGATAATGTAGCATAAACACTTATTTTTTATTTCTGGGCTTAATAACAATATTTGTGTTGAGCTAGGAGATATTAGGGAATATTTACAAATAGTGCATTTTAGTCCCCTTCATTTAAAAATTGGTAGGGAAATAATCAAGAATTGTTTCTATACTGCATGTTTGCTTCTGAAAATTAAGATGTGCCTCAAACTGGAGTCTCTTTTATCTCAAATAATTAATTAGTTGTAAAGCACACCATGGATCAGTTGGGACTTGATCTTTCAAATGACAATTGGTTATACCTAGATTTGAAATTGTAAATTAACATAAAAGGAAGTATTCTGAAAAACAACACGTTTAACATATACAAAATGTTTCTTAGTGTTTTTTTATAGTCTATGATTTTCAGATAATCTCAAGAATAATTATACTGTTGACATATCTTGAGATAAATATTAGATTTAACTATATTTAAGTAAATATCTTCTAATTGAGAAATGCAATATACTTCACAGTAAAATGCCTTTACTTATAATTTTTATAACATTTTGGGTTTTCCTTTGCTGGCATCCTAAACTGTTTCTTTCCTATGTATTGTTAATATTATGATTTTTATGGTAATATACTTACTGTGAGCTGAAGAGATAGCACGGGTATTAAATCACCTGTCTTCTATGTAGCCAAACCCCTGACAACTTGATTCCTACAACATATATAGTTCCTGAAAGTAGAGTCAGAAGAAAGTTCTGAGCATAGTTTTTTCTGGTTCCAAAAGCAAAAATAAATAAATAAATAAATTAGCAAGTAAATAAATATATAAATACATGAAACCCCATAAAGTATGGATTTAATGATTTCTAGGTATAATAGAACATATTCATTGAATTATTTGATAAACATAAAATAAAGTATAGTTATACCAATAGTAAAATAATGAAATTATGTTAGGAAAATTAAATTAGAAATATTTTATAACTAAGTAATACCATCAATGGATTACAAAGATATCTGACATTCCCCAGTGTTTCTGGAGTCTGAGAACAATGTTTAGCTCTGTGTAGTAAAAGAACTGTGTCATATCTGGCAGAAAGTTTATTTCTTATATAACATATCCAGAGTTCTGTGTTTCCCAAGCTGAGTAGTATTTAGCACCCAGACATTGGAGTAGACTGGAAGCAGATGGCAGGCATAGAGGGAGCAAATTCCTTTGCATGTCAAACTTGTCATGAGAAGAACCTAAAGTACATATTGGAATCTCACAGCTTTGATATGACCCTAGGATGATCTGATTGCATTTATACATTAAGGGATGAGTCAGGAAAAATTGCACTGACTTATGAAGTCAGGACAAATATCTGCGAAAAAGCCACCTAGTCAAATTTAAGCTATAAAAATAAATATGTTCTCAAATAGAGAGCCAGAATCCCATTAATAATCAAACACAGTAGCAAAACTTCCAATAAATCCTTAGAAGTATCACCATATTTTTTCTTCTTGGGAAGTAAGTTAGTATAAAAGGGAAAGTATAAGGGAAGGTGTGAAGTCAAGAGAAAAATTTCTAGTGAAGTGGGTTGGTAAAAATAATACGTTTTCAGATTTGAAAATAAGAGGAACAGTGAAAGAGAATAATATGAGGGGACTGGAAGTGTAGTTTAGTGGGAAAGTATTTTCCTTGTATGCAGTCAATATGTGGCAGATTCAAATTCAATATTTAGCAACATCTTTTTTTTATAATTTTTTTTATTATTTTAATTATGACAACAAAGATGCAAAGAAAGAGGACAGGGTAAAGTTACAGTGGAAGCCCAATCACCCATAAACAGGATTCTCAGTAGTCCCATCGATGATATCCCAGCCTTGAACTTTCAGCCAAAGAACATTAAGAAAAACAAAACTGAACCCATGTACAATACAATTACTTTGTCCCTCAAATCCCCAGTTGTAGTACATATTGTTTCTTAGCAGCACACCATATAATCTAAAGATATTAGACTTATGTAACTCTTTAAACATTGAGGGCAAAGTACATTTATCTAGTTCCATGCACATGCTTACTAGTTTAAGTTAACCTCAAAAGTTTTAATGGGTTGTTTTTCTTAAGGATTGGAGTCAAGGGAACATAGTAAAAAACGATATTAAAGTGGCATTTGTTTGCATAGGCCCACCAAAACATAAGGGACATGGAAAGACAAATTATGGTCTAAAAACATGGAGACCCTACCCCTGAAGTTTCCTGGCACAGGACTGACTCTAGGCTCCAGGCAAACTAATTTGTCCAATTCAAGTCATCGTCTGTAGTGGCAATACACCTCCATTCCTCACATAGTCTCTGTTGTTGGTATCATGCTTCTGTATTAAAGATCCTGGAGTCTGCATATCCCATATTGCAGTCAGGATGGTGCAGAGCATCCTCTCGTTTCACTTCACACTTAAGGGGCAATAGAGAGAACCATGTCCTGTAGAGCAGGTCATTGTTGTTGTCATGTCTTCTCTCAGGTCATTGTTATTGTCACATCTTCTCAGTATAAACGGAAGTGTCTTTTTAGGAGGTCGATGTCACACCCTTGGTAGTGTCTTTCCTGGTAGAGGACTGCTTCCAACTGTTGCTATAAACGACCTTGGATGTTTCGTAGATAGCTTGCCTGGTTCCAGCGTGAATGGAGAATGCCCATTCATCTGAGGCCTGTGCCAGGTCATTATATCAATATTCAGGGTGTAAGGTACATTGCATTGAGATTTATTAGATAATAACTAAACTGTATGTATAGTGTTTTCCCATTTTAATGTGTCTATGCAAACAAGGATCAATGTCATGAAGCGTTATTGGTGCATCTGGAGGCTATAGGAGCAAGACCAGCAATTTCCATGACATAGTCCAATCATAGGCATCAAACTGAGGGACAGTTCCACCAACAATCCTTACTGAACAGCTTACAAAGAAAAGACAAGATGAAAAGTGGATAGAAACATCATGGTAGAAGAATATATAGAGAGTTTCAGCAGTTAAAGAAAATAATCATAAAATATTCAAAAGATATATGTGTTCAATATGTGTTCGATTTGTGTTCTTCTAAATCTGGGATTTGGAAGATCTACTGTATGTCTTTGGTCAGAGATTAAAGCTGTGTGTTACTGAAGTTAAGAAGGGTAAATCTGGGGTACTGATGGTTGGGAGGAGCATATGATCTCGAGGGGGCGCTAGCCCCCGCGCGGTTTCAAAATGTAGACTGGTATGAAATTGCCAGTGACAGCCTGAGTATAGCTGAGCAATTATCTGCCACCCCCCAGATCAAACGCCACCCCCTAAGCCAACCACTGGAGCCGGCCTGGGAGTGTGGAAAACCCAGGGTGCCCCATCAGCTCCTCCCAGAAACCCACCTGGAGATCCGGAGGAAAGGGGGAGAGGGGGGTCGGGTGACCCAGGTCCGGGCCCCCCACCCTAGGCCAGGCCAAAAGGCCACTGGCACATGCGGAGGTCTGCCAGCTGCCCGCCCGTGCTGCTAAAAATCCTGCTCCAGGAAGGGAGAGAGACCCTCCCAAGCCCGAAGGACAGGGATTTAAGCCCAACCTAGGCCGGTCCCCAGACCCGGCCTGGGAGTGGGGAAAACCCAGGGTGCCCCATCAGCTCCTCCCAGAAACCCACCTGGAGATCCGGAGGAAAGGGGGAGAGGGGGGTCGGGTGACCCAGGTCCGGGCCCCCCACCCTAGGCCAGGCCAAAAGGCCGCTGGCACATGCGGAGGTCTGCCAGCTGCCCGCCCGTGCTGCTAAAAATCCTGCTCCAGGAAGGGAGAGAGACCATTTAGCAACATCTTATGATTACCAAAGCCTCTGTCAGGAATAGAAGTAAACCCTGGGTACAATCAGATATGTACTCTCAAATAAACAAATAACAAAAAATGCAAAATAGGTAAGGTAAGTGTAGACAATTTTTAACTTTGATGACAAAAGGACTTAGAAAAGGTGCCAGATGATAAAAAAGATAAAAATGATAAATAAATATGCCTACAAAGTGATTGATGACAAAACTCCATAAACTATATATTAAATTTGACTAAGTTTTTCTCATATGGTTCAAAATAATAAAAATTTTTTTGTAAATGTCATATGTATATTTAATCATTACTACTTATGGGTATTGTATTAAAATAATGATTAACCTTGTCATGCCTCCTTATCCTGATCTGCCAAAAATTTTAAGTTTAGATATATAAATTGAAATAAACCAAGCAAATAGAAGTCACAAGCCAAGAAATATCTATGATATAAAAATATAAGACCCTGATCTTTTCAAAGAGGAAAGTTTGTGGAGGAAGTGATTCAGAGCTGATGTCTGAAAGATAAAAAGATGTTTCTATAGCAAAGTACTAGCAGACAAAAATAGATTTTCAAGTAGTACGCTGAACAATGAATTTCAAAAAAAAAATGGAGGCAATTTTGTCAGGATTTTGTAGAGGTAAACCAGAGTGCAATCCTAGAGACTGGTAAATCATAAAGATTTCTGGTTTCAGTCATATAAAAATGGGAGCCTTAAGACAAAGGATGTTGGCTGACTAATCTTTAGCCTTTATTCATAACTATTCCTATTTTTAGATTTTGCTTTGTGAATTGTTTTCTACGTGGCCAATTGAAAATGTACTTCCTACTATATTTATAAATGTTTAAAATGAAGAAATGTATCAATGATTAAATGATGCATTACTTTAATTTTAAGTATTTAGGAGATAGTCATTTTTACTTGTGTGTAAAATTTTCTCAAAAATACCAATGTTGACATATTTTAGATGAAGCATTTTCTAGGATGTTAAAATTATTAAGAGAAAAATTATAGAAGCAAACTCTAAAAAAGTGATACATATTTGAAATTTATATAGTAATTATACATTACATTTATGTCAGTGACTTCTGACATAAGTATCCTAATATAGTGTTAATTCATTTTTTTGTTGTTGTTAAAATGCAATAATTACTTCAGGTGTTAGGAAGCATGGTGGAGGGAGAAGAAAGAAATGATGTACTTGGTGATTAATGGAGAGTTTAACTCATGGATATTTAAAAAATATTTTAACATACAATTAAATTTACATAAATATGCACTCAAAGATGACTAAGTCATTATAACAGCAACACCAGCACTAACCGCTTGATAGTAATTTCTGATTCTATGTCATACCTAGGAGAGTTTGTGAATTGCACCACTACAAATATATTAGATTAGTTTTTTTCAAAGACATTAAGAAAAAGAACTTTAGAAACAATGCCAGGGAGAAAAATTGTTGTCATTTGAAAACAAATTACTTAATGTTTGTGCATAATGAAAATAATAGGTCTAGTATTCCCTGGTATAATGTGGTTTCCATTATTATGATGAAAATTATGTGTGTCTGAGTAATTTCTTGATAATCATGTATTTAAGAAAAAATGACTGAATCAAGATATCCCATGGTATTAAAGACAATTATTTTGTTCCATTATAGGCTCATTGAAATTCCTTATGTTTGCAAATTTAGAACATCTTGTATGCAGATCTACAATTACCTGCTATAGTAAATAATTACATTCTCAGCAGAATTAACAATTAACTGTAATTTTAGACTACTATAGAATTGAAATTAGGACTGGAGAGCTAATACAGAGACCATGGAGTTTATCTATCATATGAGCTGACCCTAATTTGATCTTTAGCAAATTCTAATGTTAAATTTAGAGTCACCACTAGCAATGATAACTAAGCACTGACTATGGATGGAGTAATCATGGTACAGTCTAGTATACTTTGATCCCCTATAAAAAGTGAATATTTAAATGAATACATAAAGTAATAAGGGCAATATTGAAATAATAAGCAATGAGTAACTTGAAGTTCATGTATATTTATTCCATTACATCAATTCTACCAACTGTGTTATATAAAAAACTAATTAATATTTTAAAATGTAGAATCCTTATGATAGAAATTTTGTCTCTCATGTTCTCTAGAAAATCTGCTTTCTTCAGAATCTCACTACAATACCAATACATGTAATAAGTAACTGACTATTCCGGCAATATCACCTTAGAAGTTTACACATACAAGATTAGATGCTTATTTAATATTTATCTTAATATTTATAAAGATTCTAAGTTTAATTTATAAGTTTAGAGTTTATACAATTAAGATCTAGAAAATGAGTGTATCGCGAAGTGGAAAGCATAACTTTCACAATTTGAATGCTATTTGAATAATTTGTTATTCCATAATCATTATATAACATTTAAATAAATTTAAACTATCTCAACTAATATCTTGGAAGAAATATATTATGTGAGATGATTTTTTTAAACTAGGAAATGTGAAGTTATTTAGTAGCTAATTGGCACATAAGCTCAGTGGTAGATCCGAATCCTTAGACAATATCAGAAAAAATGGGTGCTGTTAGTTTTTTTCTTTTTATAAATTTTAGTGTGATAGCAATTTTATTTTCTGTTTGTATTTTGATTTGGGCTTTTGGGCCATACTCAGCTATGCTCTGTGCTTACTTTGTACTTAGGAATCTTTACTGGTGGGTTTGGGGAGCCATCAGAAATTCCAGGGATCAAACCTTGGTTGACCAGTGCAAGGCAAGTTTCTTCCCATGGTCAATCTCTCTAGCTCCATCTTTTAAAAAAAATATCACCTAAAATTTGTTTTCCTTTATACATAAGTTTTGTAATTCCAAATTATTTTGTTCTGTGTCTGTGACAATTCAACAGTATTTAGTTCTCTATAAATTTACTAACAGCAGGTAACATGGAGTAAATTTGTCATAACATATTGACATACAGTAACATATCTTGCAAAAAATTCAACAATGTCAGTTATTAAACAGCAGTTGTCATATATATTTTAAAATAAAATTAAATCACTTTGAAATAGGGGCTGGGAAGATAGTTTACAGGTCTATAGAAAATTTGTTAAATAGGTGAGTCACTAAATTTGATTATTATTACTATAATTCCAATAATAATTTAATAACAATTTAATTTTAATAACAGTAAAAGCCACTATTAGGTATGCCTGGGGAATCTTAGCCACTTAGCACTCCCTATTCTTAGGGCTCTGGGCTCCTTAATACTGTCAAGTTTCTTTCCCAAATCATAGCAGAATGGTATTTAGGAAGGAAACTAGTGTTATTATTACTTAAGGAGAGTTGATGATGGTTTGCCAAAATCAAACTTTAATTTACTGTTTCAATCATTTTTAAACATATAATATGCTTATAAAATACTAGGAATTTTATTAGGCTGCTTGACTTTATTTCTTCTGTTTTACCTATAAAAGTTAATTAATAGCAAGGGGCTGGAGCAGTGGTGCAAGCAGTAGGGTGTTTGCCTTGCACGCGCTAACCCCCAGCGTCCCATATGGTCCCCCAAGTCAGGAGTGATTTCTGAGTGCATAGTCAGGAGTAACCTTGAGAGTCACCGGGTATGGCCCCCAAACCCCCCAAATTAAAAAACGTTAACTAATAATGTACAATTTTCTCTTAGGGATTACCTGCAAGTCGTGTGAGGTACAGAGTAGATGATGTCCAGTCTCCTTATCCTGCCAGTATTTTTGATGTAGAAGAAGATTCTGGAAAAGTAATAACTAGAGTTAATCTTAATGAAGAACCAACAACTATTTTTAAGGTTAGTGCTGTGCTTTCCTTCTACTGTCTATCATATGTTTACATTTGAATTGAGAATAGGCTAAAGAGGTGATTAAATGCTTTTCATCAGTCTCTAATTATTTAAAAACTATACTTTTTCTGCCAAAATATCAATAATATATTTAAGAAAAATATGCATCCTACCTTATCTATAGCTAGAATTTATAAATTTTATGTCAATGCTACTGATATTCATGTGAATGTAAAAAAACATAAACTAGAATAGACATGTTATTAATACTATCTTTAATGCAATAGTGTGATAGAACTAGATTTGAAATTTAAATGTCAGTGTTACTGTATATAATAATGTAATTTAATTGCAGGCAGTGACAAAATTATAAAGGAGAAAGGTTATTAATGTCATGATATTGTCAAATTTTCTACTTGCCTCGTAAGTGGCTTTTCATCATAAATTTATCAATGCGACGTATTTGAGGGTTTTTTTTATTTTATTTATTTATTTTTTGGGGAGGGTCACACCTGGCAGTGCTCAGGGGTTACTCCTGGCTCTATGCTCAGATGATGGTTTGCCAAAATCAAACTTTAATTTACTGTTTCAATAATTTTTAAAAGCATACATGAAAGACACTGCTGATTTGGAGCTGGCTCAGGGGACCATATGGGATGCAGGGATTCAAACCACTGGCTGTCTGCATGAAAAGCAAATGCCTTTACTACCATGCTATCTCTCCAGCCCCGTATTTGAGTTTTCTTAACTAGAAAATAAAAATAAATTAGGTTCAAATTTTTAATGATTAAATAAGACATATGTAGCATATTCTAATACAATGTTGTTATCTAGTATATGATAAAAACATTACCGTTGCTTGCTCTGGAAACTTGCAGTCCAGTGATTAAACTCATATACAGAAACTATTGTTTTATTACCATCTTTATACAATTTAATATTAACTTTTATTACTTTTTAGTTGGTGGTTATTGCTTTTGATGACGGTGAGCCTGTAATGTCCAGCAGTGCCATAGTAAAAATACTTGTCTTGCATCCTGGAGAAATCCCACGCTTCACACAAGAGGAATATAGGTATTGATTCTATGCAAGTTCTGCAATACATTAAATTTTTATTATTTACATGAGAGCTCTGAAATTTGAAAATGTTTTAATTCCAATTTATGCTTTTTCAAAATAACATTACAATATATTTATTTTAAGTTACTAAAACAGGATAAAAATTTAATTGTAGTTTAATTGTAACTAAAACAAGGTTTTAGATTTAGTTGGAACTGAATAATGATGTCTATGATAAGAAGCAAATTTTTAATCTTGTATATTGTCAGGTACATGTTATCAAGCAATTTTGACATTTATAAAATAAATTTTCCATATAATTGATGTGAGTATATATGCATTCTATAGGTTTATTTTTATATTACATAGATACAGCAAATTTCTATGCTTATTATCTTTGTTGAATTTTTCATAATAAAATGTATATTAACAGATATTTATTATATTTCCATTGTTAATTTTATAAAATGATTTCATGAGATAAAGGTAAATCATGCATATAAAGACATTCAAGACGTTATTTAGCATTTGAGAATTAAAATATGCTTGGGATTATGCATTTGTAACGCTTACACATTAAGGCAAAAAATTAAAATTTAAGATACATTATAAAAGAATTGTCTTAAAATTTTTAGGAAGAATTTAGAGTTGAAAATACAAACCATCTTTATATTCATCTTATTAATTAAACTGGTAATTTACAGAAAAATTTGTGAATAACATTCATATTTGCAACCTAAGTATATTCCATGTGAGAACTGTGATTAGCCCCTCACAGTATTCTGTTATTATCTATAACATTCACAATCTTACATCCATATAAGTAGTAGAAGTGCTTCAATTCGGAGCAATACTTTTCATTTAGCCAACAATCTATGAATCTCTTCATGAGTTCATATATTCTTATGATCTCATCTTCGATTAATTTTGAGCGTTTGAATTTTCTTTAGGAAGAGGTATACCATATATATGTTTACGTATGTGCATCAGTTCTTGGAAAATGAAGCTTTTATTTAAACGAATGAAACTAAAACTACTGTTTATTGACTGCAGCATATCTGAATATATGATAGACTTTTTTCTTCCTCATAAGTATAGTATAATTTTATTTTATGATTTTTCCTTGTTTAAATTTAGACATTAATTAATTCCTATACAGTGTGTTAGGATTCAACGGAGATAATTTTCTCATTGGCAATGAAGGAGGACCACTAGACACTGAAGGGTGACTATTGACTTATACTGGATATAGCTTCACATTTCAGAAGCTTATAGCCAGTAGATTAAAAAAAAACTACACAGACATTATAGTAAAACTTTGAAAACTAATTGGTTCAGAAGAGATATCTTCAGAAAGAACATCAAAGGCATCTAAACTGACTGAATCGATATGTCCAGTAAATTTCAAAATATTTTATTTCTGTTTAACTGGGAAAAATGAACATGAAACTGATATAACATGTGATTAAAGTAAAATAAAAATGATATATAAGGAGAACATGGAATATATATTTTATTTTTCTTAAAATTTTTATAACTATCTATGAACTTTATATCAGGAGACAAGATATGGAGGGATAGGTTAGTCATATGTCCAGTAGCATTTCTAATGACATATGTACTTTTTCTTTATGAAAAAGCTGACTCTACAACTGACAAACATTACATTTATCTCAGCATTTTTAAACCAAATAATCTTGCATAATTTATATACAAACCACTGAAACTATAATTAATACAGTAAGATTCTGAGCAGTTCACTGTGAAGGCTGCTTTTGCCTTTATACCTATTTGCTTCTTTTAGTTTTTGCCATGGAACCCATAAACAAAATTCTTTAGATAGTCATGCTTTTCTTTATTTTGGGGTCACACCCAGCAGTGCTCAGGTGTTACTCCTGGCTCCATGCTCAGAAATAGCCCCTGGTAGGCATAGGGGACCATATGGGATGACGGGATTCGAACCACCATCCTTCTGCATGAAAGACAAACACCTTACCTCCATGCTATCTCTCCAGCACCCAGATAGTCATGCTTTTCTTAAAGAAATAACAAAGAAATTCTTATTTTGGTCGTCTGAATTTTAGAAAAGGTGTAAACTCTTTCATCTTTATCATCAGTGTATCTAGAGCTGAAGTTCAAAAAATGTACTAACATTTGAGTTAATTTCAAAAACCCGGGCCCGGAGAGATAACACAGCGGCGTTTGCCTTGCAAGCAGCTGATCCAGGACCAAAGGTGATTGGTTCGAATCCCGGTGTCCCATACGGTTCCCCGTGCCTGCCAGGAGCTATTTCTGAGCAGACAGCCAGGAGTAACCCCCGAGCAATGCCGGGTGTGAACCAAAAAAAAAAAAAAATTTTTTTTTCAAAAACCCATCATTGGCGCACACTGTCTTACTATTGTTTCCAAGATTTCTTCCAAAGACTAGTCATTCCTTATAAATAAACCCACCAGCAAAAACACCACCAACAACAAAAAAATAGAGAGACAGATTAACATCATTTTGATCAGGAATTTGTTTTATTTATTGTTATATTTTTATATTGATATATATATAATATATTGAAATATATATTGACATATATATATGTCACCAAATGTTTTGATTAGATTGCTTTTTATCTCTTTTAGTAAAACCACTATGGCATGAAGGCCAAGGTTATAGGTTTCATGGGGCATTATCATTTAACTTCCATTTTATTTGTATTTATTTAAATTTACTTTTTTAAAAAAATAAAAATGGTTTGTTCCAAAGATCTTTTACATATTCTTTTACATATTCTGAATGTAACTAATAACTACAAATAGATTCTACCTCTAAAGTCCTTAGTTTAAATAAGAAAATGTGGGGCTGGAGAGATAGCATGGAGGTAAGGCGTTTGCCTTTCATGCAGAAGGATAGTGGTTCAAATTCCTGCATCCCATATGGTCCCCTGTGCCTGCCAGGGGCAATTTCTGAGCAAAGAGCCAGAGGTAACCCCTGAGCACTGCAGAGTGTGACCCCAAAACAAACAAACAAACAAACATGTAGTCAATTATGCATTGCTAAAATTAATAATCGTCTAATGAGAGCATTTGGAATAATGTTTGACCTTCTGGGAAAACATGTGTAAAAGAATACAAACCATATAATTGACTTGTATTTCATATGTTTGTTTTTTTAATAAAAGAACAGTTTGGTAATCTTGACACATCTTCATATTAATGAAAATAATTCCACTTGTGCCAATATTATTGCATAGTAAATTCAATAGTATATGGCTTAATAGTAGTCTTTTAATTTATTTTAATATTATTATTGGTTGGGGGAGGCATTCTTATTATGCTTAGCTCTGCATTCAGGAATTAATCGAAGCAAGCCTTAGGGGACCATATAGAATGCCAGAAATAGAACCAGGGTCAAATGTTTTTAAGGCAAGCACTCTACTAAGCCCCTAATTAACTTTCTAATTAAAAAGCCATTAATTAAAATGCCTATATAAATTATTGGCAGATGATACTTATTTTGAATTAAAACTTAATGAATGCATTTCATAGGCTTAACTTTGTTCTGAAACATGAAAAATTACACATGAAAATATGGCTATGTACACTAAAATATATTTTATTACATATATCCATATATATGCATACATGATATATGAGTTTCATCATTGTTTCTTTATGCTTCTAAAGATTTTAGGAAGTGCATAGAGCTGAAAATATATGGATGCTTACATTATTTCATCTTCTGGTTATAGAACTAGACTATATATTTTCTAGGATCTCTGGCGTTATAGATGCGTCTGGCTGTCTCCTGGCTAATAATGTTGAGTTTCATGGTATTCACAGTCTGTCAATGATCTCAATAAACTCTTCAGTCAGGAAAGAATTTAAGAACTCCCTTACTTTATGTATAACCGATATTTTTAACTGGCAGTTAAATATTTTACTGATGGAAGCCTTTATTCAACATCATGCTAATCATTTATAATGTACCTATTAATTTTGTACACATTCCCAGCTGGCTGCATATTGTCTTCTAACATCAGAATACAAAAATGTCAAAAAGAATAAATTTTACTAAATTGCATGCATACACATATACTTTGCTTTTCTTATACATATAATCTTTATAAATAAAGTTAAATTTATATAGTAACAGTGAGATTTTATAAATGAATAATAAAGTGAAAATCAATAGAAATGTTTTGTAATAAAAATTTTGTGAACTTGGTCTCAAAGTACCTTATTGTACACATATTTGGATTGAATTTGATCATGTATAACTGACACATTAGAAAGGAAAATTTTAGATAAAGAAGGGACCACTTTATTCATTGTAGGAGATTTTAGTATTTTGTGTTGTCTAACTCCTATGCTGATCAAAAATGTTTATGTCATTTCAAATTATTATAAACATCAACAGTTTACATTTTTACGAACACAGATTATTTCTTTTTTATGATTTTTTAAAATTTATTTAATTACTGTACTTTAAAAAGTTGTGCGTAATACTGTTGTTTCAGATACTCTGGATTCCAACACCAATCCTACAACCGGCATAACCTTCCCTTGGCCATTGCCCCCAGTTTCCTACCTCCTCCCCCAAACCTTCCTCCTTCGCAGACATAGCAATAATTTAGATTATAGGGTTTATTACAAAATGGATCATGGAATCATTGAAAAATACTTCACTAAAAGACAATTAGTGAACAATTTTTATCACACACAATGGTGTTAACATAAAAAATGTTTAGCATTGTCTGATGGTTTTCTCATCTATTTGTTTTTAACTGAGACTTCCATGTTTTGATTTTTGTTTATTGATATTACTTGCTCTAAAAAAATGCTACTTCCCATCTAATTTAGTGCTCTCCTATGAAACTGCCAATATTATGGAATTTGAAGCGGTTGTTCAACCACTTGTATGGCTGCATCGAGATACTCCAGTATCTGTACAAATGGGCTGATGGCTTTCAATCACTTGACTTGATTTTGATCTCTTCCAAGATCAGCCATGAAGAGTTAAAACTGGGAAATTTACATGGTGGTGGCTATGAGATATGGATGTGACCTCTGGGGCTTCCTTCCGTATATGGGAAAGGGAGAGGCTGCTCCCCCTTTCTAATGGGACCCCAGAATTCTCAGCCTGAAATTTTCTGTACCTGGAATTTTAATTTGGTTTGGCATCTCTGTAGAGATTAGTCATGAAACCATGAAGTTTGGCCTTTTGTGCCATTTGCATAGTGGCTAGGGGACTATAGAACTATAGTGACTATAGGACTCTAGGTGCAAAAACTGAGGCTTCAACAAAGTGGGGGACTCAGCACAACTGTTCTCAAGGGCATCCTAGAGTTTTCAGCTGAGGACTGGTATACGCATAATTTTTGGCTATATGTCTTGCAATTCTTGAAAGACACTGGTGATGTTTTGAAACTGGACCATTGCTTACAAGGTGGTCTCTAGTATGTAGGTGTGGCTAGTGGCACTTATGACAGAATGAAGGGTGTGGATGCTGCCTACCCCACTCTGAGAAGACCTCAAAGTTCTCACCCCCAAAATGCTGTATCTGGAACTTATGAGAAAATACACTGTTTAAATGCAAAATGGTTTTCGTTCATCTTTTGTGTTTCCTACTCTATCATTTATTCACTACCTCAGAGAGATGCCCTAAATTTTTGGATATGCTAAATAGTGTAGTTAATATTCATGTTAATAATTAATGCTATGATTAATATCAGATGTAGAAGAAGTCAATGATATTGAATCCCAGGCAAGTTCATGTCCCAGCAGCTTAGCATGGGGCGCAATAGCAGAGCACAAATGGATTCAACCATTCTGGAATCTTTGGGGAGATTACTCAATTTATTAGAGGTGAGAATGGGTCACTTATAATGTGCTTCAGCCAATTAGGTTAGAGGTAAGTAGGGTGGGAGTTCTGTGTGTTTATAGGAATGCAATATGTGAGCCTTATGTGTTTAGCTACATCAATCAGGGTGAATTATTGAAATGGATTGAATTCTGGAAAAGTATGTATATGAAATTACACCATTTAGTGTAAGGATAATTTTTGGTTAAAAGCATTTTTTTAAGCAGATGCAGGAATGGCAACATTATATCCCCCTTTTTTTTCTAAAAATCTAAAGTGTATATGAAAGATCCTTGTTTCTGAAGGAAATAGGTAAATAATATTTTTGTTTGTTTGTTTTTGTTTTTGTTTTTGTATCACACCCAGCAGCAGCACTGAGGGGCTACTCCTGGCTCTATGCTCAGAAATTGCCCCGGCAGGCTTAGGGAATCATATGTGATGCCAGGATTCAAACCACTATTCTTCTGTATGCCAGACAAAGACCCAATAAAATAATCTTTAAAGTGGATAGAAAGTCAAGAGAATTCAACAGTTCTTGTTAAAATCTTTGATACATTTTTCTTATCTCCTTACATATATTTTAAGTTTTATTTTTTTGGAAGTATCCTTGCATATTTTTCCCACTTGCCTCTTTTTATTTAATCTGACACAAATCAAATAGGTTCAGAAAATTTTTTTTGGTCTTCATTATTTTTATCAGGGTATCTGTATTATGTAACATTTTTCTTGTATTTATCTGTAGCATTATTTAAATACATAGAGTAAATAATAAGTGAATTTGTAAAGATTCAAATAAAATATCACCTACACTATAGAATTGTTTCTAGTGCAGAACCTTCTTAGAGGACTTTTGTGGAGTTCACAAATTGTTAGTTCAAAATTTATATCATTGTTTTTCTTTTACCAGGATGGAAGGGAAGCTGATCTGTTATAAAAGAAAAGCAATTATCTAAGCTATCTCGTATTGTAAATGAAGGTTGGGTGTGTATGTGTGTGTGTGTGTGTGTGTGTGTGTGTGTGTGTGTGTGTGTGTGCCATATCCTGCAGTGCTCAGAGCTTATTCCTGACTCTGCAGACATATATCTTTCTTGGTGGTGTTCAGAATTTACATATTATGTTGGTGAGCAAATAAGATTCAACTGCATACAAGACAAGCATCTTTAGCTCATCTATCTCTCTGGCATAGTAAATATTAATTTTACAGTTAAGAATGTCTTCATTCTTTTTTTTTTTTTTTTTTTTTTTTGTTTTTGGGCCACACCCAGCGGTGCTCAGGGGTTACTCCTGGCTGTCTGCTCAGAAATAGCTCCTGGCAGGCTCCGGGGACCATATGGGACATCGGGATTCGAACCAACTACCTTTGGTCCTGGATCAGCTGCTTGCAAGGCAAACGCCGGTGTGCTATATCTCCGGGCCCAAGAATGTCTTCATTATACCACAAAATTTTAATTTCGTAGAGATCACAATGTCAATCATTTATTTTTAGTGTATTTTTAGTATATAGTTATTTTTAGAAATTTAAGCTGAATTTTTAGTCTGAACTCCTGTTGTATTTTGTTTTCGGGTCACAGTGAAAGTCCTTCAGGAATACATCTGGTTTGTACTAATACTAGATAGAGAAACTATCTGATAGTGAACTTGGGCTTCTCTCATGTGAGTGTGAGCTCTGCTCTTTGAGCTATCTTTTTTCTGACCCAATTATCTTTCTTAATTTTGTTTGTTTGTTTTTTGGGCCATACCCAGTGATGCTCAGAGGTTACTCCTGGCTATGGGCTCAGAAATCTCCTCTGGTTTGGAGAACCATATGAGTCACTTGAGGATCTAATCATGGTCCTTCCTGATTAGCGTGTGCACGGCAAATGCCCTACTGCCTGCGCCACCACTCCAGCCCTTTCTTATCTTTAATAGCTATTCATAAAAATTAAAATTTTCAAGTATCAGATGCAAAGTAGGTAATTTGATTAATTAAGACAGGAAGAATACTGAAAAAGCAGCCCCCATATTATATTGGTTCAACTAATATTAACCACACAAGCTATAATTTTTTTCTAATATGACAATTTAGAGTTCATGCTTTAGATTGGCAATACCTTTATATTTTGCTTCAAGGACATAAGCCAACTTAAATTTTTATTTCCCACATAGAATACAAATATATAAATTTCAGATCATGCATTAAATGGGGAAAATAGCATAAGTCCACATTCATAGAACCTTGAACCACGTGCACGAGGAGATACAAATTTTATCTAGATCACTTTCCATTAAAATTTGAAGTAAATGTCCACACATAGAAATAAATAAATAAAATAATATTTTCTTCTTATACTACTACATTCTGGATCATTCTCTAATAATGAGGAGAAAAGAAATGGAAGTGGTTTGATAAACTAGTTTTTTAGATATGTAGTTTTAGAAAATTTAACATTTTAATTATTATTATTATTATTATTATTATTATTATTTGGCTTTTGGGCCACACCTGGTGATGCTCAGAGGTTAGTTCTGACTATGCGATCAGAAATCACTCCTGGATTTGGAGACCGCAGGGGACGCCAGGGATTGAACCAAGGTCCGTCCTGGATCAGCCCTATACATGGCAAACACCCTACCACTGTGCTATCTCACCAGCCTCCTAATTTAATTTTAAATTGACTTAGTGCTTGTTGAATATTTAATACTAAATATTGTAAATAGTGATTCAATAATATAAAAAACTTGAAATTTGAAATAATTATTGGTGAGGTTGATTAAATTAATTTCAAAACATAATAATCCATATTTTATAAATTTAAAGATACATCTAGATAAACTTTTTAGCAATTTAATACTTATTTTAGTTATTACAACATATTTTCATTAATGTCACATATTTCAACTAAATTTTGTATAAATTGCAGCTAAAGTTTGACTCTGTGATTACAGTTGATTACTTTCTCTATTTTACCTGAAAAGCATTGTCATTTTGATAACTAAAGTAAAAGAAAATTAGACTGAAACATGTCAACAGATATAGATGACAGCCCTGAGCCATAAACTAGCATTGATAAAAACTATTAAGAATGTTAAAAGGTGATATTTACTATCTGGTGAAGCAATTCTAATTTTCCAGTTTACCTATATAGGGAAAACAAATTACAATATTTTTTTTTGTTAGGAATATATTTAAATATTGAGCTACTGGTAATTGCTCAATTTCTAGGATGCAACAATAGCCTTATCATTATCTTTTTTGAAATTATGAAAGTACACATACCAATAAGTAGAATATAAATGCTTTTATAATATATACTCAATTTAAAACCTACTGGTTGTTAGGAAAGTCTCATCGCAGATAATTAGTAAGTTGGAAAAAAAAACATAAAATAACGTAAAAAGTCAAATCTTTCACCTATTTAATTCTGTTATGCCTATTTTTCCTTTTCCTATTTCAAATATTTCTTTTTGTCTGATTGTTTTTCTTTAAAAAGGAAATAACAAGGTGCCCACATGTGGTCTCATATCATGAGTAAATCTTTTCTGGTTGGTGAAACTCCCAGGGAGGGATCTATAACTTTAAAACTAAATTTTCTTTTGGTTGGTCTGATATGAATTAAATAAAAAACAGGGTGAGTTTTTCTGCATTATGCAACATATTCAGAATAATGTTAAAAAAAACAGCAGTTGTATTTTGAGGCAGCAATTAATATTTTTACTTATATTGTGTGAAAAAAATATGCAATATTGGGGGGTATATTTTAAAAATTACTCTTATTGGTAAAATGTTTTGTATAAGCCCATCCATCATTAATATATAGCAGGAGATTGCATATTACTATAGTCAACTACCTGAAAGAAATGTTAATTCCAGTCAGACTAGTATTATGTGTCTTATATTTGTTAAATACTTGACCTTAATGCATTTAAATAGTCAATTATAATAACCCTCTAAATTATCTGTTATATTTATTGCTCCATGTGAGTAAATATACAATTTTTATTTAAACATATTGATATATTAGGAACTAATATAATTATAACTTTATATTAATTTAAATTGTTCTGTTTTCTCTAGAACTTGATTTTCTAAAAATATTTTGTTTTCTAATGTCTTTCTAAAATCACTCATAATTATTTTGAATTTAATTTGTATATTTCTTTAATTTTTATCCCATTACATTCTCAGTAGGTTTGTTCTCTATAAATTGTGCATCAATTAGAAGCATAAGAAACATGAATTTGATCAGGGGAAATCCTTTTGTTTAAAAAATAGAAAGGTTTATAAGTTTAGAAAAACCCTCTACCATAGTTTTACCTCAAGTGAAGAAAAAGAAAGTACATATTTATAGAGTTTTAAAAGTCTATTCTGTCAGTCAAGTGACTATGTCATCATTTACATAGGCTTCAATTTTCAAACTATCATTATATGTCAGAAATGTATTGTATATCCCCAAATGGACTTATCTTTCAAATATTCAAATATTAATCACTATAGTTCAACAAGCTCTTGAAGCATGATTTTTATATATGTCTAGCAATAGATTTCAGAGCATTACAGTTTTGGTTTTGGTCAAAATTGCTTCCATTAATGACATTTGAGATTTACACTCTCAATATTCCTTCATAGACATATTCAATAAGAAGTTTTTAGTCAGTTATACATATGAGTTTTTTGAAGGTAGTTTTATTTCTTGTATTCAGGGATTATGCTTTATTTGTCTTTCATTTAATCCAACAAAATTATTTAAAAAAACTAAGTTATTCAAACACTTACTATTCTTTGAGAATAGATTGACTTCTGTAGGTCAAATGCACTAGCATTTGGTAGAATATTATTTGACCTTCATCTCAGGATGATAAACTAAGACTAAAACACACGGGGATTTACTTGTCATCAGTTTTAGAGGTAAATATCAAGGAAAGGTCAACATGTCTAGAATAGATCATAAAGTATAAATGTGAATATTGATTTTAAGTGGAAAAGGCTGTATTTTATACAATTTAGCAATAATTTTACCAAAACAATAATTTAAAAATTAATGTTACTAATATAAACATGTATCTTGTCATTTTTTAAAGAAAATATATCTGAGTTAATTATTAAATGTATTGTTTAATATCAAATTTTTATTCATATAAATATTTATGTATTTTAAATTGTAATTTTCAAAAAAGAAATTTAATAGTTATTGTTACATATATAAAATAGAGAATCACAAGATGTTCCTAGTCAGTTTTTGTCAATCTCTTAAACAAATTGCTAATTTACTAACTCATTAAAATATGTGGTAATTTTCAATATTCATTATTATTTAATGCACTATATTCAACCCAAATATTTATACCAAAACAATGAAATTTCTTGAAAATAATAATACCCCTTATAGGAAGAAAATGTTTTATATCAAATAGTTTTGTGATTCAAGTTAAAACATCTCTGTTGGTGGTTATTATTGGAGCTTTGCATGCATGGCCAAATAACTAACATTATTATAAAATATGGCCCTCCAATAAAATGGAAAACATTTAAAAAGAAAGTGTGAGAAGAAAAAAATGAGTAGTAAAAATTAAGAATATCAAATAAGATTAACAAACTGTAATGAAATTGACTTGGTAAGTATGAATTACTCTAAAATATATTGAAACAGTTTAATTTATTCTTATAATAATCTTAAGAGACTTATATTGAATTATGAAGCTGAAATAAAATGTATAAATAACTACAAAGATTAACATGTGCCTCTTTTTTGCAATTAAAGTGAAATCACATAATTTAAAACACCATAGCCTGTTTTCATACAGTACAAAATGTTATAAAAACCAAAGAATTGAAAAGTGAGTAGTTTTATTCTGGATTTCATTTATAAGGGGGATTGAGTTTAACTTATATTGGAGAACACTGGTATTATTCTTATACAAACCACACAAGTTGAATTTGGGACTTTCAGAAAAAATTTATTCAATTCAGAAGTACACTATTTTAAAGAAGAGCACCTCTCTTTATTTCAAATTATAAAAATGAAAAATCTGTTTAATGTACTGGGAGCATGATTTAGTTCCTAAGGTTGTTTCTATTTTAATTTAAATGTATTGTCTGATATGAGAGCTGAGTTTTTCTAAAGATAACCTTTCCTGTCTTTTATGGCTCTGCTAAACTCTTGTCTCAAAGATAATAGATTCTTCCCTCTTTAACTATTATAAGAATGACTGTGACAATCCTTCATTACTGCTTTCATAGGCTCCCTCTGTATCATCCTGGGATTTAATGCCTCCTTCATATCTTCAAGGTTATGTATAGTTTGACATTTGCTCATATAACAAGTGAAGTTAGTCTTCCAGCAACAAAGGAATCGTGTTCAAACAGTTCATTTTAAATTCATTATTTGAATTTAAAAGAGGTATTTTTTTTCATACTAAAAGTATTGTTAAAGATTCCATTCTCCTTTGCATTGTGTCTATCGGAAATTTGAGTTCAAGAATAATTTATAGTAGGGTAAATCACTTTATTTTATTGATATTTGGTGCAAATAATTTTTGAATTGAAGTGGCATAGTCCAGTCCTATGGTTTCAATCCTGAGTACACAAATTTCACAGGTTTAGTAAGGATATAGTGTTTAATTTTACAACTCGAGAAACAGCATAGATAGATAGATGATAGATAGATAGATAGATAGATAGATAGATAGATAGATAGATAGACAGACAGACAGATAGTGTTTAATTTTACAACTAAGAAACAGCGTGTATAGATAGATGATAGATAGATAGATAGATAGATAGATAGATAGATAGATAGATAGATAGATAGATAGATAGATAGATATCGATATAGATTCACTATATAGTGTAAGACAATATGCTTAAGAGAATACTTGTAACATTAGGGGCTGAAGAAATAGCACAGCTGTAAGGTGCTTGCATTGCATGGGGCTGAAACAGGAGGGACCCAGTTCGATTCCAGGCATACCAGTCCTGCCAGGAGCAATTTCTGAGTGCAAAGCCAGTGCAGGATGTGGCCCAAAAACCAATAAATGATTAAATTGTGTTTGTTTAAAAAATAAGAAAAGACTTATAAAATTATTATTTTGTAAACTTGTGCAGGGTATTGGTTTGCTAAAATAGAGTCCTTATTGAATAGCACAGAATAAAAAAACAGCCTTGAAATCCTAAGTTTTGTAGACATTCAGTCATATTTATGTCAAGTTATATTACTCTCAAACTGTGTAAGTCAAAAAACCCTAATTCTAGGATGTGTGTGTGTGTGTGTGTGTGTGTGTGTGTGTGTGTGTGTAATTTTGTTTTCTTCTTTTTGTTTTGCTTTGGTTTTGAACTGCCTTCAGTTGTACTAGGGAGCTACTCCACACTTATTTCTGAGGGACCATACAATTTCAGGTATAAAATCTGGTTCTCCTACTTACAAACCATGTGCTATTCCAGCTTTTGAGCAATCTCCCTTATCCAACATGTAAATTTTTTACATTAGAGGTTCAATTTCTCACCTTATTATGTTAATCTACTGACTATTTGCAGCTAAAATCATCTTAATTTTCATCAAAGTTAACTTGCTTTGATAAAAGCAAAGCATTTTTGAGCATAGAGGAGGGTACTATACCATAATAAACTAAGGTGATAATACTAACAAAACTGTCATATGTAAACTTAATAATATCATCGCCGTTTCTTTTAATTACAGTTTATTATTGTAACTCTTCTACAATATGTTTGATTACTAAACTGCCATTGTGACAAATTTTATTCGAGAATAGATATTTCTCATGTGTGCTAGTTATTTTCTAAATTTAATAGCTTACATGAGGAATATTCATTTAAGGCCCATAAAAATTATGTGACTGGTCTTGGTATATGATGGACCAGATACATAGAATTCTTGTTCACTGCCTACAGTTCTTTTGCCTGTATCATGTGACTCATGAATTATATTCTAAACATGAAAATGACTCATGACAGTTCCCACCACTCATGACAAAGACACCAATTTGCTTGTATTTAAAAATTTTTGTTTTTGTTTTTGGACCACTGCTAGTGCTGAGATTTTATTCCTGGCTCTACTTTCAAGTATCATTCCTGACAAGGCTAAGAGAGTGCTGTGGGATGTGGGCAATTGATCTTGGGTGGATGGAAAGCAAACAAATGCCCCATGTACTTTAACTCTAGCCCAACAATTTAGAATTGTTCATAAATATGTGCACTAGATGAAGAGTACTCCATAGGTCTCACTGAGTTCACTATTGCTTCTGTCCAACCTAGGTATACAATAAATTTAGGTGGATAAGAAAATAACTGATTAAAGCCAAAACTCTGAGCTCAGTTTTTGCTGAAACAAAGATCAGGGTTAAGGGATTACTGACCATCTGTGTTTGTTAAATATCTTTACCCAAATGAAAAGTAAATCACAGCCAAGGTAGATTTACAACTATTGAAGCATGAAACATCAAAAGTTCGCATGTGCCTTACCATGGAATCTAAGCAGCAAGAGCTCTCTTTTCCTTAATAATTACTTTTCAGAAATGTGGCTCTTAGATTCTAAAATATATCTAGATGGTAAAACTAGGCAGTGGGATGGGGTAAATATATTTATATTTTATTGGACAGAAAAAATCTATGATATTCGTTTTTCAAACATAAATGTTCTAATAAAAGGGAAAGAAGAGGGGCCAGAGCAATAGCACAGGAATTGCCATTTACCTTGCTGACCCAAGATGGAAGTGAGTTCAATCCCAGGCATCCCTTTTGGTCCCACTAGCCAGGAGCTATTTCTGAGTGCATAGTCAGGAGTAGCTCCTCCTCAAAAAAAAATGAAATAAGAGACTTAAATTCAGAAAGAAAACTGTACCAATGAGTCAAGGTAAAGTCACGGTAAAGAGAACATTGAAACTTTCTTTATGGTTACACATTGAGTTGATGGACAAAATAGTATCTGTGGAAATAAATTAATACAATTTTTTAATCTTTCATATTCAACATTCCTAAATAAAGAGACCATACATGTACACTGAGAACAAGAGGAGATTCCTTATGACTTGTTGAGTTAGTCTCAAAATAACACATTCTACATACATGTACACACATACACACATGCACTCCTCACACACCTCTCATTTTATTGATAAAACAATTCATAGCTATAGCCCAAATTACAAAGGCAAAATAGATTTTTCTTGAAAAGATGAATAAGAATATCTTTGTCGCAATCTGTCTTTCTGTATATAATACATATCTACATTAAAATAAATTTTATGAAGTAATAATCTTTAATTGTTGCTTTTTATGGAGTTAAATTTCATGATTTAATCAGATAAAGTTCAGTATGAATAATGTTCCTTGCATAATAGTTCTTCAGATTAAAAAGACTAAACTTGGGGCTGGAGTGATAGCAGAGTGGGTAAGGTGTTTGCTTTGCACACAGCCAATCCAGGATCAATCCCGGGCTTTTATTATGGTCCCACAAGCCTGTTAAGATTGATTTTTGAGTGCAGATCCAGGACTAACTTCCAGGTGTGGCCCAAAACACCCCCCAGAAAATAAAATAATAAAATAAAATAAAATAAAGACTTAACTAAAGGTAAGAAACCTTCCTAAATACAATGAAGACAGATACACATTCAAAGTAAACACTCTGTGTCAAAACTCTTGCTCTTTCGCCTTTTTAACTGTACAACTATTGCAAAAGAAGCCAGTATTCTATTTTAATATTCTATCAATAATTTGACAGTTCCAATGTCACAATTTTATGAGGGAAATTTACTCAGTTCTAATTATATAATAATATTTTATTTGTCTTGTTATCCAAAAACAAGTTGGTCTTTTCAGGCTTTAATGATATTTTATAAATAAATTATTTAATTGTATAACAATGATAGAAAGCTGTTCATATTTGAATTTTAGTCATGCAGTGTATAAAACCCTTCACCAGTGTACATTTACTGGCATCAAAATCCCCAGTTCCTTCCCCCGCCACATTTCTCCTCTTCTTACCTTTCCTCTGTGGAAATATTTTTCTTCTCTCAAGATTGATTCCAACTTCAAGCTATTGTATAGAGTGCCACAATGAATAGTGGCATGGAACAACGGTTTACATCATTGTTTTTCTGTCCTGGGAATAGATACTCGAAAGAGGGATTTCTGGGTCATATGACAGTTTAATACTTAGTTTACTGAGAACCTTCCAGACTATTTTTCATAGGCCTGGACCAGGCAGATTTCCCACCAGCAGTAGATGTGAATTCCTTTCTCACCACATTCTTGCCAAAAAAAAAAATTGTCCCCAGTATTTTTAATTTATTTGCCAACCTCACATAAGATGATATCTTAATATCTTGATTTGGATTTCCCTAATCATAAGTGATGATAAACATTGTTTCTTTTATTGTTGTGTTTGATTTTTGGGTCATGTCAGGCTGTGCTTAGGGATTACTCCTGGCTCTGTGCTCAGAAGTCACTCTTGGCAGGCTCTGGGGACCTATGGGATGCTGGGATTGAAACCAGGGACCATCCTGTGCAAGGCAAACTCCATAGGGTTGTGTGCTATCACTCTGGCCCCTATGAACATTTTCTTCATGTGACTCGGCACTCTGATGATCTTCCTCGTAGAAGTGTCTGTTAATTTCTTCTTTTCATTTTTTGGATGTGTTATTTCTTTAAGGTTTTATGATGTTTACCATTGTGAGTAATTTGTATATCCTAGATATCAATTTTTTATTTGATGTGTTTGAGTGCAAATGTCCTATTTTTCTTTTGCCACACAGAAACATTTTAGTTTGATGTTGTACCATTTATTCAGATTGAATTCAGATAAATATTGCCATTGGCATCTTATCAGTGAAGGTTTATTTAAAATCTAAATCTTGAGTAGTGTCCTATACTTTCCTCAATGAACTTCATGGATTCGAATATGATCTCAAGGTCTTTGATACTCTTTGAATTCACTTTTCTGTAAGGTGTGAGATATGGATTATCTTTAATTTCTTACATGTGGTTACCCAATTTTCCCCACACCATTTCTTGAATAGACTCACTTCTTTTTTTTTTAATGCTATTTAACAGGTACTTGATTTTGAAGTTGCAACTATGAATTAAATTACTTTAATTTCGATTTCTTTAATTTTTAGTTGAGTGCCAATGACTGAAGAATTAGACAAACTCCGTCACTTAGAATTAAAAAAAAATTTATTCTAAAGTATGGATTATGCTTTCAAGCAGTTTCTGAAGAAAAAAAACTATTATTCGTGACTTTGATTATAAGTTTTCAAACGTATTTGAATCTGAGTCAAAGCAAAAGTCACAGTAATTAGGCTTCCAATATAAAAGTAAAAGATGCAGAATCTAACAATTTGTTACTTTATTAATTTTCCAGTCAGTGATCTTTCTCCTGATTCAAGTGTTTTTAAAACATTTTTGTTTAATATATATGTTTATACATATATATATATATATATATATATAAAGTTGTATTTCCCTTCTGCAATTACTTTAAGGTTACAAATAATATAATCTCCAGTGGATGTTTTGCTTTCCTTTCTTATTTTCATTAAATTCTCTCACAGTCGATATAAAAAGAGTTAATTAGTGCTGACTTGCAAATATATTAAATTTAAACATGTCAAAATAAATTAGACTTGATTCTCAGTAGAAAAAAAAGCAATAGAACCAGATTGAATCTCAATAAAATTTTATGACATCTCTTTATACACACAATTATGTCCTAAAAATTCACAGATTTAAAATAATTAGGAGTCTTATGCAAAACATAACATTTCCTTTTTTTTTTCTTTCCTCTTTTTTCTTTTTGTGCCACACCTGGTGACACTCAGGGATTACTCCTGGATATGCACTCAAAAATCACTCCTGGCTTGAGGGACCATACGGGACATCTGATGATCGAAAAACAGTGGTCTATCCTAGGTTAGCACCTACAAGGCAAATGCCTTACTGCTTGTGCCACTGCTCTGGCCCTCATAACATTTACCTTTATTGTTACTTTTGAACCCAACAATCAAAGTAAATTTTAAATGGCCAAAATTTTGTTTTATCTCTATTTATACTAGAGAAACTAGGTTCAACATTTTACAAATTGCAAATTCAGTTATTTAGGATCAATATAGACATTGCTCAAATATCTTCAAGATATTTAATTGAAAAATGTTTTAAATATGATTTTTTAAAATTAAATTGACTACTGATTTTTCTATAATCAAAAATAAATTAGTATATATTATAATGACAGAAAAATGAGTGTGCATATTAATGTTACATATAAAATTTGAAAAAAAATAATTTCTCAGCTATATTTTGATCTACAAAAATTTACTTCAAACCAAAAATTTTAGGTTATTTAGCTTAACTTTATTATTTGTAAAATGCAATAACTTCATGAACAGTAATGCATATCAGGATAATTCAGTATAAACAATACTAAAACAGTATAAACAGTATCAAAGACACAAACATATGGTGAATTTGGAATACATATTACCACTGAAATAAGTCAAATAAAAATTACGACATATAATTTCATCTATATGACTTTGGAAAGGTATAGATAAAACCACAAATGGTTCCCAGAAGTTCATCAGATGGAATAAAATATTTTTCAGTCACTAAGTCTGTGATGTATGATATTATCATTGCTGATACAGTCAATGAAAAGTTGTCCAAACCCATTAAAATATGCAACACAAAAAATTTATCAATGCCAGGAAATAGACTATAAAAGTCTACTTCATAGTCTATAAAATATACTATGAAATATAATTTATTGTGAACATAAACACTAGTATTGTCTGCTTTTTTGAAAATGCTTTTTTTCAGTTGATATAAATTATAATTTTACAAGTGATTACTATTAGATGGAAAATTTTATTTTTATTAATTTATTTGATTTTGAGAGCACACCTTCAAGTTCAATACTTATTCCTGACTCATTGTTCAGAGATCATTCTTGTAGACTAGGGGGATCATAGGAGATGCTGGAGAAAAAACCCAGATTGGATGCATACAAGTCAATCTTACACACTGTACTATCTCTCCAGTCCTCAATGGCAATGTTTAGTCATTACCAATAGGGATAAGTAATTTTATAAGTAGCTTATAGTATTTTCTGCTTTGTAAATTTTGTGCAAAGGCTGAAAGAGATGACTTTATATGTTACTTTAGAGTTTCCCGTGGAAATTTTATATTTTTATTGGTTAATTTTTAGTTTTATTTTGTTTTTGTTTGGAAATACACCCTTCTGGCCCTCATTAAGAGATATGACTGGATTTGTTTAGAGATTCACTCCTAGTTCTGATTGGATAAAAGGTATAATGTATCTAAGATCACATCTAGTTCTCACAAACAATATGTTTGACATTGGCTAACTTAAATATGGTGTATCTTTGAATAGGTCATTTGTATTTAGAAATTAAGATATTTATGGAATTTCAATTGTTATTTAGTTTGATAAAGATATAGATATTGATTTGATAAACAATGTCTATTCTTTTTATTTCTGTATTTTCTAGAGTTTTTGTTATCTTGATTCTTTCTCTTTTAATGAGTCTATATCTCATTAAACTTTTCATTTACACTCAAGTTTTATTTCTCAGGAAGCTTTCATTAAGCTTTATTATGATTATATCTTGAATTCATAACATGCTTCTAAAATATGGAGTCACTTGTTATGTTTCCCAAAATATTCTCCTCTGACTTGGCATCTCAGAAATGTCATCAATTTACCAATATATTTTATGAAGATTTCCATGTTCTTTTTACGTTTGAATATTTTGGTTTATATATTTGTTGAGATACTTTAACTTTTTAAGTTCTATATTCATATCTTTACTTAACTCTTTTATGTTACCTCCTCCAATTTTGTGCTTTATGCTTTTCTTCTGGGAAAATCATTTTTTAAAAAGCAATTCATTTTAAGTTCAAAATGGCAAATGAAGTATTTTTCTGCTTTTGCACATAGTTGAACTTCTTTCTTTTTCTAAAAATGATGTTGTGTTGTTATTTTTGGAATTTCCTTTATTTCTTTAGTTGTGGAGAGAAAAATACAGACAACCTGGATATACAAAGCCATAACCAATCACAGTGCTCCTCGTGGAGAGGAGTAAAAGAAAATAATACTAAGGGAGAAATTCTGTTTACCCAACATTCTCTGAGATAGTTTTCAACTCCTACAAAAACAAATAATCTTCATACTGTTTCTATTTGTGTATTATGGATTGATCTCGGATACTTTTCTAGAAGAAGGAAAAAATTATTTTAGACCCCACAGTAGTAAGAAATATTGAGTCTCAGTTATTAATGCTTTTCCTACTACATTCTCATCTAATATTTTTTGAGGGGATACCTGGTGATGTGCAGAACTTACTCCTTCTCTGCACTTTATGATCACTCTTAACAGTGCTCATGGGACAATAGGTGGTTCTGGGAATCAAATTCAGGTTGAACACATACAAAATGCATCCTAACAATGTACTCTCTCTCTGGCCCTCATATTATTCTAGAAACAAGATATCTAGTAATAGAGGAACTTACTTGTGAGGTACACTTATAGGAATTCTACACTTTCTGATCAACTTTTCAATGAATCAAATTTTTTTCTACAAATTATATTAAATCCAAAAAGCAATTGGAGAGAGATAGAGGATTTTTCTAATTTTTTCTATTTTTTTCTATTTTTTATTTTATTAAATATATTTTTTATTTAAGTATCATGATCATATTTGGTTTACAGTCATAACCAGAACACCCCCCTTCACCAGTGCAACATTACCCCTCCCCCCTTCCCATCCCCTGCCTGCTTTCGAGACAGGCATTCTACTACAGTAATTTTTTTTTTAAGTTCAGTAAGTTGTATTTTTTTCCTTAAAGGATAAGAGTAAAAAAAAATATAGTAAAGGTGTGATAGTGGCAATCGCCAATTTTTGCATAGGTCCAGAAAAATAAAGAAAATGAAAAAAAAAATCTTTGACCTGATTACAAAAAGGCCTCACCCCAGAAGTTTATTGGCATAAGACAGACTCTGGGTTCCAGGCATACCAGTCTATCCAACTCCAGTCATTCTCAAGGTCCGGGTGAAACTTTTTCACACTTTAGCTATAGTTGGTATCAGACTTTTATATTTAAAGACTCTGGATTCTGTGTATTTTTTTAATTGTTATTTTGACACTTTTATTTGGCAAGTTGTGCATACTACATTAATTTAAGGCATTCAGTTGTTCACATATCAATCCCACCACAAGTGTGATCTTAACCTTCACCAGTGTCTCCATCTCCCACTGACCACCGAAGCCTTCTCCATGGAGACGCACAATTATGTCATATAACTAGTAACAATACAAAGGCAAATAGAATTAATAAACTTACATTAACTTGGGAAGGTTTGAAGTGATTGTTATACATATCCATGTTGTAACTAAAGTCAATATCTAAGGATTTACTGGGCTGTGATTGCTGTGATTGCTCTCCTTTTGTGTCACTGATTGAGCTCATTGGCAAATTGTTGTGAAACTTTCCCAGAAGACCTCCTGTTATATCATTGTACTGACACTACTATAAAGTACTGAAGTGTGGATAGGGTCCAGAACTTATGAATCTAAAACAAATTTGGTAGCTTGGAACTTTGGTAAGGTTCAGTGGTAAAACAGAACATTTCAATCAGAGGGAGGGGTATACTGTAGGGCTGCTGTTCTTCATGCAGGAAGAGCATTCCCACCCTAATTCAACCAGGCCCAGACTGCCTTGGACACTTTAACGACCATTATTTTCTCTTGGAGCTTGATACAGGACCTGGTAGTTTTTATGGAGAGAAGATGGTGGTGGTAGACTGGGACTGCTGGGTTTTCAGATGGTGAGAACTCTGCCAAAACCCTTTCCAAAGAGACTTTGGAAATTATTCAGTCCTGTAGTTCAATCTCATCTGAGAGGATTTAACTTCTTATATTATTGTTTTCAGTCACAGAACTTAGCCATTTCTGTTAGAGGGTTTAAGGTGTGGTGTTGGGCTATTGTAGATTATACAGAAAGGGAACCTGCTCCTCTCCTTGATGACACTGCTACAGAGGTATCTTTCAGGACATGCTATCTGTGAATAATCAGCAGCCATTATTTTCTTTTAGCACCCAATAATTTTAGGGGAGGTAAGTGTAAGAATGATGAAGTCATATGATTTGAATTTGGAATCTATTGAAACTAAGCCTATTTGTCAGGAAAGGGCTCTCAAGTCATTCATAGGCTCCCTCTTCCACCAGCAATTTTTAACAGACAGCCTTCAATTCAGTGTGAAGCTTTGAGGGGACTGCTGTTTGGGTACAAGGATTCTGGTGATGCAGCTCAGATTCGTATAGTTGGAAGTGGTGAAAATCTCAAATAAGAGTTTAGGTTTTTATTTCTGGAAATGTAAAGCTAATGAGGCTTAAAGGACAAGGATATTTGGCAAACTAGTAGGTAGAAGAACTGTTTTCAAATTTAGTTAAGTCAATATTGTTAAAATTAATATGAACCTTCTCATAGGAGACAGAAATTAAGATTCTATTCTCCTTAAAAACTTCTCTTTATCTATTAGATACAATAAAATTTCTAAGCTTCCTGACTATATTTGAAACATTTAAATTGTGTTAATATTGAATAACGAGAAAAATTATATTACTACCAGATATGGTTGACCTGTGTGGATAAACATATGCATATATATGTGTGTGTGTGTGTGCTTATTTGTCCATTTAACCTGAACATATAACCTGCACATTATATCATTTGTTAATGAACTACTTAAACTATGAATAAAGGAGGTGAAAAAAATTGAATATTCAAATTCAAACAACAAAATTTGAATATTCACAAAAAGTGGTAAAGAGATAAAAATGAGAAAGTAGTGTATATAATTCTTTTTAAAAACTGAATAGCATGGCGCCGGAGCAGTGGTACAAGTGCTAAGGCATCTGCCTTTAGCTAGGACGGATAGTGGTTTTATTCCTTGGCATCCCATATGGTCCCCAAGCCAGGAGTGATTTCTGAGTGCATAGACGGAAATAACCCCTGAGTGTCAATGAGTTTGGGAACCCCCTCCAAAAAACCCTCAAAATTTAATAATAATTAGCTTAAATTTATAAATAGGTTTGAATAATTGAAGGGTGCATACAACATGGTTGTGTGCTGTTCCATCTCTAAATTTTATCATTTTGTATGTATGTTACTTAATTAAATACACAAATTATAATGGCAATGGCCATTGAAGTAATTTGAACAAGATATTTATAAAGAGTAGCATGTAATTGATCTTTCATACATCATTATTAGCTGAAGATATGTTAAAATAGAATTCAATGAAGGCATATATTTGTGCAAAGTAATTTGTATAAAGTACTGAGAAAAATTTGTATGGATATAAAAAAGGGATATATCTTGCAATAATTTTTGAAAGTAGATTTATGATAGCTTAAATGCCAATATTTTATAATTAAATAATATTATTTAAAATGTATTTTTATGAGCTTTCAGAAATTAACCTAAGGATGTAAGTGGCTAAGAAAATGTAGTTCAAATCATGTAAATTTTGTGATACCATCCATTCATATAGTTCTAGCAGAATTAAACCTCTACAGAAGATTAAATAATACATAATAAATATACTTTGAACTATTTTCTTAATAATCACAATGTCAAGAATACAAAATTACCATTCACATGTTAATGGAGCAAATTTGTTTATTGCTGCAAGTCCTGAAAATGCTTTAGAGACAAATTAAAAGAAATTTCTTTGATAGCTGCTGGGGAACAAAGTAGGAATGCTCTCCATCTTAAATTAAAAACACTGCAGGTGATGAGACATTTTTAATCAAGCTTATTTACATATTTTGAATATAGTTTATACAGTTGGGGTCTGAAAATGGTACTTCCTTAAAGCACTGGTATTATTCATGTGAATCATACATACATACATCATTTAATAGTGGCTATCATTCAGTGAAAGATCCCATCAAAGCAAAGTAAGCAATAAAAAAGTGAATTGTTTTCTCTAAATTTTCAGACCTCCACCAGTCAGTGAACTTGCTAGCAGAGGGACTACAGTTGGTGTTATTTCTGCAGCAGCCATCAATCAGAGTATTGTGTATTCCATTGTTTCAGGAAATGAAGAGGGTGAGTATATATTCAATTCACTTTTATCATACGCAGTAAATAAACTTATTTATACTTAGTTTTAGCGTCATTTTTTTAAAAAGGGGAGTACACTTGGCTATGTTCCAGGATTACTTCTTGATTTGCACTCAGAGATCATTCCTGATGATCATTTCTGATGGCTCTGGATACCAAATGGGGTAAGAGCCCAGGACAGCTACATGTAACACAAGCTCCCTACCCCTGTGTTAACTCTGTTTCCATTGATTATGGTTCTTATTCAATATATTATAATATATGTATATGTGTATGATATATATGTATATGATATATGTATGTATATGTGCATATATTATCCAATATCAAATTGTAGAAGTTTTTTCTTCCAGTCATTTAGAAATATCAGAATCATTTAAAAAAATAAAAGCTTTGTTCCTTCATCCTTTGTTACAGACATTATAAGTAATAGTTTCACTATCGTGTTGTTATGATCCTTATATTATTAAATATTTAAGATAATACCAGATAAATTTTTGATTATAAGTAATTTCAAATGCTTAGACTCACTGTTATAATAAAAAATATGTGATATAAACTGTTCACTTTAAATAAGAAATACAATATAAATGATGAATAAATTCATGTATATTAGGCACATAAATATGGAACAGAAACATAAATCAATTGAGTTTTCTCTATTGATTTCTTTACTGATAGGAGTGCTAGTCTCTAAGAATCAGATCAATATTTTTTTTTACTGAGTTGATGTTTATTTTAGCTATGGTCTACTGATAAGTTTTTGTTTTGCTTTGTTTTTATTCATATTTTGGATAACAAGACAATAGCTAATATACATTTAATTAATATCTAAATATTCAATATTTATCAGAGAGACCACAAGAAAATCATAGGCCTTTTAAAATCCTAAATGACTAAATATTTTAAAAATTCTTACATTTGAACAGGTGGTAAGGACTTACTTTATTTTTAAATGATTTCATTGGGCAATTTTTGTTTACAAGTTTGTAAATGTAGTAAATGCATTAGGAGAATGATATTATTTCAAGCAATGCATGTTTATGATAAAACATTGGACCTTTTCTACCCTTTTAAACTCTGTCTCATGTCATTAGTAGACTTCCCTTAAGACATATAATTATCTTCTCAATTCTAATATGCTAGATTAGGAAAGAGTACAACTCTTTCCTAAATATCAGTTACATTTACTTTTCCTTGGATTCTCAACATCAGGCTTAAGTTATGAATTATTAATCTATTATGATAATTTCTTTGATTTTTTTCTTCTTTGAAGACAGTAGAGTGTCAATAGACAATAGTAGTTCCTACTACCTCCTTGCCACTCAATATGATTATTATAGCATTTGATGTTATTTATTATGTAATAGGAGTTATTTTGGTCTATAGGAGTATAGCAGAAAACAAAATAGATGTCCATGTGTTCTACAACTCTGCCCCATTTCTCCACCATATATGGTTAGTAAAGTAGTATAAAATCAAACTGGAAAAATGATCAACAGCTGGACTATTTGATTCATGATAGTTGGTTCTTCGAGGTGCAGAAGAATTTGATACAATAATTTCACATTGGCTATTGTAACTCACAGAGGTTTATATAGTCAGGGTCTTCTAAATAGAGGCATACGTGTATTTGCAAGTTGGTCCAGATGTTCATGTAGGTATGATAATGCCACATCAGGTAAAATGAATGTTAATAGAAAAATAGGGCAACAGTTACTTTTGGTGCAGGAGCATTAAACATACCCAGAGGCATTTCCAGTTGTCCACACTATAACCCACAGTACTTGATGATTATGTTTTTCATTTCTGGATATTTGTATTCAATAATTTAACAACCTATAAAAGAAACATGGCAGTAAAGAGTATTAAGCTAATCAAAATCAGCAATTGTATAAAAATATGTGCAAATGAGAATGCTAAAAGAGGAAGATAAAAAGGCTTGCAAGATAAAAATCTACATCTCCTAATGTTCCCAGCTCATATTTTAAATATATGTAAGCAGCCATGAGCAATAGTACAGTAGGTAGGGACCTTGCTTGCCATGCATATAGAATACTTGGTCTGGGGACCGGGCGGTGGCGCTAAAGGTAAGGTGCCTGCCTTGCCTGCGCTAGCCTTGGACGGACCGCAGTTCGATCCCCCGGTGTCCCATATGGTCCCCCAAGCCAGGAGCAACTTCTGAGCACATAGCCAGGAGTAACCCCTGAGCGTTACCGGGTGTGGCCCAAAAACCAAAAAAAAAAAAAAGAAAAATACTTGGTCTGATTCACAGAATCCTATACGGTTTCCTGAGCACTGCAAGGATTAATTACTGAGTACAGAGTCAGCAGTGACCCTTGAGTTTTTCCGGTGTGCTCCCTCAAATCAAATTTGTGAAAATTTATTTAAAAATTACATGTGGATAAATTACTTAAATGTATTTAGAATAGTAAATATTTTTTCTAAATAACCAACATTATTTAGAACAACTGCAAAAACACTTTTATAAAAGTTCTCTAAATTGTTATCAAAAGAACATTGATTTCCAAGAAAATAATGCCTTAAATTATAAAAGTATATGATTACATGTTCATAAATATTATAAAAAAGAGAAAAGCTAAAATTTCTGAGGAATAATGACATTGATAATTTCAAGAGGTAAAACCGGTGTCAGAGATATAGTATATGAGATATGACTAGTCTTGCATGTAGTTAACATGGTTTTATCCCCAGGACCACATATCATTTGTTGAGCACAGAGCCAGGGATAAGTTTAGAGCACAGATTACTCCTCGTGGAAAAAGAAGTGTAAGTAAGTCAGTATTTTCTCACTTGTGAGCTTTTTTTATTTTCTTTTGGAGTGGGGCACACCCAGTGGCACTCAGGAGTTACTCCGTGGCACTCAGAATTGCTCCTGGCAAGCTCAGGGCACCACATGGCATACCTGAAATCGAACCTGTGTCAATCCTGGATGAGCTGTATGCCCTACCACTGTACTACCACTCAGGCCTTGTGTGTATCATTCTTAAAAATGAATGCGTGTTTTTTAAAAGTGCTATGTAATATGTTTTCTTGTAGTGTTTGGAAAATAACCCAAGAAACATATTTTAATTCTAGATAAATTTGGAATCAACAATGTCACGGGAGTTATCTATGTGAATGCCCCTTTGGATTATGAGACAAGAACAAGCTATGTCCTTCGAGTCCAAGCAGATTCCCTAGAAGTTGTCCTTGCCAATCTCCGAGTTCCTTCAAAAAGTAAGTTAAAATTATTGCAGAATATCGAGAATTTTAAAATGATTATTAAAAAAATGCGTGGCTGAATTGATTTATCGGTGGAAAAAAATGGAATGGTACAGAGTGACTGCCTATTCTGAATTTATATTTGAGTAAAATGTTTTATTATTATAGTGTATTTCCATATAATTTATGTAAAATGGGAAAAACAGTATCAATGTCTAAGATAATTTATAGTTATTTTAAATCTAGCATCCTGCAAAAAGCTGTACTTATGAAACTTCCAGGCGTTAAAATCTAGCAATACATTCATATAAATAAAAGTCATAAGTGATATTCCTTACTTCTTTAAGGAGACATTTCTAGAACCTCTTACAACAATTTGAAAGTAACCACTGATGTGTTCAGCATATAATTCCTTCATTCAGTTTATAGAAATTTACCAACATCTTTCCATGAAGATAAACTTCTCCATTTTCAAATAATTTTTACTGTGTGACTGGTTTTCAAATTAATTAACTCAGTAGCCCTAATTCAAGTGTGATTCCTCAGAAAGCAGGTTTTTTTTTTCTATTTTAATTTTATGGGTCAGCTGATATTATTTTTAAAGCTACTGAAGTCTGCTTTTGTTGTTTTGTAATCTGATTTGTTATTTCAAATGAGAGAATAGCTACATAACCAAAAGCCTGAACTCACTTCCAAACTTCCATAATGTAACAAATAGATTTTCTGTCCTCAAATATATCCAACTCATTAGAAAATGTTGAAGTCTAGACGTGATTTGGTAAGGATCATTGTTCTGATGGTTGCTTTTATTCTTCTTAAAAGTGCCACTCATTACTTTTTCTTTGCTTTTCTTTTTCTTTTTTTCCTTTTTGCCACAGTGCTATGTTCTTCTCTAAGCATACTCCTGCATCTGAAGTAACTTTTTTTAAATATTCTTTTCTTTTTTGTTTTTGATTTTGGGGCCACACCCAGAGGCGCTCAGAGGTTACTCCTTGCTCTGCACTCAAAAATTGCTCCTGGCAGGCTTGGGGGACAATATGGGATGCTGGGGATTGAACCCTGATTTGTCCTGGATCATGCAAGGCAAATGCTATTACACTGGCTCCTTGAAATAATGTTTTATTATAATTAATTCCTATAATGTAAGACTGTATTAGGTTGTAATTTGTCTTTTAGTACAGTCCTCAGCACAGGTTTATTTTCTATATTACCCTGCATTATTTTTTCCCTTAAATATATGACCACATTTTATTTCTTTGACATCAATTTTATTCCAGGATCTAGAGAAATAGTACTGGAGGTTAAGTCTTTGATTTGGATGCCACTGAACCAAGTTCAATTTCTGGCAACATATATGATCCCCTGATTCCCTCAGGAGTAACATCTCAGCCCAGAGACAGGAGTAATTTCTGAACACAGCTGGCTTTTACCCCAATTCAAGTTTAGTCCTATTTTCTTTTATAACTAAACTGTCATAAACAATATTAATACACCATTTTTCAATAGGATCTGGTGTTATTTATGAGCTTTCAAATGGCTTACTTTTTTTTATAAATAAGCAATCTTATCAAATTATTGCCAATCATAAATATTTGCAACTAAAATTATAGTTCTATCGGAGAAATATGCTTAGGATAGAACTGAATGTAACATATTATGAATAGCTTTAAAGAATGAATATCTTACCTCTAGGTAAGTGTGCATTAATTTTTCTGAAATCACTGACTCACTCCTCTCTGGTCCTTCAGATTTGCAAGATTTGTATTCATACACTGTATTCATATTTTCTCTCTTTGCTCACATTCCCACCATTAATTTTGACAAAACAATTACCTCTGCTTAATATTTATTTGATGAATTGCCTAATACAGGCCTTTTAATATCATATCAAAACCAGAAAGATTTTTTCTAATAACTCAAAAGATCTGAGTTCATCTGAAGAAATATGGAAAATTATCAAGAACAAAAGAAGACTGATATTTGACATAATGTCACAGAAACATATTAAGACAGCTGCCAAAAATTCCCCCATATTATCTTTGTTTTCAGCTTTAATAAGAGAAACAACGAACATTTTATAGTTTAGTTTAATTTACAGAAGTCAGTGATAAGAGTACTTTTTAAAATTTTATATTGTTTATTATTAACTTAACGTAAAATTAAAAAATCCCTAGAAATTTTTTTTAAATATCATTTTATTTGATTTAACAACAAGCCTTTAAATCATAAATAAACGGCATACAAATTAAGATAAGTCTTAGCTTGTAATATATCAACTCAAGTACTATTGATTTCATGTTATGGTTTTGCTTTAGGGTACAAGCTTGTAACACTTCATTTTCTTCACTTTTCTAGTACCAATAAGGTCTGTGCCAAACAACGCTAATGACTCTACTTTTGATTGACTGACTTGCTCAAGCATTGCTCTTACTATTTAAGTAATAACATTGCAGCATGGTTTTTTTTAAAATTCTCAAATCCCAGGTATATTCAGATTTGTATTTACACTAGAAACATAGAGCCTCAATTTAAAAATGTTATTATTTTGTGATTACTTTAAAAATAGAAGACTACAGGGTCCAGAGAGATAGCATGGGGGTAGGGCATTTACCCTGCATGCAGAAGGATGGCATCCCATATGGTTCCCAGAGTCTGCCTGGGGTGATTTCTGAGATTTCTGAGTGTAGAGCCAGAAGTAACCCCTGAGTGCTGCCAATTATGACCCCAAAACCAAAATAAATAAATAAATAAAAAATTGGAGACCACATTATGAGGACTAGAGGTAGTATATGAGTTAAGTTGCTTGGCTTGCATACTGTGGACCCAAGTTTCATTCCTGGCAACTCTAAGCACTGCCTGATGTAATTCTTGAGCACAGTCAGGAATAATCACTGAGCATTGAGTACAGTAGGCCCCAAAAAGTAAATAATAAACAGATAAAGTTAAAGAAATAACCACTTTTCTTAGGTCATTATAGAATTTTTCCCAAAATATGTTTGTTCTGTTTTTAACAATCTTCAGTGTCTTATTTCTTGTTTTTTTTTACCTAGATTCCAAAGTATCAATTAAAATTGATATATATATATACCAGTTACACTCCAGCAGTCATCAAATCCTAAGAACTTGCTCTTATACATAGAGCTCATATTTTTTTAAATCTTTACTGGCAATGATAGCTTATTTTATGTTGTTTTAGTAAACTGGTAGATAGTAACAAACTACATCCATTTTTTGAGTTTGAATTGGTGAAATCATGCATAAAGCATAAAAAAGTGAAAATAAAACATTCATTGCGATTCTATAAACAATAAACAAAATAACTTGATTCTCACATATCTTAACATGGACAGTATCAAAAGAACTGCAAGAATGAAATGCACGTCAATACTTTTTCAAATTTTTGCAATTAAATTGAATTTGGAAATCAGGGAAAAAAGTACTTTTGTCATTTAATAATATACCATTCTGGTCATGGAAGTGATCTAAAGCAAGGAGTTGATCAAATTAAGAAGTCTGTTTGAGGGCCCGGAGAGATAGCGCAGCGGCGTTTGCCTTGCAAGCAGCCAATCCAGGACCAAAGGTGGTTGGTTCGAATCCCGGTGTCCCATATGGTCCCCCGTGCCTGCCAGGGGCTATTTCTGAGCAGACAGCCAGGAGGAACCCCTGAGCGCTGCCGGGTGTGACCCAAAAACTAAAAAAAAAAAAAAAAAAAAAAAAAAAAAGAAGTCTGTTTGAGAATAAGTCTTATTTAAATCTAATGAGCTAAGTCAGATCCAATAAACAAGTTACTAATCAATTTGTCAAAAGGAGATTAAATAAATTTATAAGGTTATCCGTGCCTATCTCTCTAAGACACAGGCGAAGGTTTAATTTTAGGGGTCACATTTTCATTCAGTTAAAATGAAGAAGCAATATCCAAAAGTTTATATTATAATAATGAGTATAATTTATGTATCCTTATTATTAATCAAGTGAAAGGAAATATTTTCAAGAGAGAGAGAATGGTAGGACATAAACTGATAAATATATTTAAGAATATATGTTTTAAGAATAAGTATTATGGAAGACACTTAGCTGGACCACATACTAATTATAGTTATGCCAAAATGAAATAGTAAAAAGACTTGATATAAAAGAAGAATGTATTTCTATAGAAATTTTATCTTTCTCAACATTTTATTTTTTATTAATTAAAAATTTTTATAGCTTGCATTGAAGTTTAGTTTACATATTATATTGACTACAACCAGAAGCAAGGAATTTCATTTCTCAGTATAATAAGCATAAAAATACAGATTTACATTTCACTGTAAAACACAAGATTTATTATAATTGCTCTTCAAAACTAATATTTTTATTCCTAGGAATGTCTATAATTTTAGGTAATTATAATTTTGTTACTATTTTTCCTCCTCTTGTTATTGTGTACCTAATTATTACCAGACTTCCTATATAATACCTTAAAATAATTATAATATAAAGTAAAGTAGTATTTTAACTCTGTCATTCTCTTTTTTTTTCTTTTTTTCTTTTTTCATCATTTTTTTATTTAAACACCTTGATTACATACATGATTGTGTTTGGGTTTCAGTCATGTAAAGAACACCCCCCATCAGCTGTGCAACATTCCCATCACCAATGTCCCAAGTTAACGCTGTCATTCTCAATTCTGGAAGCTTTTGTTTGTTGTTTATATATTATATTTGTCATTAATACTTCTTTATTGCTATTGCTGTTTTATTTTAAAAGGATGTAGATAACTCCATTGAAGTGTTTAGGAGTCCACATACTTTTATTCCTATTATTCTCATTATTCCTCTATTATTCTCAGCAAAGGAACCAGTAACTAATCAGTTTAATGGTTTGAAGATACAGGGCTACTCCAGCATTATAACAATGCTGGGACATGCTTGCATCCCAATTGCTTTTGAAATATGGCCTCCTAGTCTGTGTCTGGTGATTTGTGGACTATTTATTGCCCAGGATCAACTTAGGTTAGGCTCCCTAACCAATATACTATCTCCCTACCCCTGAAATTGCTGTTCATAGTTTATCAAAATACATAAAACTGTTATTTACACAAATATATACCAATGATCAATGTATGCAAAATGACATATGCAGATACTTTATGCATTAGAATATTGAAAAATTTGAATTTCTATATTTCCATTAATATTAAGAGTTGTAATATAATTACTTGACACCAAATGTCAATATCTCTCCACCACCATATTTAGAACCCTTTCTGCCTTTACCCTCCAATCTCTACCCATAGTAAGTGAGGTGTGGCATGAATGTGATACTAACACCAACCAATAAAAGTGTGCATGGGAACTTTTGAGAAATCTGCTCTAAACCCTCATGGAATTTGGGCAGAGAACATTGGGATTCCAAAACTACCTTCTTATAGTTGTTAAATACCCATGGGTTCTGAAAGATAGCGCAACAGTTTATGTGCTTTTTATGGCAAAAAGCTGACATAGATTCTACTCCAATCACTTCATATGGTCCCTGGAGCATCTACAAATTAAACATGACCAGATATAGAACCCTAAACCAGAGAGACAACTGAAAAAAATCAAGAAAGGAAGTGGATATATAGAAAACTATGCTTTATGTGTATTTGAAATTTTTCGTGTGCACTTTTCACATAATCCTCAAGGACCTACTCATATAAAGCTCTGCTCTCTTAGAAGTGACAGATAAGAAGAAATAAATAAATGATTATTTGTTAATGAACAAATGCTGTATTTCTTAGACTACTACTTGGACCTTAACTGCTTTTATAACAACATTTCTTCAAGAAGAATTTGAAAAAGTTATCTTGACTAACTCAATCTATTAGTCTAATATCATCTTCTTGTGCCATATCACGTAGCTATTTTATTAAGATACTTTTTTTTGCAATCATTATTTATGTTAAATATAAAAATTGAATGCACTTCAATTTTATGTAAGAAATGCAGACTTTTTAATATTGCATTTAATATATGAATTTTATCAAGTAAAAATCTATGATTTGAATGGATAAAAATAGATAAAAATCATGAGACAGCAATAAAGCATTTTCTATCAAATAATGCATATTCTGTATTTATTGTTTAGAGATAATTGAATTGTAATTAGTTTTTACTTGATAAAAGTTAGTTGTCATGCTAAAACATGGTAAATTATATTTACATATGGTTATATATATATATATATATATATATATATGATTACATATCACTTTGGGAGCAAATATACACCGCCTCTGTGACTTTCTACTCAGGTATTATAGGTGACAGGATCACAGGGCCAAAATTGGTACTAGAATCAAACCCAGATCAGCTGTATATAAGGTATTTGCCTTCCCACTGTACTAATTTTTGGCTGATAAACATGACTAATAGTAATGTTATTTTTTTAATAAAAGAACGTATTAAATATTGGAATTATAGTAAAATTTTAAATTTTTAACTGATGAAAAAATTTTAAGAAAATGCTGTTAAGTTTTATTTAATTGAATGATTTTGCTGAAAATATGAAAGAGGAAGAACCTGATCCCTGACTAGCCAGCATCATGTGCTCAGAATTTAAAACTGGAGAAAAGAGGGCTGGAGTAGTGACACTAGAGGTAAGACATCTGTCTACCTTGCAAGTACTAGCCTGAGACGGACCTTGGTTTGATCTTCCGGTGTCCCATATGGTCCTCCTAAGCCATGAGCGATTTCTGAGCACATAGCCAAGAGTAATCCCTGAGTGTCAACGGGCATGGCCCAAAAACCAACCAACCAACCAACCAACCAACCAAACAAACAAACAAAAGAACTGGAACAAAGAGGGGGCCTAGATTAGTGTTAACTGGGAACACTGTTAACAATACTGCAGCCTATCTAGGTCTGATTTCACCACCCCATACCTGTTAGTGGGTGGTGAAAGTGGATTCCTATTGATTCTGAGCACAAATTTTACCCATATTTATGACCAAATCAGGAGTAAATTTTTGGGGATGCTGGAAAATTGCATTCATTTTAAACATTATTTTTATTTCAATATATGTATATATAAAGATTTATAATTCAGTGCTAGAATTTTATTATCATTCCATGAAATTGTTATGCTTCTTCCTTCTAAAGCTAATTTAATAAATGGGATTGGACTGTGAGAATATCATGTAGAGTATTTGCCTTGCACATGCCCTACTTAAATTCAATGCTCAGCATCTGAGCTATCCAGGAGTGATTCCTGGGCACTAAGGAACCAAGAATAGGACCTTACTACAAATTGTGCCTCCCCCAAAATAAACAAAATGAATTGTGATAGCAATCATAAAATTTATAGTACTTTCTCACTCCTGTTTTAAAAGTCAAAAAGCTATTATGAATCTGGACCATACAAATAATGCTTAATTCAATATATGAAACTGAGGGCAAGGGTATGTGAAAATATTGAGCATACACACCTCCATCTTTCCCTAATAAAAAAGATGGCAAAACCTTAAAAAAAACTGTAATCTGCAACTAATTCTGAATTATAGTTCAAGGAATCAGCCCCAAGAAAAGTAAAATGAAGGAACATACTTCAGCCCTTAAAGTGAAGGAATGTACTTCTATTTTTCACTATTCCTAGAAAAAAAAAGGTATTTATAACCATAGAGACAACTTGGTTTATTGAGAAAGGACACTGAAAGCTTTGATTGTAATCCCTGAGTAAACATGTTTTTCTTACTTTGAATCTTGAATTTTGACTAAAGAAGTGATAGTAGCTATATCTCATTGACTCAATCTTTGATTCTGAGAATCATAACTCTCACAGTTCAATGTATCCTTATAAGTCCTGTATTAAAATGCTTTTTGGAAAGTGTCTTAATTTACTATATAAAAATAAATTACAGTAGTGTATATTAATTTGAATTAGAATTAGACAAAGTCAATGTCAAAATAATTTCCTCAAAATTTTCAGAAGGTGTAAAACATTCTGAGAGTAATATGCTCATAAAAATAGTGTTTAGAAAAATAGTACTCCTCAGCTTCTATTTTGAAGGCTACATTCACAGAAATGGGTAATTTTAAAGTTAATGGGAAAAGTTGTCAATGTGGACACAAGCACATAATTTACTTATTATAGACAGTCTATAATAATCTGTAGTTTATTTTCATCACTGTTAGCAAATTTCTCATTAATTCCACTTGCTATACTAAAAGTTTTAGGTAAAATCATATATGATATAATAGTCTGGTTATTGGTTTTTTATTTCAGTGGTTACATGCAGTTTTTTTCCTAATTTTGTTATTAACCTTTCAGCAAAAATAAAATTATGTTTTAGATATGATTGATTTAAAGCAACATCAAATCTAAAATAGAAAATACTTAAATGAATCTCAAAACATTCCATATTGGTACCTAGATACTAAAACATAAAATATATACCAGTAAAACAAAATGCAGTCATTCTGAGCAAAAGATTGAGAAATAAGTAGTGACATTTTTAAATCAAGTTGCTTTATATAATCTTTTAATGTCACGCAATTATTACTCAATTCCATCTAATAAACACAATATAATATTTTCTTCTGCATTTTATTTTCTAATTTAAATCTAAAACTTCTTGATATCTACTTCACAAATATGACAACAATTTTAAAAGTATATGCATATCTATATTCCTTACAACACTTACTAATATAGCGAGGATATTAAAACATCACAAATATCTGACAGGTGAACAAATGAAGAAGTTTGATTTGATACTAACAAAGAAATAATATGCAGCTATTAGAAAAGATTATATATAATCTGCATATTATATATATTTATATTTGCATATTATATATACATATATATATATAAATCTGAAATAAGGCCAGAGCAGTGGCGCAAACACTAATCTAGGAAGGACTGCGATTTTACCCCTCATCGTCCCTTATGATCCCCCAGCCAGGAGCGATTTTTGAGCACATAGTCAGGACTAATACCTGAGCATCACTCAAAAATTTAAAAAAAAAACTCAAATAAGCACATGTATTGAATGAATTAACTGATCTGTGGCAAGCAAAGCAATAAGACAAAAGAATAAACAGTATTTGTAATAATAATCCTTAACCTTTGATTATGAAAATGAAATTATCTAGTCATGTGTGTATGTTTGTGATGTGTAAGTCAAATAGGAGTGCAGATAATGGAATAGGGCAGGTGAAAGAGTAAAGAGGTCCACTAGAAATATCATTAGAGCAGTGATGGAGAGTTTCAGGCATTTTCGTGTAGGTGACTTGCAATAAATGTGGATAGCACATATTGTAAACATATATATTCTTTCTTAGCAGGCATTCAGTCGCATAACTATCCTTGTATGCTATTTAAGATAAATTTTCAACTATACTAAGGTGTCTGTGGAAAATTCAAATCTGTTCTCAAGACTCTTTTGATGCTCAGTGGTTACTCCTGGCTAGGCGCTCAGAAATTGCCCCTGGCTTGGGGGGACCATATGGGATGCCGGGGGATTGAACCATGGTCCTTCCTTGGCTAGCGCTTACAAGGCAGACACCTTACCTCTAGCACCGCCTCACCGGCCCCAGTTCTCAAGAGTCTTTAACTAGGTAAAATTTAACCTCTGAAAACAAGAGCAATGACACCCAAAGTAAAAAAAAAATTATGATCTCTAACCTCCTTAACAGTTGATACTAAGGTTTTTTATACAATGCACTGGTGGACATGCGTATTTAAGTTGCTCCCATTAGTGTTAGCAGAGAATACTACTATATTTCTATGAAACCAATTCATATTAATTGTAGGTAATTTAAATAAAAATTGTAGAAATCTTAAAATTAATCTGTAAGAAATATCAGTGATCCTTTGCAGATATTATCCCTTTGTAGATATTGAGGCATTTCATTTAGAAATTACTTTCTAATTAAGTATTAAAATTTCTATAGTAACATAACTCTTGCTTTTGGGCATCTATAATGAATTTCCATCTATAATAAAAATGTCATTTCTTTTTTTCCAGGCAATACAGCCAAAGTGTATATAGAGATTCAGGATGAAAATGATCACCCCCCAGTCTTTCAAAAGAAATTCTATATTGGTGGTGTATCTGAGGATGCAAGGATGTTTACTTCGGTACTGAGAGTTAAGGTATGAAAAGAAAATGTACTAAGATCTAAAGTACAACTCATATTTTAAAGATCAATTATAATCACTTTATTTTTCTTTAGTACTTCTATTTGTTTTCTGGGGGACCACACCCAGTTATGCTCAGGGGTTACTCCTGGCTTGGGGGACCATATGGGATGCCAGGGGATTGAACCGTGGTCCCTCCTAGGTCAGCCGCTTGCAAGGCAAACACCCTAACTCTGCACCACTGCTCTGGCCCCACTCCTATTAAAAAAAATATCCTGGGTTTGGTGGTGGTAACTACAGTACTTAGGATGGGTCTCAGGAGTCCTGGGTACTTCTGCAAAATGAGGTGGTGGATTCTAGCAGTCAGGAAGGAAGGTGAGACATCAGCATTACAGTTTCACAAAAACTGCTCCTTTTGTCAAGAGCCTCCTTTGTGTATCAAATGGGGGAGCCAGAGAAATTAGTTCCACATTTGGCAAGATAGAATAAGACTTTTACTTTTACTTTAAGACTATAGCAAGGAACTTTGAAGTGCCTTCTTGGGTAGGGAAGGTAAAGAAGACCATCTCAAGTCCCGTTCTTAATCATATTAATAAGCTGTGTATGTGCCTATCAATACCAGGGCCTCCCATGAAGGCAAGTGTTCTACTGTTAAATTGCATGCCTAACCTTATACGTTCCTGTAAAACAAGTACACAAGTATACTTCTCATTCTACCTCATTGTTGGTTGTGGGGTTAAGATATGGGGGAGTGACTTAAAAACTATAGCTTCAAGAGCAAGGAATTAGAAATAGTTAATCTTGGTAGATAAACTCTATGGTTTAGGCCCCATATTTAGGTAGCCGAACATAATTTCCCCTTTATATCTGCTTGCAGGGAACGGGGGGGGGGGGGGAAGCCTATAAGTTTCCAAGTAGTCGTAATAAACAAGTAGCAATTGGAGTTTCATAAAGTGGGAAGAAGGAGGCAATTACTTGAGAATAATTGCAAGCTCACCAACTGAGGAAAGGGGACGTTTCCTGTCTTAATTTCTATAAGCACCAACACAGATAACTATGTATCTTTTTGGTGTTTGCACTATGTAATGCTTTCTATGCCTGTTGATTTTGTTGTAAAATTTGTGTGCATTAAATATGTTATTTTGTCAAAAAAAATCCTGGGTGGACAGAGATGTTAAAGGCCTTGCCTTGCAAGAAGAAGGTGCTAACCTTCTTCAATCCCTGGAACCAAGTCATCCTCTGACCACTACCAGTAATACACTCTGAGCATAGCCTGGAATAGTCCTCAAGCACCAGTGAGTATGACCCCAAATCTCTGTCAAAATGATATTGTCAATAAAATTGTCAGAGAGATAGTAAGGAGGAGGTAAAGCAATTTTCTTGCACACAGTTGATCCAGGTTTTATCACAGTTGTTGGGATCACATTAGATTCCAACCCACATATGGTCCTCACTAGCCTACCTGGAGTGATTCCTAATGGCAGAGCCAGTAGTAAATCCTGAAAGCCACAGACTACCAGCCAAAATAAATAAACATGGAAACATTTGGCCTTCATTATCCACATTATATACATATTATGAAATTATATAGATATTAAGAGGTAAATATAAGCAACATTTTGGTCTAAACTTTAATATAAAATCAGAACAAACTATATATTATATATTATTATATATATTAAGTATAATCCTATATTAAACTATATATTTCTTCAATAGATTTTATTCTATATATAATAAAATATTTGCCAGGAGATCCTGACAGGCTCTAGGGACAATATGGGATGCCAGGAATCAAACCCAGGTTAGCCACATCAATATAAGCATCTTAGTCAGTGTCTTATCTCTCAAGACTGAAATTATTTTTAACTTTTATTTTTATTTTATTTTGGGGTCACACCCGGCAGTGCTCATGTGTTACTCCTAGCTCTATGCTCAGAAATCACTCCTGGCAGGCCCAAGGGACCATATGGGATGTCGGGATTCGAACCACTGTCCTTCTGCATACAAAGCAAACGCTCTACCTTCATGCTATCTCTCCAGCCCCCAGTTTTAATGTTTAAATAGTTCAAAATAAGGAGAAAACTCAAATAGGATTAGTTAACAGAAATAAAAATCAGATTGATGTAGCTAATCTCAAAAAAAATATGACCTAAAACATCTTAAGGAGAAAAAAAATAGTAGGAAAATGTAAGATCACTGAGCCATATAAAGACAAGCTTGACCAAGAAAGGGCATAATCAAATGTTAAATTCTGTGGATCGAAGACCCTGTGATTTTTTTATATAACAACTTACAATAATATGATAATTGGGGGACTGAGAAATACAAGAAATCAATTGTTAAAATATTTCTTTAATAATCTTAGTTATTCAAGACTTAAAAAGATGACTATAATAAGCTTGTTTCTATGTGGTATATGTTGGTTGCACATTCAGAATTGGTACAAATATTTGAGAGAAAGAAACTATTATTCTGGAAACAAAAAGTCACAGGAACAAAGATGCTATTTGTAGAATAAGACATTAATTATGGAGTTCTGGATGGTGATGGATGATGGTGAGATGGATGGAGAGGCCTTTCTCTGCCAGCCTGGGCCATGTGCCTGCAACTCCCCGCAGCCAATGGGTGTGAGGGTTCAGGATAGTGGTGAGGAAATGAACCACAACAGTCAGGTTTCAGGAGCCATGAAGCTTTCTTTAAGGAAAGGCCTAGCCACCACGTGTGGCTCCTATACTTAAAACTTTTTTTTGTTTGTTTTATTTTGTTTTTTGGGTCATACCAGGCAGTATTCAGGGGTTACTCCTGGCTCTATGCTCAGAAATTGCTCCTGGTAGGCTCAAGAGACCATATGGGATGCTGGGATTCGAACCACCGTCCTTCTGCATGCAAGGCAAACACCCTATCTCCATGCTATCTCTCTGGCCCTTATACTTAAACCTTTTACCCTGGCTCCATAGTCAGCCTTGCATACAACCTGTCTCCTCTCCCTCCATCCTGCTTCTCCCTGAATCTCCCTCTCAATCCTTGAATTCCCATTACACCCCTTAGGCAATCCTTTTGTTACCTGTCAAAGACCCCTCCCAAAAATGGGCTGGTGTTACCATCAGGTAAGGTTACACAGGAAGAATGGGGGATGGGGGTAACAGCCCTTCACTTACCTCGAGATTCTATACAAGAAATGGAAGACACTGTTTGAAATTTTTGCAGAAATGATTCCATTTATACATGTACAAAAACACATTACACATTATGAAATGAAAAATAATGCTTAATATTTCAAAGTCCTCTCAATATCTGAGTGTTTATTAATTATTTAGTTATTATTCTCGGGTACACTGAGAAAAAAATATAACATGAAAGTCTAAGTCATTTTAGAGTTTGCAAAGATCTACCTTCAAACATTATGCTTTTAATAGATGTCTTAGAACAAATGGGAATTGGAGAAGAGATTAATTGGTTCTTCTGGAACTGCATGGATCCTTGTGTTTGTGGGATTTTTTTTCAGATTCTGGAAGAGAGTCTTTCTCAGGAAAGGAAATATTCTAAGTACATAGAAAATATGACATGTATCTGTATATTCAGGTAAAAGATATATCAATCAGTTCAATTAGGAAAGCACACATTCATGGAATTTCAAAAGAAATAGGTACTTCATAGATTTAAAAGAATAAAATAGAATGTTTCCTAAAGGGTGAAGAATTAGAATAACACTGATGCTATTAAATTCTCTCACCATGAACTTAAATGAAGCTCATAGCTAAGCAGAAGCAGCAAAGCGAAACAAAACACCAAAGAAACAACGCAGAGAGCATGTTTGTGGAACAGACACAGGTCTTGGGAGATTTAGAGTAATAATTCTTAAGTAGTGAGTATTTTTAAATACTGCCTATAGTTTAGAATCTTGGCATCCTTTCCTTTCCCAATTTAATCAGAGTGAAAGTGAGGAAAGCAGGTATTTTTAATAGTTTTTTTGCAACAAAAAGTGTTCCTGGGTGTTGCATTGATTCCTGGTTAGCCAAGCTATGGTGCTTGACAGTAAAATGATTAAGAAAGTAAGGAAGCAATCCAAACTGGTAAAATAGGTTTTGCTACTTTTTGCAATGCTATACCGTTAGATTTCATATACCATGAAATCATGCAACCATTTTTACCTCACTGAATGTACAAGTAATTTTAAATAAAAGAAAAATTGGGGGGCTGGAGCAATATTGTTGTGGGTAGGGCATTTGCCTTTCACACAGCCAACCTGAGTTGATACCCAGTTTCCCCTATAGTACCCGAGCCTTCTCGGTGTGAATTCTGAATACACATTCAGGAGTAACGTCTGAGTGCATCCTGTGTGGCCCCACACAAAACAAAATATCTTACCAATAAAACAACAAAGAGTGAAGTCTAAATAGTAAAAATAATACTTTGCATATAGAAAGTAGAAAACTGTTCAGAATTGAACAGAAAATGTATAAAGTATCAATAAATAATTAGTTTTTGTAATTTGGGTTTTTTGTTTTTTTGTTTTTGTTTTGGTTTTTGGACCATACCCGGTGACGCTCATACTCCTGACTATGCACTCAGAAATCACTCCTGGCTAAGGGCCAATATGGGACAAAGGGGATCATATCTACTTCCATCCTGGGTCAGCCACATGCAAGGCAAATGCCCTACCTTTGCACTATTGCTCCAATCCCATCAATCAATAATTTTATGATTTATAGATTAAAATATGAATAGTGGATTAGATGTATTATACAAAAATTAAAAATATTTAGGTATTTCTGGGGCCGGAGAGATAGCATGGAGGTAAGGCAAACGTTTGCCTTGCATGCAAAAGGACGGTGGTTCGAATTCCGGCATCTCATATGGTCCCCGAGCCTGTCCCGGGAGATTTCTGAGCGCATAGCCAGGAGTAGCCCCTGAGCGCTGCCGGGTGTGATCCCAAAAAACAAACAAAAAAATTAGGTATTTTTATTTCAGCAATGACTCAGTCAGCAATTAAAATACTCATATCATTAAATAGATTGGTCTTAAATTTTGTTTTTAGTATATCTGTCGATTTTGGGTATCAGTATAATTCAGCTTTGTAGAAGATATTAGAGAATATTCATGTTTATTTAATATTTTGGAAGAGCTTAAGGATAATGAGCAGTCAATTTCTCTGAAGATTTGATAAAATTCACCCCAAACCCATATGTGCCAGGACAACTACTACATTTAGAGTTGGTCATAGTAAGTTTTCATGATGTCTTTTGTTTGTTTGTTTGTTTTTGGGCCACACCCATTGAAACTCAGTGGATACTCCTGACTATGCATTCAGAAATCGCTCCTGGTTTGGGGGACTGTATGGGAAGCTGGGGGATCGAACCGTGGTCCATCCTAGGCTAGAGCTTGCAAGGCAGATGCCTTACTTCTAGTTCCACCACTCCAGCTCCATCATGATGTCTTGATTTTTAGGAGTTATGGTATAATTTTTTTTAATTTTTGATCAAAAATTTTGAGTACTTTCTCTTTTTTCTCATAAGTCAGGACTATGGTTTGACTCTCTTGTTTATTCTTTTGAAGCATCAGTACCTAGTTTCATTGGTCCTTTTTATTATTTTCTTGGTTTTTATATAATTGACTTATGCTCTGGTTTTTATTATTTTTCTTCTCTGTACTTTGCATTTATTTGCTTTTGTTTCTCCAGATATTTAATATGTGTGTTAGGATGCTGTTTTCTCTTGCTTTCTTCTCTTATGTAGAACTGTACTACTCTAAGTTTCTAGTACTGCTTCTGCTGAGTCCCAGAGGTTTTGGTTGTTTCTTCATTCTCATTAGCCTCAAGGATTCTTTTTATGTCTTTCATGATATTCTCTTCAACCCAGTTCTAATTTAGCAGCATGCTCTTCAGAGTCCATATGTTAGAGGTTCTCCACATTTTTTATGGTTAATTTCTATTTTCTATCTCTCTGGCATAATGGTCTGATAAGATGATTGATATAATTATTATGTATGTGAGTTTAGTATATAAAATGTGATTGATAGGGGCCGGAGTGGTGGCATGGAACGGTAAGGCATCTTTTGCGAGCGCTAGCCTAGGACGAACCTTAGTTAGATCCCTGGCGTCCAATATGGTCCCCAAGCCAGGTCGATTTCTGAGCACATAGCCAGGAGTAACCCCTGAGAGACATCGGGTGAGGACCCAAAAAAAATATGTGATTGATCTTAGAGAATTTTTTATATGAACTAGAGAATGTAGGTTCACCTTTTTGAGAATAGAAAATCATGTATAAATTTAGCAACCCAAACTTTTCTTGTTTCTTATTTAGCTTATCTAAACAATGGTACCTCACTGTTTTGATTTGCATCTCCCTGATAATTAGTGATGTTGAACATTTTTTCATGTTCCTTTTGACCATTTATATTTATTTTTTGAGAAATTGTATGTTCATTTCTTCTCTCCATTTCTTAATGGGGTTAGATTTTTTTTTCTTGTTAAGTTCTGTCAGTAACTTATATATCTTATATATAAGTCCCTTTTCTGTCGGATATTGAGTGAATAGTTTCTTCCATTCTGTGGAGGTTGGGGCTTTTGTATCCTAGGCACTTTATCCTTGATGTGCAGAACTTCTCAACTTAATAAAGTTCTATCTGTTTATCTCTGTTTCCTCTTGTATGAAGAGTGCTGTTTCAGCCTTGAAGATGTCTTTAGTTTCAATGTCATGCTTTACCTACATGTTGTTCAATGTATCTTCAGGTTTCAGTTCTGATATCCAGGTCTTTAATCCATTTGTATTTGACTTTTGTGCATAGTGTTATATAGAGTTCTGAGTTTGCATTTTGCAAGTGCATCTGTGTCTTTAATAATATTTTTCTAGTGAATCTATTCAGTACAGAAAAATGGCATGTGTAAGTTTCTCACTACTGATATTTTTTCATCCATATTTTCACCAAGTTTGTGAACAAATGCCTTACAAATGCTGATGACCAAACCTTTGTTTGTATTATATATACATATATTAATATAGAGTTAGTACTTCTTGGTTTATTTTATTCTTGATCAAAATTAGTGTTTAACCCTCTCTCTAAGTACTTATTTTAGATTAAATGCACATTGCATGGATTTCCAATATCTTAATTATGTCTTTGATGGCCTGAATGATTGTTTTCATTCTGAGTCTTTATCTTGTGGTTATAGGTATGTCTTCTGTAAGTAGCAAATGAATGGGTTTTGTTTTCTTATCCATTCACCTACTCTGTGCCTGTTTACTTAGGTTGTTTATTTGTGGGTTACACCCAGCTAAACTCTTGGGTTACTCTGGATCTTCTCTCAGAAATCAATTCTGGCAGGCTTGGGAGATAAAACAGGATGCCTGGATTTGTCTGAAAATTGTGTTTAACCCTTCTTTCTATCTAAAAGAGTACGGAACACTAGATTGAAAGTTTTTCATTTGAATATGTCATTTCATCTTTTTCACTTGTACAATTTCATGAGAGACTTCATGCTTATGCTATTTCCCTTAAACTTATTTTGTTTATCTCTTTTATTGCTATAAGAAGCTTATCTACTTTGCTCTGGTTTTGCCATTTTGAATACAATGTGTCCTGCCCTGCTGGAGCCAATTTTTTTTTTGTAATCTTTTTGCTTCATAAATTGTATAGCTGCCTACTTCCTGAGAATGGGGAAGTTCTCATCTCTTGTCTTATCTACCATGTATTTTTCCCTTTTTCCGTTTTACTCACCTCTTCATATTCCTATGATTCAAAGATTATTTTACTTGACTTTTTCATTAGGTAACTTACATTTTCCTCCATCCATTTGTCTCGCTTTATATGTTTCTTTATCAATGCTGGCTTGCATTTTCTCTTCAAGTAAATCTATAAGGTTCTAACCTGTGGGATTCTGTTATCATGGCTTTCTAGTATATCATTGAGCTTCTTCAACTTCTTTTTTATGGAATCTCTTGTTCTCTGAAAAAGTTCTTTGAGTTGGTTGAATTTCTCATCTATTTATAACTTACATGGTTTTTTTTTTTTGGCAATTATTTTCTTTATTTCTATTGCCAGTGCAGTGAGCATATATTTTAGGTCTTCATTAATCACTTGAGTATTTTGATGAGCCTATGGATATCTAAGTTTCCATTTCTATCTGTATGTGCAGCTATGTTCTTTAAGTTCCCTATTGTCCTTTGATTTTTACTAGTGTTAACATTTTGTATTCTGTTAATAGAAATTGATATATGTAGTTATTTTTATCAGATTTACTAAGTATATTTGCTGCATATTTTTTTTACCATGCATGCTGTATTGAGTATACCCAGAAAAATTCCAACTCATTTTTCCATTAAATTAACTGAGATTTAAGATTGTATGCTGAGAAATATGGGGGACACACCTACCCTCAATATAAGATATGTTCTGTATCAAATTAATAGCATGTCTACATAGTTTTGGGTTTATAATGTAGATAAACATAAGATTGAGCTAATCCCTGGCATATAGGCCATATTTGTTGTAGGACAAAAACATTGGTACCCCTAGGCTTGCAATCTTATGGCAGTATGAAGGTTTTAGAGTGGATATGTCAAGTATAGCTCCAGAGACATTTACGTGGTTTAGAAGATGAACCCAATCCTTGTCCTAGTAGTAAAATAGAGCTTTGCAGGCCAGGCTTGCAGTCATGTGGCAGCATGATGCTTATGTCATTTTAAAGTTTCTTTTTTTTCTTGATGTGTCAAAGGTCACAATAAAATTACTTGTGAAAATGTTCATTCACTAAATAAATATGTTCATATATCTGTTATAACTGGTTTCACCAAGTTGTTCTAAATGCTAAAATTATTAGTCACTATAATTATAGAAAAACATTTGGCTATTATATTAGCATCTGAAACATATGCTGTCACTTATGTTATTGTTTTTATTATTTTTTTAATTTTAGATGGTCTCAGCTTTCACTTCTTTAAATGTGATCTCTATTCCTTTATCTGTCTCTTTTCAACTTCTGGAATGCCTGGCAACTTCTCCTATAAATTTTATGACATAATCCTTTTATTTGAATTATAACTTTAATAGCATTTATGATCTCAATAGCTCTATGACATTTACATTTTTTAAGGCACCCATTCCATTTACTGTGTTCCTCAGATACAGAATCTTTGTTAAGAATGATTTACTGCCTTTAGTTTTATTTTCTTTGGAGTCTAATTCTAATGGTGCTCAGAGCTTACTACTGGATGTGAGCGCATAGATTTCTCCTGGTCGTGTAAGAAGACGAACAAAATAAGTTGCAAGAGATTGAACTGAGGTTGCCTGCATGAAAGAAAAGCATCTTAATTTGTGCATATCTCTTTGGTCCGGGAGTATTTTAACAAGCTTGACAAATAAACATTGTACACAGCTCTTCTCACAACTTGAACCAACTTTTCTGAGTGTAATTGGGATACTCAAGTTTCATTTAACTTTTTCTTTTTTTGTTTGTTTTTTTGTTTTTGTTTTTGGGCCACACCAGGTAATGCTCAGGGGTTACTCCTGGCTATGTGCTCAGAAGTTGCTCCTGACTTAGGGGACCATATGGGACACTGGTGGATCGAACCGCGGTCCGTCCAAGGCTAGCGCAGACAAGGCAGGCACCTTACCTTTAGCGCCACCGCCCGGCCCTCATTTAACTTTTTTATGATTGCTCTTCTAAATAGTCCTAGCTTCCTTGTCTTCATATATTTTCCCGAAATAGTATAATTTCCTTCAAAAAATTTTATCTTAATTTCATAATGGTTGACTGCAAATTTTTTTACTGTTTTAAGATCAAGATTAGTTTATTGATTACATTTTCCTGAAGATCATGACAGTGTTTTTACTATTTAAAACCTCATTTATTTATATGACTGGTGTTGAAGAGGGCATTAACAAAGAAAGGAACATCTAAGTTTATCCTGTGTTGCCTGTGATATTGTGGGCCTGAGATCCATTTTACCATAAGCCTTCATATTAGCCATCTGTCTTCATGATTATATAAGATCAAACCCATGCAAATATTTTCTTGACTTAGCAACTTGGAATACTATTTCTAGAAAATGTAGACTTTGAAAATCTTTAAGATTTCAGAGAATTTCATTCTTTTTAAGTAATGAATGTGAATCTTTCATTCAGATTCTAAAATCAGTATCTTCCAGTCTACTTGGTTTTGTACCTGTGATTTTTTATTGGTTTTTTTCTTATTGTTGTTGTTGTTGTTGTTGTTGTTGTTGTGGGGACACACCTGGTGATGCTCAGGGGTTACTTTTGTTTATGTGCTAAGAAATTCCTCCTGACTTGGGGGATCAAATGGGCTACTGGGAGATCGAACCCTGATCTGTCCTTGGTCAGCCGCATCCAAGGCAAATACCCTGCCGCTGTGCTGTCGCTCCAGACTCGACCTGTGTTTTTAACATTTTATTTCAGTAAGCCCTAGGTGCTAATAGCAACAGTTCTAAGCAATTGGTAAGATAACTGTGAGACTATCTGCCACTTACCTTAAACTTCAGAGTGCAAGGTAGAGTATAAAGTTCCTAGTATGTTTAAAATATTTGAGCCAGAAATTAGTACCACTGTTAGAGTTTGATCTTTTGCACCACAGATTGTTCCATGCATTACTGGGTGCAGAGCTGGAGGCCTCAAACACAGCAGGAGTAACCTAGATTTCCCCAGCATCCTAGGATCGGAGAAGCAACATGTCTTCTGGCACTTCAATTGATATAATAGCCAGGGGGCCCTGAGACTCCAGAACCTCACTTAGGAGCATGCCCCCGCGAAGTAAATAAAATAGTATACCATGAACTTTCTGATTCATGGGGCTAATGTTACTATAAGTAGGGCAGTTGTATTGCATGAGGCTAACCCAGTTCAGTGACACCTTATTTCCAGTGCTTCTGGGAGTAATTTCTAAGTACCGAACTAGAAGTAAATCCTGATTACTGCTGGATGTGTTTATCCCCCCAAAAGAAACATCAGAAATAAAAGAAAATTGTGATTCATTTTATTTGGGCATCAAACACTCCTTAATTGAAATGCCCCCTGCTAAATAAAAGAAAACCTGATAAATTTAATTATATCAGAGTAAAACAATATCATGAAAAAGATACTATAAATGATTAAAGTATTAACACATAAATTAGAAACATACACTTATAGCATTCATTAAACCAGTTAAAATAAATATTGTATAGATGATAAGAAGGACTTTGAGATTAGCTACACAATTAAGAAAAGCAAGGCTAACAAAACAAGAAAATATTTTTATATTACAATTTTGTAAACTTAAAATAAGATGAGACTTTAAATACTTTTTGTATATTGTAATTTATTCAACTATTAAGTGATAAATATGCAATAGATAAAAGTACTATTTATTATTTATCTTTACTATCTTTCTGAGAACCATTAAATTATTTTATTTATTTTGCTTCTAGAATTCATTTACATAAATCTTAAGCAAATAAAGCCAAAAAGCAAATAATTAAACAAAACCCATACCTACTATTTAGATGCAGTAATTTTTTATATACCCTTGGAAGAAAATAAAGGTAAGTAATGCTGAATTACTTTCCAAGTAAGTTATATTTTAAGTTATATTTTTTAAAAATCCTTCCTGTAAGTAACAAAGAATAGAGTCTTAGCAGAAGTAATATGTAAGAATAAAATAGAACACATTATTTTTTCTCTAAAAATAAGAAAGTAATTATCAAGACATCTGTCACTCAGTATCAAGTTGAGATGGCCTGGGTGAATTGCAATCATCTATATTAAGGTAATAAGTCAGACTGGTTGTATACTTGTTTTATGACTCCATTAACTATATGATTGTATATATTTTTACTTGCTAAAATCAGTAACCTAATTTAATGCAATCGAGAGAAATGTTAAGTATAATCAGAAGATAATAAAAATGCTTCTACATTATAACCCTCTCTGTACAAGTTGCAAATAAAAAGAACTTGGTGTTAGAACAAAGGAATCAAAATGTTGAAAGCCAAAACAAAATTTATGTATTTCACTCCACTTTAATATATGCATATTTGTTGGTTATATTTTATTGATATAATATAGTAAAAGGCATCAGCTAAATAGTGTCGATATAAAAAACATTTTCACTGTTAGAGAGGGCTGTTGTTTGTTGTGGAAAAAACAGATATTTTCAAGGTTAATAATGCAGAGAACAATATAATCTGTTTCTACACAGAGGTTGATTTTCTAAGGGTTTCTGAGTTCTACTCTTATGCCTGCTCATGTGGGTCTGATGGCAAACAATTCCAGCTCATCCTAAGGGTTTTATGTATTTCCCTGTTGTAGTATCTTTTACAAGGTCAAACTCACTTCTGGTGCAGACCATAAAGGCAGTATTTGGATAAAGTAAACTGTTAATTCATGTTTGCTTGCCTTATGCTGGTTACTTTTAAAAATAAAAATTCTCTGTAATTAAATGGTTTTCTTTTAGAAACCACATGAGGAAGCTACTAATATTATTATCAATTTTCAGGTAAAAACATTGAGGAAAAAAAGTAATATGTAACCCGTTTAAGACCAACACCTGATATGCAGAGAAGCCAGGATTCACAGCCAGCTAATCTGGCATGAATATTATCCTCTTTTATCCTCCACATGGTAGGGCATTGGACTGGGAGACCAGTTACTTGGATTCTATCCTGAATCTGCTCTTTACTATCTTTGGGATTTTTGTACTAGTTTCACACTGGTTACAGATATTTTTTTCTTACACTAACATTTATTCATAACAAGGTGCCCTTTTGTGTTTTAGTTATTTCTCAGATTTGTATATTATTTTGGAAAATAGTGCCAGTCAAAAAAATTCAAGGCCTTTAAGGCAACCATTTGAGAACAGTATAAAAGTCATTTTTTTATATTTCTTGATTCTGAAATATAAAGCACCATCTATCTCATAAAAATTTGTGTTTTATTGTTGTATTAATTATGAATTATAAAGTCCTAGTGTGCATGGAGTGGATGAATGGATGGTAAGGCCTTTCTCGACCCAGCCCAGTGCCTGCAGCCCCTATGGCCTGGTGTAGGTATCAAAGTGACAGCTAAGAAGTGATCCACAGCAGTCAGATGAAGTTTCAGGAGACATCACCCTTTATTACAAGGCCCTAACTGCCATGTGCATGTTTTTCACATGGCCTCTAAGCTAAGCTTTTTAAGAAGTTGTCTTAAGCTGCCCTCCATCCATCTAACAGCCTCTGTCTCCACTTGGTACATCTCTCTTGATGAGTCCCTTTCACCCTTCCCAAGCCCACTTTAATAACCAACTACAGACCTCTACCTGCTGTGGGAAGATCTAACCATCCACATAAGATTAGCATTTGGCCTTGGGGAAGGGTAACATTTAATGTCCTTTGAAACCAGTGGTATGTTTCCCCTCCACCCAGTGGTATGTTTTACAACAATTATTCCCCTTGTTCTACCCATGTTTGTATTATACTAGCTACTCTAAAAATAGTACAGATGTGAACAAGTAATATTATAATTAAGGTATCATTAAATGCCAATCTCAGCTTATACACTTATTGTTGCAAGAGAATAAAAGACCTAACAAACCATTTAGCTTGGAGTTTCTGAGTTGTAGGGTTTATGCCTGAAAACTTAAATGAACACAGGTAAATGAGAATTCATTGCCTTCCTGATATTATAACTTTTAACTATATTGTTATCTAATTTAGTTAAGCAAATAATGCTCTTAATATATCTGTGTGTCAATTTTTTCCAACTAGAGTTGGACTTCATTTATCCCAATGTTATGATTTCCCCAAAATTTTCTGTGATATCTCTTCAAACTGGTATTGTTCTGAATTTTGTTTAATATTTATAATTTTTTTTTTTGGTTTTTCAAGCCACACCCGTTTGATGCTCAGGGGTTACTCCTACCTAAGCGCTCAAAAATCGCCCCTGGCTTGGGAGGACCATACCGGACACTGGGGGATCGAACCGCGGTCCTTTCTTGGCTAGCGCTTGCTAGGCAGACACTTTACCTCTAGCGCCACCTCATCGGCTTCTAAATATTTTTTAACCTGTTTAGCCATATTTTGCATAAATTACTTGAAAATATGATCACATCTTTGATATGTAAAATAGTGTTTCAGTTAAATGATGAACAGAGTAAAAAAGATGAGGTTCTGGGAATTTCCTTTCTTGTCAAAATTAGAAGTATAGAAGCTGGAGAGATAATACAGCAGATAAAGCACTAACCTGGCACATGGCCACCAGGATTTAATTCTTGGCTTCCCATATGGTGCCTTGAGTACTGCCAGGAGTGATTCTAGAGTGAGGAGCCAGAAGTAAACCCTTAAAATAATTGGGGATAGCCAAATGACAAACAATAAATTAAAAAAAACAACTATGAAGTTAGACGATGCTATGAACATATATGTTTCACATAGTTAAATTTTTACTTAATATTCATTTAATATAAAATTTAATTTAAATTTTAGCAAGGCTAAGTACTTTACTATTTATATTTCTTGATAATGTTTTTTATCTGTAGCTTAGGCACTTTTTATGTATTTGAAAAATATTAGTTCTAATTAAGTTACAAAATGAACACCTTTCCCAAAAGTTTCAAATAATTTACATTGATTAAGCAAGCTTGAAATAGGATTATACATGTAAGGGAGATAAAACCAATAAGGCCCTAGATAGTCCCAAATAGGTACTGAGGCATGATGTGATAGCTACAATATTTATATAAACTTTATTTTATTTTTATAGCATTTTTTAATTAATTCTAAGAATTATTTTCCTTCTTACCATCACAGTTTTCTATAAATGACAAAGCCAGAGAGGTATTTAGTAAATTGAAGTACTTTATTATTACCTACAGCCAATAACCTCCCAGTGATGTTATAAGACATAAAATATATAATCTGGGGGGCCAGAATGATAGCACAGGAGTAGGGATATTGCCTTGCATGCAGTCAACTGGGAATGACCTGATTCGATTCCTGGTATCGCATATGATCTCCTGAACCTACTAGGAGTGATTTCTGAGCACAGAGTCAAACTGAACTTTATTAACTACGAGGGAATTTAAAATTGATCACAATATGACAGCATATATTCATCAGAATTGGTGGCTAAGGTAAATAAAGACAAAGGAGACATTATTGGCAAAAAGTTGGTGAAGGGTGATGTACATTCTATGACTAAAATCAAACTATGAACATTTTTGTAACCAAGGTGCTTAAATAAAGAAATTATTATAATCAGGGCCTGCATAGTAGGTTGGGCATTTGCTTTGTATGAGACCTACTCAGGCTTGATCCCTGGGTTCCCATATGGTCCCCTGATGCTGCCATGAGTGATTGTGAGTGTAGAGCCAAGCGTAACTTTTGATTGCTGCCAAGTCTGCCTCCAAAATAAAATAAAATAAAATAAAAAGTTATTAGAATTAGATACAAAGCCAAATTTTAAAATAATTGCAGTTCTTCATATTTTTGACTTATTAGAAATTGGTACAATTGGAAAATACTTTAAAATAATCTATGAAGTCTAAACATATGCATAGCCCCTAATTTTGAAGTTATACTTTTAAGAATTGATAAACCTTTGCAAGAGACATAAGCCTAAGCAAAAAATAATTTTAATGTATGGGTAATTGAGAAAGAATCTAAGCTGGCTTGAAGGAGTACACGGAAGCAAAAAGATTTAAGTTAGAAAACATAAATAGGAGTATTTTGGCACTTAGCAAATAATAGGAAGCAATGTGCGCCATTCAGACCCACAAATCTCTACTAATAAGCTCAGAACATACGTTTATGAACTGCAGTAATTAATTTAGTTTAGTTTATAACCTGCAGTAATCAGAGTTTACTCTTATCATTGTTCTCAGAGATCACTCCTGAGGGTGCTTAAGAGACTGTATTTATAGCAATGATAGCTAACTGAAGTAAGCAGCACGGTGAATAAGAATTTTACTTCCCCTGTTATATTTTTACCCCCACAGTTTAGGATTAAGTAACATCTGAATATGGATGACCTGGCCCAGGTGTCCTCGAACTTTTTAAACAGGGGGCCAGTTCACTGTCCCTCAGACCATTGGAGGGTCTGACTATAGGAAAAACAAAACTTATGAACGAATTCTTATGCACACTGCATATATCTTATTTTGCAATGAAGAAACAAAATAGATACAAATACAATATGTGGCCCGCGGGCCATAGTTTAAGGATCAATGCCAGTGAGGGAAAGTTGTTTTTTTTTGTATTGTACCTTGTTTAATACAATAGGTTGGAACTAGATTTAGAAATTAGTAGAGGTTTGATTGAAGCTGAAACAAAAAGGTGCCTACCAGAAAATAAGGGCTCACTTGTTAGCAGATAATTTATATTACATTTATTTCTCTTCATCATAGATATTATCAAGTCATTAAAACTGCTACATTTAAATAATTGATTCAATTTTAATAGAAAATTAGAAATTATTTTGAGTTCTCAGATATTTTATGATTGCCTTTGAAGATAAAGAGTGAGCCTATTTTTCTAGAACTTATTTTAGCATCAGCATAAAATATTAAATTTCATTATGTTTGTGGTAGTATAGGATAATACTACAAGAAACTGGAAGTTAACAGTTCTCTTCGTTAGAAAATGCCTGGAACTCTATTTTCAAATACATTTTAGTGTAATAGTTCACTAAAATATATTTCCATTGAAAGAAAATATAAATTTTCAGTTGACATATTGTAAATGAGACAGACAATTATATAAGCAATTACCATATTGAAAGTTATAGGCTTTTAAATGAGCTATATTAATTAATACTATTACAAAGTCATTTTTCTGTAATTTTTGTTGGTAATTACAGAAGTCTTATACATAGCACTCAGGAAACCAAATAAATATGCATGTTTATATATACTTATAAGTGTTATACATAACCTCAAATATGATATGAGAAAGAAACCTTAATAGCAGTCTTCAGATAAAATCTTGCCAACCTGTATAGAGCTTGCCATTGTTTTTTTTTATTATATTCAAAGCAAGAAAACAAACATAATTGAACATAAAAAAAACACACACACACATTTTAAGAACACAGAACTGTGTCTACCAGTGAGGATGAAAACAGTAAAGGAATTATGGTGGAAACATATTGGTTCTTTGGTGTGGTTTTGGTGTGGCAAAATATCCTTTAAAGAACAATAAAAAATCCCTTTGAACAATCATACTATATTTTGTAACCTCAAAAACTATTGAGACAGGACATATTAAATTTCTTTTTATTTCCTTGTTATCGCACTATGTCATTCAAACCAAGAACTTGAATATCTCCAGGTAATTAGCGTCTATTAGAGAATGAAAAATAAATCTTCAAGTACTCCTAAGTATTATAAAAACAGTAGTGAAGCAAGTAAAAATTGATGAGTAGTCTTTTCAGGATGAAGGTACTAAAATCACATTAAAACACAGTAAACAGCCAGCAATTTAAGAACATTAAAGTGGTCTTTTGAATTACCCCCACATAGATCAATATGTTAAACATTTTTGACAGTTTTTAAATAGTATTAGAAAAGACTGCACAGCTGAACATTAATCCTTGAAGAAAATTGAATGAATTATCTGTTATAAAGTTAAAAGTGAAATAATTTGTTGTTTGCATTAATGAATAACAGCAGGAAACAGCTTATTCTGGCTCTCCAGGTCATATTAATGTTATATTGATAATCATCAAAAAATTAGAATATTACTAAGAAAAAGGAAAAAGAAACAATTAAATGTATATCTCATATGTGTGAAGGTCTGACCAGAATTCAATGCACGTAAAACTTTAAATTATTTTTTAACATATAATTCAATGTAGATGCACCAATAATAAAAATTATGCTATAAAATATGATTTATTTTAAAATTGTGGTTTCCAGGTTAGTCATAATACAATTGGTTATTTATTTTCATAGTTATAAAGTTGTTCAGATTGAATTTAAGTCATACAATGAATAAGACCTTTCACTGGTGCACATTCCTGCCACTATTGTCCCCAGTTTCCCTCCTGTTCACCACCCTGTCTACCTCTGGACTGACATTTTTCTCTCTCTTCATATATCTCTCTTCATTCTTTCTTTTTCTTTCCTTTTTTCTCTTCTAGACACTCTGATTTGCAATATTTTTACTGAAGGGGTATCATAAATGCCACTTTATTTCCATTCTTGCCCAGAGTGATTATTTCCAACTATAATTGTCAAAGTGATCTTTTCTTTCTCTGCCCTCACTGCACTCCCCTGCTATTTGTCAAAATAACACAAGTGCCTAAGAATAGATAGATGAATGGATAAAGAAACTGTGGTACATCTACACAAGGAAAAACTTGACAGCTCTTAGAGAAACTGATGTAATGAAATTTGCTTATACATGGAATGATATGGAAATATATTTTTAATAATTTTATAGTTACAGAAATGTTCATAGTTCGGTTTCAAAGAATGTACAACACCCTTCACTAGTGCAACATTTTTCACCACCAATGTCCCCCATTTCTCTCTTCTGTTCTCTTCCTGCCTGTCTGAGAAAGGCATTCTGATTCCCTTTCACTATCATTGTCATGGTTGTTGTCAGTGTAGTTAGTGCTCCAAGTGCTCTCACCACTCTTTGTGGCAAGCTTCATATCTTGGATGAGTATTCCTGGCCCTCATCTCTATTGTCTCTGGATATTATTATCATATTATCTTTTATTTTCTTATATTCCATAGACTATTTTTTTCTTATACTCCAGAGACTATCCCAGAGCAAGACCTTCCCCCTCTGATACATTTCACTCAGCATAAGTGTCATGTCCATACATGTATAGGCAAATTTCATGACTTTGATTTTTTCAAACAGCTGCAAAGTATTCCATTGTGTAGATGTGCCAGTTTCTTTAGCCACTCATCTATAATTGGGCACCTGGGCTGAGATGATCATAAGAGTGTAGAGGGTGGTGGTTTTGTTTGTTTGTTTGGTTGGTTGGTTTTTGGTTTGGGAGCCACACATGTTACTCCTAGCTCTGGCACTTTCACTCCTGGCAGGCTTGGAGGACTATATGGGATGCCAGGATTCAAACCAGAGTTTGTCCTGTGCTGGCCCCGTGCGAGGAAAACATCTTACTGCTGTGCGAACACTCTGGTCCACATTTACACCAGCACTGGTTGTTCTTGGAGTTTGTGATGTTTGCCAGTTTCTGTGATATGAGATGATAGATACCTCATTGTTGTTTTGATTTTCATCTCCCTGATGATTAGCAATGTGAAGCATTTTTTCATGTGTATTTTGGCCCTCTGTATTTCTTATTTGAGGAAATATCTGTTTATTTCTTCTAATTTTTTGATGGGGTTAGATGTTTATTCTTGTTGAGTTCTGTCAATTCTTTGTATAACTTATATATTAGCCCCATATTATATGGGTACTGGGTGAAATGTTTCTCCTATTATGTGTATCCTACAGACACAAAGATCAAATTCTTTGAAGGGCAGAAGCTTCTCAGTTTAGTGTGTACAGTTTGTTTATCTTTGCTTCCATTTGCTTGTGCAGTGGTGTTTCCTCCTTAAAGATGCCTGCCTTGTAGGAGGGAAAAAAAAAGACAAAAAGCACAAAATAATTTTTTTTTATTTATCTATCTAGTTTTTGTCAATTTCTTTGTTTTGGTGTGGATATTGAAGTTGTTGTCTCCATATTTATTTATTTATTTGTTTGTTTTTCTTTTTTTCTCTTCTTTCTTTTTGCACTCTGTCATGTTTCTTTATTTCAAGACCATGGCTATTATGTAGTGCTTATCTTTATTGCTGTACTGCTCACTGGATATTTTATTTGACACTTCTTTTTGTTCTGTTGTGGTGTTTCACCTTCTTTTTCCCCTTCGTCTCTCAAACCGAGTATGAGAGCCTCTAGAAGGCCTCCTCCCATTTTCAGCGTATTTGATTTTTACCCCATGTTATTACTTTTCTCTTCTTCAAACAAAACCAAATAGCTTGAACTATCTAGTCCCGCCTCCCAATTAGAGGGGGAAATAATGGAGGTACCATGACGAAACAGTTGTAAGATCACTAAGTAGTAAGCTAGGCACAGAGAGGACCACTCATTCTAGCAGCCCTGGGGGTAAGGGTGGAGGCTATGGGAGGCAGGACGGGAACAGAGGGGATGGAGGACAATTCAGTGATGGGAATTCCCCTGATTCAATGTTAATATGTACCTAAAATATTACTGTGAACGATTTGTAAGCCACTATGATTAAAATAAAAATTATATTTTAAAAAAGATGCCTCCCTTTAATCTCAGTGTCATGGAGTGTTTTACCTGTTTTCTTCTATATACCTTTTAGTTTCAGCTGTGATATCAAAGTCTTTAATTCATTTTGATTTGACCTTTATGCACGATAGTAAAGTGATATGAGTTCATTTTTTTGCATATGCTGACCCGTTGTCCCAACACCACTTGTTGAAGAAGAGAGAGTATTATTGTGAGAAAAATTCTATAAGTTTTACCAGTGTTTTCTTTTACTTAATTCTAAAACAGAGATGCAGACATAAAACATCTTGTCTTAATTAAAGTCCTACAGCCTCTGATAGTGTTTATATAGAAGAAAAATTAGTAAATGAAATCTCTCAGGTGTAATCTCTTTCTTAATTGTGGAATCCAGGAATAATCCATAGGCTACTATATAATCTTCTTTGTCTAATTAGTTTATAAGAAAGCCCTATCTGGGCTTTTGAATCAGAGATGAGTTTCTATTCTTGAGTGCTTGATTTTGTGTTCTTTAATGAGTCTTGAGATTCTATAAAATGTCATTTAGGGTATAATTTTGCCATAAAACCAGTACAGATTTATTTTTCTTATGTAATCTTTGATTTTGGTGTGATTTTGATGTGGGGCAAGGAGAAGCTTTCAAGCACAGTTCAGGAGGCCCATTTTTTTCTGCCTGCAATTTTTAGACCACAGTCATTGTCCAATATGAAGGACTCTACGTTGCTAGGAATGGAACCATGGCCAGCTGCATGCAAGATATGTACATTTAATTCATGTACCTTTAACCGTCAAATCTTGTCATCTATTTTGGCATAAATAAATCTTGGCATTGTCTATACAACTACATGTATTTATTCTAATTATTAACAATACCATTTGTTCATTGACTGAAAATGGTTTAGATTAGACAGTCAAAGACTCTCAAAGCAAAATAGTGGATGCTATTTGTTCCCTAGAACTAATAATAAAAAAGAAGCAGAAGTTTAGCAACTGAGTTAGAGATCATACAAAGTGTAAAATAGCACAAGCCTTGCATTCAGCTGACCTGGTTTTGATACCCTGAACCTCATAATATCCTTTGAACACCGTCAACAGTGATTCCTGACCCATGTGTAATTCCTGATATTGCTAGTATGCCTTCCCAAAATATATAAATATATATACATATATAAGGAATATTTAGAAATACTTTTATTTTAAAATTCTACATGAAATTAAAAGGTACATTTTTCTGAAATGAATAGAATATTCAAATGTATATGCACATTGAAAATGCATACATTTGTATTGCTTAGGTTTTTTTCTGATATTCCCCAAGAGAAATTATATGCATATTAGACCCAATTTAGTAGCCTATATTTCATTTAACTTGTGATTTTTTAAATTAACAAATAACAAATAAAAGAACAATCATGTGGAGTTACTAGATAAATTAAGAAAATGAATGGGTGGGGAAAAACATTTATATAGTTCTGTAAAGATAGACTCCTGAATTATTACAATTCAACCCACTTTTCCCAGAAACTAAAGAATATTTTTTTCACAAAAGCATCAATTGAATATAGTATCTCTCCTATATTTCTAAGATTGAATTATAATATTGGCCATTCTGCTTCTGCTTCAGAGCATATTGTTTATTACAGATTATTTTTAGAATTTCATTTAACAAAAACCATTTCACAGAAACTTTCATTCAATGTTACAGTTGTTTTCTCCAAGAAAACTGCTTAGATCCTGCATATAGTAATAAAATTTATCATATTATAAAGGATAAAATATTTTTTAAAATGGAGACAGAGAAATTGTAAAAGTTATTAGGTGTTTGTCTGGCACTCAGTCAATCCTAGTTCTATCCAAACCATCATATATGGTCCTTTAATTATTTTAATGGTGATCTCTGAGCACAGAGAAAGAATTGGTCCTGAACTGAGTGTGAAGTTTATATATATATAAATATATATATATACATATATATGTATATATAACATAAATTTGTAAGCTTATGCACACACACATACAAACATGTGCATATCCATCCTTACTGATATAAACATGCATAGTATGTGTAGTTTAAAACATCAGTGTAAACCTGAGAAAGAGCACAAAAAATTATAAGGTACTTATCTTCTACCAGAATTTGATCCCTTGAACCCCACCAGGAATGATCCCTGAGCACAGAGCCAAGAATAAACCCTACACACAAAACTTCACTTCTTCAATGTTAATGAAAGGCATTGCAGAAAAACCTTTATTCAATACATTGTTTATATTAAATTTGGTGATTTACATATATTTGTATATAGAGATATTCGAGCAGTAATTTTATTGTTTCAGTGCAAATAGAACTGCTTTCATTTGTGATTCATTCTTCTTTAGAATTAGTGTCGCTTTAACAGCATTAAAGACTTTCCCTTGCTATTTTTACTTTCATCATAGCACTTAAAATTCAATATATATTAGACATTTCTCAATCTATTTTTCAAAGTAGCAGTAACAGTAATAAACAAATCAGTTTATACGTAAAATTATATTTCCCTTGATGTGTTATTTTCTATAAAATGTATGGAAGAAACTTTTAGCTATTTTGTAGAAAAGATTTTGCTTTTGCTTGATCATTTTTTATTATGTGTAAAATCAAGCATTGTAAGAATGAACAAAGTCCAACAACTTAACTTAATTTTAATTAATTAAAAAATTACTACATTCCCCATGATTTTCTGTAAAATTTAATATTTCAGACTCTGATATTTTTATATTATAGAACTATTGCTATAATAAAAAAGAACCTTTGTCCTTTTTGAAAGTGTAAAAATGTGTGAAAATATTTTAATACGAAGATAATGAATACACTAGATTTTAAAATGTAGATTAAAATTAAGCTTCATAAAACTTATATCAAATAATGTTTTTAAAATGTGCTATATATTCTATTTTAAACAGGAAATTTATATTTAAATTGTAATTTTATTAGTCCATCACAAATCAAGTAAAAATATAAAAGGTATGGAAGCTAAAATAATTAAACTAAGTTATAATTCTTGTAACTTGAACTTTTTGTTTAATTGAATTACCATTGAATTAACTGATGTTAATAATTGTTTCTCAGTTATACAGTGATCCAATAACAATCCTTTCAGCAGGGTCAATTTTTCTGTACCAATGTTCCCAGTTTCATTTCCATCCTACATTCTGTCAGAAGCACTATTGCCCACATCCTGCTTCTACTTTTAGGCACCTTGGTTAACAATAACTTTAATGCTAAGGTATCATACATATAACTTTTCCTCTTTCTGCACTTCACCCTGGCTCAGAAATACCACTTCCCTCTATCAGAGATGTAGAGGACTCTTCCCCAAACTATATGCCTCCTCTCCAGTAGAAAGTGTCAAACTTCCTACTAAAGAAGAGCAGCTGTTTCTGCCGTTTGCTTCCATTGCCTTTACGTGGTCCATGCTCAACCTTTTTCAGGCTTTATGTCTGCCTCTGTGCTCAAAACTCACTCCTGGTGAAACTCTGGGTACAATATGTTGAATAGGGGTGTGTAAGATATATGTTTTATGATCTCTTCTATATTTTTGACTGCAAAATCTTTATAATATTAACCACGCTTCATAATTATTTTTAATAATATTAAGTGCAGAATAAATAAGCTATAGTGATATGTATTTAAATTAAATGAACTTTTCTCTTATGAGTTTGTACCTTGTAGTTAAATCTATGGCTATTTAATTTTAAAACAAAGTTACACAGTAGGCTTCATCATGTATAATGCATAATTATTAATGTTTTAAGAAATTAAATATATAATATAATAATATATAATGTTTAATATATTAACCATATTAATATTAATTTTGAATTAATTAATATTTATTGCTAATTAATATGAATATTAATTATATTTGATCCTTTAATTTTCTAGCTGCTTCACATTAAAAACAATTTTAAAACCTAATAAAAATCTTTTATTGTACCCTAACTACAAAGGCTTACAATTTAGATACTTCCCATTTGCTTTCAGTAAATAACATGACATTCAATAAAGTATATCAATAACTTGCTTTCTTTATGACCTATTGATTTATTTTGCAAAATAATTAATAACTGCATCCAACATGCAGGTACAGTTCAATGACACATATGAGATACAAATGAATAATAAATTGTACTGCTCCTACTTGAGTGAAAATGTTGAAATTAACAAATCTTTAAATATTAGTGATATAAAAAGAAGAGATTTTCTTGGAAACTACAATATAGTAGGGATTATATGGTATTAAACTCATAAGATGGAAGCAATGTTATATAGCATGGTTAATACAAAAATAACTAATCTTGTCTATTTGTGGCAAATAACATATTTTGCATCTCAAATGATATTATCTCTCTTCCTAAATTCATATAACATAATATGTCTGAACTCATCTTCAAGCTTGTATTTCTCTATTCTCTATATTGATCTCTAAACTACTTCTTTTTTTTTCGGGCCACACCCGTTTGATGCTCAGGGGTTACTCCTGGCTAAGCACTCAGAAATTGCCCCTGGCTTGGGGGGACCAAATGGGATGCCTGGGGGATTGAACCGTGGACCTTCCTTGGTTAGTGCTTGCAAGGCAGACACCTTACCTCTAGCGCCATCTCGCCGGCCCCCTAAACCACTTCATATTCTTTTACTACATTTAAATTAAGCATATCTTTTTTATTATTATTATCATAATTATTTTTTACTTTTTGGGCCACACCCGGTGATGTTCAGTGGTTACTCCTGGCTATGTGCTCAGAAATTGATCCTGGTTTGGGGGACCATATGGGGCACTGGGGATCCAACCACAGTCTGTCCTAGATTACCCTGTGCAAGGCAAACTGCCTACCACTTGCACCACCGTTCTGGCCCCTTATCATATCTTTCTATTTACTGACTCCAATATAAACTCAAAACTGCAAAAATATTATAAAATGCCAAGATAAATGTGATACCGTAAAATAGATAAAATGTTCTTGGAAATATGCATAAAAAAGTAACCTTTTATATTATATTAAGAAATAATAGTCATTTAGAATGAGGTTTGTTGCATATTTTCTATCCAGAAGGGAGCTTATAGCAATTTTTAAATTTTTGTTATAACAATAAAAAGTTAGACATTATGAGTTAATAAAATTGGGCATTTTCAGCAAGTGTAAGAAAGTCACAGAATTGAAAATTATTGCAAAGGTAAAATACAGGTTGATAGTTGAAAGAAGTATGTAAGCAGGAGGTGAGACTGAACAATTGAAAATGATCGTGAAGTTTTTAACTTATGTTCAGTGAATAAAAATAGTTTTAAGGTAAATTTATTTGGAAAAATGTGAAAGGAAAGGGAGAGAGAAAGAAGGGCACATTCAAAAGAGAATACAAGTCTTCTTCAGAGGGTAAAAAAAAAAAAAAAAAACTTCTTAAGTTCTTTTATTCCTGTAAGTGGTAATATTCTTATCACGAAAAGAGAATGTTCGAGGAAGAAATATGGTAGCCAGAAAACAAAGGAGAGGTAGGAGCCAGGAAGGAACTACTGTTCTGGATTGATTGCTTTTAATGTAACTCAGGAAGAACCAACGAGTTTCAAATAAAATACTTTAATTTTCTCAAGAGATTGAAAGATTTAATCTGATAGGCACACATTTTGAACAATGGCATTTTCTTATCTTATGGGAGTTTTGGCAGAAATTGGGAAACTCCAGATGTACTCAGATGTTCCAAGTCTGTGTTTAAGAGTGACTCTTTACAGTGCTTAGGGGACCCTGTGTCATGTGTAGGATGAATAGAGGCCAACAATGTGCAAGCCCTAGATCTTAATTTCTATACTATTTATTTCTGACTGTGCATATATTTTTCTTTGTCAAAAAGTGTTAGAGCTAATAATTTTAGAACACTTGAAAATATTACAAATTGTGTTGTAACATCAAAACTTCTCTATTACGAACATACTTTTATATTATATCAGTGTATACATTTCAGATTAAATTTAGACATTTTATTTTTTACAGAACTGTCATAATACACTTACTTATGGCATTCAATATTCTACTACAAATGTAAAATTCCCTCCAAACTGGTTTTTAAAGTTCCCCAAAGCCTGAGTAGAATAATTCACTTACTATTTTGTGTAATGGGAAATCAGAATCAAAGGATGGGATGCCATGTGGCCACTGGTGCGAATGCAAGTTCCACAAATTTAAGAATCTGTCATGCTGGGCTCATATGAGCTCATATGGCAACAGCAGTAATTCATGGGGCTTCCTGAAGAACCCTATTGCTATCAGGTGTTGGGCCTCTCTTTAGAGATAATGTGAATGTGTGTCTTTGGCTGCTTGCACAGATTTGGAGGAAGGCTCTGGCTCTTGAATGTGTTGTCAGAGGTATCTAGAAATACAGAGGGGTTTGTGTGTGTAGGGGGAGTGGGGTGCCATTGATCTGGCTCAAAAGCTCAGTGCATGATTTTTAAAATTAAGAAAATATTTTGACAATTTTTAAGCTCACTTTCTTTAAAAAAAAAAACACTTTCAAATATCTGGGCTATTTGAGGGAGATAATGCAAGAGGTTGAGGCTTGTTTTACACATAGATGACTGCCCTGCCTTTGATATCTGGATCCAGCTTTTGTTCCCTTAGACTGCCAGGTATTATCCTGACTACATAAGTAAGCCCTGAGCACAATCTATGTAGTACAAACAACCACTACCCATTTAGTTTTCAAATAGATAAAATATAATTCTCTAAATAAAGAATACATTAAGGTATAATTTACCATCAATAAAACGTATATGGCCCCGAAAAGATATTTACAAATTGAACTATTTTTCCATATTTCTACAGCAATTTCTCTTTCACTTATTACATAAGAATTATTTTAAATTATACACATGATGATTAAATTAATTAATAAAAATCAAGAATAACTCAAATGCTATGATCTTTATAAGATGTTTCGCTCCGCTATTTTATGTAGTCTTGAGTAGCCTGGAATAGCCCTTATAAAAAGATGTTTCTATTTATAACCTAACATTTTCCTTATTCCCCTTGTTCATATTTTATCATCTGTTGGACTTGTTATCTTTAGGTGCCTTAAAGTAAAGCTTTCTGTTACTTTTAAAAAACACAAGAGCCGAGTGAAAGTAGTCAAAGAAAGTAAAACTGTTCTTTTAGCCCCTTACCGGTTCAGCTTGGCATACTGTGATTAGTGAGAGATAATGTGAGATCTGAGATTTGGGTATTTTTACTTTGACATTCTAAAATACTTTCACTCTATTTCAAGAAAAGTACGACTTGTGTGCTATAAAATGTGAAAATGGGTTCTAATTGAGGAGCTAAAGTTAAAGTTAGCATTATTTGACTTTAATGGGCTTTGAAAGTTCTTAGGACACGACTAATTATTTTACTAATATTTCTGCATCCATAGTATTCATTTAGGCAACAGAGGGGAACGGTTATTTAGGCTGTTAGAAAATTAATGGGCTCACCTACTCCCCTGTACAATGTAGGTAATTATTTGGTGATTTTCTCCTAATGTCGGGCACCTGTGTGCATTAAAATTTCCAGATGAGTTCTTAGAAATGTGTAAGTGGTTGCTTGTGTCTTGGCTTTCATTTAAAATTATAATTACAGCAAGGATAATTATGCTATTCATTGCTGACTTTTATTCTTATGAAACAACTCTGGACATAACTTTCTTAAGTGATTTTACATAAAGAATGCACAGAAGTCAATAAATCTAATCTTGAGGTTCACCTCTTTGAAAATAATGACAGTATCGCGATATCACTCTTAACTTTTAATTAGAAACAAACTGATGGGATATATAAAATTATATTGAGTTTTTTGTCAATTTTTAGAATTTTCATGGAATGAGTTTAACTGTTAGGTATTAATTTAATTTTGTTAGAGTTACCATTACTATTAAGAAAAGATGAAATATGTTTAACCTATTCTCTTGAGTATTTAAGAAAGGCATTTTGTTTGTATTTGTAATAGTCTTTATGTTTAAAAATTACTATATGGTTATTCTGCTACTTAAGTTCATGATTGACATTTTATGCAAATACTTTAAAATCTAAATCTTCTCAACATTCCAGCATACTTCTGTCCTATCTTTTGATTTTACAAAAAAATGTGTGTGTGTTTGTGTGTGTGTGTGTGTGTGTGTGTGTGTGTGTGTGTGTGTGTGTGTGTGTAGGGAGGTGAGATATGTTTGAATCTTACCTGGCAATATTTAAGAGTTACCATGAATTTGTGCTCACTGGTCATTCCTGGTAATACCATAAGTAGTTCCCGTGATCAAAAGGGGTTTGACTACATAGAAGACAACTGATCTATTTGCATGCCATACTATTTCTGTGGTTCCCAATTTTCTCTGAACTATTCAAAAACTCATAAATCAAATTTAACTTTCACTTGAAACACTCTCCCTCTAAGTAAAAGTCACCTTAAGGTTTTTATAATGTCGATTATTGCTTTTACATGAATTTTAATGTTCATGTTTTTTCTTTGTCACACAAAGAAATTCAGTGCATTTAATCTATTATAAAACACGGTGCTTATGTCAGAGTGTTAGCATAGTAGTATGGAATTTGCCTTGCATGCAGCCAAACTGCGACTGACCTGAGTTCAATCTCCAGCATCCCACATGGTCCCCTAAGCACACCAAGAGTGATTTCTGAGTGTAGAGCCAGCGGTAACACCTGAGCAACCCTGGGTGTGGCTCAAAATAATAAGCAAGCAAAAAATGCAGTGCTCATAATATAGTTTTGTATGGGAAGCATTATCAGGTGCTTGAATGGTCATGTGTCACCAGGATTGAACTTAGGGATATAGCCATTTGAACTATCTCCAGACTTAGTATAGAACCTAAAGTGAAATGTATGCATCTAGGCCATCAACATTCTATATAATAGTGACATGATATATCACAATTTTGTTGTTTTTTTTTTTTCTACTCTTTGATTCTTAGGCATATGGGATGTTTGCAGATGCTGGCTATTGCAAATAATTCTACAAAAAATATAGGAATGCAGATAGATGGCTTTTTTGCATGGTGTTTTTTGGTCCCTTGGGTAGATATTTAGAATGGTATTACTGCATTATATTGGAAACTCAATTTCAAAATTTGAGGAATATCCATATTGTTGTTTTAAAAAAAGGCTAAACCTGACTACATTCCAACTAGCAGTGAAGAGAGTCTATTTCTTCTCACATCTGCACCAGCACTGGTGTTCCTGTTCTTTGTGATGTATGCCAATCTCTGTAGTGTGTGAGATGGTATCTCATTGTTGTTTTGACTTGCATGTTCCCCCCCCCCCCCACCAATGATTCGTGATGTAGAGCACTTTTTGTGTGCCTTTTGGTCACCTGTATTTCTCTTTGAGAAAATATCTGTTAATTTATACTCTCCTTTTTTAGATCGGGTTAGCTTTTTTTTCAGTGCTTTCTATATCTTAAATTTAACCTCATAATTCCTTATCTGATGAGTATTCGGTGAATATTTCCTTCTATTCTACGAGTAGTTTTGCATCCTAGTCATCATTTTATTTAAGTTCAAAAGCTTTTCTGTTTAATGTAGTCCCATTTGTTTATCTTTGCTTCCACTTGCTTGGCCAGTAGTTTTTCATCCTTAATGAAGACTTATGCTTCAATGCAATGGAGTGTTCTTCCAATATTTTCATCTATATCCTTTATAGTTTCAGGTCTTATATAAAGGTCTTAATCCATTTTGATTTGACTTTTGTGCATGGTGTTAAAGAGAGGTCTGGGTTCTCTTCTTCGCTTGTAATCAACCAGTTTTTCCAGCACCACTTGTTTAAGAGGCTTCCCTTTGTATTTCTTGCCCCTTTATCAAAGAATGATTGAACATACACATAAAGGTAAGTCTCAGAATATTGAAATATAATACATTGATCTGATGATCTTTATTTCAATTCCGTGCTGTTTTAATGAATATTTCTTAATAGTATACTTTAAGGTTGGGGAAAATGATTCTTGCCATCTTCTCCCAAGGAGGTTTAGTTATTGATAACTAAAATTTATTTATTTTTGTTGTTTATTGTTCCAAATGAATTTCAAGAGTTTCTTTTTATCTATTTCTGTAAAAAAAGTGATATGGGTATTTTTTTTTACTTTTAGTAATTTTTATTTGCTCTTGTGTAAATTATTTCTGTGTTAAGTTTATTTTAAAAGTCTCTTTTTACTATTTTGAAATGTTTATATCTTAAGAATGTAAAATGTTCTGCAAATGTTTTTTATTATTATTATTTATTTTTATTTTTATTTTTTTATCTTTATTTAAACACCATGATTACAAACATGATTATAGTTGTATGATTACAGTCATGTAAAGAACACCCCCCTTCACCGGTGCAACGTATTTTTAAAGAAATAATATTAAATCTGTAATGCTGTGGGAAATATTGCCATTTCTTTGATCTTATTCCTTCCAATCTATGCACAGAATATATGTTACCATTTCCGTGCATCTTATTTTCCAATATAGTGTTTTGCAGTTTTAGTTGTATATGTATTTCCCCTCTTTAATTATATTGACTCCTAGGTATTTTATTTCCTGATGCAAAATTGTGTATGAACATGTTTTTAATGTCTTTTTCTTCTCTTTATGATTTTTATGTAGAAAAGCATAGCTTGTTGCATGTTAATTTTATAGCCTTCCACTTTGCTATACAAATCTATTGTTTCAGGAAGTTTTTTGGTAATTTTAGAAAATTCTATATATAGTATCATGTCATCTGCAAGCAATGAGCACTTGACTTCTTCCTTCCCTAATCACATGCCTATGAAATATTTTTCTTCAAATTGCTATGGCAAGTACTTCCAACACTACATTGAATAGAATTGGTGAGAAAGCAAAAGATTGTCTTATGCCAGATCTTAGAATAAAGCTTTTATATTTTCCCCCAATTGAATATAATGTCTACCTTAGGCATGTATTAAAAGTCCATGATTATATTGAGAAAATTTCCTTCCATTGCTTATTATTGAGAACTTTTATCATCATTCAGTGGGTGCTGGACCTTGTCAATTGCTTTCTCTGTATCTTTTTGATAACATCGTATTATTTTGTTTTTTTTTCTTTTGTTGATATAATTTATTATATTGATTGGCTTGCATATGTAAAACTATTCTTGCATCTGTGGAATGAATCCTACTTGGCCATGTTATATGACCTTCTTGATAAACTGTTGGAGTCTATTTGCTAGTATTTTACTTGTTGAGGTTTTTGTCATCTTAAAGGTCTGTAGTTCTCTTTTTTTGTGGTTTCTTTGTGTATTTTTGCTATTACAGTGATATTAGATTCATAGAAATTATATGGGTGTGTTTCTGTTTTGTTACTTTCCTGGAAAAGCTTTTAAATGTTTAACAATAGGTCCTCTTCAAAACTTTGAAATAATTCACTAGTGCATTTATCTGGTCCTAGATAATGGTTCTTGAGAAGACTTTTGATTAAGATTTTAATTACATCAACTGTGTTAGGTCTGTTGATATTTCAGATCATTTATTTCAACCATGGAAGACTTTGACAGAGGGAGTCCAATAATTTATCCATTTCTTGTAGGTTCTCTTGTTTTGTAGCATAAAGATTCTCAAAGAATCTCCGATTACCCTTGGAATTTCTGTTATATATATATAGTTAGCCCCCTTTTCATTTCTTATTAGATTTATTAAGTTTCTAATGGTGAATCTTGATAATAGTTTATCAATCTTGTTTATTTTTTCAAAAAACCAATATTTCTCTTTTATTTTTTTCTTGCAGTATTTTTTGACTAAAGTAGATTACATATCTTTCACAGTAATATTTTAGGTACATATTAACATTGAATCAGGGGATTCCCATCAACAACGTTGTCCCCCCACCCCCGCTTCCCAGCTTGCATCCCATATTCTTCTTCCTTACCCCCTGGGGCTGCTAGTATAAGTGGTCCCCCTCTGTGTTTAGCTTGTTGTAGATTGGGTATTGATTCTTTTGTCCTTGATTTTGGATTAGGTGTTAAAGTCTGATCATTTTTATTACTACTTAGTAATCATACAACTGCTTGGTTTTGGTATCCTCCATTATTTCTGACTCAATTTGATTGGTGGAACAAGATGGTTAAAGTTATGTGATTCATTTGAAGAGAAGAAAAACAATAAAATGGGGTAAAAATCAAGCAAGCCGAAAATGGGCAGAGTCCTTAGAGGCTTTCAACATCAGTTTGGAGAAGAAAGGAAGGAAGAAAGAGAGACACCACAGAAATACAAAAAGAAAAGTCAAACAAAAAAAAAACCCAAAGAGCACTACTGCAATAAAGACAAGCACCACAGTCCTGAAAAAAAAAATGTAACTAAAATAAATAAATACAAAAAATTATTTTGTGCTGTTTTTTTTTCTGCACAGGCACAGTAAATAATGAAGATATTAGAGTGAAAATTCCCTTGGTCTAGGAGATACAGGGTTTCTCAGCCCTTGAAGTATACTGTCAAGGGAATAACTACAGACTCCCTGCATGCAAAGAACCAATTTTTAAAATTAATATTCTTGATAGTAGTTAGGGCCAGAGTGGTACCATAGTGGTAGGGCACTTGCCTTGCACACAGCTGATCTAGGACAGAAGCAGTTTTGATCCCCAGTATACCAGATGGTCCCCCTAAGTTAGAAGCAATTTCTGAGCATAGAGCCAGTAATAAACTCTTACCATGGCAGAGTGTGGCCCAGGAAAACAGAAACAATATTCTTGACAATATTTTTGTGTGTCCAGTTCATTAATTTCTGCTCTAATGTTTATTATTTCCTATAACTTCCTCCTTTTGGATTCTTTTATTGGTCATTTCCAGTTTTTTGTTTTTGTTTTTGTTTTTGGGTCACACCCGACAGTAGTGCTCAGGGGTTACTCCTGGCTCTATGCTCAGAAATTGCTCCTGGCAGGCTCAGGGGACCATATGGGATGCCAGGATTTTAATCACCGACCTTCTGCATGTGAGTAAAAAGCCTTACCTCCAGGCTATCTCTTTGGCCCTCATTTCCAAGTTTTAGGTTAGGCCATTAAGTTATGATGTAGGCTTATTCTTCCTTCCTGCTGAATGATTGGAAATCTATACATTTTCCTCTTAATACTGCATTTTCTGTGTCCCACAACCATTCATAATTTTTGTCTTTTGTTTGCATTTGTTTCTAGAAATATTTTGATTCTTATTGAAGTTAATCTCTGAAATCACTTGTTTAATCAATTCTTATTCAAAAGTGAGCTGCAAATTTTATAGAAGTTAAAGTTTTTTCTGTGTCTGTAATTCACTTTTATTTTCAGTTTATCATGGTCTGAGACTCTAGTAGAAATAATTTTTATACTTTTGATTTTATGGGGATTTGTTTTATGACCCAGCATATGGTCTATCTCAGAGAATGTCCCACGTGTATTAGAGAAAAATGTGTATCCCTTTTCTGAGGATAGAGAGATTTATTTGTATTTTTCTACTAAGCCATTCTCTTCTATTTATTCTTTCAGAGATAAAATATCCTTATTAAATTTAAGGATGTTATATACATCCTTGTTATTTGACATATCAAGGGCTGACAGAACTGTGTTGATGTCTTCCACTATTTTGTGTTTCTAGTGATGTCTTTACTCATGCCTATTAGTTTTCTTAAATATATTTCTGTCCCCTTAGGTGCATATATTAGGAGTGTGGTTACTTCTTGGTGTTCATATACTTTGTTTATTAAGAAATATCCATATCTGTTTCTTAGAACATTTTAAGTCAATATTATGTGTCATCTGACATTAGCATAGTCACCCCCGCCTTTTGAAGGGAGTTGTCTACTTGAAGGATTTTCTTCCAATCTTTGACTTCGAATCTGTGTTTGCTTTCAGTATTTAAATGTGTTTCTTGCAAGCAGAAAAATGATGGATTCAGTATTTTGATCGGTTTTGTCCCTCTGTGTCCTGAGCTGGTGTAATTTTCCATTAACATTGAGAGAGATGATCATCATAGGCCATCTTTTTTTATTATAAGTTTGGAGTGTTTGGGGGATGGTTGTCTTGCCTAAATTTGACTCTTTAATTCTTTGTTTTAAATATTGGCTTTAGTCTGTAAAGTTCCTGAACTACTATTTATCTGTGAAGCAGTGTATTCCTCCTTCATACTTTAATGGAAGTCTGGCCAAGTAAAGTATTTGTGACAAGGTGTTCATTTCATTTAATATATTTTAGCAAATCCTACCACTGCCTTCTGGTCTGTATGGTGGCTTGTGGTAAATTTGTTCTAAAACTTAAGGAAGTATTTTTGTAAGTAATATCTCTTTTGATCTTGCTGCTGTCTGTATTCTATCTCTACAGTCCCTGATTTTAATAATTAAAATATTGTGGGACAGAATTTTAGCTGTCACTAAAATGATTATGAATTGTAAACAGTGATTGTAGGAAAATTTTCAGTGGAATTTAACCACAAAAATAAATGTGATATATTTATATCAAGAAATAATTAATTTGGGTAGAAATAAGCTGATTATTTCTACAATATTTGAAGAAATACAATAAATATATGTGGGAGGGGGCTTTGGAGCAACAGCATAGCAATAAGGGGTTTACTTTTCATGCAGCCAATCCAGGACAGACCTTGGTTCAATCCCAGCATCCCAGATGGTCCCCCAGCCATGAGCAATTTCTGAGTGCATAACCAGGAGTTAACCCTAAGTGTCACAGAATGTGACCCAAAAAAGCAAAAAAAAAAAAAAAAAGAAAGAAAGAATAAATGTAAACATTCAAGTTTTTAAATCATAACAAATTAAGGTATTTCACACTTTATATCATTAATTTTAATTTGAAAACAATATCCTTTTTTCTGAAAATAAATGAAAATATGTTATTCTAAAATGTTTAAACTTTGTTAGTGAGATATAAATATAACACATTTATTAGAATGATTTTAAATGAACCAGTCACATTTGAAATAAGTGGAAATGGATTCATATTAAAAAGAATATGCCTAATAATTTAATCTAGTTGATCATTCATTAGTAATATAGTAGTTTGATGATTAAATTTGTTTAAGAAGGAAAGTTTTGAGAGTTTTTGAAGCACAAAGATTAATTAAAGTATGACTGACTATAACACCTATAATGCAGAAGGAGACTTTAGTCCTGAAATAATGAGAACCGAAGCATATTTATGATTATTTTGTTAAATAAGAATATGTGTTACTATATTCACAAAATAATACATTACTTCTACATCTTCAGAGTTGTAATGTTTCTTTGAGCAAAGCATCATCAGAAGCCAAAGAGTTAGAGTTTGATTATGGAATTTCTTACATAGAGTCAGACATTTTGATGATTTTTAAAAGTTGTACATGCTTAAGAATATGAAGAGTTGGTAAATATGTAATCATAAATGGCTTTTAAATAACAAATGGTGACTTTCAAGTCTGTGTTTTTTCAAGACATATTTAGCTTTCTAGTCTCGTTACATGTCTTTGCCTGCTTTTCCACTCTAGATAAACATGTTTTCTCTCTTGAATGCATACTTCTCTCTTTCTTCTTACAATTTTCTAAGCAAGTTTCATTCAATAAAATACCCCATTTTTGCTAAAAATAAATGATAATATTGAATGGGATTTAATTTGATATGGAAAAGTTTGCTTAAGAACAAGATTCTCATAATTCTTATTAGATTCAGTAGCACAGAAGAATAATGTGAAAAATAACTCATGGATTTCAGTAGCCAATTAAGTTTTACACAGTTGGTTTATAACTTGTTTGAATAACTAGGGTTTCAAAACCTCATTAGATCTTTCCTGGGTATAATGTTATATCAGTCATTGAGGGCAAACAAAGACTGAAAAAGACTTTCTCTTGACCAACAGGTGGCAGTTTAAAGAACCAAGGGGAGTAGAAAAAGGGCCACTTTAGTGGCGGTTGTGGTATTGAAACAATTTGGTTTAGGAGCACTAAAGGTAGTGTAGATTTTAGTCTTTCAATGTTATTATAATCCTGCATATTGCAGGCCTCTGAGAAGCATCCTTCATATATTGGTATTCCAAAAATACCTAGCTTAACTACACATCAATATATCTCACTCTTCTTTTAGAGATAGACGTGCCAAGTCAGAAATTTCATGGATTATCTTAATTTGTGACTGATTACCCATTTTGTTACTTAAGACTTGGGGAGGTCTTAAAGATAAGGGAGGTTCATATGAGTACCTGTTCACCCCTGAAACTCAAGAGAAATAGAAGATCTGGAAATCCCCTATTTGTAGCAGTTAAATACCCTTCCAGTCTCACAAAATTGACAGAAGACAGTACCCATCTATACTTGATTAACTTCTCAGGGGTAGATAAGTTCCTCTACCTTGAATTTCAAAGGAGTCATAGGACTTAGGCTAGGATATATATAATTATGGGTGCAGAAAAAAACATTTACAATTAGTCTCGAACTGAAGAAATTCGATGTATCACCTTTCTGGAGGAAAGAAATCAAGAGATGACATTATAATTTCTTTTATTTTATAAATACACTTGTGATGGTATAGAAATTACATTTCAAAATATAAAGGTTTAGACCCTTCACACAGTTTATTAGAACAAATTAGAAGGGAATATATGCAGTGCTTTCAACAATATAAAGTTAAAAATAAGAATAGAATTTTTGTGGTGCTAGAAATGAGTAGGATGTCTTGGATGGGAAGTTGAACATATCTGAAAACCTCAGAAAGAACACTTTAAATGACTATATCGTCTGACTTTTTTTTTAGTTTTGATAACTTGAATGTGTTTATTCAAAAATTGTATGGGTAGGGCAATAACAATAACACAGCAGGGAGATCATTTGTCTTGTATGCAGCTGATTCTGGTGTGATTTAACGCATCCCATGTTGTCCCCACAATCCCAAAATGAGAGATTCCTGAGCCAGAGCCATGAATAACCCCTAAATACTGCTGGGTGTATTCCCCTCCATAAAAATAATGTATATATATATGTGTGTGTGTGTGTGTGTGTGTGTGTGTTTGTGTGTGTGTGTGTGTGTGTGTGTGTATTTATGCTTAAGGATTGTGCTTTTGCTGGTAAAAGTTAGTACATGAGTTAAGATGCATTGTCTGAACCTGCATGGTCCCCTGAGGATTGCATTTCCTCCTGAGCACCATCAGGATAGTCAGTTTATTTTCTAACCATATGGTTCCTGAGAATAAACTGCGGCCTTAATTTCTAGCACTGAACTGCTTGGTCAGTTGGCTTCCAATCACTAGGAATAGCCCCTGTCAAACTCAGTATTGTTTGGAAGTTCCTTCCCACACAGAAAAATAAAATTATACCTTTTCATAGCTGTTATACCTCAAAAAAATGGACACTTTATAGGATAATGATTATATTAACAAAAAACCCGTTAGTCATCATTTTTTAATTTGTCATGTGTGTCACATTTATGTAAAAATAAGTCTGTCAATACTTGTTTAAAATCCAAGATCGTGACTTACAGATGACTGGCTACTAGAACCACGACCAGACAGTATACATCTTGGGACCAATAAAAAAGCCCTAGTTTAGGGTTTGAACTATGACTTGCACAATGATCATGATCCCCAGTCCCAAAGGTCTGACAGAGACAACTGCAACAGAATGGGGCTTCTGGAAGCACAAAGAAAGACGCTATCCTAGGTGCCATCCTAGGTTCAGTGCAAAGACCAAGATCACCAACCACAGAAGATGGATTAAAATGACACTGAGGTAACAGAACCTCTAGAACCACGAAGACTGACTTCATCATAAGTCCCACCTCAGGATCTGTGCAGATACTGAGACCTCTAAACACAGAGCTCTGATTGTATCACCCTGGACAGAGCAGTAGTCTTCCACACACCAAAAAACACCATCGGGAGAATAAATGATCCTGAGCAAAGTCTAGAGCTGATCCCATGACAGTATACTCCAAGGACGGAGAAACCCCTTATTTCTTAGGCCAAGTGAATTCCTTTTCGAATGACCCCAATATTTACTGTGCCAGAGCAGGAGGGGAAAAAACAAAAATACAAAAAGCACAAAACCTTGGTTATTTTATATATATATATATATATATATATATATATATATATATATATATATATATATATATATATATATATATATATACACATATATATTTTTTACCTTCATTTATTATTGTTATTATTATTTTTATTTACCTATCTATTTTGGTCGATTTCTCTGTTTGGGTGTGATTATTGAAATCGTTGTCCCCAATTATACTTATTTTTTCTCTTCTTTTATCTTTTTTCGTTATGTGCTATACCATGTTTCTTATTTCAAGACCATGGTGTGTTTTTGGTTTGTTTGTTTGTTTTTGTTTGTCTTTTTTTTGTTTTGTTTTGTTTTTCGTCTATTTTTTGAGGTGCTTATCGATATAGCTGGAGTCCTCACTGGATAATTGACACTTTTTTTTGGTACTGGTGGAGTGTTTCACCTTCTTTTTCTCCTTCATCTCCCAAATCGATGATGAGAGCCTCTAGAAGGATTCCACCCATTTTTGGAGTATTAGACTCTTACCCCAGTTTATATATCTTCTCTTTTTCCAGCAAAACCATGCAACTTGAACTAGCTAGTCCTGCCTACAGTTAGAGGGGGAGATAAGGGAGGCATCAAGACCAAACAGGTGCAAGACTACTAAGTAGTGGGTTGGATACAGAGGGGACCACATATTCTAGCCGCCCTGGGGGTGAGGGAAGAGTAAATGGGAGGTAGGACAAAAATGGAGGTGTAGGGAGGACAATTTGGTGATGGGAATCCCCCTGATTTTATATAAATATATACCTAAAATGTTATTGTCAACAATATGTAAGACACTATGATCAAAATAAAAATCATATTATTAAAAAAAAAGAAAAAGAAAAAAAACAGACATAGGAAAATAAACCATCATACACTAAAAAAAACCCTGTTTTTAACTGTAACTATTAATAATCTTTATATTTCTTATGTTCTGCTATATGAATTTAATGAAAGTCTTGGAGTTGAAAACTTAAAAAAAAACGTGAAAACCATTGTGTTGTTTACCTGAGTATGACATAATTTGTATTAATATTTTATTGTCTTCTGTGCCTTAAACTCTGATACCATGTAAACCATGTACAACATCTTAAATATTCAGCATAGAGTTAGGGTTTTTTTTATATTTTCTTTTTTTTATTTTTAAGTTGATCATTTTATCTTACTAGAATCATCCAAATAATTTATTTTCTTCATTACCTTACCTGGTATGAGAATGAAACTAGTTTACTCACATATGAGATCATAGTTGTTTTCAATGGTTAAATACACATAGAGTATTACAAAGGGTTATGTTCATGCTGCATTGAAAAAATATACTATTATATATAATTATTGTTAAAGTCAACCTTTTATGGAAGGATGATCCCAAGTTGCTTTCCGGGGCCACTTGGCAATACTTGGCAAACTAGAATGGACAGACATGAGGTTATGGAGCTATTCAAATAACAAGTCTGTTGCGGATCTGAAGTTGATGTAATGCTGGATTCTGAGATGCACCTCTCAGATCCTTATATGTCAACTATTCCAGTTATTCTCACCTCTTACATTTAATTAAAATTAACTGTAACTTAATTTAAACTTTTAAGTTTAACTAAATATAGATATAAATAAAAATATATAAAACTATTTAAAAATAAATAAAATATAAATAAACTTTTAAGTAACTAAATATATAACTAAATAAATATATGTATTGTAAAATTTGAGTCAAAAAGCCAACTTTCAAATATTTAGTAAGCATAAGTGACTAGGAGCTGTTATAAAGAACAAAATATATTTAGAATTTTCATCATCTCATTGCTATTGAATAATATTAATCTATACAAATGGAATATTTTAATTCCCTGAGCCGTTTTATTTAATTAAAATACTATTTTGTTAGAGTAGCTAGCTTTGTGCTGACAATTCGTAAGTGCTTTATATTCAATATTTAACAATGAATAGTTCATAAAAAGCACAAGAAAATAAAATATATATATATATATCTTAAATAATAGATATGAAGCTTAAATAATCTTAGGAGCACTACTTTCCTCCATCCAATTTTCAAATATTTCACAAAGAAGCAATTCTTAATTGTATTTTCAGAAATGTTGACATCACAGAGCATATCTAATATATTATGCTCAATTCTTAATAAACTTATAGGGTTTAGGGATTCAGTTATTATTAGAGTACTGGTCTTGCTTATGTGAGACTCTCATATTCAGTACCCATATTCAGTACTTTGAAGCAATTATTTACTTTTTATTTAATATTTTTTTTGTTTTTTTGGCCACACCCAGTGACACTCAGGGGTTAATCCTGGCTATATGTTCAGAAATTGCTTTTGGCTTTGGGGGACCTTATTGGATGCTGAGGATCAAACTGATGTCTGGCCTGGGTCAGCCCTGTGCAAACGTCCTGCCACTGTGTTATCACTCCATCTCCAATTATTTACTTTTCATAATATTCTGAGAGATAAGGAACTTAAAACTGTTAAAGAAACAAATCTTATGGGGCCAGAGCAATAGCACAGTGGTAGGGCTTTTGCCTTACACGTGGCTGACCAAGGATGGACTTGGGTTCAAGCCCCAGCATGGTTCCCCAAGCCAGGAGCAATTTCTGAGCAAAGAGCCAGGAATAAGGCCTGAGTGTTACAGTGTGTGGCTCAAAGACCAAAAATAATTAAACAAACAAATAAATAAAGGAAAGAAAACCAGAAAACAAATCTTACTAATCTTTATATAATATATTGAAAAAGTATATATAGTATATTGAAAAAACGGGACTACAAACTCGTTTTCTGATAGTTCAAATTATAATAAAAGCAATAATTAATCAGACCCCAGACTCCATACACTGTGCTAGGAATTTTGTATATATGAGCTGAACTTTTATTCATTTTATAGTAATGTATGACATTAGAGTGATTTTTTTATTTTAAAAGTAGAGTTGATAAAATCATAATCAATAGTTATACATAAGGAGCTTGAGAGATAGTACAGAGAATAGGATGTTATTTTTTTATGCAGTTGAAGTTGGTTTGATACCTGGCATCAAATGCTCACTTGAGATCTGCCAGAAATGATTCCTGAGCAGAGGGGTAGGAGTAAGCCCAGAACAGATTTGAATATGACCCAAAAACAGAATAAAAAATAGCAATGGTTATTATAAAAGACAGTGATAAATAAACAACCAATGCCAAAATTTTAGCTGTTTGGATCACAGAGCCAAATAAAACCTATCTGAAACACCAATCAAAGCATTATACTTCGGGACCCAATTCTTTTTTAGTGACTGTATTCTTTGCATAAAGTTTAAAATTCATCATTATGGGGCCAGAGCAATAGCATAGTGGTGGGGCATTTGCCTTGCATGTGGCGATCTAGGACGGACCTTGGTTTGATCCCCCAGAGTCCCAGATGGTCCCCAAACCGGGAGTGATTTCTGAGCACATAGCCAAGAGTAACCCATGAGCATCAGAGGGTGTTGCTCAAAAATAAAAAAAAGTCAACATTATTATAATAACATTCAAACCAGAGCACAGATATTGATAAATATGCATATCAATATCTAGAAAAATAGGCGTTTTAGAAGGCTTTGTTGCATCATTATACAAAAAAATAGTCTTACAAAGATTTAAGATCTTTTCAAATTTTTTGAGCTTTTTTGTATTTATGTATAATCTATTTTTATTTTACCTCCTAGGCAACTGATAAGGATACTGGCAATTATAGTGCCATGGCATACAGACTCATCATACCACCAATCAAAGAGGGCAAAGAAGGATTTGTGGTGGAAGCATATACAGGACTGATCAAGACTGCCATGCTCTTCCATAATATGAGGAGGTCCTACTTCAAATTTCAAGTAATAGCAACTGATGACTATGGCAAAGGATTAAGTGGCAAAGCAGATGTACTTGTAAGTATTTTTTAAGTAATTAAAGAAGAAATTTACAATAGTAGTCAGGGCAAATGAATTCAACATAGTATATTTTTCTTATTAATGTTGTGTGATGCTCGAGGGTATAAGGCCCTTCCATTAGATCTGTAGACTCATGGTCAATAGTGTTGCTGGGGAGGCCCAAAATGTTGAAGACTATGTCTGTACATATGAATTACATGTATTTTTTTTCTTTTTTGGTCACGTCTCAAACTTTCATTTGTGGGGTGGGACTCGCCTGCTGTGTTCAGGATTTACACCTGGCTCTTTGCTCAGTTATCAGACTTGGCAGCCTCACAAGACTCTATGAGATGTACGTGATCAAACCTAGGTTGATCATAAGTAAGGCAAAAACACCCTGCCACCGAACTTTGCTATGCCCCCTGTTTCTCAAACTTTTAAATCATTTAAAAGAAAAATGATTTTCTAAAATTTGGTATTTAATTTAAGGTAATTAATTTAAATAACATAGACTATAAACTATGCCTTTATAGTTATCTATTTTTTTGAATTTGGAAAAAGATCATAATATGGTTCCAGATTGTGTCAAAAGTTTCATAAGCATTATATTTTGATTGGTCTGAATATTTAGTTTTATTACTGAGTAGATGAGAGCTACTTAAAATTTTAAAATACCTCGATGAATTTTGCTGCAGAGATAAAAAGTTATGCAGTTTTTATTACTGTATAAATGACTTTCAACTTTTGTAGTGTGGGAAAAAAGAATATAGAAACAAAATTTATCATAATAGAGATGAATTCTTTTCATTTACTGAAATCCTTAATGGCATAGATAAATTTGACTACATTTTAATTTTATTATCAGAATTGTCTTTGATTCCCACTTTCTCAGTTTCCAGTTTCTTAGTTTACTAACATTTTTTAATATCTGAAATGTTTCCCAGTAGTAGGGAGTGAAAGGTTTTACTTTACACAGCTAATTGTAATTAATCAATATTTTAGGTATATGGTGGTACACATGATTAAGTTAAAAGCCTTTAATTGGCAGGAAAGGGCTGACACAGGGACAAAACACCAGGACTGAATCTTGGAAAACTAACCTGTGAAGGTATCCAGCAGAAGATGGCATAGTTCCAGTAGGTTTCTGTTGTCAGGATTCATGAGGGATATTCTGAGCAATGATCCTTGGAAGTTCTTGCTAAAAATAATGCTGTGTTGACCACTGTTGTATAATGTAAAAGGCATTATTTTGGCCCAGTGGTTTCCCAAATTTATACTCTATTTAAAGTCATCAGTACCATCTGCTGCGTTAATTTAAATGTTGCCTTTCTCATAGTTAAAATTTTTCAATTCTTGTTTGTCCTCTTTTTAATTTTTTTTGCCTTTCTGCTTCTAATCATTTTTATAAAAACTGTATCCTGTAGACTTATTAGCTCTATTTTACCCCATCTTGCCTTAGTTGGGTGCTGCTCAATCTCTATAGCTTCCATCTTCTAATGGGTCAGAGTCATTATAAAGACAATGCCCAAAACAATGCCTTTATTCTGTAGGATGTTACCAACTTGGAAGTATAGTTATTTGTACTTTTAGGGAGAATATAGTAAAATAATCTATTAAAAGTGAAAATTAGTAGCACTTTGTATGATATGAAAAATTTATTACTGAATGTATTTTGTCTTTCCTCTATCATGTTAAAATATTTCAAAATCAGTGCCAGTTTAATTCCTTAAAATGTTTAATTTTTAAATAATCTAATTTAAATTTTCATTTAATCAAAAGATCAGATCATTTTATTTTTTCTCATTGGTGAAGTCCCAATAAGTATGATGGGTCTGAAGGCCAAAATAAAAGTCAAGAAATAAACAAAACTCACACTAAGCAAAGTGGTTTTAGATATTATGGTTGACATATATATATATTTAATCAAATCAATATCTGTAAATGTGATATAAAATAATTTTATCATTATACTCTGTTATTTAAGATATTCATGTGTGGTGCTTTTTACTGGATTATTACCTAATAAAATTAAAGATAACTTAACAATTAAAATATAACAACATGGATCATATTTGTAATACATGTATAAACCTGGTCCATTTTCAGGATATATGATATATAAATATGATACAAGCAATTGTGTGATAATTTAAGTTATGCCTTTAAGTTATACGAACAGGTTATAAGAAATAATGCAGCACAAATGGCACTTGCCTTCTTGCAGCCAACCTGGACTTGTTCCCAGCACTGCATTATTTCCCCTGCACCATCAATCGTGAACTCTGAGAAAAGAGTCAGTTATATGCAATGAGCACCACCAAATGCAGCTCCAAAACCAAAATGAATAAAAATAGCACACAATATATTTCTAAGCATATTAAAATTATTAATTGATGTGACCATTTTGTGTGGTGTTAAGGAGAGATCTGAGTTCACTTTTTAAAATGTGGTTGACCAATTTTTCCAGCATTAACTTTTTAAAGAGCTTTCCTTATTTTACTTTATAGTTTTTGCTCCTTTAGCAAAAATTAATTGTTTTTAAACCTGTGAGTTTATATCCAGGTAGTCAAGTTTATTCCAGTGATCTAAGGGTCTGTCTTTATTCCAAAGTCATAATGTTTTAATGACTTTATTAGTTTATAGTATAGTTTAAGGTTGGGAAAAGTGATTCTTCCCATCTTTTTTTTTATTTAGTTAGTTAATTATTTATTTTGTCAATAATTGCTTTAGCTATTTGTGGACACTTATTTACAGGAATGTCAGGAGTGTCTGATCCATTTCTTTCAAAGGTCATTGGAATTTTTATAGGAATTGCATTAAATCTGTGCAATGCTTTAGGATGCATTGACATATTAATGATGTGATTATTCTAATCAATGAGCAAGGTATATGTCTTAATTTCCTTGAATCCTCTATTTTTTCTTAAAGCAGTGATTTGTAGTTTTCTTTATATACCTCTTTTACCTCCTTAGTTAAGTACTCCTAGGTACTTTATTTTCTTAAGCACATTTTAAATGAAATATTTTGTTGTTGTTGTTGTTGTTGTTGTTGTTTTGGGCCATACCTGGTAAGGCTCAGGGGTTACTCCTGGCTATGCACTCAGAAATCACTCCTGGCTTGGGGACCATATGAGACACTGGGGAATTGAACTATGGTCTGTCCTAGGCTAGCCCTGTGCAAGACAAATGCCCTACTGCTATGTCTTCCGCTCCATCCACTTAGATGAAATTTCTTTTGAATATATTTTCTGTTTCCTCTTCATTGAGTTGTATCAGGGAGATACAATTCAAAACAACAATGAGATATTATCTCATACCACAGAAACTAGAAAACATTACGTAAGATCAACCACTGCTAACATGGATGTATGTATGTAGGAAGGGACTCTCATTCACTGCTGGTGGAAATACAGACTAGTTCAGCCTTTTTTTCAAACAATATGGACATTCCTCACAAAGCTAGCAATCGAGCTTACATATGATCCAGCAATACCACTTATAGGGATATACCCCAGGAACACAAAACACAATGCAAAAATGTCATCTGTACTACTATCTTCACCCTAGCACTATTTATAATAGCCAAAATATGGCAACAATGCAAGTGCCCAACAACAGGTGAGTGGTAAAGAAACCATGAGATATGCACACAATGAAATACTAAAATGAAGTCAATAAATTAGCTTATATATGGATGACTTAGAAACAATTATGAATGAGTGAAATGAGCAAGAGGGAAAGGGATGGGCATAGAATAATCTCACGCATTTTCAAGATATGAGAAAAACAAGAGATACTATGATAATAGTACCCAGAGACAATAGAGACAAAAGTTCTGGAGGTCCAGCCCAGTCTGGAGGTCTACCCATACCAGGAAAAAAGATGACCAAAAAGAGTGATGATTATAGCTAGACTAGAGAAGCATCTACTAGGAAAATGATAGCTGCATCTGATCACTATGGACAATAACTCTGCAATACAACTGGAAAAAACTAACACGCATGGCACTCTCCTTTAATAATAGTGCAAACCACAGCGTTAAAAATAAAAGAGAGATTGTGTCATCCAGATAAAGGATGAGATGGTTGGGTGGGGCCGTTGGAATGAAAGGGGAGATTTTGGTGACAGAGGGAGGTTGCACTGGTGAAGGATGATGTAGATTGTATGACTGAAACCCTAACAAATAACAATTTTGTAACCTAGGTGCTTAAATAAAACAATTATAAAGAAAGAAAAACCAAGCATAGGTAAATAAATCATTTTACCCAAAGCAGCCACATACTATCAGCTTGCTCTTCATTATCACTAAGTACCATTGTCTAACATAGGAAGAACCTATGTCATATGTCTGCATAACATGGCTTCAACCTGCAGGATAATCAGACTATGGGTTTCCAAAGAACACTATATATTAGGCAAATAGGTGGTGAGAAGAACTAGTCACTCTATGGTCAGGAGCTTGCCAAAAATAGTAGAGCAGTGCAATTAAGGTAGAGAACCAATCACAAAGATCAATCTGAAACTGATCAGTTTGGAAAAAACTGGATGCAAACGGTGACATTAGTGATTCATATCCCTACATTTACATAGGATCAAAATGGGAAATAAAGGAAGAGAGATAGAAAGAAATGTAAAATACCTGTCAAGAAGCAGGTGGGGTCGGGGGCAGGTTGGGAGGGAAACTGGGGACATTGGTGGTGGGAAATGTGCACTGATGAGTGGTGATGGACATTGTATGACTGACTCATTCATGAACAAATTTGTAACTATAGTGCTTAACTAAATAATTACTTTTAAAGTAGGAAATAAATAATGAAGAAGATGACAGCTCTGAATAAATACTACTACTCAACCTCCAAATGAGGGGGAAATAGAAGAGACCATAAATAGGATAGTCTAGAATCCTTATATAATCTGTAGTTCTTGTTGAAAATATAAAAGGACAGGAGAGATATTACAGAGAATAAGGTTGTTCACTTATTTATGACCAATACAATTTCTATTCCTAATAACATAGTTACTTGAGCACTGCCAGTAATTACCCCAGAACCAAAATTAAATAAATCTATAATAAAATGCTGAAAAGTCTTCTAAAAAGCAACGGTCATCCATCAAAACACCTTTTAATAATGAAGAAATATATGACTTGAAATTTAGATAAACAATAGTTTTAAAATTCTATATTCTCCAAGCTCTACTGTTACTTCTTTAAAAAAATGAAGTTTTTGACTTAAAATGTAATTTTTCAAACAGAGTCTCTGATAATCAGCTATAAAATATTTTACTATTTCTATCATTTGTTTTGTATGCATTTTGTGATGGCTGTTTTCACAACAGAAATGCGGATATAGATGTGTGAGTGGTTAACTAGAAACTGTTAATATCTCTGTTTCTGATTACTGTAGCATTCAGCAGGATGGAGTACATGCTGAGATAGACTACTGATTGATGGCCAATCATTTCATTGGGGGCTTTTTATGCCTTTTATATTCTACTGGCCTAGCCTGCATGATTAAGTCTAAAGTGGTTAATCAAAAGTAGAATTAATTAACGAGAGGCATAGAAACAAAGATCCAGATGTTTGCCTGCTGCAAGAAGACAAAATCCAGATGTGAATACCTGCACAAGGTTCAGGCCAGCTTTAGATTTTTATCCTGGATCAACCAAATATGTACATAATCAGTGTCCATCAATGTAGGAAAACTGCTTGAAAGGACTTTGACTCATTTTCAGAGATTACTGATGGGCAGCCAACCTGAAAGTTAGGCCTCACTCATGCTTGGACTCCTGATTACCAGTTGTTATTTGATTGTTTTCTTTTATTGTAGCTCTGCATTTCAGGAATAATGTTGTTATATGCAGTCTTCCTGTTATGGGCAATGTAGAAGAAACTACTGGTGATTTGATTAACACAGTCATCAATTTCCAATATTGAAGAACAGCAGAATATCTAACATACACTGCAATTTGAAGAGAGCAAAAATTGTAGATACAGAGCAGTGGCTATTAAATACATGACATGAACATGTTTGATTTTATGTAAAAAGTGTGTAACAAGGCAAGCAATCTGAGCTTATGTCCAAGTGCATGTTCTATTAGCTTTCTTATTTGAATATTAGAAAAATAACAATACAGTTAGCATTGTTATGGTTAAATTATTTTTAAACCTGTAGGGTACTGAGAATAAAAAGCATAATCCAGAAGATAAAATATTATTTTTTCCATTTAATAAAATATAAATATGGAAGTAATTAAGCACATGCTTGATAAGAATGAATATATAAGTTAACAAATTCATAAACAGATATCAGGTTTGCTCATTTCAATCCCATTAGTAAGTGTGTATATTTACTTATATAAAAAGTAATCTAATCAATCAGGCAGACTGACTTGATATGTATCATTTTATAAAAAAAATGTTTATCTAACTAGTCATATATCAATATCTTTGTTCCCATAAACAACCTCATAAAAAGTTTATGATCAAAAATACAATTATGTAGCATATTTTAAAAGTATATATAACCCTTCCCCCAATGTCCTTTTACCGAAGCTTTCTTTTGAGATGTTAATACCATCTAGAAAACCAAACACATCCACACCTGGGATGGGACAGGTTGTTTATTTATGTATTTATTTATTTATTTATTTATTTATTTATTTATTTATTTATTTAGGGTTATTTGGGCCACACCTGATGGCACTCAGGGGTTATTCCTGGTTCTGCATTCAGAAATCGCCCTTGGCTTTGGGGACCATATGGGATGCTGGGGATTGAACAGGCATCCATCCTGGGTCAGCCACCTGCAAGGCAAACACCCTACTTCTATGCTACCAATCTGGCCCCAGGGTGTGCTGTTTTAAATAAAGAATAAAATAGGTCTGCTGCAGGGAGGCAAGAGGAAGAAAGAGAAGCAGCAAAAGGCAGAGAGACAGAAAGGCAAAAAAAAAAATAAAAGCTTAGTAAAGAAAATATATGTGAGAAAATGTACATGTCAGACAGGGAAATGGAATAAAAGCAAGCTGACTCTGACTATTACTGACTGCTTGTGAATTATTTCTCCACTGTTACCCTACATCTCAGACCCGTCAGCTGGAAGGTTTAGAAACAGTGCCTGGGACAGCCTCATCTAACTCGTGGAACATTATATCTTAATTTTTATTCTACAGTACTGTTAAGTAATACTTTTATTTTTCAATAACAAAGTTTAAAAATTAAACAAAATTTGGTGCCTTAAGAAATAGTTAATAATCCAGAAAACAAACACAACACATTTGAAATCACTTGGTTTAAGCAACTTGTAGAAAAACAACAATCGTTCTTAACTCAAGGCAGAGGTTTTGCAACAAACAAAGTGCATGTGAAATCTTTTTAAGTATGCATTGTGAGAGAAATCATAATGTTAACTTTTAATTATATAGAAATGTTCATGAGGAATAGCTGAATACTATATCATTTTATTTCATTCTTTTAGGTCTCTGTGGTCAATCAGCTGGATATGCAAGTCATTGTTTCTAATGTGCCTCCTACCCTAGTGGAAAAAAAGATAGAAGATCTTACTGAGTAATGAATTTTCTTTATTTTTATATTTATTTCACATTTATATATTTATGTATTCACTTACTTTATAATATTACTACAAGATAGCTGGCTCATTATAATATAGAAATTAAGTCTAACATTAAACACACTCTTAATAAAATTTTAACTTCATATTCTTAAATAGATAACTCATTTGATTCGGAGAACACCTTTAATTATGAATGAAAACTAGTGTGAAAATACTTTTACCTGGAATGCTTTGTTTGCTACACCACAGAACATCATAATGCCCCATAAATAAAACATGTTACATATTTTTGAATGTATATATTTATTTTTCATTTTTCATTAGAGTTAATAGGAAACACTTGCATCATAAAATTCTTGTGAGAAATGTAATTCAGTACAGCTAAAATGTAAAATTTAATAAATGTTACATATTTTATCTAATTTTCTTTTTAATAACCGAATTTACAAATTAGATCAATGTTAAAAAGTAGAGTAGGATAAGAAGATGGCAGAATATTTGTACATTCTTCTCAAAGAACAGATTAAATCAGTTTTCTCTAGGGAGTGTCGGAAGTGAGTTAAACAATGAAAATAAAATTATTAATAAATTTTCATTTTGTTCCATTTATACAAATAAGTGGGGGATTGGTAATCAACATTGCTCAAAGTTTGTCTTAGTTCTGTGCTTAAGTATCATTCCTGACAGAACTTGAGAACACATATAGTGCCAGAAAAAGCTACTTTTTATACTGTCTCTCCAACTCAGTTACAAAGGTTCCTTAAGAAATAACTAATAATCAATATTTATTAATTGTTTAAATATGGTATGGTAACTTTTCATTAAATAACACTATGAATTTATTAAGATATTTTAAGAGAATACAGAACAATCAAATCTATGTAAAATAAATTGTTTTCTTAGTGACTAATTATAGTTTGACTATATTCGCTTAGAAATACATTTTTTTGCTTTGAGAAAGTTTTCTAAAAACACTCTGTATCTATATACTGACTGTACTACTTTTATTTTAATTTGCAGTATGAGTGACTTTCAGAAAATTTCAGTGACAAAAAATGTATTTTACTGGTCATTTTCATCATACAAATTTTTTCCAAACTGTACCGTGAACAAGTCTACAACTTTAAGTGGAATGCTAAATATGTGATCAATTGAATTACAGAATCTAGAAGGACCAATTAGACTCTAACAAGAACAATTAGACAGCTGTTCTTATTATGGGAGGATTAGAAAAAGTGATTTGTGCTTCAGTATAGTTGGACTTTAAAAAGAAATATGCATAAGACTAGTTCTGATGTGCTTGAATTTGTATGCGAAGGGGAATTTATAGAAAGGCTGTTGGGAGCTAACATTTTTCAATACAAAAGTGGAGAATAATAAAGAATACATATAACTTAAGAGGCATGAAAGAACCACATGGATAGTAGTCAGATATGCAATTTCAGTATGATGGAATGTTGCCCTTTTTCTGGATAAATTCCAGTTGTATTAACTGTTTCAAAATGATAATTCTTGATTCAAAATTTAAATTATGGAGAAACTGTATTGATCTGAGTCACAGGTATTTTCTAGTTATTAGTATTGGTTATGGTGTTTTTACAATGGAATGTTAAAAGAAAAATCACTTACTAAGTTCTAGATATCACCTTTAAACTTATAATTAATTTTTTCAGAAAAAAATCAGAGTGTTTCAGTGGAGTTAACATAATTAGTGGTCCTCGAAAATACTTATTCATAAATATTTTTATATTAATAATTTTTATTTTGACCAAAGTGGATTACAAATCATTCACAGTAGTATTTCAGGTACATAGTGACATTGAATCAGGGGCATTCCCACAACAAATGTTGTCTTCCCTCCACCCCTGTTCCCAGCCTGCTGCATCCCATATCGTCCCTCCTTTACTTCCCGGGCTGCTAGTTCATAAATATTTTTTAAAGAAGTCTAAAAAAGTTTAAACCCCTTTCTTTTATCATTACCTCTTTTGTTATAACTGATAAACTTAACTAAGATCCTTATTGTATAGAAACAGCTCATTTCCAAGCACAGATTTTTATTCATAAAGGAAATAACTACAAGAGCACTATAGTCCATTTGCTAATGAGAGATAGACTCTACATAAGATAAAACTGCATCACCTAAAAGAATTGGAAGACTTTTTAAATTTATCATATAAGTTTAAATTTAGTATGGAATATTGATCAAAATTCAAGCACATTTTCAGAGAGAAATATATTTAGTGCTTCTGAAATTTTTGAGATCTTTTGATTATATCTATCAAACAAATATGCAATTTATATAGTGGATTAAGGAAATAAAAGGGAAAACAATCAGTCTTTTTTCATAAATAGTGTTTTAACAGGCTGGGTGTATGGTTCAGTTGTAAAAAAACAACTTTTTCTTTTGTAAGGAGCTGTAAACCTGAAGATAATTTATTTCGAGATCTGATTAAGGAGAATAAATAGGTATCAAAAGATATTTCTATACATGTAATAAAAACATAAATTTTATTTATAAGGATGGTTCTAAGAATAATTTAAGGATCAAATACAAAAAAATAACAATCTTTGGTGAATAGAAAAACCTTCTAAATATCTGTCGACAAAGATTAGACAGAAAATGAAACTTAAAAGTAAAGAGAGGTTAAACAAGACTAACATCACCAGGTGTCATAAACAAAAAAGATTGGTTAATAGATCAAAACTAATGAAAGAGTTGCCTTGATGTAACCTGTTCTGAGTGGTCATTAATGAGTAGTGATATATTTCTTGATTAAGAGTGGATTAAAATTCAGGGAGTTGAATGAAAGAAAGAAACATAGTGGTTAACAAGAATTTTGTTCCAATTGATCAGTGGAGAGAAAGAGTTTAGCAAATTGCTTCAGAGGCAAAAAATAGGAACTTGAGATATGTCTTACTTTGTTTTAGATAAACAAAGGAACATTTCTGAGTCTTAAAAAAAAGACCAGTTTTTTTGGGAAATGATTCTCTGAAGCATTTCTTTAGAACTCAAGAGCTGAAGTAGATTTCTCACATATAAGCTGTTTTAACATTATACATTATAATATCATAACTATAGCTATATAGTTATATATAAGTCCTATAAGCATAGGACTTTTTTTAAATTCAACATTGTCAAATATAAAATGTCTCATGTCTAAAAATTAACTGTATATTTTAAGAACACAATTAAAGGGCCCAGAGATATAAGCACAGCGGCATTTGCCTTGCAAGCAGCCGATCCAGGACCAAAGGTGGTTGGTTCGAATCCCGGTGTCCCATATGGTCCCCAGTGCCTGCCAGGAGCTATTTCTGAGCAGACAGCCAGGAGTAACCCCTGAGCACCACCGGGTGTGGCCCAAAAACCAAAAAAAAAAAAAAAAAAGAACACAATTAATGCATTTTATTGTATATATCATTTTTTGTGTACAGATTTGATTATTCTATTATATAGTTAGACATTTTATATAAGGTATTAAACTGGAGGCATCTCTGACAGTCAAAAGTAAGTTCTGAACACCACTCAACATGATAAACAGAAATTATAAAAAAAAAGATGAAAAAATCAGCCTAAACAAGGAAAATTAATTACTAAATTTTAATAATCATCTATCCCTAGAAGCACAATTCAAAGAGAAAACTTACATAGCATATTGATATCTAAGTTTTCTTGCTTCAAGTTTTATATTTTATCTATTATGTTTTTTATCAGCATCTAGAGTAATTGACATATTTTAAAATGAACTAAGAGTAATGGCATTGCTTATTGAGTTCAACCATAGTTTAGTATAGAACTTATGTGATTAAAAGTTGTATCATTGATTTACTCAAGAATATAAACGCTTCATGAATAGTTAATCATGCATTAGGTAATAAGGATAGTAGAACTTAATTATATGTTGTATTTATGGCTAACAATTAAGAATTGTGTTATGTCTTCTTTCAAATCGTTGAGTAAGCTTGCATTCGATAAACCCTTCATCTCCGGAAAAAATCTTTATTAACTAGTTTTTAGGTCCCCACTTCAGACTATCCTAAAAAATAGTGGCTAATATTTCTCTCAAATACAAATGGAATTAAATTACTTTAATGTTTAAATGTTGACAATTGATACTCACTTTACAAAATCAAAAGATGCATTTGAAGTCTTTACAATTCCTTTGTGCATTGCCTCAACATCTATTCTAATCACAGGCTTCTGCATTAGGGCTTTGGCATAAGTATTCAATCATTTATATTTTTCTGGAAAACTCTTAATCACAATATTAATTTTATTTATTATCTACTCCGTTTGATGCATGGTGACATTTCAATTAAATTTTCTTAAGAGCTCTATTTATTGTACTAATGACTTTTTTATTCTTTTAGAATGCAAGTTCTAAGGGGTCAAGTATTTTTGATTTCTCAATGATATTGTAATGATCTAGAACAGTGCCTGTTCCATTTATGAATTCAACAAGTATAGATTGATTAGTAAATAAGAATGAATAAAATATAAATAAAAATTACTCATTACATACTCTCTTGAGTTTCAAATATAAGTTAGACAAATAATTTAAATTAATTTTCTGCATTTTCAAGTCCTGAAATAATTTTGATGAAAATTTTCTGAATGGTAGGAGAGAAAGAATAGAGGATTAGGATATTCAAAGCATATGTTAGCTTTTTTAAAAAGTATGTCTAGATAAGAAACTCAAGAAGATAATATAAGGAATAAAATGTTTTAAAAATTATATTAAACTAAAAACTATGCCACCTAGAATTAAACATTAAAAATTTACAAACATTATTTCAGATATTTTCCTTAAAGGCAGTATGAAAACTTGGAAGAGATAGATTTTTGAGGTAAGGTAAATCTCATAGTAGCTCTCTTTTTTATTCCATATTTATCATTCTTTCAATATATGAATAGCTATGTCATATAAATATTTAATACAGTAACAAGTATTATTGCATAAATATTTCATTAAAAACTGCAAAAATATTAAAAGAATAGTAAGACTGCAGGTTCATAAAACACTTTATAATGAAAATCATATTGCTATTACTTAATATATATTAGATTTTCATAACATTTCACAAAAATATATGAATAAATAAATAAAAATAAATAAAACAATAATTTAAAATAAAATGTAAGTAAAAACGTATTAAAAACTGGTATCCATTTATTTGCAAATTCAAAGCAATGACTTAGAATTAGATTTTTAGACAACTGAGTTAAAAAATACTAAGCTACTATATGTAAATGTGTATAAGCATTATATCAATAGACTTAACACATTTTCTGATACATAGATTTTTACGTGTTACATTAGAAAATAACAAAAAATAAAGAGAAATTTTGTCAAATTTTTTAGGCATGCAGAATGACATTAGGATGTTTGCAATAAAATATATTCTCCTAAAAAACAATTATACATAGATTTATCAAAAAGCATATGAAGAAAAATCAATTAGACATTTATTTATCATCAGAGCTGCTTTATCCAAAAGCTCTAAAAATAACAAATAAACATTTAAACATTTACTCAAACATTTAGAAGTATACAGTAAAATAAAAAATTACATATTTTAAATTACATAATTCATTTTAGACTCTATTATGATGCCCTGTACCATGAAGATAATAGTTACATTTAATTCTCTTTATAAAAATTTAACTTCTGTGACTGTAATATTGTAAATAATATAGAATTACACATATTTTAGAGATTTTTATTGAAAAATGTATTCACTGATAGAAAACAGAATTTATCTGCACATATTTAAAGACTTACCATGTAGAAATGTACTGTCATAGTATCAGTGGTCCTCAAACTATGGCCCGCGGGCCACATATTGTATTTATATCTGTTTTGTTTCTTTATTGCAAAATAAGATATATGCAGTGTGCATAAGAATTCGTTCATAAAAAAAAAAGAATTCGTTCATAACTTTTGTTTTTATTATAGTCAGACCCTCCAATGGTCTGAGGGACAGTGGATTTGCCCCCTGTTTAAAAAGTTTGAGGACCCCTGGAGTGGTTTATTTTTAGTATGGGAATTAATCGATAACTTTACAATAAAATTTCAAAAGCAAGCACATTTGTTTGTATAGATTGTTAACTTAATGCTCTGTGTGAAATATACTTTGTCAATGATCCCACACGGTCCTTAATTGTCTTGTAAGAATGTAAAGATAGGAAATATTTTATTAGTATTAACATTTAACTCAAAGTAACAGTGAAAATCATGTTTAGAGACATTATCATGGACTTAAAACTTGTAAAGTTTGAATACAATTTTTAAACACAAAAGTATTCCATGTGGCAAATGATTTCCTCATTTAGCATTTACAAGAAATAAGACATTGAGTGCTTAAAATTATGTATCTAAGCCTATAGAGTTGTCACATTAAAGAGCTAAAACCCAAAGCCAAATCTCAGTGTTCTTCATGGTTATGTTATTACTGTGTATGCTTTCTATAAAATGTCAAGTGCAAAACGCAGTCTGACTGACTCTGATTCCTATTTTATTTATTTATTTATTTATTTATTTATTTATTTATTTATTTATTTATTTTTGCTAAGTGGGTAAAAGTCTCTCAGGAAATCGTTTTAAAACACAGGCTGAATCATACTGGACTATTTTAAGTCTTAGTACAGCCATTCCCTAGTGTTCATGATGAAGGTGCATTCAACTGCTAACTGCTATTACTGAATATATTTATTTATCCTGATGTCTGGAGCTGCTTTTCTTTATTTTTCGACAAGAATCTTGTGAGAGAGAAAAATACCATCAGGCAGAAGCATTATTGGGTGTAAATGAAAAGAGAAATGGAAAAGAGCAAACAGTGTACTGAAAGACAGTCTTTCACTGAGCCTTCTCTGGGCAGCTCTGGAGGCCCTGGGGCGCTGCCAAAATGGCCCTGGTGGATGCTGGCACAACAGAAACCCTTTTAACAAACCTAAAGTTTCTATTGACTGAGTATGTTAAGTGTGTCAAATGGGCTATCTGAGTATTAGTGGGAATTTCTCCCTCCCAAAAGACAGCTTTGATATCTGCTGGTCTGCATGTACTTTAAAGCGAACTAACAGCAAGATATTTCACTGATAATGGCAATATAATTTAAAATTTTAACATGTACACCATAGATTTCAGCTCAGGGACACTTCTAATTATTTCAAATTTAGATTCCTACTTGATATTTTTAACAATAGCAAGCCAAAAACTTATATCCTGGTTTCTGAAGTCAACATTTTTAGTGCAGTGGAAAGCAGGTCACATTGGCATCTTACTCAAAATTTATTTCATGATAACCTACAAGCTTTAGAATATGTTAATTCTCCATCCCCCAAATATCCCACATGTGAACTCTGAAATATTTGAATCTTTAGCTAACTTTTAAAAAACCTTTTGCCATAGTTATGAAAATTAATCTACTTAGTTTATCTATAAATATTTAATATGCATTAATGTTAATGTGCAAGAATTACAGGCATAAAATTTTCATAAGTAAAAAGACATTAAGAAAACTATTTGTTGTGGTAGAGACAAAATATTTACTTGAATCCATATCTTCAAGTAAAATAAAGTCGTGTAATTATTAAAAACATTGTATTTCCCATAACATATCCTATGGGCTTATGTCTTCTTTTGTATTAAATCTTACCAACTCGATGGTAAATAATACATCTTTCTTTTTAATGGCCCAAATAGTGTCTGAGTTTCCTTGCAATATATTATATCTTAACCTGGAAAGACTGCCACAGAAGAATATTGTTACATTATTCTTTTACTATAATGCTCCAAAACTTTTTCTATCCACAGGAGAATACTTATCCTAGTCTTGCACCTTGACATATAATAATACACCGCCTGTCAAGGAATCTAGCAGGAAGTGTAATTTATAACACCAACCATCTGAACTCAAGAATTCTAAGACCCAATTGCTCTTATAAAGCATAGACAGTTTTATTTGTATAACATAGTTGGCATTTCCCATGAGCCACATAAAAGATCAAATGGTATCATAAATTCAAAAGTCTGGACTTAAATAGGACATAGTTGATGACCTCTTTCTTCCTAATTCAAGCTTCTACCATCATAGGAAGTTAAGTGCAGAAATAATATGGGAGACTTTTTTCCAAGGGTTCATATTCAGTAAACATTAGCCAAAAACAACCCTGTCATCATTTCTCATTAACTAAATGTCATTTCAAGTTCAGACTAATTTTTTTCTCCAGTTGGCTTGTCAGAATGTCACATTGGTGCTTTGATTTATAGGATTTTGGATCGCTATGTGCAGGAGCAAATTCCTGGTGCCAAGGTTGTGGTAGAGTCCATTGGTGCTCGCCGGCATGGGGATGCCTTTTCTCTAGAAGATTACACCAAATGTGATTTGACTGTCTATGCAATAGACCCTCAAACCAACAGAGCTATCGACAGAAATGAGCTTTTTAAGTGAGTAGTTTATTTTCAATAAATATTTTATTTTAATTAACTGCTACCTGGTAACAATGTCACCTTATGAAGTTTAAAAATAAACCAAGAAATTGAAAATGAAGTAGAAGTAGCACCTTGGAGACTTACCAAGGAGATAGTTTTCAAATCAGAAGGTCTCAGGTCTAAGCCCAAGAGAGGAGCTTTAGAGTGTCTTTTTCATTTGTTGTCAGAATCCATTGTTGTTATGAACAGGAAACAATTCACTGACCAGGCTTCATACCAGTTATATTCTAAATTAAGACCTTTGTTCTAATAGAAAAATCAGTTTCTTTTGGTAACTGGCATTTTATTTCAACAGTATTATCATCTTACCTTTTAAAAACAAATCTAGTATTATCTTCTATTGATCAACCAAAAATTAATATCATATTTTTCCTTTCACTGGAAGGGGAAAATCTCTTCACCTCTATGTTATATAGATCTACCATGTTATATTTTATCTCGACATGATTTTAGCTTGTTATAAGTTTAGTTATAAATGATTACAGTTAAAAAAAATGCTGCTCCAAGTCGGTATAGTCCTAGAATAAAACTTGAATTTGCTGTTAATTTTGTTTTATGCTTTATTCTAGTGACACCTAGTGTTCAATGCATTCTTGAGATGAAATTCTTAGCTAAGTTGAAATACATTTTTTATATACCACAAATAGATATTGATATATTTTCTGACTTTCATTTTTTAGGTAATACACTCATGAATTTTCAAATATATTTTGTACCAACATACATAATTTCAGAATCCAGTTCTTGTCTATTAATATTAATAACATAGATACATGCAAATACAAATGTATTTCAGTCAGTATGTATGTATTTTTAAAGTACCTAAATTTATTTAAAGTATCAATATTTTTAATTTTTGTTTTATCTCAGATAAATTAACAACAAAATGCCACTGATCTTCTTTTATCAACAATCAAATTGCGATTTAAAATTAGCTTAATGGTATCATTACTTTATACTCATAGGAAACTGGACCACATGTAAGACTATGTAATAGTTACTAATATCTAGATGACTGAAACAACTTCTTGTTAGAATTAAAATCACTTTCAAAATTCATTAAACTTTAGATCAACTAAGCTAATTTTGATATTTATAATATAAAAGTTTAGAAGCTTAGTGTTAAAATAATGTTATATTCTTTGTATTGATTTAACTTTATCTTAAAATCTGAATTTTAGTTATATATATTATTATGTATTTTAAATATTATAAGTTTAATTCGAGGATGTTTTTCATTAAATATCTATTTGAAGTTCATTTAAATTTTAAAATTAAAATAATTATCATAATATTATCTATAGTTGAAAACATGTTACAGATAAGAGATATTTTCGATATTTCAACTGATATTGGAAAGTGACATAGAAACATTATTTTGAATCATTTTTTCATATTTGAGTTTTTCATTGGTTCATATAAATCTTTAATCTATCAATTTTTCCAAATCTAGTTCATGTCGTGAAAAATAAAGATTTAGATTAATCTAAATATTATCATTCCTAGAAATAAGAAGCAAATAACTGTCAATTTGTTTTTTAATTGAGAATAGTGGGTTGGAGTAACCATTAATATTTTTAGCAGATTTAACCTAAAGATGAATAACACTGGTATTATATTAACCTTGAGATTGTTTTATAAAAATTACTACAATGGAATTATAGGTATTATTTTATTAAGCACACATATATATGCTTTAATTGAGGGAGTTTTATACCCAGTTATGTTGAGGTCCCAGACCACTTAAATGGAGCTTAGCCCAGCACTGTTGAACTAAGCGTAAGACACAACATATGTGCTTGAGGAGGGTCATGTTGAATTGAGGAAAGAACCACGAAAATACAAATCTGTGCTCTCCATTTTGATGTGTGCTAGCACCCTAAGTTATATACTATAGAAACCAAAATATGTAACATTACAATATTTATTCTATAGTTATTAAAGTTTTGAGAATTTAATTTTCATGCAGAACAATTCAAAAGTTATACTAGAAAATTGCTACTAAAACAATATGCCTAACTTGAATATGTTTCTGAGGATATTTCAATTTTTTTTAGTCAAGAAGATAGGATAAAAATAGAATTTTTTCAAGGAATTTATTTGGTTAAAAAACAATTTTAATGATATTTTATATCTGTAAGTGATAGAGATTAATTCTTCAATGCCATGATTTTTCTGATAATATGATTTGATTTTTTTATTAGAATATGAATTGTCTATATTTTTAGAAAAAATGCCCTGCTTGCATTCTTGTGGTTCTTTAAGTTTTTTAAATCTGCCCATTTTTGTATTGTTTTAGGTCTTATATTCTCATAAATATGTTTAAATTTTATTATTTACATATTTTCATAACTTATGGATGACATATTCACTCCAAACCTTTTGTGTTTTATATAAAGAGGTTTAAAATTTCTTGACACCACAGTTTACAAAGTTGTTTATAATCGTTTCCTTTTATTTCCCATTTTAATAAATGTAGTTAACAATACTATTACTGATAGGTTATTCTGCTTGTCACTTTATCTCCTTTCAGCCTATAATCTAGTTCCAAGTGATGCCTTCTCTCTAGCACTATCATAGTAGTCCCTTCCATCATCTATCCCTCCTCTCCATTGGAAAGCTTCCCACTAAGGATCAATTCTGATCTTGTTTTTATGGTCTTCGTGCATTAGTTAAACCCATTACTGTTTCTTTATTTCACACATATGAGTAATTTTATTCTGTGTCTGTTCTCTCTCTGACTCATTTCATTTAACATGACACTATTAATATGATATTTAATATGAGACACGCAAATTTCATGACAATCTTCTTATATCAACTATCTTATCTATTTTCTTATAGGGAAATAACATTCCACTGTGTACAATGCCTTCATTATCCAGTTATCTGGTCTTGGAAAATTGAGTTGTTTTCACATTTAGGCTATAATGAATTATGTATGTTGTAATGAACAATGAAATGCAGATATCTTTATCTTTTCTGCATTGTGTTTTGGTGGCCTTAGGGTATATGCCTAGCCATGAAATTTCTGGGTCATATGTAAGGTGAATTTCTAATTTTTTTAAAATCGTACATATTGCCTTCCAAAAAACCCTGGACCAGTTAAGAACCAAGTATGAAGGTTCCTATTTTGCTAAATCCATGCTAAAAGAGTTGTTATTTTTCAATAAGTTCAGTCTCCATAATGTGAGATCTCTTCATTGTTTCAATTTGAATTTGCTTGATGCTTAGTGATATACAGCATTTTTTTCATATAACTCAGTATTTTCTATTTATTTTTTGGAAAAATTTCCTATTCATCTCTACTTCAATTTTTTTTTATAAAGTTAGATTTTATTTTCTTTTAAATGTTTACTAGACTTATGTCCATATATCTTGGGCACTAACTGTAGTTGGATGAGTGTGAGCAAATAATTTTTCTCTCTCTATGAGCTGTCTTGTATTCTGGTAATCATTTACTTTGAGGTGAAGAAATTTTTTAATTTAATATAGTTCAATTTTTTAAATGGGCTTCCAATTAAATGGTAAATGGTGTTTCATCTTTAAAGATGACTCTAGCTTCAATATTACGGAGAGTTCTGCCTATGTTTTTCCTAAGCACCTTACAGATTCAGGTCTGATGTTAAAGAATTTAATCAACTTTGATTTGACATTTGTGGATAGCATTGTAAAGAGGTCTGAGGTTTTTTTTTGTTTGTTTGTTTTTGTTTTTGTAATATGACCTACTACACGACCAGCAATTTAGGGAAACCTTTTAATTTACCCTCTATTATTATTGTTACAACTTGTAAAATGGTAGAAATTTTTATTATTTATTTGCATGTATTAAATGATCTAGGGGATATAAACATATAATGTCCATTATAAAAACAATTTTTAGGGGCTGGTGAGGTGGCGCTAGAGGTAAAGTGTCTGCCTTACAAGCGCTAGCCAAGGAAGGACTGCAGTTCGATCCCCCGGCATCCCATATGGTCCGCCCCAAGCCAGGGGCAATCTCTGAGCACTTAGCCAGGAGAAATCCCTGAGCATCAAAAGGGTGTGGTCCAAAATACAAAACAAAACAAAACAAACAAAAAAGACAATTTCTAGTTGCTTAATCTTTGTGTTACCCTGAAAGGTACTGGAAAGTGGATAAGTTTAAAACTAATCTTTGAAGCTATAAAATCTTTGATTCTCAAATTGGGAACCCTTATTTTAGTGGATACTAAGAATCGGGGATAGACTAAAAGTAAAGGCAGCAAGATCTGGGCCTAGAGAGTGTGTGCTTGCCTTGCTTATTGGCCATTTGGGTTCTGTCCCTGGAATCCTATGTAGTTCCCTGGGCACTGCCAAGAGTAATGTAGTAATTCCAGAATTCAACGCCAGGAGAAAATCCTGAGCACAACTAGGGATAGCCCCCATACAAAGCCAAAACTTTTAAAGGCAGCATAGTCAAAAATAATGTGTCAAATGCATAAAATAAATTCTAAGGGTATAATATTGCATTTTTAATTATGAATAATTCAAATTGAAACTTGAATTTTCATAACTGGATGCCTAAAACAGTGGTTAATTGTTTATGCTGTGTGATCACAAGTAGGTAATAATATTTATTATAGAAAAAAGATATGATATATGTTAGAAATGTTTTTGTTGTATTTAGACCAGAATTATATCTCAGCAGGTAGGAATTTTGCCTTTTTGCTGTCAACATGGGTTCAACCCCTGGCATCTCATGTGGTCCCTTTGCCTCCCCAAGAGTAAGTCTTGAGTGTAGAGTCAAGAATAAGCCCTGACCATCTCTGAATGGGTTCCCCAAACCCCCGAAATGTTTTTATTAGCAATGGCCTATGGATAATTTTATTTATGCAATGAGGTTATGGATAATTTTTGTTTCTTAAAATATTTTTATGTTTAAACTTACTACAAAAATGTGTTTATAAGCAAAAAAATTTATATATTAGGGAAACAATTGAAAAGACTAGTACATGTGTTTAGTATGTGGGAGTTCTAGTTTTGATAGTTACAATCCATGAACTCCCAAGAAACTCCAGGAGTAGCTTTGCCAAACACAAAATGAGAGAAATGTGTGATTTCTGTTGAGTAAGCTCTTAAACTCCCTCCAAATAAATCAATATAATACTTTATTTTATTAATAAAATACTTTAATAAGAGAAAAACTACATAATTTTGTTTTATGTTACCAAGAACCATTCAGAGATCATGTTAGATTTGTAATGGATTGCTCAAAAATTTTCAAGGAATCTTGGAAAAAAAAGCTGATTACAGTCTAAAATATGTAAAAATAGAATTAGTTTATAAACTCAAGCAGCAAAACTCTAATTCTCTTCACCAAAACAGTGTCTCTCCTTGGATTTGAATATTTTTTAAATGATGCATTTTTAGTTACCTTACATATAGAACCAAAATTATTGTTTCATGTCTACAACTAATGCAAGTAGCTGTCAATGTGCTCTTGAAAATCCAATTTTTTAAAACTTTCAAACCTTTACTTCTGCTATACCACTCTGCTACCTGGTGGCCATTTGACTCATGCTGTGGCCCATGATTTATACAATTTTTACATGTAGAACCTTTTGAATATTCTGGGGTCTTATATAACGGCATATGTTCCCTGGTTGAGAAATGCTTCTTTATAGGGAGGAATTTCAAGAACCAATTAAGTATGATTGACCACCATTTGGTAGCAGACTATACTGATTTGGTGCCTGCAAACATTTATTTTGTGTCCTTTCTTGTTTTTTTCCTAGTCAGAAAAGCATCATTTACTTTATTCTTTTTGCTTAAAACATTTTTTTTAGATTTGAGGATTTTTTTTCTGCTCACCTTTTTGTGCTGTCAGAAGTTTTTTTTTATTGAATTTTATTAAAACAATTATGATCAACAGAATCTTTCATAGTTGAATTTGAGTTCTACAATGAGTCAGGGCCCTTCCCTCCAGCAATGTTTCCACAGTGCATCCTGTACCACCACCCTTTGAGCCCTGCCCTGTCAGTATAACAGGTTCCTTTAAGTTCAGATTGTTAAAGTTTAGGTCCCTTGATTCTATTATTGTTGACTTTAGCTTGGATATTTATTTCTCTCCTTATTTATTTCCCTGTCAATGATCTGAGACCACTTGGCCCCTGGCCCCCAGCTTTTCTTTGATCCTTTCATCTTAATTTTATAGATAAATTTATAGACTAGGTGATAAAAGAAAGTAATCCGTGTCCCAAGGTTCTAGGAAAAGGCGGGGGCCCAAAATTAAAAGATAAGAGATATAAAAAAATCCAATTAAAATAAAATGTGTTTTGGGGGCAGTTTTTTGTTTCTTTGTTTTTTGCATAGACTTAGCAAAATATGGAGGAAATTGAATGGAGAAATCTTTGGCGTACAAATAGGGAGACTCATGAATGAAACACCCTAGCTAGTATAAGACCAACTAAAGGCTCCAGGCATACTAAGTTGTCTAACCCAGTCTTTCTCTGTGGTCCCAGTAAAAGTTCTTCACAATCACTGGTGTTGCTGTCAGGTTTCTGTAGTTAGGTTTTTGTACAGATCCTATGTCCAAGTCAGGTTGACGTGGAGTGTCTTCTGGTTTCATTTCACCATTAGATGGCAATGGAGGAAGCCCTTTTTAGGGCCATCCCTGGTAAAGATGGATTCTTGGTGTTGACATAGAAAACCATGCTGGTTCCATAGATTGAATCCAAGATTCAGGGATGAATGACTATGTCTGATTTTCTGGAATCTAAGCCTAGTCACTATGACATGTGTTTACGTTCCACTGCAATATAAAATTTATGCACTCCTATCCTATTATATAAGAACTTGTTTCCACATATAAGATTTCCCCCATTTTAATGTGCCTATGCAAAAAGGAACAATGCCACATTGTCCTACTGGTGTTTATGTATATAAAAACAATAAGCCAAACATTTCCAATATCCTAGTTCTAACATAAACTCAGAGCACAAAAAGGAGTTATCTACTAGAATTTCCTACTAAATAGATCCAAAAAAGAAATGGGGAAAATTGCTGCTACACAAGAAGATAGAAAATAAGAATCATGTCTACTAAGGAAATACATCTAAAGAAATATTCGAAGATATACATGTCCCTTTATAAAATAGAAGGATGGGGATAAAATCTAGACCACAGATTTTGGCTGTAGTGAATAGAATCACAATGAATATGCAAATACATTTTTGAAATCTCACTTTTGGATTCATGAGATTGATGTTAAACAGTTAAATTTCTAGGTCATATGGAAGCTTAATTCTTAGTGTTTGAAACATACCCATACTGTTTTTCATATAAGCTGGACCACATGACATTTCTTCCAGCGGTGAATGAAGATATATGTTCTTATATATTTATAATATTATTGATGTGGGTCACATTTACAAGAATATAAATTGATACAGAGTTGTTTTTATTTACATATCCTTAAAGCAAAGTGATGAAACTACTTTTAAGTATAGCTTTTTGATATCAGCCTGTCTTCTTTCAGGAAGTATCTTCTTGGGTTCTTTCCTAAGTTTTTATTTGTTTGACTGTTTTTCTGTTGTTAAGTTTTGAAAGTATGCAACTTGGATACTAGATGTTTGGCATATGGATGAATAAATACTTTCTCTCTGTATATCTTTAGGGTATTTAGTTTTTTGAGTTCTTTCTCCTGTATTGGTTTAGATTTGTTTTGCTTCAGTTTTCTTGGCTGTTGACATTAAGTCATTGAACACACTAGAGTCAACTTCACAAAGATATCTGTCTGTTTTCTTCAACATCATTTGTAGATTTTGGTATAGCATTGAGAGTTTTAATCACTTTTGAATTTACTTTTGTTTGCAGTGTGAATTAAGATCCTAGTTCTATTGTTTCTTGTGACTGACAATTTTTCCCAACATTGTTTGTTGAAGAGACCCCGTTTAATACAGCTGGACACTGTCAAAGATTAGCTGACACTGACTGTTTTTGAGATCTTTGATCCATTCCACTAGCCTTCACTTCAAAATGACAAAGTCTTGTTTAATCAAGGGATACAAAAAGTTAAAACAGGATTCTAATCTTATGCAATGCTTTATCATTTAGTGTATAACTTATATACTAACATAATATTAGTATAGTAATAATATACTAACAAATAATTCAGTCAAGCTTCTATGCGTATTAATAAAGGTTCATTGTAATTAGTATATTTGATATATATATAAATATGTAGTTATGTTTTTGATTGTTCTCTTTTATTCCTTTGCCTTCCTCATAAGACTTTATTTTGAGTTAGTGATTCACATAAAGAAAATATCAAGATATTTTGAAAAGATATTTCTCTAAAAATAATCGATTTTACTATTTATCTAACAATAAAGATTTTTGGATGGCAAACTGCTCGATATCAATAAAGACTTTCAGCCGTATTATGGGGAAGGTGGACGCATTCTGGAGATCCGGACTCCAGAAGCAGTGACGAGCATTAAAAAGCGAGGAGAGAGTCTAGGCTACACCGAAGGTGCCTTGCTAGCTCTGGCCTTCATCATCATCCTCTGCTGTATTCCTGCCATCTTGGTGGTTTTGGTCAGCTACCGACAGTAAGTATCCATAGATGTTACGCATGGATAATTCTTGAAGATGTTGATATCCAAGCCCATCTCTGAATAACATAGTAGCATTGTAGTTTTAGAATTTTGGTGATATCAGTAGGGACTTACTTTATTTGAACCAAATGACCTTCCCATAAAAGAAAATGATGCAGAATTCTGTTTTCTTATCCACATAGTCCCAATGTTCCTTTACATGATCATACTATGCTTTATTTAAGTAGAAATGTTAGCATAAGTCTTATTGCTTTGCTTATTTTCTTCATCAGGTAAGATGCATTAAAGACAAAGTAAGAGGTATAGGGGTAAATATATATCTTATGATGACAACTATTTTGTTGTTAGTCCCAAAAGAAAGATCTGTAGTCTAACTATAATTTAATGATATATTTTTACTCATATTTATAAGTCAATCTCATGCAAAGAGGATTTTGGTGTTGACAAATTATTTTCAAATAATACCACTTTTTATTTAATTTGCCACGTTGTTCCTTTCCTTTCAGTTTTATTAGAGCACATCTTATACAGTCTGACAAATTTCTTAAATGGACCTCTTTAATTTTTTCTGGTTTCTATATAAAATTGAATTAATTAAAAATATTTTTTCTTATCTATTACTTTCATAGTTTAAAATTATATCAATACCTGAGTAATCAGTAATCAGTTTTATATTTTATAACAGTAAAACAGTATAAAACAGTAATCAGTTTTATATTTTATAACAAAACTGGAAAAGATTCCTAGTAGAAGATATTGTCATTTTTGACAATCAAGGGTGAAGAAAACATTGGGAAAAGTTTATGATGTGAGGCATCACTGATAATGCCATAAAATAAAAATGAACAGCAGAACTCATAACTGATATAAATTTCTTGACATAAAAACTAAGATTAAGGGGCCTGAGCAGTGGCACAGTGGTAAGGCATTTGCCTTGCATGCTGCTGACCTAGGATGGACCAAGGTTTGATCCCTTGGTCCTCATATGGTTCCCCAAGCCTTCCAAGAGCAACTTCTGAGTGTAGAGCTGATAGTAACACCTGGGCGTCACCAGGTATGGCCCAAAATCCAAACACAAAACCAAACAAAAAAAATCTAATTTTAAGCTTAAATCTGACATTTTAAAATATTTTCAACCACAAATGTGAAGTGACAAATCTAACATTCATAGACTAACACTTATTAGTAACAAGTCAGTAGATATTCAAAATATAATTCCTAATTATTAAAACAAATTTAGTAAATCAAACAACCCTTACATTTTGTTAAAGCTACCAGTTTCCATTAAACAGTTTCTTTTCCCAAAGCTTTATTATACTTGCCTGCAAAATTCTGTAAAAAATAATTTAAATATATATAACCAAAAGGCAATGATCAAAAGTTATGCATCAAAAGAAAGAAAAAAAAAAGAAAAGAAACAAAAAACAAAAAAAGAAAAAAAAGTTATGCATCAAAGACCACAGTTTGTAAAAGTTAAGGTGTATATTTAAGCATTTTCTACTTAAAATATGTATTTAATTCAATAATTACCTTACTGTGAATTATCTTATTTGTAATATTTATATATAAATTATTTAATTTATTTACATAAATACATTTATATATATTTATAATATATTCATGGTGCCAGAGCAGTGGCACAAGTGGTAGGGCTTTAGTCTTCATGCGCTGAGTTAGAATGAACCGCAGTTGGATCCTTCAGCAGCCCGTATGGTCCCCAAAGCCAGAAGCAATTCCTGAGCTAATAGCCAGAAGTAACCCCTGAGCATCACCAGGTCTGACCCAAACAACAATATATACATATATAACATAATCATAAAATTATATACGATGACTATATATTTATAATTATATATTTAATAGCAGCAACAAAGTAGAAATTATAAAGCTTATATATATTTAAAAATAATATTTAAAAACTATTACTAGGAGCCAAAGTGATAGTACAGCAGTAGGGTGTTTGCTGTGCACACAGCTGTCCCAGGAATGGACCTAGGTTTGATCTCAAGCATCCAATATGGCCCCTGATCCAGGAGAGATTTCTGAGTGCTTAGTGCTTAGAAGTAACCCCTGAGTGTCACTGGGTGTGGCCCCAAAACAAAACAAAACAAAAAACAAAACTATCCAGTATACTTCATATTGAGATGAATGGTTATTTTAATATTATGCATAACATATTACTGTCTTTAAATAATATTATCTTATATATAATAATATATATTAATAATTGTCTTTGAAGTTTGATATGCATGGAAATCTAAGAAGCAAATATGAAAGAAAAAACTTCTGTGAGCTCATTTCCCAGGAATAGCATTTTCAGAACTGGTTGCCTGATTCCATTATTTTAATATTTTTCAAATGCAGTAAACTAAGAAGCCAATTATAAAGATCAAATCATCTCTGAAATTGACATGTCAATGTTTTAAACCATTTTTCTTATTCCATTTAGTCCATTCCTTGGTTTGCCTATCGTAAAATTTTTAGTAGCTCCGAGAACTGTGATATAATAATGAAGTACTGGCCATTTTTAATTCTTTGAATTAAGGTGGTTTTCCTTTTATGTTATTAAAACTATATCATTATGAGATTAACCAATACATTATCTATAATTTATAGTAAAACATTTTTAAATATATGAATGCGACATTACTAATGTGGTTTTCTCTTTTTTTTCTTACCTACTTCTTTCCTAAACAGGTTCAAAGTGTAAGTATATCATTAATATTTTGTTCGAATTTTTATGTAATTTGAAAGAAAAACACTAAAAAGCATGCCCAGAATCAGTTATTTGTCTCTTTTTATATTTTCTGAAGGTGTGCACCTTTTAGTTTAAAATGTCTAGTGATTTTGTATATATACAAATGATTTGGTGTAATAAGTTTAAAACCAAGGGAAAATGTGAAAAAGAAAGCGTACTCTGTTACACTTTAAGCTCATTTTTTTTTAAATTTTAAAAATAAGCTATTTGGAGGCCGGAGTGATAGCACTGCGTTAGGGAGTTTGCCTTGCACGTGGGTGTACTAAGAGGGACCTTGGTTCAAATCCCTAGGCTTGCATATGATCCCCAAAAGCCAGGGTCAATTTCTGAGCACATAGCCAGGAGTAACCTGAGTGTTACCGGGTGTGGCTCAAAAAAAAAAAAAAAAAAAAAAAAACAAGAAAACAAAAAAGTTATTTCACTGAATCATCATGAATTACAGTTACAAAATTGTTCCTAATGTAATATTAGTCATATAATGTCCAACACAACTCAGGCAATGCATAATTACTGCTAACAATGTCCCTATCTTTCTTGCCTGTCTTATGGCAAACCTTTCTTTTTCTTTTTCTTTCTTTCTTTCTTTCTTTCTTTCTTTCTTTCTTTCTTTCTTTCTTTCTTTCTTTCTTTCTTTCTTTCTTTCTTTCTTTCTTTCTTTCTTTCTTTCTTTCTTTCTTTCTTTCTTTCTTTCTTTCTTTCTTTCTTTTTCTTTCTTTCTTTCTTTCTTTCTTTCTTTCTTTCTTTCTTTCTTTCTTTCTTTCTTTTTCTTTCTTTCTTTCTTTCTTTCACTTTTCTTTCCTTTACTTTTCTTTCTTTCTTTCTTTCTTTCTTTCTTTCCTTCTTTCTTTCTTTCTTTCCTTCCTTCTTTCTCTTTCCTTCTTTCTTTCTTTCTTTCTTTCTTTCCTTCTTTCTTTCTTTCTTTCCTTCTTTCTTTCTTTCTTTCTTTCTTTCTTTCTTTCTTTCTTTCTTTCTTTCTTTCTTTCTCTCTTTCTTTCTTCTCCTCTTCTCCTCCTCATCTTTTCCTCTCTCTTCCTCTTCCTTTTCTTCTTCCACTTCTTTCTTTTGCTTCTTCTATCTTTCTCCCTCTCTCTTTGTCTACCACTCACAATCTTTTTTTAAAGACATTGTGGTTTTCTGTATTGTTACTGAAGGAGTATCATATCATATCATATCATTAAATCTCCTTTCAGCACCCATACTCCTCCATTCTTTGTGCCATGGGTTGGTCCTCTTGGCCCTAGTAATTTTGAATATTATTATTATACTATTTTTAGTTATATCCCACAAATGAATGTGATCATTATATCTCCCTCTTTCCTCTATGGGAATGAATATTCACATATAAGGTATTAAAATACTAAGTTAGATTAATTCTACCTCAATAATTATAGACATCCTGAGAAATAAACATTCATCAATGAATAGATAGCTCAGTAGATTGAGCTCATAATTTCTATTCAGGAGACTCAAGTCTGATCCCTAGCACCATATACGATCTTCTGAGCACCGCAAGGAGTGACTGCTGAGCAATATGTTCAGAGTAGGCCCTGAAAACTATTTTATGTGACCCAAAAAATTAATACTACTATAAACAACAATAGTACTTTCACCAAATATCACTACTTATAATCTCTTTAAAATGTGAAATGTCTCAAATATTTTAAATAAGTTTTTCCTTAAAAAGTTTTTCCTAAAAGACAAGTAATAAAGTAAGACATATTCTCCATATGCCTTAAAGTCTAAACAAAATGCAAAAATAACGTCCAATCAGTCATAACATTATTGTACTTTGCTTTTCTGTAGTCTATTCATTTAGTTAATGACAGATATTTTAAAGTGATAATTTTTCAACTTAAAAATGTAGTGTAATGCAATTGATACCTGAAGAAAGTCAAAACTCACATAGGAAATAAGATAATGTCTTATTGTATTATTGATCTAAAAAGAAATAATGAAAATCTTCATGACTCTATTATTATTGGACTATCTCACAAGCATAATAACAAGTATATGGAATTTTATTGCTTTTCCTCAGTACTTCCCTATCACTAGAGTGGGACAAATAAAGCATAAGTGAGAAATAAGTCAATTGGATTAGTATTGAAGATGGGTACAATTTCATCTGGATACCATTTTTATCTGAATGAACAATCTAGCAAAATAGAAAACAATTATAAGTAAGATGTGATGTCAATTTATAGAAAGCATCTTTAAATGATGAAAATTTATAGCCTGTACTCAAAAACACTCAATTATACAATGAAATTGCAATACTTTTTATAAACTATTATATCTTAAATAAAATAAGAAAGCCATGTGGGAACAGTCTAGAAAATAATAGATTTTATATTTATGGTTTAAAAAAACTTCTGAAAAAAAACTACTTTGCTCTCAAGATCTCAGGCAGAAAGAAATTTCAATTTTTGGTGGACTCAGTCCCCTGTCAACATGCCACAGTTGTGCCTCTTGGTGTCTAAGGAAAAGAATAATATTGTATTCAACACAGCACCTATATATATATATACTACATCCCCTCATTAGCCTCTATGCTGACCAGAAATGTCAAATCCTTACATTCTTTCAAAGTTTTTGAGTCAAGCAGAGAATTACACATATATTATTCTATTCTGTCTTACTATTTTCATTCTCAGTCTTCTGTTTTCTATCTGTTCCTCTCACTCCCCCTAATTTGACAACAATATTTCAGGTTTTGTAGTTTCTTATCTCATCAGCTGTATGTTTTGCATCTTGCCTGTCAAGCAATATCTAATCATCATCAACACCAATCAATATTTCTTCTCTACCTGATTCAGTCTCCTCTGTTGACAATACCTCTGCTATCAGCACTTAAAGAATTTTCTCTTTGCTCATTTGCTATAACTTGTTCTTTTATAGGTGCTTTTAGAATGTCCGAAATTTAGTTCAGTGTTATGAATTGATTATTTCAAAAAGAAATGGAGCCCTTTGTTCTATGTCCAAATAGAAATTAAAAGTTTTTATTAAAAAAAAACGATGAATTACCTCCTTCTGCAGTACCAGTATCAATGACATAAACACTAATGTTAGATAGAATGGGAAAGAGATACAGAAATGATATCCTGAGGAATATCTTTTCAAACTATAATTCCCCTATTGGAATATGTATGTAAATATTTTTAATGTGGGTCCTTTCCCATAATTAAATTAATAGATAAAATGTAGGTTATTGATAAGCTTGTGATTTCTAATATGAGTTTTACAAAGCATCTTTACTTTACCAAAAGACGCCAAGCTGAGTGCACCAAGACAGCACGAATCCAATCTGCAATGCCCCCAGCTAAGCCAGCAGCGCCAGCTCCTGCACCAGTAGCTGCACCGATGCCGCCACCACCTCCTCCGGGTGCTCACCTCTATGAAGAACTTGGGGACAGCACGATGTAAGTAGACCTCTCAGGGATTTTGAAAAGTAGATGGGTTTTAATGGATGTGGTGCGGTAAGTATTTAATTTGAACCTGATATTGACATGCAATGTATTTACTGCCAATGTAGATTTAAAAAAATGAAATAAATAAAGGAAAATCATGCAGAGGTTGCCTTTTCAGAATCAGAATTCAATTATGATCTTATTATAATCTGTGGGAAATCAGGAGATTAAAAAAGCCACCTAAAATAGTAATTTGAGAATTGTTACCAAAGACAAACTCATACTTAGTAGCCAAATCCCTATTCTAAATTTGATCTTGATTTTCCAAATTATTATTACAATATATCTTAAAGCAGGATTAATATAAGTAAAGATTAAAATTGAAAATAATAGCCAGCCACTTAGAAAATATAGTTTTCATATTTCTCAAATATTTTGATAGTATTTTCTCCTTTGTATTTGGAATATCAGACTTTTATAAAGACTTTTTATAGTGTTAAATATCTTCAGAGTTGTTTTTACAATTAGCCTCGAGTCATACCTGATTTTTTGAGACATTTAACACTAATTTTTAATATTTATTATTTTTAACTTTGTATATATCTGTATATAATATGTAGGATAACCAAAATATAAAATGCTGATGATGACTAATTTTAAATATTTTTTACTACAATTAAATGAATTTGAGGGATTAAATATGTTATTGCACTATATATTAACTCAACCCTTACTAGTAAGAATAAAGCAAGCTTAACAGATCAAATTAGCTTAAAAATAAAAAAAAGCTTAAAGGTCAAATTTATCTTTTAATTAGAAATACTGTTGTTGAATATGTATCAATATTATTCCTCTAATTCAATTAATAAATATATAAAGTATTATTTGGACTCCTCTTTATGCTATAATTGAATTTAAAATTAACTTAAATTGGATGCTTGATAGTATTATAGAATAATAAAAAGATTCATGCTTTAGATTTATATTTTTCTTTTTTTATAAATTGCAACAACTGTTCCTGTCTTTCAGTTTTGGTGAATAGGAATTGAGCCAATATGATTTGATTCTCTATATGTTAACCACCTCTCTTCTTTGAAATATTTAAAAACTACAAAAGTGTTTACATAAAGTTAATTATTATCTAAAAATTGGTAAAATATAGATAAAAATTTTAAATTTATACCAAGTAGAAAAATTAAAACATCATCTAGAATCAATATGGTTGTGGTGATAATGTTCAAATAACAATACTTTTATTTTAAAATTATGCTAAATTTTCTTAACTTTTGTAATGTTAATAGTGTATATTTAAGTTGGTTTATATTGTGTCCATTTATTTAAATTTTATTTAACAAATGTTTTGATTTACTATGAGTACATTTTATAGGTATTCTAATAATAGGTTAATAGATAAATTACTACAAGTAAGATAAAGTACTAGATAAAGTACTACAAGAATAAGATAAGCTTTTCAAAGAAGGTAGTCATTTGACCAGTTGGTAAATTCCTAGATTTAATGTTATACAAAATTTATAGAATTTCTCTATTTACTTTATTAAAAAGTATTGATATTTTAATATTAATAAAGGTATAAAATATGTATACTTTTTTGCTATCATTGTGGATTATTTTTTACTTCTTACATAGGGGCAATTCTTCAATTTTTATTTTTAAATTCTGTTTTAGGTTTGCAGTCATCTATTTAACAGAGATTGAATTTTTCCTATCTATAAGAGAGAGGACCATAATTACATGTTGATGGAACAATCAAACTAATGCCATTTGAATTAATCTAAACTTAGTTGCAGTATCATCCTTAAAAAATACAAAAGCAATATGTATATATGTATTTTCTGTTTTGGATTTATATACACTATTTAAAACAAGTTCCTATTGTATTTTCATAACCATAGCAAATTAACTATAGTTAAAACTTCTCTTTTCTATCACATGTTTTCTCTTTCTCACCTGTGGATACATAGGCAAGAGTAAGTAAAACTCATTTTAATACAAGGTCATTGAAAAATGCATAAACTATTTTTAAATAATGTCTTATTCTAGATAGTAATTAACTGTTCTGTTTTACTACCAAGCAAATTGTCTTTAAAAAGAAATAAGAAAATATAACTTCTATGCCTCATAGAAGTTTTTATAAATAAAAATTTTGATATAATATCCTGAGCTTAATTCAAGCTAATGTTCACTGATAATGCCTGTATCAACAAGCAAGAATTTATATTTTTCTTGTTCTGTATTTGATATCAATGTTGATAGATACATATAAATTAAAATTATATGGTATCACATTTTTAGTACTTGATAATAAAAGCATAGCAACTCTGGCCAATAAGAAACATTTTTTATGTTAAGGTGAGTTTCTTTAAATGACCTTTTGAGATCAGGAAAAGAGGTCACTGTCAGTTTAATACAAATAATCTAGTTTTTCTGAATTATTCTGGTGGGTCTAATACCTTAAAGCCACCTATAAAAATTCTCTCTTGCAGTTTTTCTCTTTGTCAAATGACATATTAACAATTTTCATTTCACATAAGATTCCATTCTTCATCTAATTTTTAACGAGTCTATTTAACTTTTCCTCAAAATATTCTTTTTTTAATTTCATTTTTGTGTTTTTAATGGCTGTTTTAAGAATAAAATTGATCTAGTATTCTGATCTTGAGAGCATTTTAATGAAACTACTAAAAATCACAAGTTAACATCCTTGTAGGGAAAAAGTCAGTGTGTTCGTAAGTCATTCATTTGTCCTTTTTACTTTATCAATTGTATTTATTATCTGTAGGTAGACACTATGACCTTTTCCATGTCTAAGGAATTCTCTAGAATTTTCAATTCTATATTGTAACAAAACTTGTTTTCTTAAATAAATATATACTTTTGGTTTCTGGGCCATAATCTGTGACACTCAAGGGTTACTGCTGGCTATGCCCTCAGAAATTGCTCCTGGCTTGAGGGACCATCTGGGATGCCTGGGGATCAAACCAGGGCCTGTCCTAGGTCAGCCATGTGCAAGGCAAATGCCCTACCGCTGTGCCACTGCTCTGGCCCCACTTAAATAAAATTTAGACTAAAATTTGATCATTATATTTAAAAAACAACCCCATTTTATTTGTATAATATAGAATTTTAAATAAGCATAGAATAAATCAAAAATATTATCTTTCAAGATTATTTTCTAACCCCATATTTATAATAAACTTAATTTATGAATTTGTGAATTTAAATTCATACAATCCTTACCTGTCTGCTAAGGAAATTTCATTCTCTTATGCAGAATAAGATAAAATCTATAGTAATATTAAACATTGAATAGTTATACATAACTTGTAAGAAAACTAAAAAATTACATGAGAGATTTATTTAATACATTTATTTAAAAGAATACAGCTAAGACTAAAACAGGCAGTTTCAGGCATACTCAACCAAGACATAGGCTATAAAATCATATTTCAAAGTGCATATTTGCAAAGGGAAAACTGAGATCTATAAATAAGAATATTGGCATGATGTTCTCAGTATTAAATACTGTGAAAAATTAAGTGAACACATAGACACATTTTAAAAATAAGATTTAAATTTATCATGTTCTTCATAGCTCTCAAGCTTTTTCGTTTCTATCTTTTTTGATAACAGGAACATGGATTAATGTCTTGGTTAAGTAGATTAAGTTATTGGCCCTTTGTTATCTGATGTAGTTATGAGTACCCTAAAAACAACATCCTTCAAGTGAAAACTGTGTCGCAATCTGTTTCCTTACATTTCATTATCTTCTTTTCTTTCAAGTCTTTTCCTTCTCTACCATTTCCAACAAAGCAGGGGAGATAAGTCAGTCTCAGAAGACAGGAAACACCAGCACACAGCGATGCCTTTTTCTCCTAATACCATTGAGACACACAATCGGGCTCTTATAGATGGATCACTTAAGAACGACCAGTCCAAGTCTACAAGAAACTTCTCACTGTTCTCTGATGAGGACACCTTGAGTAGCCAAAACACCCTTTATAATGAAAGTATAGACTTAAGGACTGTAAATTTGGAGTTTTCACCAAGAACTGATGCTGTAGATTCATTTTTATCGAAAACAAAAGCCAAGAATGACTCCCAAAGGGGCCCAAGGGGCACTGTAAAGAAGATGTGGAATCAATCCATATGCTTCCCTGGGAAATCCAGGTGGGAGTTTCCAAACAGATCAGATAATATAGATCTGGAGCAATGGGAAAACAAGAAGCAGGAACTAGAACATGAAAGTACTGGAAACTATTCTAACGAAGGAGGTAGCTGCAATTCTTTATTTACAACTGATGAGATTACTTTAACAGAGAAAGAGGTAGTAAGTCAAAGTGATTCAATGAATTTGCGAGAATCCGAGCAGTTGAAATCTCTGTCTTCAGGTTCTACGTTTTCTTCTTCTTGGTCTCATTCTTCATTCTCTACCCTACCAACTGTTTCAAGAACTGTGGATCTCAAGTCACAATCTAAGATCATCGTTTCTCCTTCTGATTGTTCCTTGGAACTTTCCCCTTCAGTGTCTTGCATTTTAAATTCTCCACTCCAAAGAAAAGAGGTACCAACTCATATGTTGACTATTGAACATGAAAGGAACATTTTTGAAAACATTCCCCATCCACCAAACATATATTCTTCTCCTCCCTCCCCTCCTTGTTCTCCTCCACCACCTCCTTCACCACTTACTCCTCTAGCTCTTTCTTCTTTTCCTCTTTCTTGTCCTTCTCCATCACCACCTTCTTTTCCTCCTCCTCTTCCTCCTCCTCCTTTTCACCCACTTTCTATTCCTCCTCCTCCCACTACTTCTCCTCCTGCAATCCCCACTCTTCGTCCACCACCTCCTCCACTTCCTCCTCCATTGATTCCTTCAACTTCTGTTCCATCCATTAAGTTAGTCTGTACACCAGTTGTTAAACACACGGCCAGCATGACACCTAACAAAGAAATGGAGTCTTCTATGCTGCAACTGTCATCCTCAACATCTGCTTACAATACAGAACAAAAAAGACCAAAAGGCATCCTCAAACATATTAAAAACCTCCCAGAACTTGAAAAGTCAGTAGCTAATATGTACAGTCAAATAGAAAAAAATTTTCCATCCAAACAGAGTTCAAAACTGCGAACTAGTTACCCTTCCGAATTAACAAATATGGAAATGACAGCTCAACAAAATCGGGACAGTTTACAAAAAATTGTGGAAGGAAATGAAAACCAATCTCACAGCCAATCTACTTCACTGTAATTTTGCTTTTTTTCTATTTTAATCGAAAAACTCATTTAATGGTCATAATCTTCAAATGGAGGAAAATTTGAACATTGAAGAAGATTCTGTTCTTTTAACCTAAGCTCAGTATGATGATTTTTTCCCTTATTTTTTAACTTAAAAGATTAACTTCATCATTCCTAACTCATATTATAGATTTATCTTACTTTTCTTAACTTCGAAGTAGCATTATTTGCCTACATTTATTTAAAAAGTAAGTAATTTTAGTCTGTCTATTAATGGGAATATATGGGCATTCAACAAATCAATGACATGTTCATAATGTTAATGCATTAACTTTATATTTGCTATTTGATTATAGTTTTTCATGAATACTACAGGAAAAAATGTCGACTGCTAAAGATAAGCTAAAATTTGAGCTTGTTATTTTTTTACTTTATGTATTTTATATAATAAATACTAGCAAATTGAAATGTTTTGTATCTAGAGGGAAAGGGCAGATTTAATGGTATTTCCAAATAAATCTCAGGTGCTAAAAGAGATGTAGTCATCTGTATTCTTATACAAACATCATTTACTTCGGCTTACTTTTATCGTACGAGTATGATTATACATTTGACATATTTATTTTATCCAATGGATGTTTTTTTCTATTTATTTTCAGTGTGCATTCTCTTCCCTTCTTTTTATCTAAAATAAATCTTGAGTTGTTAACTTTTGTAAGACATTTCATTGTTCCCACAATTTTTAAAGTGCCATTTAATTTGCTTTGTCACATTATATCTTTATTTTACAATAAAGTGTATTAGTTTATTATAAGATACTCTCAAAATACATAGCTCAGCTTTTTAAATATACTTAATCATTTGTATCACAATAAGATTAAATATCAAGAAGGTATCACATTGAACAAAGTGGTTCATTTGCAATATAAAATATTCTTATTCCTGGGAATTTAAGAATAGTTTAGCATTTGCATAACTTCCAGTTACTTTCAATTACTGCAATTAAATAATTCAAATTTAGCATGTAATATACAGTATTTGAGTAAAAATTATGAAGCAGTATAATTTATGAACTGTTATAAAGACTACAGAGACATAATTTTTGGTAATAAAGTTAAACATTTATGAGACTGAAGAATATATTTGTTGTATTGATATTTGTAGTTTAGAGTGTAACTTTTTACAATTTTAACGACATCAGCTAATGTATCTTCTACTTTATATAATCTTAATGGAAACTTCACTCTTATGTTTCCTCACCTAACATTTGAAATACATTTTATTTACTGGAAATATCGATTTTAAGAATAATTAGAATTATTCGGTTTACAGTGTAATTTTATCTGGCTAAAGAGAGAAAAAATAATAACAAAATATTAACAATGTCTTGTTTGATCATAACCATCACAAGTATGTTAATAAACATGAAGTACCTACAAATGAACATTTTAAAGTTTATTCAGATTTATATTAGTATTTATACAAGGATTAGGTTTGGCATCTTTAACTTACAATCAATTTTTTGAAAAGCTATAAATCTTATTATTTTTATTAACAACTCAGCTTCTGATTCTTTTTATCCAAATCAAGAGTTATTTCTTTCTTGGGGTTCTTGAACCTGATTTTTTTTCTCTCTTGAAAAACTTCAGTTGGAGTTTTTGTTGGCAGCTGGTCATATGCATGAGAAATTGTGCTATTTGGCGGATTCTAAAAAGGTATTATTCACAATATGTGTAAGCTTTTAATGTGAATGTATATGTTTATAAAATTTTTCCTCTCTATTTCTTGGAAATAAAAAGCAATCTCTTGCTAATGCCTTAAAACTCCTTATGAATATAAATGATAAATAATGGCCAAAGAGGTACAAGTTGCAAATAAGAATTTTACGTAAGACATTTTAGTCTCAGCATCTAATTAAATTGTAATTTCCCATATATTTTTTTTATAATATAGTTGTCTCTTGGTATTTGTTGTTTTGATCCTCATCAGAATATGTTGATAAACTTCTATGTCTTATTGTATGTTGTGCAAAATCTACTTTACACTTTAAATTTATCCCTAGACTATAGAGATGCATAAAACAATGTAAAATGCTATGGAAATAAATGTTATAGTGTACACTTTAAGGAATAATAGCAAGATAACATACAGTCACAGTACTGTAAAAGCCTAAGATGCGTATTTTAAACTTACACTTGGTTGAATTGGTTTCTTAAATTTACTGGTGCAGAACCTCTGATTACAGTTATATAAGTTGTTTCTATTTCAATTTAAAGTTTACATTGACTAATATTTGGCTTTCAATAGTATTAAATTCCAAGAATTTAGCTTTACACCTCTTTATACATGGAACTTTTACTATTCCAGACATCCCAATACTAAAGTAGCCTTTTACAGGTAATGAAAGTATATGATTTTTACATAATATCTGAACCTGTTGTAAAAATATACATAGTATTTAATGCCACATTAAGTAATCTATACCTTTGTTGTAAAAGTCATTCAGAATATCTTTATTTGTAACCTATATTTTTAAGTATAAGCCAAAATATATTATATTTCAATTGAGTCTAGATATTTTCTTTGCATTTATTATTTTAAATTAATACATAGAAATCATTAGACACACTCTTTAAGAGTATGTAAAAGCTAGCATGTTATATTTACTGTAAATACAAGTGAATCATATTTCACATAATTGATGCAAAATAAATAATACATATCAGAAATAAAATACATATAGTCTGCAGAGTATATTAATGTTTACAGTAAGAATATATGGAAAGGTATACTACATGAAAAAGGAATAAATTAATTTTTACTTGTTATAAATGACTTTTTACCTCCAAGTTAAGCCAAATGATAAAAATAAAGGCAGAAAGGTTAATATAATTTATTATCATGTATTGATATATACAGCTGATTGATATACAATATTTTAAAAATATTGTCTATTTAATAATAAATGCCACAATATGGCATATATTACAGATGAATATGTAATAAGTATTTTAAAATATAAACTTTTGGGAAAACATTTTTATTAGGTCTGATTCAATCACTATCATTAAAACCTAAAATTGAGCTTTTTCCACTTTATGTCTGAAAAGCAGAAATGTAAAATTTCAAAATGACTTAAAGAGTAATAAGGTATAGTTTAATTCTAAGTGTCCTAGGTGGATTATATTCTATTGACAACATCATAAAATTTTGCAAAATTCAATAAGAATTATTGCATTAATAAATCCTGAAAAGTATTTAGTAATAATTGTCTGGCTATTAGTCATTTCATATGACAGTGACTTATTTAGAGATAATTTTATATAATTTGGCTTACATTATAAAAGCCTAATCAATTAAGGATATTTTATTCAAAATGTTTTCTATTGGACTTTAGAAAGTTTGTACACACCCATTTATTGCATATACTCATTGTATTTACTTACTAATATCATCCAGCAAGTCCAATAACACTTGTTACATATTTTAGATAAATCGTTTAGTTAGCAGTAAATAGAATATTCATGATTACTGGCATTCAACTTGGAAAGCATTTGAAAGATCTTTTTTCTTAAGTAAAAATCATAAACTATGTATTTTACTAAGATATTATTACTAAAATTGCTTTCTCAAATTTTAAAGAACATTCTTGACTTGAATTTTATTTTCTGTGTAATTCTAAAATGTTTAATAAAGATTTCTTCATTTCTGCCTTTCAGGAGAGGTTATACATCAGAGGTAAGGGCTTCATAGTGTCATATCAGATTAACTAGAAAAATGTTTGTGCTTAGGCACAATTAATACACATTCCTTTTAAAATTATATAATTTTCTTTATTTCAACAATACTTTATGCTAATTATTCTCTATTTATCAAATATTTATTTTGAAGTTTAAGACTCTCAAGGTTAACAAAGATCATTTCAGTAATATTTTCTTAAATTAGCATTATTAAATATAATATACCTCATCCAATTAATTTTTCTAACACTATAAAAGTAATTTAAAAACTCTACAGTAGTCATATTTTTCCCCTTAATTCCAGTTTAAGATTCCTTTTTATCACATTGAAATACAATCGCTTATAGCATTAACAATACTAAAACTCTTGAAAGCTCGGACTTTTCTATTCAATTGTCATTCTACAGAAAATATATTTGGCTAAACATTACTTACAATAAAAAAAAAGTTTTAACTATGGCTTCATATTCAAGATGAAATGAGCATACAAACCAATTGTGGATTACTTAGATTGTGTAACTCCTGAATTACTTGGAAATAAAGATAAAATATTTTAGTAATTACTGGTATCAGGTCTAACTATAATAACTGACATGCTGAATTATATTACTTCTTAATGCAATTTCTTGACTATTTATATGAGCAATCATGCTAAGATTAACAACTGTGTTATTCAAAGTCTACCTTTATGTCTCTAGATCCATATTCTCTTGGTATTTGAAATATTTGGTTCACTGATGAATTACTGACCACCTTCTACTTCTTATTTTCAGGTTTGCTTAATATAGTAATTTTTCTAGAAAAAGTTGGCAATCCCGAATATTAATTGTATATCTTGTTTTTATGTGTTAAAATATAATGATGAAAAAAGACCAATCAACATTCTATCCCCTTTAAATGATAATAAACTATTAGGAGAAAGGGAATAATTTCCCTGCAGTATCAGATGAAGAAAACATTGTCCAAAACAAAAATAAAATGCTTAATTTATTTATCATTATGATTATAATATATTAAAAGGATATCAACATTATGGTAAAATTATTACTGGGGAGAATATTTTAAAAGGGATGATAATTAAGTTAAAAATATATAATTGCTTTGTATGCTCTACCTTTTCCAAATTAACCTTATTACATTTCATGCGATTGAGACAAACAAAAATTTGTGATTTAAAACAGATTTTAACTTAAAAGATAATTTAGTAAAATTTAGTGTTTGTAGAACCACAAGTCTTTGTTAATATGGCCCACAATTAAAAATATTTTATTGAATTAATTAAATTTTATTTTAATCATAAAATGATACTATTAAATAAAAATTTTTATCTGAAATAATTAGTAAAATAATTTTTGTAGTTATTATATGCCTAAAATTATAACCCCAAATTAACTAGTTTTAATACAGTATCTTTTATTCTTTCCTCTTAATCATAATCTCTCTTTTCAATCTGTATTATTTTCTAAAGCTCTTTCTATTTTAATTTCTATTGGCAGCAACAACAACTGCTGAGGCCTTCTCTCCTAAAACCTGAGGTATCAACTTCTTTTCTATTCAATTTCAATGGGTCTTCATTATCTTTTATGTGACTTCTAGGACTATTTTACATGAGAACAGAATGGTTGGCTTTTACCTGGCATAATTTTACAAGAAAGTGGTTGAAAATTAAAATAAAAATGAAAGCAAGCAATTTATGTTAGCTTCCTATCCCTCTCTCTATAAGGAAAAAGGAAGCTGATTTAAATCAGTAAATATAGAAGTATATAATTGATATTATATGGTTAGATGAATTATTAGAATATGTGCAAATGCTACCAGGTAGCCAAAAGTTTTATCATGCTAAAACTCAGATGTTTCCTTTATCATATAATAACCCTGACATTTATTTTGTTTGAGTTGTTTTGCTTTAGTAATATTTTAATGCACATGTATTATGTATTGTGTTGTATTTAACACATTTTGATATAAAGTGAACATTATAATTATATATTCATAAAGATTCTTATTGTCCATTGATTAGCACACATATTGTCTCACATATATATACTATAGAAAAATATTTGAGAACATTTATTATAAAACTTCAATTATGCTATTATAGACAATTCTATATTTTATATTATATTTATAGACTAGTGAATGCAATTAAGGATAACATACCGATTCTCCCTATTTCTACCCCTTGAAATTACTTTATCTACTCTGTTTCTATGAATTTGTTTTTTTTCACTCTCTACAAATACTTCATGATTCTCAGTTGTGTCTACTTACAATAAATTTATCTTCTGAGTTTATCAATATTATCAAAATGGCAAATGTTTTCTTACTAAATTACTAATTATTGCTTAGAGACAATATAATATTTAATGTGTTTAACTGTAGATATGATTACAGCTACTATTTTTTTCTAGCATTCAAGAGTCAACATTTTATTGTTATATGAGTTTACATAAATATAAAGTACAGAATACTTTTATTTGCACTGATTATCTTTGCATATCTCTCTGTATGCAGATTATTATTTTATGTTTTAATATTGTCTCTACCTCAAGGTTCTAGATAATTTGCTATTACAAAGAATGTATTTCATTGCAGAATTATACAGGGTTATATTATTTAGAGGAGACTAAATTGAATGTCTATAAGTCTACGTTATGAGGTTATGTATGACTATGTATGAGATTCCCAGGCTTTCTCGTCTCTGCTCAAAATTCAGTTTTTTTATTAATTTTTTTTGTTTTTTGTTATATACCATGCAGTACTTAGTATTCTGGCCCTTTGCACTTAGGAGGTACTCTTGATGGTGTACCAGGGACCATATGGGATACTAGGGATCAAACCCAGGTTGGCTAAGCATCCTACCTTCTATACATCTCTGGCTCCTGATCTTTATATTTTAACCTTAGCAATTCTTATTGGCAAACTGAAGACATTTTGCTTCAATACTGATTCCTTTGCAATTAATTCACAAATCCCTTAAAAATTGCAGAATTATTGTGTCGGTAGACTAGAGGTATTTAAAACATATGTAGAAATTAAAAGTAATATGGCAATATAACCTTAAATAGAAGCATCTGAGAAGGACTATTGAGGCTTTGGTTGAGGAGACTCTATGGTTCCTGATACAATACTAGCCAGAAAAGACCATGACTGCTTTGAGGGGCAGTGTAGCCAACTAACATGCAGATATAACAAAGTCAATATGATTTTTTTTTTATTTTTGGACCACACCCGGTGATGCTCAGGGGTATCTCGTGGCTATGCACTCAGAAATTGCTCCTGGCTTGGGAGAGAAGATGAGATGCCTAGGGATTGAACTGCAGTCTGTCCTAGGTCAGCCACATGCAAGGCAAACACCCTACTGCTGTGCAATTGCTCTACCCCCGACAATGTGATTTTTTTCTCTCCATACCCCAATGTAATTTTTAATAGAATATTTACTGATTAAAATTCTGGCAAGAGCCAGAGCGATAGCACAGTGGTAAGGCGTTTGCCTTGCATGCAGCCAACACAGAACAGACCCCAGTTTGAATTCTGACATCCCATATGGTCCTCTGAGCCTGCTAGGAGCAACTTCTGAGTGCAGAGCTAGGATTAACCCCTGAGTGCCACTCTGTGTGACCTTCTTCCCAAAATTCTGGCATCAAATTTAGTTACTTATACTTATGTTTGTAAAAAATAAAAAATAAAAAAGGCACAACTAAAGGTGATTGACCACATCCATTATGCAGTTAAAAATTTCCAGATTTTCATTTTTATATTCATGTCCTCAAATATGATTTTATGATACAACTCAGTATTACCCCACATCAGCAAGATCATTATTACAAATAATAGTTTCTTTTAACAATAAATGACAGAACAATTCAACTATGAATACCTATAATTTTTCCACATTCTGGTTTCTTCAATGCAAAGAAAAATTAGGCTAACTGATTAGGTTAAATTTTTCAGTAAAAATTACTAAAGTGCTAAAGTAGAATCTAACAGAAATGTAATGAAATTAAAATGTAAAGTTATGAAATACTGGTTTTATATGCGTATTTCAGTAAGAACATCTTTCCATAAAACTGTATGATATTGTCATTATTTAAGTGGAAGTTTGAAAGGTCCTCAGATCTGACAAATGTTTTCTAAAACAAATATTTAAATCTAGAATTATTATTCATTTAAAATCTAGGTATTTTAGCTCTTTTAATAAGATTGAGGTATATTATACACATGTAATTTAATCATGATAACTTATTATCAGCCAATAGTTTCATAAAATTATGGTAAATTACAGTTCTCAAAGTGGTCGAAAACTTATCAACAAGATGAAAAAATGCTGTAGGCGAAAAGATAATTTTATTTACTCAAGATAAAATTTCCAATATTTTAAGTTAAAAGAGTGAAATGTTAACTTTCCATTGATAAATTCAAATGTTCAAGAGGAACTGATAATTATTTAAAATAATTAACCATTATAGAAATTATGTTATCCTCTCAAATCTAATAACAATTCTTATTTCATATAAGTAGAAAGAACTTCAATATATTTAACCAAGATTTTTAATTTAAGTTATTTGGGAAGAAGTGTTTTATGTTTCATTTAATTCTAGGTCTGGAAATTTGATTCAGCTGAAAGAAATGTGATGAGAATTTATTTTCAAATACAATTTCTCTTTTTGAACAATAGGAGTTATCCATGGAGTCTGGAATTGATCCTGGCCAGGAATATGGACAAGATTATTACAATTATGAACATGGGTACATCTTCAGATTTCTTCTACAGCATCTTAATATTTTTACATAATAACAATTTATTTTCACATTACTAATGCAGTCATTTGTTTCATGAATTTTCTTTCATGTTTTATTTTTTAAATGAGCAATATGTTTAGATTTTGTGTCACAAATTTAACCATTCTTATATTGTATTCTATCATGATGTTCTGTATTTTATTCACTATTACTCTAATAATTGCTGAAATTACTAAAGTATCTTAAATTGGAAAATAGAAATCAATCATATTTGCTCAATTCCTGAATGCATCATTTAATTCAAAATCAGGTGTTTAACATTTTACTTCACTAGTTAACCTCAAGATATATTTAAAATTTCAGAAGAAAAATAAATCTAGGTATAAATATTCCAAAGTCACTTTACACATGTGATATACTGAGTTTTCAAAGACATAGTAAAGGAATCTCTGTGAAGTCTACAAAAAATTAGATTTAAAACAGATTGTTGACATCCAGCTAAAATCTAACTTCTCCATATAATTAAGTGTATGTCTTTTCCAATCATGCTTGTCTCTCCAAAAACCTAAATCTAAAGTAATTTAATTCTTTTTATTATTGTTACAGGGTATCATTATGCCAAAAATATTTGGTCATCAGGTTGTATTTCTCATCTTCTGTCTGCCTCCTTTATAATTAGCGTATAAGAAGCATATTGTAAAATGTATGTTGATTGAACGATGAAGAAAAAGGAAAAAAAAGTGGTGTGTCATAGTAGATCTGTCTAGGCCACATGTAAAAATGTCTAAAAGTGTGAGTTTCTGTTATAGGTATGAAATGCCTCAATATGGAAGTCGCCGTCGTTTGTTACCACCAGCTGGACAAGAGGAGTATGGTGAAGTAGTTGGTGAAGCTGAGGAAGAATATGAAGAGGAAGAGGTATTCATATAAATTTTCTCATAAAATAAATATTCTAAAAATGATGTTCTAATTTTATTTGGATAGTCTAGTAAAATTTGAATAAGAATGTATTTATATAGTAATTATTTTTCATTATTTTAATAATGTATTTAATATATGCATAATTATATTTTATAATTTTATTATTATACTGCTAAAAATCTGAGCTAAATTTAGAATAAAGCTAAATTTTCTAAAAATTGTAAATACTGTTCCATAAGAAAATATTATAAAAAAATACGTAATTTTCTTAACTATATCTTGTCCCAGCATTGTCTAAAATGTCAAAAATAAGCATAAAGTCTAGCCTTTATCTTTAAATTCTCTGATAAAATAAAATATTAGCAACCTTATAATAGAATTATGTAATCCATGAATTATGAAAGCCATTTATAAAATGTAATTAACAAATAGTGCCAGCAATATATATATATACATATATATATACATATATATATATACATATATATATACACTTGAAACACTCCTAAAAATAGAGAATAAACTTTAGTTTAGCATTATTCTGCTTGGTCTGAAATAAAGGACAAATAATAATTACCTGATAAACTTTTTTTTAATTGAATACTCAAAACTACTAATTAGATAAAAGTTGGGAAATTGATGAAGTAATGATCATTTATTTCCTTTTCAAATTAAACCTTAAAATAAGATTTATGAGAGAATGTTTGCTTTTGGATTATAATAGAAATAGAAGGTAAAATAACTTAAGTTTTGATCATCTATGGTATATAGGCAGTGGACATAAACATTAAGGAATTGTGTGATTTTTGTCAGACCAGTTATAAAACGAGTATGGCGCTTCACTCTTGCATATTGACTCCTGTAGAAAGGATTCAATGCTAACTGTAACCAAACTGACCCTTCAATTGCATTTTCATAATTTTCAGGAAGAGGCAAAGAAAATTAAAAAGCCCAAAGTCGAAGTTAGAGAGCCTAGTGAGGAGGAAGTAGTTGTTACTATTGAAAAACCACCAGTGCCCGAGCCTACCTATACAACATGGAAGCGAGCCAGAATATTCCCAATGATTTTTAAGAAAGTTAGGGGACTAGCAGAGAGAAGAGGCATCAGAGACCTGGAGGATGAGGAGTGGCAGAGGCGCCTTGAAGAAGAAGATAAAGATTACTTGAGACTCACTCTAGATCAAGAAGAAGCTACTGAAAGCACCATTGAATCAGAGGAGGAATCCAGTGATTACACAGAATACAGTGAAGAGGAGTCTGAGTTCAGTGAGTCTGAGACTACAGAAGAGGAATCCGAGTCAGAGACACCTTCTGAGGAGGAAGAAAGTTCTACCCCAGAGTCTGAAGAATCGGAATCCACAGAGTCAGAAGGAGAAAAGGCAAGGAAAAACATTTTCCTTGCAAGAAGAAGGCCTGTTGTTGAAGAGGTTAAGGAAGTCAAGGGAAGAAAAGAAGAGTTACCTGAGGAGCCAGAAGAAGAACCAATGGTAGAAGAACACCCAGAAGAAGAAGGGGAGGAGAGTGAATTTACCCCCATGGAAGAACCAACAGAACTGGAATCTCAAGGTGTCACTGAGGAAGGCAGTGTAGAATCATCTGTATTGGACAGAGTTGTGGAAAGTGAGGAGGAATCTGGCAGTAGTAGCAGTAGTAGTGAGAGTCTGTCTGGAGGTCCATGGGGCTTTCAGGTGCCAGAATACGACACAGGCAAGGAGACAGACCCAAAGAAGCCTCCAGGAGCAAGCTCTGAAGGTTACAACACAGCACTTTAAGAAGGATCACAGTAGGTGGGAGTTTTGCAGTGCGGAGTGCTTTTGTGTGCAGTGGCCTCTGTGTGTTCTCTTAAATCACCAAGGGAAGGATTGGGCTTGATTTTTGTTCAGATTTAAGATTAGAAGTCTGCCAGGAAAGTGAATATATATGCTCTCTTAAATTCATTATTTTTTGCTCTCTTAAATTTTTAATGCGTTCAAATTTGTCTGGGAAAAAACAGACTAATATCCCCTATATCTGTGAATCAAAATAAATATAGTAATTCACTCAGTATGTAGTTTCTTTTAATGCAGCACAAAATTATGTGTTATTTATGATGCTCTAACTTAGTAGCTAGGGTTGTGTGATTGTATAGGGTGGTTTTCATATCATTGTTATAGATTAGTCCCTCAGATAATTGAACTAATGAGCCCTCTAAAAGCCTACCTTTGCATATATGTACATTTTAACTGGCAATTTTTATCAAAATATAAGTTATATTATAATTTATAAATATCAAAACATGTTCAGATAGATAGGTAACTTGCAATTTCAAATATTATTTTCTTTAAATAGTTTAAATAAATTTATCGTTTTTTATTGTGGATGTGTTTAAATTTTGAAAAATATATATATCTTAACTTTTACAGTTTTTTTGGGTAAGTAAATATAGGATCTTTATAAATCTGAAAGTCAAATAGATAGGGCAATGAATTGGTGGTTCACATATCTGACTATGTTATACTGATTTGCACATTGAATAATCATTTGGAGAGAACTCTCAGCAATGCTCATGAGATTAGGGTCCATTCCTGCAATATGTAATAATGGATTAAGAAGGTTGAACCTTTGGGCAAAGGCGTGAGATGCAGTAGAACCAACATTGCTAGAGCTTCAAATCAGTTATCATCAAAGGCACACTTGATGACATTCAGCAACCAAACAATATTCGGGGTTGAATTTAGGACCTCACTCACAAATGGAATGTTTTCTAAATCTTTAATCTATTACCTAGGCCATAAATAACCTAATAATATTTTATTGAAATCATTTCTCTTGCCATTTTTAATGTGAATTTGAGAAAGTTAAAAAGGTTTTTGAAAAGGGCCATTATATTCAATTCGCTAATTTATAGAAAAAGTGTAACAATTTTCTTTTTTTTTTTTTTTTTTTTTTTTTTTTTTTTTTTTTTTTTTTTTGGTTTTTGGGCCACACCCGGTAACGCTCAGGGGTTACTCCTGGCTATGCGCTCAGAAGTCGCTCCTGGCTTGGGGGACCATATGGGACGCCAGGGGATCGAACCGCGGTCCGTCTCCTAGGCTAGCGCAGATAAGGCAGGCACCTTACCTCCAGCGCCACCGCCCGGCCCCAAAGTGTAACAATTTTCAGTCTTGTGTATCACCTAATAAATTATTCAGTTAGTAAGATCTATTTTCTTTTTTAATTAATATATATTTAAATTTATGAACAAGACTGCATATTGCAAGTGAATAAAAGCATTTGATTACATAAAATAATTTTATAATAATTGGCAATTAAGTATAAAATAAACATGTTCTTAGAAATTCTTTAGAACAGAAGACATGAACATATAAGTATGAATAGAGTATATGAATGTTTTGCATTCCCTTCAACTTTCTTGAAAAACATGACAACTACTAATGAACTAGAACTTTACAAATATGCTTTTCTTCATGTAAATCAGACATTTTCTCTAAAAAAAAAAACCACAGTACTACCTTAAATTTTTTTTCTAATTCTATACTTTCTGCAGACATTATTAAGAAACCAAATGAAAAATTGGTAGGAAAGAAACTAATATTAACAGTTTCTTTATATGTGTCTTACATTTATATCTGATAACTATATCAGAGAATTTGCATTTCACAAAAACTGTAATCTTTATGTTAATTTCTGTAATAATGATTTAACTTTCTTTTGTTTTTCCTTTTTTGACAGTGGGCCAGAAAAAGAATGATCAAGCTAGTTGTTGATCGAGAGTATAAAACGAGCTCAGCTGGAGAAGACAGTGCTCCTGAATGTCAGAGAAACCGTTTTCACAATCCGAATATCAATGGCAATATCTATATTGCACAGAATGGTACTGTGGTGAGGACCCATCATTCCTGCCTCACCGATAACTTGAAAATGTCTTCCTCTGTCCGATTCGGGAGGCACTTTAAGAAACTAGACAAGTTGGCCGTCCCCCATGAGGAGTATGTGCCCCTAAACACATTATCAAAGGGGCCATTTGCTACAGAGAAAATGAACAGAAGACCAACTCTTGTTACATTTGCCCCTTGTCCAGTGAGTACTGACAGTCCAATAATAAAGCCATCAGGGAATAGGCTGAAAAGCACAGTGGAACTGGAGTCTGTGAATGACGATAAGAATATTAAAGAGTCTTTGGAGTTTCACAATGACCGCACACAATCAGATGATGAAGAACTTTGGATGGGCCCATGGAACAATCTCCATATACCAATGACAAAGTTATGATCAGACTTTTTAAGACATATTTTAATTTTTACTTCAGTTTTTAATAGACTTGGCTTTTTATTGTCACTGAGAAATCAAATTTATATCATGCTCACAGCTAAAACTTTGAAGATGCTTTAAAGTTTAAAAAAGATTTGCACTCACATTTGTATCCATTAATCGTTCCTCCCCCCCCAATTCTATTCATGTAGATTCTCAATGCACTAAGTAACATATCATCATTTAGATATTTTGTTGGGTTTTTTTTTTTCATTTTAATAAACAAGAAAATCTTTACTAAGTAACCATTTATATTTTGTTTTGAACATATTATTCTTTATTTCTACTTCTACAGAATATTTTTGCCACATGTAATTTTACGTTTCATTAAAAATGGGAAAATTTATAATAAAAGGTTTTACAGGTAATGGGTTTATACAGTTGCTATCTATATTGTCCTAATTTTTTAGAAAAATGAACATACTTCAAAGTGAAGTAAATGTGGGACTCTACTGTACATCATTTAGAATCATAAGCCTATTTTCTTTACTGTCAAGTACAAAGTTTATATATGTATATTTTGAAGTAAAATACCTGAAGTCATATCTTTTATAAATATCATTCATTATTTAGTCTATTTACCTTTCTCCTTACACAATCTACCAGTGTCAGACATAATAGACAATTGTGTTTAGCCATTTGAAGTTAAATAACACTTTGAGCATTGTAGTGATCTCTTAACAAAAGGGTATTGAGAGATTAGAATGGGTCAAACAGGCAATAATCCATCTAAAATCAACCACATTTTCAACTCTGAATTATGTCAATATTTAATTTGGTAAAATCAGAGAACTCTCACATTAATGTCACTGGACTCGAAAGTTTTATACACTCAGTAGAAAAGAAATTTGCAGGGTGAATAATTTATATAATATATGAAATTTCAATAAACTTTATACATAGTTTCAAGTACAGTATTTCATCTCTCTTTATTTCAGTTTATTTATGGTTATATTTTAATGTATACATGAATTCTGCAAAGTATGGAAATGAAGGGCTAAGTATTTTTTTAATCAAAGAATAGCTTTGGTTTTTTTGGGGGGTCACACCCAGTGATGCTCAGGGATTACTCTTGGTTCTGCACTCAGAAATCCCTCCTGGCTTGGGGGACCATATGGGATGCAGGGGATCAAACCCAGCTCTCTCCTGGGTCAGCCGCATGCAAGGCAAACTTCCTACCATTGTGCTATTTCTCCAGCCCCAAGAATAGCCTTGATTTTTAATCGCAAAGCACAGTGTTTAACTATTAGCAAAAATAAATACAAGTTATCCTTTAAAATAATTCCCAAGATTCCTTTGTGTTTTGCATACTCTTCAGATAGGAAAAGTATGAAAATATAATAAAGTCATTCAGGGGCCGGGCAGTGGCGCTGGAGGTAAGGTGCCTGCCTTGCCTGCACTAGCCTAGGACGGACCATGGTTCGATCCCCCGGCGTCCCATATGGTCCCCCAAGAAGCCAGGAGCAACTTCTGAGCGCATAGCCAGGAGTAACCCCTGAGCGTCACAGGGTGTGGCCCAAAAACCAAAAAAAAAAAAATAATAATAAAGTCATTCAGTAGTGTATTAATGACAACACAATAACGTATCTTAACATAGCATAAAAATAGCAGTAACATAATACCACAAATTTTACTCACTATTAAACAAGTTCTGATTTCAATAAAATTTTTTACACATGCTTTTATTGGGTTTTATAATTGAATGCAGCACTATTATTTAATTCTCTTAATATTTAATATTTTCAAGCATTCAGTCTTTATACCGTTACTTAAAATGTTAATTACTGTTAACTTAAAGTTATCAAATTATATGACCACTCTGTTTTTATTTCAGATTCAAATTTGAGAGTAAAGGCATTAATATCTCATTTATCCAAGTCCTAGGGAAAAATGTGCTTCTTTCCTTACTAGGAAAAGCTTGAGCATTAACTGAAGATTACTATAAAAATGGATCATACCCACACTCACATGAGTACTAAATAAAAATGCATATTTCAAAGGACCCAGGAATGAATATTAAATTTTCAGAAGTGATTATCAATAGCCTTGAACTTCAGAACTTATTCCTTCTGGCATCAAAGCAATCATTTCTGTATAAAATATTTGATATTCAGTGATGCATATGCTATGTCTCCACTAACTCAGAGAGAAATAACTATATATAGTTCAATGTATTCTTACGTTCCAAGGTCATTGTAATGTACTTCCTACTAATCTCTCACTTCACATTGCCTAGTTTACTTTTTTAAACTTTTTTTTACTAATTTTAGGTTGTAATTTTTTAGCTTAATTTTATTACTATGCCTATCTCTAAAATTTATATTTCATCTCTTCTAATTGCTTGGTAACAATATTTTTTTGGTGAGGGTTTTTTTTGTGAGTTTTTTTTGGTTGTTTTTAATTCATTTTTTTTTTGTTATGGCTATTGAACTACATTAAGTAAAAGTTAGGATGTAGGTCAAGTGATAGGCTCATTTCACCGTATGACCTGCTATGAATCAGTATGTGAGTCCCTATACTCCTTATGTGCTCTGGGCTTTGTGGGCTAGGCCTGGATGAAGGGGTGCTGAACTCCCAAGCAACGCTAGTAGACCTCTACAAAAAATAACATTAAACCTAAAATGAGAGTCATCTATCTGGATTCAAGTTATCTTCTTTGTCATCATTGGATATAAACATCGCTCTAGAAATTTAAATTGGCAGTAGACTAATGCCTATTGTTTTAGATCCAATTGTTAACATGAATGTTAAATAATTTGCTCACACTACGTGGGTACTCAAATGAGAAATTACATTTAGAACTAAAATATTATTTCCACTTATATATCATAGATCCAGAAAATAAGAATATTGATTTTAAAACATTTCCTTTGTTTTTTAGGAGTTTTACTTTTAAATTCATCTTCACTTTTTGTATGTCGTAGACAAGTAGGACTTGTTACCACATTAATTATCAGTTAGCTAGTCAGACATTGTTAATAATGTATTCTCAGGACAGATGGCTATAGGTGCCTGAAAATATCACAGTGATAAGATTGAGATTCATTCTATATTGAAGACCTCTATTTTATAATGATGTTTCTCCTTCCCAAATGATAACAAGAATTCTTTTGCCCTAGAGTTTTATTTGTTACTCTAAAAAATTAATGTGATCTTTAAAAAGAAGGCTTTTCTTTTTATTTGCACTTATTTTTTTTATAAAAAGCTTTTTTACATTAATGGTAAGTAAGCACATTGAAATTTGTAAAATGAACAGCATATTCACTGCTTTCCCAGTTTCAGTTTCCAAACATTTGTTTTTCCTTAACAAATATTGTTTACCTGGATTAAGAATATACATTTATTGATTTGTTTAAATTTATTGTTGCTATAAAATGTTTCAAAAATAAATTTCTATTTGAAATAAAAAGATTTCTCATTATTGTGTTGGGTGGAAATAATAATCTAGTAACCATTTTCTATTTACATATTGAAGAGTTCAGTTTGATAAATAAAACAAAGCCCTAAGCTGCAACTATTTTAGATAAATGTGGAAAGATAATTATTTAAATCTCATATAAAATGAACAATGTTATTAATTTCTGAAAAGAGTGAAAAGTGTTTTCTAACGCGATACAGTCCAATTATAGATCAAAATCATAATCATCTTAACATTAAGATATTCAGACCTTGGTATGATTATAAACACTTGTCCACAGAGAAATATAAAAAATAAATATATAATAAATAAATAATTCAATGTATATGCATATGAGCTTGATAGCAGATGTATAAATGTTTATTTGGGCTTGGGAGCACACCTGACTGTGCTCAGAGCTTACTTGTGGCTCTATGCTCAATGATCACTTTTAGTGGGGCTCACAACTATACAGTGTAAAAAGATTGAACCAGGGTCGGCCACATGCAAGCTAAACTCCTTCACTTTTATGACTGTATAGCTCCAATATATTTAACATAAAATCTCCCTATGACTTTTAACATAATTGAGTTTATATTCAGGGATGTATATGACTCATTTCATTCATCTACAGTAGAATTATATGCGTAGTTTAAGTTATAATTTCCTACACTCATATTTCTAACTTTAACTCCAAGTATAAACTGGCTGATGTAATGATCTCTACTACTTTTTATCTGAAATATTCAGGATTTGAAGATAAGTTTTCTAAAAGAATACTCAGCACAAAAATTGTGGGCAGTTCTTTGTCTTTCTATTCTTCTTACCATAAGACACAAATTTATGGAGCCGGAGTGGTGGCACAAGGGGTAAGGTGTCTGCTTTGTCCGTGCTAGCCTAGGACAGACCGAGGTTGGATCCCCCAACCTCAACCCCAACCATATGGTCCACCAAGTCAGGAGCAATTTCTGAGCACATAGCCTGAAGTAACCCCTGAGTGTCAGTGAGTGTGGCCAAAAAAAACCAAAAATATACATATATACAAATATATATAAATTTATTTATCCCATTATTATTAATGCCCAGAACACTTCTTTGGATAAGCAACTGCTATCCAAATATATTTGCACTAAATATAAGGAATTTATTCTAGATTTAACCTTGGGTGTGTCTGAATAGGGCTTACCCTATTAAGAAAAAAATGTCCTTAATGTCTGCCTCACTTAATAAGTAAAATTATGAGATCTGAGTAATAGCACAGCAGTAGGATGTTTGCCTTGAATGCAGCTGAGCTAGGACCTATATGGTTTTGATCCCTGGTATTCTATATGGTCCCCAGAACCTGCCAGGAGTGATTTCTGAGCACAGAGCCAGAAGTAACCCATAATTATAAAAATATCTTATTCGAATATGGCCAGGTTCTAGTATTTATTGAAACTAGTTAAAATTTATATTGGTTTTTTTATGATAGTACTTCTTATGTGTTAGTAAATATTTTTCTCCTGATACTGAAAAGGATATATGTTTACAAAGAAAAAAAAAACTATGGTACTTTTGTGTTTCTTTTTTTTTTTTTTTTTGGTTTTTGGGCCACACCCAGTAACGCTCATGGGTTACTCCTGGCTATGTGCTCAGAAGTTGCTCCTGGCTTGGGGGACCATATGGGACACCGGGGGATCGAACCGCGGTCCGTCCAAGGTTAGCGCAGGCAAGGCAGGCACCTTACCTTTAGCGCCACCGCCCGGCCCCACTTTTCTGTTTCTTAATCTGACTTAAATACTCACATACTCACACTGTCAAAAGAATATAAAAATCACTGGATCAGAAAGATTTCACACTGATTTCATAGGCATGTCATATGAGGTAGTTACTGAAGTTGATTATAACTCTTGATTTGTTGTAAAATTTATGCAATTTTTTTTAGGACACGAATTCAACTTTAATATTACTCCAGGTTTCAGGTTAAAAAAAGTGCTGTGGGCCCTAGTGGTAGCACAAGCGATAGGGTACTTACTTTAGTGCGCTGACCTACTATAGATCAGATCCCCCGACATCCCATATGGTCCCCCAAGTCAGGAGCAATTTCTGAGCTCATAGCCAGGAGTAAATCTGAGCGTCACCGGGTGTGGCCCCAAAACAAACAAACAAACAAAACTATTATAAATATTTACTAATTTAATTATGTGCTTTGTCGTTTACCAAGACCAAAGAAAAAAATTCAGGTGTCTTTATAAAGAGTATACTGTACATTGATTTAGTTGCAGTCATTTTAAGTTCATTTATTTAGTTCAGTATTCTCTTGCACAGTTTACAAATAACAGCTTTTCTTTCAGGTTATCTTCAAACCTTTAAATCTTGACTCTGTAAGCCACTATCAATTTCCTGCAATGATTGTTGGAGGATTACAAGCCAAGAAATTGTCTATTTTCAATAGTATTGTTTCTTGCCAACAGATTTATAATAATCCCACTTTAATTAAGTCATTTATCAAAGACCAGGTTGTAAAGGTCTGCAGTTTTCACAGCACTAAATTTGTGTTATTAATTGATGTTGTTATAAATGCCTATCTGTTTGTTTCTTTAGAAGATAGTTTTTCTTCCTTAAGCTTGAGTCTGAATTTAGGAAACATTGTTATTACCAAGGGGACTGAATTTTATAAGGTAAGTGAAGATCAAAATGTTCTCTCAAATTATTTGATTGTTATTCTAATATTGACTATGAGAAAATGATTTGTTACTTTTTCCAATTTCTGTGATTAACTATTTTAACAAAAATCATCTCTTGTAGGTTAAAGGAACAACTCATCAAATTCTTTAAATTATAGCAATTTAGTCTCTGAAGATAGTCTGAAATTGATTTTCGTGTTCTAAATCTGAGATTAAAAGCCCTTACATTCTTTCTCAGAATGTTAGCAAAACTGGTTCTGGAAGTCAGAAAAAAATTTATAAAAGCACATCCTCACAGGAAAATAGAATGAAAGAAAAAAGACATTTCATACAGTGTGAAAGAAAAATTACCAAGAAAATAAAGGAGGATGTCAGTGAAGAAGAAAAATTATTTTTTGCTAATCTTTAAAAAGTCATTTTTACAGATATAGATAAGAACAATTACATATATATCTACCAATAGTTTAATTTTAGTTTTTATTTATATAATGGAGAAGTTACGGTTAGCAAATGATAATACAAGTCTAGATATAAAGCAAGAACTAGATTAAAAATATTGTATTCTTTCTCGTTTTTTCACACAAATTGTGGGGAATTAATTTTAAAAAATTTTAATAGGAGATATAGTTTCAGAAATTTTGTATTTAACAAAAATAAAAATGAAATTGCAGGGTCTGGAGATGTGGACAAAACAATTTTAGAGTGTTGGTCATGCATTTGTGACACTTCTACCACGACACATGTGATTCCAGTCCCCACAAGAAATGTGATCCTGGCATGATAAATTAACCTATGTAAACACTACAAGGAAATGTCACCCAAATATTAACAATGTCAGAGCAAAGGAAAGGAAAAGAGAATAGTGATGGGAAGGAAGGAAAGGGAAGTGTGACTCGGGGAGAGAGAGATGGGGGAGGAAAAAGGACAGGAAAGGAGGGATGATGTGATGGGGGACTAGGCAGAGAAGGGATAGGAGAAGGGTGGGGAGGGCACAGGACTGGAGATGTCTTGTTTGTTTTGGGACCACACCCAGTAAAGCTCAGGGGTTACTCCTGGTTAAACGCTCAGAAATCGCTTCTGGCTTGGGGGACCATATGAGACACCAGGGGATCGAACCAGAGTCTGTCCTAGGTCAGTGTATACAAGGTAAATTCCTTACCGTTTGGACCATTGCTCCAGCCCTGAGGACTAGGGAGAATTTTAGAGTGGAGGAGGAAGGAAGAGGACCAAGAGGACAGGAGAGGAATGGAAATGACAGAATGTACCAGGATTGAGAGGGGTGAGGAAAGGGGGATGAAGGAGACGAATGTGGAAGGGACTGGGAGGGCAAAAAGGGGAGAGGGAAGAGGACAGATGGGGAGGAGAGAGATGCTATGGAGGGAGAGAGATAGTGAAGGGTAGATAGTGAGGAGGGAAGGGAACAGAAGGAAAGAAGGGAAGGAAGTGGGGAATTGGAGTGGAAGTAAATGATGAGAAGTAAAAGGAAGTCAAGGAAATGGTTTAAATCATAGAATGCAGAAATAAAAAGAATTAGTATAGAAAACCTGGATTTAAGCTTTATCAATTAATACAATAAAATGAATTTGTATTAAGTCAAGTATTAAAAACATTGTTGCTTGACCATATGTTTTCCCAAATTCTGTCATTCACTTTCATACTTCAAGACAAAATAAAATTGTATTAATGAGTCATCCCTTTAATTTGACTTCTGAATGGAAATTTAAATTTTAAATTTTAAATTTCTAAATTTTCACTCAATCACCAAATGGACAATCATACAATAATTTGATCTAGGTTGGCTCTGGTGGAGGAAAATTATTTTCACCAAAAATAAAAAGAGAGAGAGAGATTGACATGAAAAAATATAAATCATCTAGATTAGTTTTGGCTCAATAATAGATGCTGAAGGATCTTTATAAGCAGTGTTCCAGTATCCTGGGGACTATGCAGTATTGGGTATTGATGACAGGGTTTAAAACATGCAAATGTCATACTGCTCATCTACATATCCAACCATGATGAGGAATAGAAAATTAAATACTCCTGCACCTAAGTGGACTATATATACTGTATATACTATATATACTGTATTATAATATAAATAATAATATATAATAATATTATATATATACTGCAATTCACTCCTTCCAAAGCCTTATCACAAGTTACTGAAGGGTGAAGCAGATAGAAGAATGAACTTCAGAACTGAAAATAAAAATTCTAAACTTGTTCCTGAAACCAATTGTTATGTAATGGTTAATGAAAAGAATGGTGATAGAGTCTGACTTTAAGTAATGCATATTTATGCTAATTGTCATTAATAACAATGCAAACTTTATGAGTCCGCTAAAAACACCCATCTGCACTACAAATTAGGTTATTACTTTGCTAAATAACCTCCCCTCTTCAAGGTTCACAGATCTCAAATTCATTATAGTTCAAAAAGAAAGCACCACCCACTTTCCAATTATTTCTATTATTGTTTCTAACTTATTTTGTTTAAAGTTCCTAGATACTTTTAAATCATCCATCTTTTTTTTTCCTATGGAATACTATTATTAATCTCTTCACTATCAAAATGTAGTCACTATCTAATGCCGACTTAAAATTTAACTTCATAAAATAAATTTTTTAGAAATAGTAAACCTAGATTATTAAAATAACTAACCTAGATCACTTTAATGACTTTCTAATAGGAAATTCTGTTTTTGTCTTTTTATCTCTCAAAAATAAATTATCTCATGTTATTATAGTGAATGTATTGGAATACAAATGCATGTTCTAACATTTTTAGTCTCTCAGTATCTTCCCATTGCTTTAAAGTATTTTACTCAATGTATATAGCAAAAGCCAAGTCTTAAAAGATCAATCAATTTACCCTTTTATGTAAAATTCCAATCAGAACATTGAGGCAGAATTACTCTGATAAATGAATAACCAACTTTCCTGAGTTAGAAATATAAATATTTGTGAGTCCTGGAAATAGTATGGCAATTAGGAACATGCTAGGAATCAATCTTTCTCTGATTTTGATATTTTGATTATGTTTTTTTGGTTTTGCTTTTTGTTTATTTTATTTGCTGGTCCTCTAGCTCCTGGATTACTACATATATCTCTGTCTTCAAACAGAAAATTCTTAACTGCTATCTCATTTATCATCCATCCTTGCCCTCTTTTTATTTCTCTACCTCTAGAATTCTCATAACTTCCAGAAGTTGTTTTTTTTACTGCTGTCCATTAAATATCTGTTGGCTCTTCTATCTAACTCAGAGAAGTCTCAGCTTATTTTCATTCCCAATTTTTCTTGGGTTTTGAATAATTTTTGGAGATATTATGATATCCTGGATATCAGCCCATATCTGATGTCTTGAAAGCAAACACTTCCATTCAGTTAGACATATTTTAGGGTTAGCTCATTTTTTAAATTTGTTATTTATTTTGCTTTTGGGGCCACACCCTGTGACACTCAGGGGTTACTCCTGGCTATGCATTCAGCAACAGCTCCTGGCTCAGAGAACCATATGGGACAAAGGGGATGGAACCAACCGAGGTTTGTCTTGGTTTGGCTGCATGCAAGGCAAAGCCCTATCACTGTGCTATCACTCTGGCCCCCATTTGTTTATTTTTTATGTTGTTGCCTTTTTCATGATGGTAAGAAACACCTTTGAGATCCAAATCTATACTGTACTGCTTATATTTTTCTCAATCTATTTTACAGATTCTAGCTTGAACGAAGGTTTTTTTAATCTAATTTTAATAGATTTCTGTGTAATGTTTGAAATGTGAGTCTAGCGTTAAATATTTGCACATAGTTATCTAGTATCTCTTTTATAAAAGAAGTTTTATTCCATTATATACTCCATTTATTCCATTAGATACTCTCAGCTCCTTTGTTAAAAATCATCTAGAGGTGTATGAATATCCTGTTCTGACCAATTGGACAGATAGTCCGTCCTTATACCAGTATCATGTTTCCATTAATAATGTTTTTTTGTTTTGTTTTGTTTGGTTTTGTTTGGTTTGGTTTGGTTTGGTTTGGTTGGATTTTTTGGGCCACACTCTGCGTTGCTCAGGGGTTACTCCTGGCTGTCTGCTCAGAAATAGCTCCTGGCAGGCACGGGGGACCATATGGGACACGGGATTCAAATCAACCACTTTTGATCCTGGATCGGCTGCTTGCAAGGCAAACGTCGCTGTGCTATCTCTCCGGGCCCCCATTAATAATGTTTTATAGTAACAAAAGAGGTGGGAGAGCTACACTATGAACACAATAGAGCACTTGAGAAGAAATAAAAGACATTAGGAAAAATTATCCTACACTCTTGGATTGTAAGAATCAATTGCTTAAATGACCATCTTACCTAAATTAATATTTAGAGAAACCTATGTGTTATGGCATCACTTTGCTTTAACAATTTGAATCTATATCATAAGCCAATTAATCCATATGTACCCAATCTCATTAGTTATTCAAAATTACTAAAAATAAAGTTCTGTTTTATTAAAAAAAATCTGTGAAGCCCAGTACCGTGGGAACATCATTTCAACTGGCTTGGGGGACCATATGGGATACTAGGAGAGTGAACCTGGTCCATTCTGGGTCTGTCACATGGAAGGCAAATGCCCTACTGCTGCGCCACTACTGCCAGGAGCGATTTCTGAGCACAGAGCCAGAAGTAACCACTGAGCATCACTGGTTATGGCCCAAACGCGGGAAAAGAAAGAAAAAAGAAAAAGAAAAAGAAGCAATTGTTTTTTGAATGATGCTTCTTTCATACTACTGTCCAGACTCTAAATTTTTTGTCATGATAAAAAATAACATAACAATTTGATAATAAGTTTACTTGTACAGGAAAATATTGCAGCTTTATTACTTTCACATTTTCTTGAAAATATTTACTGAAGAAAAAGGTATACTGCTGAAAAAAAAAGCTTTTTTGGCATACAGCCAAATGTATGCCAAGGCAATAATTTGGAAAGACCCAAAACTTTTTAATTAAACACGATAAAGATGCCCTGAAATGACTTGAATCTAGTTAATTACAAATACATTATCTCATTAGTTGCAGCAAATATTTTATCTACCAAGAAATATTCTAGCATTTGTTTCAAGAATAGGCTCTTCTGTTTGCTGTTATCATTTGCATTTTATCCATACTTGGGAATACTTCATATCTATATTTATAAATATTCACAATTGTCCTATTTCTGGTGGATTATATAACAATGTCTTAACTGTTCCTTTTTTGTTTGACTTTAATAAATCTTTGATATTTTTGTCTCTCTAGTCTTTTACACCAATGTTCAACTGCACCTTAACAAGATTAACTGTGGTGCTTGCTTCATGTATCCAAATCATCTTAATAGCAAAACATATTTTATAGGACATATAATGCACTTCCAATTATTGTGTGTCTTGTTATATAATCTCTCAGATTTCTGAGAACGTTACTTTCTACTTTACAAATGTGAATTAAATGAGGCATACAGAATCTAAATTACACTTTTGTTCAGTATTAGAATCCTAATAAATGATTTGAGACAAAGATTTGAGAACATGTGTTTTAAATTCAGAATCTAAATTTAACTCTCTTTATAATATAGACAATGGCCCTGGGGTCGATACTATATCAAAGCACAGATTTGAGAGGTCAGATATATAGTTGAGCCCATGGGTTAGAACCAGCCAATAATGTTGTACAGTAATTTTAGTATTGATAGTTTATTAAAATTAAAATCATTTTTAAATACACTAGACTTTTAGAAGGATAGTGGTTTAGAATAGCTCAATATTTTTGTTTGAACAGAAATTCTAACTTTTCAAAAATTTATTTAATAGACATAGTTTTTATAAAAGATCTAGTTAGTGTCTCATCTTCCTAATACAACCAATCAAAAAGATTTTTGCCTTAAGGACAAAAGGTAAAAATTAAAAATAGTGTCCATTTTTGTTCTGTAAAAACTGTTATTTAGGCACTGTATGCCCAGAAGAGTAAAAGAGATATTCAACTCCATCCCGCGGAATTACTGTTGACAGACTGTGTGTTTATATTATATTATTCTTGAGTTTATTACAAACTGGAATTATTTTAGGGTATATTTGTATTATTTTTTATGTCTAAATTGTTTTGTGAGTTTGCTTAAAGGCACTTCCAGATAAAACAGTGCTAATTGTTTGTTGACACTGCTTCAGCTTAGTAATGTTTCTTTAGAAATTCTATATTTAGATAGCAAAAGAAGTATTCTTTAACATAATTTTATTCTTATTAACATTGATAGTAATTGTAATTAAAATTGATAATTTTAAATAGTACATGGCCTTTAATTAATAGTACGTCCATACTAGTATTATAAATACATACATATATATGTATATGTATATATATATGTATATATATATATATATATATAGCTTGTTTGTTTGTTTTGGGGCCACACCCGGTTACACTCAAAGGTTACTCCTGGCTATGCACTCAAAAATTGCTCCTGACTTGGGGGACCATATGAGACTCTGAGGATCTAACAGAGGTCCATCCTGGGTCAGCCTCATGCAAGGCAAACAAACGCCATACCGCTGCGCTATTGCTCGGTCCCCATACCAGTATTTTACAATGTTTGTATTTAGTATTTTTAATATAAAGTTTCACTAATTAGCATGCTATCTAGGGATCTTACTGTCTAAATTTTCTTAATCTCACTTGAAAAAGTAGAGCCTATTTGATCACTAGTCATAACTCTATAATATGAAAAGACAACTTTTGTCTTGTCTTCTAATCCTTTTTTAATTAGGAATTATACTCCACTAGAAGAATTGTAACACAAACTCAACATACACACAGATACACATCCCAGTGTTTGAAACCAGAACCTCACATGCATAGAACAAGAACTTTATTGTTGAGCTATATATCCAGACTCTCTCCAGACACATATTTTCACAAACCATTACATAGCATTATAAAAACTTGCAAAGCTTCAATGAAGAAATTGTATACAATTTTTGTGACATCTTTATTGACAATGTTATATTATTGTCCAACTAAAAGTAGCAGAACTAATCTAAGGAAGGGTAAAATGGCAGCTGTTAGATCCTATAACTAACTGACACCTTATTTCTCTCTGGAGGACTGAATGGCATTTTTTAAAATTTATTTCAGAACCATCAACTGATTATTCAGACATTTGTATGAAATGACAGTACTGCTTTAAAACTAGATGGATTACACTTAAGTGTGTTTATATTAATTTACTTAGATCAAAACCATTGGCAAGCACCTCCATGAAATAAAATTGTTCAAAAATTATGTTCAAGCATTTCTATAGTTTAATGAATAATGGCAACTGAATTTGAATTGTAAAAATGGTGGACAGTTAACAAAGAAGTAAAACTGGCTAACTTTGTTGTTGTCATTTTTGGTTTGGGGCCACACCCGGTGATGCTCAGGGGGTACTCCAGCCTATGCTCTCAGAAATCGCTTCTGGCTTGGGGGACCATATGGGATGCCAGGGGATCGAACTGTGGTCCATGCTAGGTCAACCTGTGCAAGACAAATGCTCTACTGTTTGTACCACCACTCAGCCTCCAAACTGGCATTTGTGTCATTTTAATAATATACTTGTGGGGCCAGTGTATATAGATGTATATATATATATATATATATATATATATATATATGTATATGTATATGTATATATATATACTTGTAATCAAATAGAATAAATCGAGAAAGGAAAAAAATGTGTTTTTCTCCACCTAACATGTCCAAATCTATTGATTTTGATTTCCAGTAGAAATTCTTATAAAAACATTTCTGATGATATTGACCCTCAATTAAGAAGGACCACATTCTCCCCGAATATTTTCAGAAATTCTGTGACTGGTTCCATCTATTTGAATAAGCGAGTGCATAGATCATCTACCTGCCCCATTAATTATCTGCGCTCGACAGCACAATTTACAATTGAGTCCATTCATGATCAGCCATACAGACTAGTTTTACAAAGTAGGAGAGTAAGCAATGAATGACAGCAGTGCAAAATAGTCAGCAAACAAGAAAAGCCATTAAGTGCCAAAATTAGCAGCAGAAAATAAAGTAGTTTGAGGGCAATGATAAAATTGCCTTCTTGACAGAAAAACTCACCCAGTCAAGATATAGCAGCTATTTTGTTTGTTTGTTTGTTTGTTTGTTTGGGGGCCACATCTGGGACGCTCAGGAGTTACTCCTGCCTCTGCATTTAGAAATCGCTCCTGGCAGGCATGGGGGACCATCGGGGACGCCGGAATTTGAACCACCCTTGGTACTGGGTCTGCTGCTTGCAAAGCAAAGGCTGTGTTATCTCTCTTGTCCCAAGATTTAGTAGCTATTCATTGATTGGCACTGTACCATATGCTCCAGTCACACTTCATTCACACTCTGCATTATCTGAGGACTCCAAAACAGAAGCCAGCCTAGTGGGATGTTGATATGTCAAACTTCCACTAAACCGAGATTAGCTCTTATATTTTAGATACTCAAACAGGGACTGTAACTCGATTGTAAATGGCCCCAAATAAAAAGTTAGTCCTCAGTTTCCTCCCTCTGGGATAAAAGAATTGTGGGTAGCCATTTTTGAGGCCACATACTCCTGAAAACTTGCAGGGGAAGGTTCCTCATTTCCTCTCAATTACACAATCCTACTATATTCTACATTCAATTCTAGTGGATTTGAGGTTGTAGAACCTCAAATTCTAATCTAATAGAATCTAATTCAATTCTAATCTGGGTCTTGTGAACTTTCGCTACAAATAAACACACATACACACAAACAACCCCCCCCACACACACACACCGCATCATCTAAGGAAGTTGACAATCTCATATGGGAACATGAGGAATGAAGAGCTCTCTGAAGGTTGCCTTCCTCTGGGGAAGGTGACATATAGGAAATTGTTTACAGGGCACCTGTCCCCAGGGTGTTCCCATTGGGCATTGGTGTTCAGATAATTTGCATTAAGTTTTAAACAGTTTACTATCTAAACTTTCTCCCAGACAACATGGCCTGTAGATAAAAGCTTCGAAATTTTTTATTACAGATGTTTATTACTGAACTGAATTTTCTATTTTTCTTCCCAGATATATATAATAATAATATCAAGAATGGAAAATAATTACACATTTTTGGCATACTCAAATAGGTTAGCACGTGCAAGGCAAATGCCCTTCTGCTTGCGCCATTGCTCCGGCCCCTCAATACTACTTCTGTATTATATTTTCAATTAGTAAATTTTATCTAATCATTTTATAAGTTACAGAAATCTAACAGCAAATATGTCACTCAATCAGATTAAAGCAGACTTGGGTTGATATTTATTAATATAAAAACAATGGAGTTATTAGAATGCTTGAAATACAGTTTAAGAAATAAGATCAAATATATTGTTTCTTGTTTCTAACTATAGTAACTCTATCTATTTTACCTAATAGAAGACCATATTGCTTTTGCATTTCTCCACTAATAACTAAGACTCCTTAAGACAATTATGAGACTACAATCACCCCTAGGATCTATAGATGCAAATATTAAAGAAGAAATGTTAGGCTGAATTGAGGATTTTAACCAATTATATTTTTTCTACAGTAAGTATGTATTTCAAATAAATGTATAATCTAATGTCTAATATAATAAAGGTAACCAGATTCCAGCTTTTAATCAATTTTGGAAAGTGCTAAAGAAACAGATAAAAAATGTACAGCTGATTTTTTTCGGCATCAGTGGTTCTACTAAGTAAAAAAAAAAAAATGAAAAAGCTCAAAGATAATGATTCTTAACTTCTACAATGGATCTAAACTGTGATTATCTTCTGCCAAACTATGTTAATCTCACAGGACTTCATTGGTTTAGAAAATGTCAAACTAATTAGAATTTAAAGAAGAATATTAATGCATTTTCAATTAAATTATCCAAGTTATCGTTTTAAGATTATAAGTTCCAACATGCTATCAAGTAGCTATGAATTATAGAAGATAAAAGAAGCTATAGCAATATGTGGAAACTAAGATTGATTCTTTCTTATCTGACTCTGTCAAAGGCAGCATATGCTCATTATAATATTTAATGAATAATGCAGTGCTGTCATAATCCTGGCTTCTGTCTTTTCGCAAAGCTGTTAATCTCATTATAAATCGGAACCTCAGTTGTTCTGTGACTGAAGGTGAAGGATTTTGCTTCATATGTATTAATTGAAGTTCATCTTCATTGAGTTAGCCTGTGTATTTAGATGTCTGAAAAATAACTATACCGAAAGAAATTTTCCACATCTATAACTTGCATTAACACAAGTTGGATATTATCATTACATAAAACACCATTCCTGATATTTTGGTGATTTTAACTTGGATATGTGTCTGAAAATTTAATGAGTTCTTTCCTGTTTCACAAAGAATAGAAATCTGTCATGAATGGCATAGAAACAAGTGGATATTTATATTCAGAGTTTAGAGCACTTATTTCTTTACTTTTTTCTTTTGAATTAATTATCCCTCTCTTCTTCTAATTTTTTAATTTGATATTAATATTTCGAATATCACCTTAATATAGTTTGTATGATGTAGCAAATTAATAGTTACAAAGCAGCGAAAAAAAAATAAATATGTGTCACTGTCAGCTCTGGAGCCAAAAGTTCAAGATCAGAATACAAAAAAATTTATTGTCTACAGACAGTCATTTTCCCAATCAATAGAATAATGATGTTTTTAATTTTAATTTTTTTATTTTTGGTGATCTTGCTAAGTAGAAAAAAATAAAATAATTATTTTAGGAGATCCACTTGTACACAGGGTCACCTTTCATCTGATTTAAACTAAGCAATCACTGCTCACTGTTTCACCTCTGCAATACCTCATTTCATATTAGAGCAAAAACATTTAAATTTGAGTGGATATGTTGTCTGCAAGAGAAAATATCAACACTTTCAACAAATTTGAAAAACAAATAAAAATTACGGATGAGAAGTCTATTTAAAATGGTACCACTGAAGGGCCCAGAGTAATAGTACAGTGGGTAGGGCGTTTGCCTTAAACTTAGTTAACCTGGCTTCTTTTCCTGGCATTCCATATGGTCCAGCAAGTCCTCCAGGAGCTCAGAGCTAGGAATATCAACTGAGCACCATCAGGTATGGCCCCAAACAAAATAAAAACAAATAAAATAAAATATAATGGTACCACTAAGTGAATAAGTTTTATCTTGTTTAGCCATTTATCAAAAATAATTTTCATGTTATGATCTTGACTGTGTTTGGTTTCTAACTACTTTGTCATGCCATTCAACTGATCATAGGTAATCTTCCTTAATTTCAATATCCCTTTCTTCATTTAGTTTATTTCAATATCTCTTTCTTCACTTAATTTATTTTTTTAAATGTCGAGGTATCACTTAACTCAGATTTTTTTCAATCAAAATGCCATTACTTGATAAGTATAATAATGATTTTCTAATTTTATAAGCCCTGCAGTGGTATTTGACACCATTTTAGTCAGCTTAAGCAAATTTACTTCATGCTTGCCTCCAAATTCTGGGAATAGAATAGTGAGTACTTTAGAGGCTTGTTATTCATTAAAAAAAAATACTGTTGGTCTTTGTACTCCTTTCTGACAAAAAGCTCTTAAAACTCTTAGCATTTAAGAGCAGAACAACAAAGGCTGACTTTTTGTTTTTGTTTGTGTGTGTGTGTTTTCAGAAGTAATCTGAAAGATAAGACTTATTGCAAGAACATCAGCACATTAAAATATCTTCTAAAAATTCATATATCGTCTAATATTACACTCAAGATTTTCTATATTAAAAGAAAACATCTTTATTGAGATCTATTTTTTAACTGACTGAGTAATCTGACTTGAATTTGCAAAATTTTCCTGGTGCTGAAATACAATTGACCAATAATGGCCTCTGCAGTCAAGATCCTTTGTACATTGTTTTCTATTTAATAATCCAGAGATAGCATAAGTTGTGTAATTAAACACTAGACATGATACTCGGCCTTGGTTAAACACCTGTTCTTTCTTTGTCCTGAGTCTTTCTAAATGTCATGCACAGATATATTTGACGAAGCCTATCTTTTTAATAACCTGTAACTCTGTAAACATTTGATGTTGTCTTGAGTTACAATAGCTTTTCAGTTCTTAGCACCTATTTTATTGCCAGCTTTGCCATACATGACCAAACAAAAAATTCACTAAACGTAAGTTGAGATTAATTTCATGTTAACAGATAATTTACTATCAACAAAACAATAAAAATAACATGTTTTTTAGTAAGACTAAGGTATCTGTTGTGAAGGAATTACAATGTTTGAACAAATGAGAATTTTGATATTACTTTCTGTAAGATTTTAAGATCCACATCTGATACCTGTAAAGGAAGTAGAATTATGATCATAGTCTTGAAAACCAGTTCAGAGGAAAACCCAGGTTAAGGAGTATTTAATTTTAATAAAACTGTTTGAAATGAAAAAAAATTCTTTGCACTCAACATGTCAGATAAAGAACTGATATCTAGAATATACAAAGCACTCAGAAAGCTGAGCCCCCCAAAACCAAATAAAGCCATAAAAATGGGAATATGAAATGAATAGTCACTTCTCTGAAGAAGACCGAAGGATGGCCAACAAACACATGAAAACATGCTCACCTTCACTCATCATTAGGAAAATCCAAACCAAGACAAAAATGAGGTACCACCTTACACCAGTGAGGATGGCTCACATCAAAAATAATGGAAACAATCTCTGTTGGCGGGGTTGTGGTATGAAAGGCACTCTCATCCACTGCTGGTGGGAATGTCCCTAATCCAACACCTATGGAGAACAGTCTGGAGAGTGCTAAAGGAACTCAGAATTGAGCTGTCATTTGATCCAGAAATTGCTCTCCTAGGTATCTACCCCCACAAGTCGGAAGGACATTCATCCCAATGTCTGAGTGCACCCCACTATTTATTGCAGCACTCAGTATAATAGCCAAGTCTTGGAACCAACCTTGATGTTCAACAACAGATGAGTGGATCATTAATGTGGTATCTATACACAATGGAATACTACATGGCAGTCAGAAATGATACAATCACAGACTTTGCAGCAATGTGGATGGACCTAGAACATATTATGTTAAACGAAGCAAGCCAGAAGACAAAAGATAAACACAGAATAATAGCACTATTTTGAAGCACCTAGAATAGGCACCAAGTATATAACCAAAACCCCACAATTAAATAACAGGGTGTAACAGGATAGAATCCTCAAACACTGTAATAATCACCATATACTGTGAAGTAGAGCCCAAAACAAAGGGAAGAGAAACAACACAAAGTCCGACTACACATTATATCATAAAGAAACCAGCAACAGCAGAAACAGCAGCGTAGAGAGAACAGGTATGTAATTATCATTTTACTACAAAGGCTCATAATAATTTACTAGGGATCTTATACAGGAATACAGGTAAAGATTATGATGGAAAATTATTGACTCCAATGGAAACATTTCAAATCATTATGGTTGAATGCCTTAACCTTACCACATTTAAAATAACCTCTCAGTTTTTCTGCCCGTAGGCAGATACAAAGGGTGAACATCCTATGGTGGTACCTCGGTATTGAGTCACATGAGGCACCATACTCAGCTTGCATCATGAAAATGTCCAGATAAAACTCTTTAACATACCCTTTATCTCTAGATTATGTCTTCTTTTAGGTCCTGAAGTGCATGGCCAGCCAGACCACCGAAGCAACAACCATGACCTACAGATTTTTACTACAGGGCCTAAGCATCTTACACGTTCAAGAAAACTAACATGCCCTTGCTCTTTTACCCTTTCTTCTCATTACTTTATATTTTTGTTGGTGTTGTTCTTTAATTGTTGGTTTGTTTTGTTCTGTTTTGTTTTCATTTTTTTCTCTTCTTGTCTCCCTCTTCTTCCACCCTCTTCTCCTCATTACCATCAATTCAATCCATGTCAAATAAAAAACATACAATTACCTCCTCGACTGGAAAGGAAAGAAAGCTGATATATAGAGTGCTGCGGATAATACCTATATCGAAGACCTCACTAACACAATGGTTAGTACTCGAGACATGACCTATACATATCCAAAAGTTGATCTATTAGTTTCCTTTCCTTACAAGTACTATACCTACCTATCTTTCTGTACTCAGCATACCTCTTGTTCTCCCCACTTCTCTACATTAATATATACCTAAACTAACTTCTATATATTTATATGGGGGCAGGAGCACACAGAGATATGAATCTTCCTTAAGAGACAAACTTAAACCACAAACAACCCATACCTATACCCTATATCACCCCTCCCATGTACTATCCCCTCTCCCCGCCTCAGAAACCTTACTATCCCTTCACCCCTTAATCTAATCCCTGATATCCCCACCATGTTATAACTCTTCACCCTCAGTTCTTAACCCACTAGGCATGAAGACCAACCTCCTACACCAACGAACCAGTACCTAGTTCCCAAGTAAAGAGAAACACACTCAAACTCACACCTCGTTCCTGGCAAGAAAATACAACCAACACCTCGACTGACTCATGCAGTGTGGCCCTCCTAAATCACCTCTCCCTATTGTGGACTGTGGCTTAATACTGGATTAGCTCCAAAAGGTCTCCCATTGCAAGAACTCTACCCAAGAACTCCCTGTGTGGAGCCCACACCTCATGAGGAAATCTCAAAAGACAATGGGGAAGCCTATACTATCATCATATAGACCTATATAACACTACCACTTATACTGTTTCTCCCCCAATGTAATCTCCTGTATCGCTTTCTTCCTTTTTCTTTGTTTTTTTTTTCTTTCCCCCCCCTTGTCTGTTTTTTTTATTTATTTGTTTTGTTCTACTTTTTGTTTTTTTGTTTCAATTTGTTTTGTGCTTCTTTTTGGTCACAGCTGGCGGTGATCGGTGGGTGCTCCTGGCTCTGTGCTCTGAAGTTGCCCCTGGTGGGCATGGGGGACCATGTAGGATGCTGGGATGTAAGCCACTGCCCTATGCAGGAAGGACAGACGCCTTGCCTCCATGCTACTGCTCCCGGCCCCACTTTATTTCTTTAATTATGTCCTTTATTTAATCCTTTTATTTTCTTTAAGAAACTCTTTTTTCTTTAGATATGTCTGAGCATATATATTTTTAGTTTCTGTCATGGGTCTGTTTTCTTCTCTCTCCACTCCCAAATCCACCAGCAATATAATGTAGCACCACTTCTTCCTGCAAAGGCATATTAAAAATAGGGGAAATTTTATGTGTAAAAACAAGTTCTTATCTACTAGGGATAAGAACTTATACTTTTTTTACAACACAGGGACATCTCCCACCCTGAATGTATGTCATGGGGAAACAACCTAGACTCCAGGGAAATAGGCACCAACCGTCCAGCCTTGTCTCCTGGATCCCAGACATAGAAACGACAGAGTTCTCCACAACAGCTCCAGGAACCAAGTCCCCTCCAGGGCATTCATAATAGTGCTCTGACGCCAACATACGCCAGTTCTAAATTGATAACTTGACAAAAAGGAGATGGGAACAACTAGATCTAAGAGCCAGTTATCCTTTCTCACCAGCCAACGATAAGAAAAAATCAGAATTGATCTGTGCAAAAAACAAGATTTCTATATACAGATGACTGGTTGTTACAACCAGAACTAGACAGTACACATCCCCGAACCAACAACAAAACAAAAAACTCTAACCTAGCTTTTGGTCTACAATCTGTTCAATAAACAAGATCTCCAATTCCAGAGGTCTGACTGAGACAACCGCAAGTGAACGGGTCTTCCAGAAACATAACGAAAGACTCTGTCCCAGCCTCCATCCTAGGAGCAACATAATGACCAAGAACACTAACTATAGAAGATGAATTAAAACGACACTGAAGAAGCAGAACTCCTAGAACCACAAAGAAAGCCTTCATCATTAGCTCCATTCCTTGACATGCACAGTCACCAAGATCTCTAGATACAGAGGTCTGATTTTACCATCCATGATGAAGCAGAAGTCTTCCATACACCACAAAAGCACTGAGGGGAGAGTAAATGATCATCAAAGGAGTCTACAGTTAATCCCATAACAGTATACTTCAGGGATGGAGAAGCCCTGTATCTCCTAGGACAAGGGAATTCCCTTTATAATATCCCCAATAGGTACTGAGCCTATGCAGGGGGGGGGAAAAAAAGCACAAAATTATCATTTTCCACATATATATTTATTGATTGATTGATTTTTTGATGTCTTTATTTTGGTGTAGATATTGAAGTTGATGCCTCATTTTTTATTTTATATTGTTTTATCTTATCTTTCTCTTTCTTTTTGCACTCCGGCATGATTTGAATTCAGAACCGAGACTATTGTATGGTGCTTCTCTTTATTGCTGTAGGGCTCACTGGATATTTAATTTGACACTTACTTTTGTATTGTTATGGTGTTTCAATTACCTTTTTCAAGTCCTCTCTCAAACTGAGGCTGACAGCCACTAGAAGGACTCCGCCCATTTTCAGCATATTTTTATTATTTTGTTTTTATATTTTTTTGCTTAATCTTTACCCCATTCTATTGCTTTTCTTTCCCTCAAACAAAACCACATAACTCGATTTATCTAGCTTAGCCTCTCAAATAGAGGGAGAAACGAGGGAGAAACAAGGGAGGGCACCAGGACTAAACAGATGTATGATCACTGATAGTAAGCTAGACAAAGAGGGGACCACCTACTCTAGCAGCCGGGGGGGGGGTGATGGTGGGGGATATGGGATTATGGGATGCAGAAAGGGAATGGGGAAAGGGTGAAGACAAATTTGGTGGTGGGTATTCCCCTGATTCAATGCTAATATGTACCTAAAATACTAATGTGAAAGACATGTAAGCCACTATGATCAAAATAAAAATAAAAAAAAAATAAATAAAAGTTCCTCTCTGACCAAACACTAAAAAAAACTGTTTGAGAGATAAATCACAGACTCTTTGACTATAAAACTGGAGACAGAAATACTGATCAAGTTTACTATGCCACAGATTATTCCCTTTAATTTAGATCATATTCTACCTTGGACTATATAGAAAATAGTATTACACTCAGCTTTTATTTATTTTAAATTAGACCACTAAATGAAAAGCACTGTTGTTTTTCTAGAATCTCTCTGAATACAATTGCAAACTCTGAGTAAGAGAAAGAAAGGCAAGAGGAAGCAAAATCTATTTCTATGGATTGTGAGCATTTCTTCTGTTCTGATAAGAGCACCCACAAACTATGACCCTGTTGCTCTCTGACTTAGAGAGTTTTGCTGTGATCAAGTGTCTACATGCATGAACCCTTTTGACATTTCCTGAAAATAATTTTTTATTTTAGTCTAATTAACATGCGGGCAGCTTAGTGGAATGTTTATGTGTTGCCAAAGCTCTTTTAGAATTCACAAGATTGGAACTCTTCAACCACTCTACCACCTCTATTTTCTTCCTAGCCTTTCTTTGTGACAGCCCTCATTGTCAAATTAATTGATTTAGACAGTGCTATAGAATAAGGGGGAGCAAAAACAACAAGAAAATTGCTATTAATGAAGAACGTGTTTGTGTATCTGTATTCATGTTGTTATTGTTTTAGAATGGCTTAATTTATTTTATACCTCCCTTGACTAAAAAGGTTATTAAATCACTAAGGGGAGAGCTGTTTTGTTTGTGGTAAATGCTTTCTGGTTGCAATTTGCTATCTAAGGGACAGTTTTGGCAGTGTAGTGACATTTTAGGATAGATGCAGCCACAAGATGTTCCCCACTGCAATTATTATAATCCCCTCTGGTAGACAGACACCATCTACTCACATATTTTTTTCATGCTCCATGGTTCTGTTGCAGATATTTTGAAACCCATATAAATCTAAACTACTGACTAAATGCCATCCAAATTTATCGAGGTACTTTATGGCTTTCTGTAAATATGTAGGTAATCTTAAAAGCTAATTTATTATAATCCACTCAAGAAAACAAGATAAATTATCTTCAAACTCATGCTTCTCTCAGGTAATGGTGCATTTTCATGGCTGCAATGTTATATAATGTTCTCAGAATTCATATGCAAGGTAATTTATAATTATTGTGATGAACTAAAAGTGAGAATAGGAAAGTGATGGTAAAAACTGAGAGGATTACATGTCATTTCTTTTTTAAAATTTTATTCCCACTTAGAAGAGCGAATTAACCTAGTATAAGATATTGGGCCAAAACTAGCTGGAAATTTGGAAACTGGCAACGTACTTCCTAATGTTTTGTTATTTCTTTGTTCTTTACTTTTGGTCTCTTGACAGTACTCTCATTTGTTCAAGGCTTACTTCTGCTCTGTGCTTAGGGATCTCTCCTGGTAAAAACTGTGTAGACATATTAGGTGCCCAGAATGAAACTTTATTACCCCTGTGCAAGGCAAACATTCTGTCCATTGTACTATTGCTCCTACCATAGAATTTTAACTCTTGAACTAAATAATGTTTAACTCTTGAACTAAATAATGACATAGGATTATGGCTAGGTGTTCAAGGAGAGGAAGGAACTCATTAATAAATGGCTAGTCAAACACATGAAAAAGCTATAGAACATAGATATTTTACCTGCAATAAGACATAAAATGCATAAAAAATCACTGATTATTAAAAACTGTTATTATTTGACGATCACCCTGAAACTGTAAACTTCATATTATAAGATAAAAGATTGTAGATTTCATTAAAACCCACAGGGCCTCCTCTAGTCTTACTTCTATATGTCTAAGTGGCATACTTTATATTTGTATACTACTGTATTTTTAACACTTATCCTTAAAGAAAAAAAAAGAAAAAAACAGCTTATTGAACTTAAATTAAAAAAATAAAAATAAATAACGGGATGGGAAATAGGGAGGGAGAATTGGAGGTGAGAAGTTGCACTAAATTTCTTCCTCTCATTCTGTCTTCAATCATGCAATGTGAATTAAAATTTTTGTTTTATTTTTCAGGAAATCTACAAATATGTCCTAAGTACACAGTATTTCAATACCTAGAATATCAATGTATGGTGAAGGACATTCAAAAATATCTTTTAATTTTATGGTGACTTAATTAAAAATTTTAGAATATATCTGCCTTGAGGCCATAGTGGTGGCGCAGGTGTTTGGGCAATTTCTTTGCATGTGCTAACCTAGGACAGACTGTGGTTTGATCCCCCAGCATCTCATATGGTCCCTCAAGCCAGGGGTGATTTCTGAGCACATAGCTAAGAGTAAACCCTGAGCATCACCAAGTGTGCCCCCCCCAAAAAAAAAGAATAAATATGCCTTGCCAAAGCTCTCATAAGTAGATAGCACAGAACTAAAATCATATTCTCTTAGAAGACACCCTGCTTTACTAAATAAAAAGGGAATGCCCCAATTTCTTATTTTCTTTTCATCTATCCCTTTGATATGTAAAAATACATCTGGATCTTCCTTGACCCTCACCTGCCTAGATTAATTTAACTGGGAGAATAAAGAAATGTCAGTTTAGTTGTCATGCAGAGAGTCCATAAGGTGAGAAGCCAAGTGACTCCCTGATTCTCTACTGACTAGCTTGGTTTATTAATTCTTTGTGGCTACCTGATTCAGACCCATCCATCCAGGGTTGGGGCTATGTAGCATGCTTTTATTTCACAACTTACACTTAAACAGGGACCCAAGGACCTGAAAAGGACCCAACAATGCTGAGTTACTTGACTCACTGGTGGATTATCACCAGGATGGTCTTCTTGAGCTAGACTGTGCAATGATCTTCACCAGAACATTGGTGCACATGATGCCAGTTCTGAATGTGACAGAGTTCCCCTTAGATGGAACAGAAGCAGTCAAAAGGAGAGAGTGGAAGACTTTTGGCAGCATTCTAGATGCCAACTCCTGCCACCTTTCTTCTTACTTTCTGTAAGGACCATGGGCCTCCAAACTGAAGCAGCTTATTGAGGTCACTGATGAGGTAGAAGCCAAAGAGAAATCCCACTGGAGGAGGATCAATAGAAGGAAGATGAGAGAGTCCTATCCAGATTCTGGCCCAGGAACCAAAGGCCTTTTTATTCCAGGGAACCTCAGCAGCCTACCACAGTAGAGAAGATAGAGAAGATGGAGAATCCAAGCCTACCCAAAGCCCAAATAAAGAGAAGTTTCTTGCACAACCTGCTGCAACATTCTTTTAGGTTAATCTCTCAACCCTATTTTCATCAGTTACTACATTGCTGGCTAAACTGCATGTTCTAATTGTATAGATTTTAGTAGCTACTCTTTTGTTCTATGCTCCACTGAAAATAATTTTATATGCAACTCTAGTGGTTTAATATTAGTTTGCACAGTTCCAGGGAAATGCATTCTGTTGGCATATTTTAAATGGTTCCCAGCTATCTAGTGAATGTTTCCCAATTGCTGTTATGCTTGACTGTGTATATTGTTTAGCAACTTATTCTCAAATTATGTCTGCAATAATGTTTTAATGTTTTTGTCTACAGAAGTTTATGAGTATATATAAATATATTATAAAATATATTAGCAAACTTATTTTCAAACTGTATATATATATATATATATCTGCAAAAATGTTATGATTTGTTTTGAGAACTTTATGGAAAGGAACTTGGAAGCTATAGCTCATTTCACAGTGCTTGGTGTGAGAATGTTTAAGAATTTTCAAATTAAGCATATCTGCAGAAAGATTCTAATGTTTAGGTTCAGAGAAGTCTATGATAAAACTGTGAAATATATAGAAAAGGCTATGGAACAAGCTGACTGTTTTAAGAATGATGTATGCACAATCTAACCTATGATGCTTTTACATCCTCACCATATACCATCATTAACAATGATTCCCAAAATTAGAAAATTTCCTTACCACCTGATCAAAGGATTTTCTTTTTTTTTAATTCTCTAACTTTTTGGGGGGACCACTCCCAGTGGCATTCAGGGGTTACTCCTGGCTTTGTAATCAGAGAGCGTTCAGGGCAGGCTCAGGGTAACATATGGAATGTAAGGGATCAAACCAGAGTCCTTCCTGGGTCAACTGGCTGCAAGACAAATGATGTGCTATTATTATGGCCATATTTCCATAACATTTAATGTGCTATGCAAATTGATAGTCAAGCTGGAGATTTAATTTTACATCTCGTGATAACCGAACAAAACTTATATAAACCCTTCTCTAAACATTTGTTCCTTAGCAGAAAGTGTGACATTGTAATATGACACCCTACTTTTACCCCAAACAAAGACATTTCTCCCAACCTTCTCTTTCCTTTTCACTTATCAATTGCTATATAAAAGTCCACTAGGATCTCATTCAACCCTTTCCTACAAGGTTGGATTTATACTGGAAGAATAAAAAAAATATCAATTTGGCTTGTGACATAGAGAGACCGTGAGTTGAGACTCCCAGTGACTCCATGATTTTTCTCTTGACTGTCTTGAATTATAATTGTCTATGGCTACTCTCTTCAGAACTTTCCACCCTGGATTGAAAATATAGTGAATGCGGTGGTTTCACAATATTCCCTATTTGTGACAGGGGGGAACACACTAATCAGTGACACTGTACTCAGGATTTACTCCTGGTTCTTCATTCTTTCATCACTCCTGGTAGACTCCATAGACAATGTTGGGTGCTCAGATCAAAGCCAGATCTGCCATTTGCTATGTAAGCACATTACTTATTGTACTATCTCTCTAAATTATATTCCTTAATTCTATGCCCTTAAAATCTGACATGTTATATTTTAAACGACAAAAACAATAGCACTGACATTTTATAAAAAACATATTAAGTGCATGAGATTATTTGTGATTTTATGGTTAGATTTCATTGCAAAATAATCTAATGCCTCTGTCGATGGCACAATTAGATATATTATTCTAAGCACTGATCAATAGTTTGGTCAGTTTTTAAACTAGATATAAGTAAGACTTAATAGAATGATTTCAGGGTAGCAGAGTTCCACATTAACAAGATACAAGCTTAGAATGTTATTCTGGTCTCAGAATGCTGGAATAGAAATTCAGGTAGAGGAATTTAAGAAATTATGATGTTTAAATGTGGCTTTCTCATATAATTTTAAGTACAGAATTTAATGTTGTCTGTTGATTTCTAGACTATATTTCAGAGTATTTGGAGTAAAGTAGCACAAGATTTCACAATTTTAAAGTAGAGTAGCCTAGATCAAAATTCTGTCTTTATATTTAGTAAGTAAATTTAAGCAAGATTTTTTTTCAGATTAGAGAATATTTTCTTTATTCAAGCAATAACACTTCTCTTTGCTCAAAAATCTCTATATTAAATGTTTCCAAAGGACCATTGTAACCATATTTTGCAATCTAACTTTATTTTTTACTTACTATTTTTATGACCGTACGACTCAATTACTGTATTACACCTCAAAAGCAGGAGCCTAAGATATGTACTTACTCTCACATAGAAAACCTTGGGTTCTATATTTTCAAAAAATGATATTAAATAAGATGCATCATGGGTTACAAAGACTATATACCAATGTAATATCTCAGTTACTGAAGGATCAATAAAAATTATGAAATAACAAGTGGGCAAGCAATATGTTTCTCCAACTGTTCCCAAGCATATATCCCTTATCTCCCTCCTTTATCCCCCAGAATGCTAGTGTAACTAAAAGCATATATGTTAACATTAATACAAACCTTTTTTTTTTTTGCAGTTCCAGATATTTTTACTAGTGGTTTATTAAAGGTTTAGAGTCAAAGGAGCACTATAAAAACTATGTTAGTGTGGCAATTATTGTTTGCATGGGCCCTCCAAAGTATGGGGGTCATGGGAAGAAAAATCTTTGGCCTAAGTCCAAGGAGACCCGACCCCTGAAGTTTCCTGACATAAGACCATTTCTAGGCTCCAGGCAAACTAGTTTGTCCAATCCCGGTCATTGTCTGTAGTGCCCATACAGTTATATTTTTCACAGTCTCTGTTGTCGGTATCATGTTTCTGTATTGAAGGTCCTGGAATCTGTATATCCTACATTGAAGTCAGGATGGTGCCGAACAGCGTCTAATTTCACCTCACAATTAAAGGGCAATGCAGAAAGCCCTGTCCAGTACGCAGGTCGTTGTTGTTGTTTAAATCTTCTCAGTGTTAAGGGAAGACTCTTGAGTAAATCGATGTCAGAGCAGCAGTAGGGTCTTCCCTGGTAGAGAATTGCTTCCAGACAACTTTGGATGATTCATAGATGGCTTCCTCAGTTCAGGGGTGACTGGAAAATGCCCAAACCTCTGAGGCCTGTGCAGGTCATCATGTCAATGTTCAGGGTTTGTAAGGTTCCATTAAGCAAGATATTTTAATACATTTATTTACATATAATGACAGTAATAGTTCTCTTGCATTAGGTTATAATAAATATCAAATAAAATATATAGGGTATTTCTTTAACTTATAGTATCTTATCTTAATATTATTGTGCTTATTTTGTGACACACTATTTTGCAACACCTTTGTTATTTTAATAAAGCAGAAAGGAAAATCAAAAATTTTTGTTAAAATGCAGATTTAAACAGGAAAATAAAACTTTAAACTTCTCGTACTAATTATCCAGATTTGTTCAGAAAATTAAAATAGCTACAAAACCTAAAATACTTTGAAAATAAGTGTACCTTTATAAAAAATCACTCAGATTTTTAGTCACATACTTAGTCATTGGTGAAGGTTGGATTGCAGTGAGTTAGATCTACTGATTTAAAAATAAAAGAATGCAGGGGCTGGAGTGATAGCACAGCAGTAGAATGATTGCCTTGCAAATGGCTGCCCCAGGACTTACCTGGGTTTTTTCCCTAGATACCTATATGGCCCCTTAGCCAGGAGCGATTTATCAGCAAATAGCCAAGAGTAACCCCTGAATGTCACCAAGGGTGGCCCCAAAACAAAACGAAACAAAAGAATACTATACAATTAAAATTTTACTTGAAAAATTCAAGAAATATATAAAAACTTGAAAAAAAAACCTAAATAGTAAGATAAAACTACCCACTTTCTAAAGACTCACAACTGCTAAAATTTCAGTCACAAATTTAAACCACAAATTTATTTTTTGATAAATGTTTTATTTTAATCACCATTTGTTAGTGTTACAAATTTGTCCCTGATTATGGTTCAGTCATGCAATGAAACTTATTTCCATCATCCCTTCACATGTGCAGGAGTGCCAACACAATTCCTAGTTTCCCTCTGCACCCCACCAGTCTCTATATGACAGTCTTTGTTCTTTACTCATCTTTTCTTCCTTTTACTTTCTTAACTGTGTTTTTCTTTGTTTCCTTTTTCTCTCTTTTCTTTTTTCAATCCTTCCTTTCTTCCTTACTACCTTTCTCTTTCTTTCTTTTTCTTTCTTTCTTTCTTTCTTTCTCTTTCTTTCTTTCTTTCTTTCTTTCTTTCTTTCTTTCTTTCTTTCTTTCTTTCTTTTTCTTTCTTTCTTTCTTTCTTTCTTTCTTTCCTTTCTTACTACTTTTCTTTCTTTCTTTTCTTTTCTTTCTTTCTTTCTTTCTTTCTTTCTCTCTTTCTTTCTTTTTCTTTCTTTCTTTCTCTCTTTCTTTTTTTTTTTTCTTTTTTTTTTTTGGTCACACCTGGCAGTGCTCAGGGGTTATTTCTGGCTCCAGGCTCAGAAATTGCTCCTGGCAGACTCAGGGGACCATATGGGGTGCCGGGATTTGAACCGATGACCTCCTGCATGAAAGGCAAATGCCTTACCTCCATGCTATCTCTCCGGCCCCCTCTTTCTTTCTTTTTTCTTTCTTTCTTTCTTTCTTTCTTTCTTTCTTTCTTTCTTTCTTTCTTTCTTTCTTTCTTTCTTTCTTTCTTTCTTTCTTTCTTTCTTTCTTCCTTTCTTTCTTCTTTCTCTCTTTCTTTTTCTTTCTCTCTCTTTCTTTCTTCCTTCCTTCCCTCCTTCCTTCTTCCTTTCCTTTTTTCCTTTCTCTTTCTTTCTTTCTTTCTTTCTTTCTTTCTTTCTTTCTTTCTTTCTTTCTTTCTTTCTTTCTTTCTTTCTTACTTCCTTCCTTTCTTGCTTTCTTTCTTCTCTTTCTTTTTTCTTTTTCTTTCTCTCTCTTTCTTTCTTCCTTCCTTCCCTCCTTCCTTCTGCCTTCCTTCCTCTTTTTCTTTCTTTTATTCAGCCTTTCTTTCTCTTTATTTCTTTCTTTCTTTCTCTTTATTTCTTTCTCTCTTTCTTCCTTCCTTCCTTCCCTCCTTCCTTCTACCTTCCTTCCTTTCTTTTTTTCTTTTTCTTTCTTTTTTCCTTCCTTCTTCCTTCCTTCCTTCTTTCTTTTTCTTTCTTTCTTTCTTTCTTTCTTTCTTTCTCTTTCTTTCTTCCTTCCTTCCCTCCTTCCTTCTGCCTTCCTTCCTTTTTCTTTCTTTCTTTCTTTCTCTCTCTCTCTTTCTTTCTTTCTTTCCTTCTTTCTTTCTTTCTTCTCTTTCTTTCTTTCTTCTCTTTCTTTCTTTCTCTCTCTTTCCTCTTTTCTTCCCTCCTTCCTTCTGCCTGCCTTCCTTCCTTCCTTCCTTCCTTCCTTTCTTTCTTTCTTTCTTTCTTTCTTACTTCCTTTCCTCCTTCCTTTTGCCTTCCTTCCTTTCTCTTTCTTTCTTTTCTTTTCTTTCTTCCTCTTTCTTTCTTTCTTTCTTCCTTCATTTTTCCTTCCTTCCTTTTTCTTTCTTTCTTTTTTCTTTCTTTCCTTCTTTATTTCTTTCTTTCTCTCTTTATTCTTTCTTCCTTCCTTCTTTTTTTCTTTCTTTATTCTTTCTTTCTTCCTTCTCTCTTCCTTCCTTCCTTCCTTCTTTCTTTCTTCCTTTCTTCTTTTCTTCCTTCCTTCCTTCCTTCCTCTCTCCCTCCTTTCTTTCTTTCTTTCTTTCTTTCTTTCCTTCCTTCCTTCCTTCCTTCCTTCCTTCCTTCCTTCTTTCCTTCCTTCTTTCCTTCCTTCCTTCCTTCCTTCCTTCCTTCCTTCCTTCCTTCCTTCCTTCCTTCCTTCTTCCTTCCTTCCTTCCTTCCTCTCTCTATATTTTTCTCCTCTCCCCTACTCACTGCTTATGTACACACCTCTCCCCTCTCCTCCTCTCCCATCTGCTCCCCTTCCCACCTCTCCTTTTCTCTCCCCTCATCTTTCCTCCTCTCCTCACCCTTCCTATCCTCTGTTGTCCTCTCCTCTCCCCTGATCTTCTCTGTCCTTCTCTCCTCTCTCCTCTTCTCCTCTCAAACTCCCTTTTTCCTCTTTTCTGTCCTCTACTCCTTCAATCCCCCTTCCCCTCAATCCCCCAGCATCCCATATAATCCCCCAAGCCAGGAGCAATTTCTGAGTGCATAGCCAGTAGTAACCCTGAACGTTTTCAGATGTGACCCCCCCAAAAAAAATAAGTAATTTTTATTCCAAGGTTTAAAGGAAAAGGCAGATGCCTCTACTGAAAGATAAAAAGAGTGGCAGCTTTTGCATAGATACAGTAATATTTGGGGAAAATAGAAAGAAAAAAAATTGGCCTAAAAAGAGGTGTCCTTACCAATGAAGCATCCTGACAAAAGACCAATTTCAGGATCTAGGCATGCTAATTTTTCTAACCCCAAAGTCTTTCTTCATGGTCACAGGTAGGTTCTCATTGATCATGATTATGGCAGTCAGGTTTCATTAATTAACGATCTTGGTGTTAGGAAAAATCCTAAGTTAAAGACAAAATATCTTTTTTTTTTTTTTTTTGGTTTTTGGGCCACACCCGTTTGACGCTCAGGGGTTACTCCTGGCTATGCACTCAGAAATCGCCCCTGGCTTGGGGGGACTGTATGGGACGCCGGGGGATCGAACCGCGATCCGTCCTAACCTAGCACTTGCAAGGCAGACACCTTACCTCTAGCGCCACCTTCCCGGCCCCAAGACAAAATATCTTGAAGCATCCTCTGGTACCAGCTCACCATTAGGTAGAGAGACAGAGAAATTTGCCTTGAAAACAAGTCATTGCCGATTTCCAAGTCATACTCAGGGTGGTGTATGAGCCCAATCTGGGACAAAGAATTGCCAAGGCAGTTCTAAGGCCTATTACAGTAAAATGTAAATTTCTGATATAGATACATAAAACTGTACCAGACCAAAATAGGGAACTCAAAGTTCAGGGTTGATGTCTTAGCAAATGAAGCTTAAGTCAAGTCACTATGGCAAATATCCAGAGTGGAAGGTCCCCTTGTAGCAAAACAAGATACTACCAACCCATATCGAGTAGGTGGTATCTGTTGTCTGTATCTAAAAATTTCCATTTTAATGTTAATGGGCCCATGCAAAAAAATTAGTGCCTCAGAACACTATCAGAGCTTAAGAGGAATATAAAAGCAAACCAAAAAAAATCCCTACAATCAAGTTAAAATAAAAAATAAAAACTCAAAGTATATTATTTATACTATCTTCTTTGGGTTCCTGATAGCAAATCAAAGAGAAGGGGGAAAACTAGAGCTACATAATTAAATATACAATAAAGAATTATACATATTGAGGAAATACACCCAGTAAATATATAAAGGTATTATACATATCCCCTATAAGTCTGTTGAAATATTCTGAGGAGAGAATAAATTCTAGATCACAACTATAGTCAGCAACATGGTTTTGTAGAGTCTGAAAAAATGGCTCACAGCAGTCATGGAGCAGGAAATGTCCTATTAGTGTCTCTCAAAAGCTGAACCCAGTTGTGCGAAACAGTCCATGGTTAATGGAATTGGGAGAAAAGAGGGCCACCAAGAACACATTAGCAGCAATAGTGAAGATATCTTCTTCTCTGAATAGAGACAAATGAGTGGAATATGAGTTCCTGAGAAGTTCAGAACTGAATGTAAAGAGAGTTAATTAGGGAGAAGTAATAAATCAGGGGTGAGAGGGTGAAATAAAATAATAAAAAAGGATTTATAAAGTTGTAAGTTCGGAAGGGGGGAAAAGAAAGAGCTAAGTACAACAGAAGGAACAATTATATATAACATAGACATTTTGTATAATATGAATAGACATTAAACAGACATAGAGGTGACCATTAGACACCATACTATCACACGCATATAGATAACAAAAATGTTGCCATTGAAAAATCTGACTCATATGAAATGGGTCGGAGCTCTTCAAAATACAAAGCTGTCATATCAGGTGAAAAAGTTTTCCAATTCCTTAGAGTAATCAATGTTAATGGAGGAGAACTACGCTGAAAAAGTTTGCATGGTCTATAATATGCAGAGAACTTCCCAATACAATCAAAATTTTCAGGTCTACAATATTAAGTAATGTGATAATCATCACTATAAAATGAGTCTCCAACTTTGAGTATGGTATCAAATGTTTCTAACATTTAAATTTCTTTCCTGAAGGCAAACTGAGTAAAAGGCATACAATGTAGTTAAGAACTAGCATGATGTCTTCTTTCAGATTTGCCAATAATTGTATTAGATACATTGCTGGTCTCTCATTGGGTGCATATATGTTTAATAGTTTGATTTCTTTTTGTTGCACATATCCCTTTAGTACAAAGTGTTCATCTTTGTCCCTTACAAATTTTCTGAGTATAAAGTTGTGTCATCAGATATTAATATGGCCACCCCAGCATTTTTAAGGGTGTTTTTTGTCTAGAGTACAGGGGGGGTGGGGGGGGGTGGGGTGGGATGGAGGGGGATTTGGGACATTGGTGGTGGGAATGAGAACTGGTGAAGGGAGGGTGTTCTTTACATGATTGAAACCTAATAACAATCATATTTGTAATCGAGATGATTAAATAAAGATCTAAAAAACTAGCATGAATTTAAAATAAATTCTAAATAACTGAGCAATGTAGCAAGACTACATGCATTCAGATTAACCAAGGATATCTGTGGAGAAAGACATTATTTTTTAATTTATTTTATACTTTATTTTTTAATATAATTTTTATTTTGATCATAGTGGCTTACATATTGTTGACAATAATATTTTAGGTACATATTGACATAAAATCAGGGGGGATTTCCATCACCAAATTGTCCTCGCTACACCTCCATTTTTGTCCTATTTTCCATATCCTCTTCCCTCACCCCCAGGGTTGCTAGAATATGTGGTCCCCTCTGTATCTAGCCTACTACTTAGTAGTCTTGCGCCTGTTTGGTCCTGGTGCCTCCCTTATTTCCCCCTCTAACTGGGGGGCAGGACTAGCTAGTTCAAGTTATGTGGTTTTGTTTGAAGAAGAGAAAAGTAATAAACTGGGGTAAAAGTCTATTATGCCAAAAATAAGCGAAATTCTTCTAGAGGCTCTCATCATCAGTTTGAGTGACAAAGGAGAAAAAGAAGGTGAAACACTCCACCAGTACAAAAAGAAGTGTCAAATATCCAGTGAGGACTCCAACAATAACGATAAGCACCACACACACACACACACACACACACACACACACACACAAACGCCATGGTCTTGATATAAGAAACATGTCATGGCACATAAAGAAAGAACAGAAAGGAAGAGAAAAAATAAGTATAACTGGGGACAACAACTTCAATAATTACACCCAAACAGGGAAATTGACCAAAAATAGATAGGTAAATAAAAATAATAATAATAATAATAATAAATGAGATAAAATAATATATAAAATAAACAATGTTTTGTGCTTTTTGTTTTTGTTTTTTTCCCTCCTGCCCTGGCACAGTAAATATTGGGGTCATTTGAAAAGGAATTCACTCTTTGTTATGGTAGTCGTTTTTTCAAGTTCAGCAGAAAAACTGTTGCTATGCTGTTTTATTTTATTTTATTTTTTTAAGAGTCACTGTTAGATTCACCTGACTTGAATAGGCGCATCCAGGGCTTGGTGGATTTGGGACAGTTACAACTGTAAAAAAATAAAATAAAATAAAACAGCATAGCAACAGTTTTTCTGCTGAACTTGAAAAAACGACTACCATAACAAAGAGATAGCAACAACTATCATAGAGATGACAACAGCCTGTAGAAGGTGAGGAACTCAATCTTATGCAACAAAAGAAATGAATAAAAGAAAAGGTTAAAATGTATTGTAAAAATGTATATACAGGAACTGGAGTGATAGCAGAGTGGGTAAGACATTTGCTTTGGATGTGGTCAACCTAGGTTTGATCCCCAATATCCCACATTGTCTCCCAAGCCTACCAGGAGTAACTCCTGAGCGCTGCCAGGTGCGGCAAAAAAAAAAAAAATGTCCAATCCAATCCAATGTCCAGTCCAATAAATATATAAGGAGATATATAAATTAATATATATAATAAATATATATATATATATATATATATATATACAGAGAGATAACTTCATGAGAGATAACTTCATGGGAGTAAAGCAGGTTTAACCTGAAAACAAGTTTTTTCACTACATTTCTGAGCATAGAGCCAGGAGGATCCCCTGAGCGCTGCCGGGTGTGACCCAAAAACCAAAAAAAAAAAAAAAAAAAATGGGAGCAGGTGCTGCTAACCAGCAAAGGTATAAGATTGAACAGGTGGAAACAGCAGAGTCCAAATACCTATTCACAGAATGAAAAGCCTGAGGACAAGGTTTTATGGGAACAAATGCTCAAATACAGCAGCAATGTCTTCCCCAATCTGTCAATGTACGTTCATAAAGTAAAATAGAATAAACTCTTGGTGAATATAACCCAATTAAGCATTTTAGTTATATGCTGCCATACAATATGTGTTATCTTTTATAGTCTGTATGTTTATATCTTAGGGGTAATAATTTTGCCACTGGTTTCTGTATTCTTCCAAAACTCTAGGGCATATCCTAAAAAAAAATTGCAACTCTTTCTAATTTTAGTAACTTTCTCTTATCCATCTTCCAATTCAAAATTCTTTGACTTTGTTAATCTGATGTTTAGCCTATCCACTGTGTCTTTACTCTATTTGGAGTAAGAGTCTTTCAAGTCTGACTTTTTTCCACAGCACTTATTTCGATGCTTTGTTTCCTTTTATATATCCCAAGGGTTTAAATATATTTAATCTTCTCCACTCATTAGTCAGTTATGTAACTTTATTCTCTTGATTACAATGTATGCCAAGTCTCAGGTGTGACAGATAGAATCCTCGTGGGTCTATAAAGGAGCTTGCATACATAATTGTGTCCCCAACTGAAAGTGCAGCCAAAGGAAGAGATGAAGTCATGAAATTTTCCTATTCGTGGATGTACATGGAATCTATTATACTGAGTGAAATAAGTCAAAGGCAGAGAGATAGACACAATATAGTCTCACTCATTTATGGGTTTTAAGAAAAATAAAAGACATTATTGTAATTGAGATGAAGGCCGGAAGGATTGGCTCATGATATGAAGTTCACCACAAAGAGTGGTGAGTGCAGTTAGAGAAAAAAAAAAACTACACTAACAACCATCATGACAGTATTAATGAGTGAGAGAAATAGAATGCCTGTCTCAAATACAGGCGGGGAGGTGGGGAGAGGGAGATGGAGGGCATTGGTAGTGGGAATGTTGCACTGGTAAAGGAAGGTGTTCTTTTTATGACTGAAACCCAACTAATGTAATCATGTTTGTAATCACGGTGTTAAATAAAGATATCAATTTTTTTTAAATCAAAAAAAAAAAAAAGAAAAGGAATTCACTTGGCCTAAGAGATATGGGATTTCTCCATCCTTGGAGTATATTGTCATGGGCTTAACTATAGACTCTGTTCAGGATCATTTACTCTCCCAGTGGTGCTTTTGTGGTGTTTGGAAGACTTCTTCTCTGTCCTGGGTGATACAATCAGGCATCTGTGTCTAGAGATCTCAGTATCTGCACAAATCCAGGGGTGGGACTTTTGATGAAGTCAGTCTTTGTGGTTCTAGAAGTTCTGTTCACTCAGTGTCATTTTAATCTATCTTCTGTGGTTGGTGATCTTGGTCTTTTCACTGAACCTAGGATGGCACTTAGGATAGCGTCTTTTTTTATGCTTCCAGAAGCCCCATTCCATTACAATGGTCTCTGCCAGACCTTTGGAACTGGGGATCATGTTTATTGTGCAGGTTGTAGTTCAAACCCTAGACTAGGGCTTTTTTATTGGTCCCAGGCTGTATACAGTCTGGTCATGGTTCTAGCAGCCAGTCATCTGTAACTTGCAATCTTGGCTTTTGGACCTATCAAAGGTTGACAAGTCTTCTGATTTTGTCTTGTCGTGAGCTGGTCAGGTAGGATAACCTGCACTTAGGTCAAGTTGTTCCTATTTTCCTCGTTGTCAGGATATCATATTAGAGCTGGCACTTGTTGGTGACCCCGCAGTATTAAGGCTGTCCTGGATGGGATTTGTTTCCTGCAGCAGTTGTGAAGAACTGTGCCATTTCTATGTCTGGGATCCAGGGTTCAAAGCTGGACAGATGGTATCAAATCACCTGAGGTCTAAGTTGATTCCACATGACATATTTTCAAGGTAGGAGATATTCCCGTATTGTAAACAACTATGAGTTCCTATCTCTAGTAAATAAGAGCTCTTTTTTATATGTAAAATTTCCCCTTTTTTAGTGTGCCTTTACAGGGGGAAATGGTGCTACATTATATTGTTGGTGCATTTGGGGATGGTCAAAGGGGAAAACAGAAACAGGTTACATACCCAAAAAAGATAAAAAAAAAATAAGAAGAAGAAAAAAAGAAAAAAATAGGGAATAAAAATGTATGCACTTACATATGTATATGTAGAACAGACTATTTTTTTTAAAAAAAAATGAGTTAGCAAAGTATTTAAAGGACCAAAGTGATGCAGAAGACTACCTTACATTTGGGGAAAAGCAGGTAAAGAGGTAGTGTAATACAGGTATTACGCTTATGTTGGAAGTACAGGTTTTCCCATTGTCTTTTAGGTTTTTCTTGTGGTATGTGGGTTCCCAGACGTCTTTCCATCACATCCCCTGACCTTCTTCAGATTGGCAAAAGATTTGCGGCAGGGAGGTCTTGTAAGAGTTCTTGCATTGGGGATACTTTTGGACCTATGTCCAGTTTCAAGTAACAGTCCACCTTAGGGGGAGTTGGTAGGGAGGGCCCCGCAGCATGAATCCGCAAGGGAGTTGGCTGCCTTTTCTTGCAGGAGATGAAGTGTGGGTTTGACTGGGTGTCCCCTTGCCTGCGTGCTGGGTACTGGTTCGTTGGGGTGGGAGGTCAATCTTGATGCCTAATAGATTAAGGACTGAGGGTGGAGAGTTTTAATATGGCGGGAGGTCTGGATGGGATTGAGGGGTGAAGGGATAGTTGGATTTCCAAAGGGGGGAAAGGGGAAGGTATATGGAAGGGGTAGGAAGGGAGAAAAGAGATAATACATTAGAAAGAAAGGGAGAAGATAAAAAGGAAAAAAGTAAAGAGAAGAATAGAAAAGAAAAAAAATAAAAAAGAAAGTAGTGAGAAGAGAGGAGAGAATAGCAAGGGAATGCTAGTTTGCTTGAATATGTTCGAAGAATAGAGCCTGTAGTTTAAGTCTGTACATCACAGTTACTGCTTCCTTGATCTGACTGGTTACGTGCTTCAATTCCTAAAAGAAGGTATAACCTAGAGATAAAGTGTATGTTAAAAGTTTTCTCGGGGCCATCTCATAGTGCAAGCTAGGTATGGTATCTCCTGCGGTATCCCGAGCTGCCATCTTAGTTTTTCCACCCTTTGTATCCAAGGATGCCTGTGGACATAAAAGCTGAGAGGTTATTTAAAATATAGTAAGATAAAGGCATTAAAACATAGTGTTATGGGTTGTTTCCATTGGAGTCAGTGATTTCCCGTGGTGTTCTTTACCTGTGTTCCTGTATACAATCTCTAAGGGATTATTGTGGACCTTTGTTGTAGAAGGCTGATTACATACCTGTTTTCTCTATGTTGCAGTTTCTGGTGTTGCTGTTTTCTTTGTGGTATAATGTGTAGTCAAGAGTTTGCGTTGTTCCTTTTTCAAGTATTTTGAGCACTGCTCCCGAGTATATGTGACTATTACAGTGTTTGGAGTTTCTACCCTGTTAAACCCTGTTATTTGATTGTTAAGTATTAGTTGTGTATAAGATGTATGTTCTAGGTGATTCAGAATAGTGCTACCATTATGTGTTTATCTTTTGTCTTCTGACTTACTTCGTTTAATATAATATGATCTAGGTCCATCCACGTTGCTGCAAAGTCTGTGATTGTATCATTTCTGACTGCCATGTAATATTCCATTGTGTAAGATACCCCATCTTAATGATCCATTCATCTGTTGTTGGACATCGAGGTTGGTTCTAAGACTTGGCTATTATACTGAGTGCTGTGATAAATAGTGTGGTGCATACGTATTTTGGAATGACTTTCCTTCCAACTTGGGGGTATATACCTAGGAGAGCAATTGCTGGGTCAAATGGAAGCTCAATTTTGAGTTCTTTGAGCACCCTCCAGACTGTTCTCCATAGGTGTTGGACTAGGGGGCATTCCCACCAGCAGTGGATGAGAGTTTCTTTCATACCGCATCCCTGCCAACAAAGATTGTTCCTATTATTTTTGATGTGAGCCATCCTCACTGGTGTAAGGTGGTATCTCATTGTTGTCTTGATTTGGATCTCTCTGATGATGAGTGAAGGTGAGCATGTTTTCATATGTTTGTTGGCCATCCTTCTCTCTTCCTCAGAGAAGTGTCTATTCATTTCATCTCTTCATTTTTTATGGCTTTATTTGGTTTTGGGGGGCTCAGCTTTCTGAGTGCTTTGTATGTTCTAGATATCAGCCCTTTATCTGATATGTCGAGTGAAAAGATTTTTTTCCCGTTCTGTTAACTGTCTTCTTGCATTAAGTAGGGTTTCTTTCGCCATGTAGAAGCTTTTTAGTTTGATGTAGTCCCATTTGTTTATGTTTGATGCTAAAGTTCTTGCCATTGGTGCTCCATTCTCGAAGACCTTTTTGATATATCGGTCTTCGAGTGTTCTGCCTATTTTGTTCTCAATAAGCTTTATAGATTGGGGTCTGATTTCTAGGTCTTTGATCCATTTTGAGTTGACTTTTGTATAAGAGGTGAGGTATGGGTCGATCTTCACTTTTGTACATGCACCATTTGTTGAATAGACTTTCTTTGTTCCATTTCAGGTTCTTGCCTCTTTTATCAAATATTAGTTGGCTGTATATCTTGGGTTTTATGTCTTGGAATTCTGTTCTGACCCACTGGTCTGAGGTCCTGTCTCTGTTCCAGTACCATGCTGTTTTGATTACTATGGCTTTATAGTATAGTTTCAAGTTAGGTAAGGAGATGCCACCCAGCTTCTTGTTTTTCAGTATGTGTTTGGCTATCCTGGGTCTTTTGTGGTTCCAGATAAATTTTGTGATTGATTGTTCTATTTCTTTAAAGAATTGTGTCTGAATTTGGATAGGGATTGCATTAAATCTATATAGTAGTTTGGGTAGCATAGTCATTTTGACTGTGTTAATTCTACCTATCCATGAGCATGGGATGTTCTTCCATTTCTTTAGATCGTCTTCAATTTCTTTCTGAAGTGTTTTGAAGTTTTCCTGGTATAGGTCTTTCACTTCCCTTGTAAGGTTGATTCCTAGGTACCTGATATTTTTTGATACTATTTTAAAATGGAATTGTATTTTTAATCTCTCTCTCCTCGACTTCATTGTTTGTATATAGAAATGCTACTGTCTTTTGTGATTGACTTTGTATCCAGCCACTTTTCTGTATTGATTGTTTCTAGGAATTTTACTGTGGACTCTTTAGGGTTTTCGATGTATATCATATAGTCTGCAAATAGATATAGTTTGTGTTCCTCTTTCCCAATTTGGATTCCTTAGATTCCCTTCTATTGTCAGATTGCTATTGCCAGGACTTCTAAGGTTATATTGAATAAGAGTAGGGAGAGTGGACAGCCTTGCCTAGTTCCTGACCTCAGTGGGAATGCTTCTAGTTTCTCGCCATTAAGTATAATGTTGGCTGTAGGCTTTTCATACATAGCTGTAACTATCTTGAGGAAGGTTCCTTCTAACCCTATTTTGCTAAGTATCTTTAACATGAAAGTATGTTAGATTTTTGTCAAATGCCTTCTCTGCATCGATTAATATGATCATGTGGTTTTGGCCTTTCTTGTTGTTGATGTAATGTATAATGTTGATTGATTTGCATATGTTGAACCAATCTTGCATTCCTGGTATAAATCCCAATTGGTCATGATGTATGATCTTTTTGATGAAGTGCTGGATTCGGTTTGCTAAGATTTTGTTGAGTATCTTTGCATATATGTTCATTAGTGAGATTGGTCTGTAGTTTTCTTTCTTGGTGGTGCCTTTGCCATCTTTGGGAATGAGTGTGATATTTGCCTCATAGAAGGAGTTAGGGAGAATTCCTGTTTTTTCTATGGTTTGGAAGAGCCTATGGAAAAGTGGTGGTAAGTCTTCTTGGAATGCTTGATAGAATTCACCTGTAAATCCATTTGGGCCTGGGCTTTTGTTCTTAGGGTGTTCTTTAACTATATCTTCAATCTCCTCTGATGTGATTGGTCTGTTTAGGCTTTCTAGATCTTCCTTTTTCAGTCTTGGAAGAGGGTGTTTTTTCAAGAATCTGTTGATTTCTTCTGGGTTCTCTAGCCTAGCTGAGTATAGTTGTTCATAATATGATCTCATGATATGTTGTATTTCTTGGTGTTCTGTTGTATTCTCTCCACTTTCATTTGTGATCCTACTGATTTGGGTGTTTTCCCTTTTTTTTTGGTGAGTTTTGCCAGCGGTTTGTCTATCTTGTTTTTTTTTTTTTTTTTTTTTTTTCGAAAAACCAACTCCTGGTTTCATTGATTTTTTGTATTGTTTTCTTAGTATCTATGTTGTTTATTTCTGCTCTGGTTTTTATTATTTCTTGCTTTCTGGTTGTGGTTGGATTTCTCTGTTGCTGTTGTTCCAATTCTTTGAGGTGATCTTTTAAACTGTTGGTTTTGTTGTTTTCCTGTTTTTTGACATAGGCCTGTATTGCGATGAGTTTCCCCCTAATTACTGCTTTTGCTGTGTCACACAAATTTTGACATGTTGTCTCTTCATTATCATTTGTCTCAAGGAATTTTTTTATTTCTTCCTTGAGTTGTTCTTTGATCCAGCTGTTGTTGATCAGCATGTTGTTTAATCTCCAGGTATTAGTTTTTCTCCATTGCTTCTTCTTCACGTCAATTTTGACCTCTGTTGCATAGTGATCTGAAAGGGTACTTCTAATGATCCTTACCTTTGTGGTCTTATATAGGTTGGCTTTGTATCCTAAGATATGGTATATTCTGGAAAAGGTTCCCTGTGGGCTTGAGAAGAATGTGTATTCTGCTTTCTGGGGATGGAGGGCTCTATATGTCTATTAGCCCCAAATCTTCTAATTTTTCATTTAGTGCTCTTATTTCTTTGCTTTTTTTCTGTTTGGTGGATCTGTCCAGTGGTGATAGTGGCTGTCCCTGCTCTTTTTTGTTTTTCATTGGCCTGAATAATTACTTTCCATCCTTTTATTCTAAGCCTGTGTTTATCCTGTAGTTGTAGGTGTGTTTCTTGCAGACAGCAAAAGTCCAGTTTATTTTTCCTAATCCAGTTCTCTACTATGTGTCTTTTAATTGGAGAGTTTAGTCCGTTAACATTTAGGGAGATTATTGAGAGAGAGGACTGTTGTGCAGTTGTGTTGTGTAGGGTGGTTTTTGTTACAATCTGGGGTTTCGATTGTGTAATTCGTCTCTGAGTAAATCATTTAGGATCGGTTTTGTTTGCACAAATATTTCAAGTTCGTCTTGTTTGAGAATGTTTTTTGTCTGTCCTCCCATATGAATGATAGTTTTGCTGGGTATTGAACCCTAGGTTGGAAATTTCTTTCATTCAGTCGTTTAAATATGTCATTCCACTGTTTTCTTGCTTGAATTATTTCAAATGGGAGATCTGGTTTGATTCTTATGTCCCTACCTTTGTACTTGAGGTTTTATTTTCTCTCTTATTGCTTTAAGGAGTTCCTCTTTCTCTTTTTTTTTTGCCATTTGGATTACTATATGTCTTGGTGTTGGTTTATTAGGGTCTATTTTATTAGGGACTCTTTTCACTTCCTGGATTAGCATTGAAGTTTCTTTCCGGAGGGTGGTGAAGTTCTCTGCTATTATCTCTCTGACTACTTGTTCTTCCCATTTCCCTATTTCTTCCCCTTCTGGTATACCCACAATTCTTAGATTGTTTCTTTTGTCCTTGTTCATTAGATACTGGACTTTTCCTTCCAGTGCTTTGCCTTTTATTTCTTTGTTGGTTTCTTGATCATTTTTTGTTTGCAGTTTTCCTTCGAGTTCTTCAATGTGTTTCTCCAACTCTGTGTTTCTGCTTGTAAGGCTTGTTACTTTGTCTTTTAATTCCTTCATTTCTTTTTGTATAGAATCTCTCATGTTCTTTAACATTTCTTCTTTCATTAGGCTGATTTGTTCATCCATAGATTTCTTGTACTCAGTAGCTAATGTTTCTTTCATTTCTTTATTAATTGTTGCATTTCCATCCTCATTGATGCTTTTAGGTTGCCTTACCATGGATCTGTGCATTTTGGCAGACTTGGAAACTTGTTAGGGTTTTTCTCTGTATCTTCAGATGTTAGGGTTCTCCTTGATTTACCCATATTTCTTTGTGTTTATTGGTGTGCTTTGGAGTAATTTCAGCCTGTTTTTATCCCCTGTGGTGTGGGAATGGGTCCCTTCCCTGGGGGTGGTTCTAGGGGGGACTGTTGGGCGATCTTGCTGAGGTGCAGCTCCTCCTGTGCTTTTTAGATGGCCTGATTCGTTGCTTTGCCCTTTTGTTGTCAGCTAGTGCTGGTCCTCTTCGGGTCACAATGGTGGAGGGCACTGTTGAGTCTAGCTCTTTCTCCCCCCCTCTACTACTTGAATGTCAGCCTTCCTTAGTGGGTCTGGTCAATTTCCTTCTCTTTATTCCTGTTAGCCAGTGCAGTTTTGCTCCTGGCCACAATGGTTGCGGGTGCTGTTGAGCCTAGCTCTCTGTTCCCTCCCCTATCTGGGAGTCAACGAAGTTCCACCTCCTCCGAGTTTCCGCAGAAGAAATTCCCCCAGCCAAGCCCACCCAGTAGGTGCCCTCAGCCCTTGGTGGGGTCTCGGGACCATTCTGGGGCTCAGAGGGCTAGGTTGCTCTAGGTTACCCAAAGGTCCAGGTGGTAGGCCCAAGCTCACCCAGTCTATTGGTCCCAGCCTTTCCTAGTGGCACAGGTGACTCTGGCAGGCTAAGTACTAGGGAACTGCCCTCCTCTGTCTAAGATCAGGTTGGGTTGGGTGATCTCTGGGGCCCAGAAAGTGAGGCAGCGGGTAATGGGGTCTCTGTGCACGCAGGCTGGAAGGGCCCCAGGGGAATGCACTCACCCTGGACACTGGCGCAGGGGGGAGGTTGTGGACGCAGGGGTCCCTATGCCCCAGGGACTGCACTCACCCTGGGGAGAGGCACGCAGACTGGCGGACACAGAGGTCTCTGAGTGCCCACCTTTTGTTTCCAATTTTATGCTTATTTAAGAAATTTTGGTGTTAGGTCTGAGCTGTCTAAACCTATAAGACACGGGCGGCATGGTTGGGTGGGGCATCCCTACCTGAGGGAGGAAGGAGAAAGCGGCGGGTGCGGGCCAGGGCTGCTCAAGCAGGCGACGTGGTTGGGTGGGGCTTCCCTACCTGTGGGAGGAAGGAGAAAGCTGGCGGGGGGCGGGCCAGGGCTGCTCACAGGAGCCTATTTTATACTTTATTTTTATGGATTGATTGGTTCTTAGGCCACACCCAGCAATGCTCAGGGGTTATTTCTATCTCTGCACTCAGAAATTGCCCAAGGCAGGCTTGGGGACCATATGGGATGCTGCAAATCAAATTGGGTTCCTTCCAGGGTCAGCAGCATATGAGGCAAATGCCTTGGGGGCAGAGAGAGCAAAGGGCTAGGCATCTCTTTGTGAAGAGCTTCTGTAGACACCTCCACGCTGCTCCACCTCTTCTGGAGACCCAGTGGAGAAGAATCCTCACTCTCTATCCAAATAAAAAGACCTGGGTTGGCTTTTCTGAGCAGGACCTCTCCCATCTAATTATGGTTTGGGTTTTTTTGTAGCGTTTTAAAAGGGTCCATTGATCCCACAGGATGGTTTTTTGTCTAGCAAAGTGAATCTGTGGCATTATTTTGGTAAACATGGTACTTACCCTGCTGAGTTTAGAATCCCATTCCCCATTTGCTGGCTGCTGTGTTTTTTTTCTCTTTTTGGGGAGCAGAGGTAGAGGTTCTCAGGGGGAGCTAAACGAGGGTGATGAAGGGCTGTTCATGTCCATTCTGGGCTGACTGTGTTGACAGTTTAATGTGAGAGTACCCAGAGTATTGTGAGCACAAGGCCCTCCCAGAGGTAATGTGAGGCCTCCTGGGCCAACCTGGTGAGGCTCAGAAGCCCAAGGTGTGCTGAGAATTGAATCCAGGTTGGCATATACATAGGTCCTAGTCCCTGTACTAGCTACTGGTACTGAGTTTTTTCCGTCTTTGTAGAACTTTCACCTAAATCCAAACACTTTACCAAATTTTTTTAATGTTTTGTTACACAAAGTTCAACAACATTAAACAATGAAGGAATTCTAGTGTAGGGGAGTCCCTGTGGGGTTCTGGCCAGTATCCAAACCTGCTGTTCCAAACTCAAAATTATTTGATAGGATTGGCAGCTGATAGGTATAGAACACAGCAAAGAAAAGGAACACATGTAGTCAAACACTAGGCACCACCATCAAATGTAAGACCCCAGGTTCACCAAAAAATCATATGAAATAAAGAAACAAGCTTTAAAATCACAGATGTTTATATATTGGTATAGATATTATATTAACAGAGTTATGTTGAAATTATTTTGTGAATCAACATAAAAGTACAAAATTAAATGACCAAGGAGAAAGCTCAGACAAGTAAACTCAGAAAAATACAAAATATTTGACATGTAAGCTCCTTGATTTAAGCCTAACCACAGGAATGTAAAAAATTTAAAAAAATCATTCTTCATATTTTTAATTTTTAATTAAAAACCCAGCTGGCAGAAATGGCACGTGGTAATGGTGGGGTTGAATATCACATCCTCCTTGAAAAACCCTGAGTCCTAAAATATGCTGTCCTGATAAGTGTGGCTCTGAGATGCTGTTGGTACCTTAACTTGGGGAGATCATTCGCAGAGCTGTGCCCATGTACAGCACAAACTAACTTTCCTGATTTGGTTACTGCCATTTCTTACAGAGCTCAAATGAGCCCAGACCTCAAGACTTCATTGATAAATTTGACTTTTCTGATTTTCACAAAAAACGGATTCTGAATCAGACTACCAAATGAGTCAAGCACCGGTCTAAGGCAAGGAGGGAGCAGGTGATCTTCATAGCCAGGGTCAGGACTTGGAAGTGGTCAGGATGTGGACTCACATACAAAGGTTCTCCTGGGGCTATAAAGTGGCTTCCCAATGTCATAGCAATGGAAATGGAAAGAATCCATGATGCCAGGAGACCCATGGAAGTGGGTCTTCACATAGTGATATGGATGGCATGTAAATGTTTTATACTTTTGATTTTTACATTATATCAAATACATTGATTTTCTCTGTTCTTGTTTCAACCGTGAGCCCTAGAACCCAAGGGATCAGTCAGCTCTAAGGTACCTGAATATATTTCTGTTCCTTAGAAATTATCCCATTATTAAATAGAGAACAGATGGAAATTACGTTAGTTTATAAAGAAATAGCTGAAAATAGTAATCATAAAGAATACAGCAATAGAGGTATTATGGCTTTAGTAATTTTAATGGAGGTGATCTTAGGTACCAATGACCTCATAAAGATGCTATGATCAGTGTAAGGCCTTCACTCACGGCTGGGATGCTTCCCCTCCCAGACCAGGCACAGTAAAGAGAATGAGGTCTCTAAGACACAAGGGTTCTCTGAAGGTTGGGTCACCCCTAAGCTTGTGATTGTGTCAGGAGACTTGCAGACCTACTAGGGGACAGAGAGATAATGTCACAGGCCTGTGGTTGGAAAGTATTAGGTCCCACACTGCTAGAAGAAAGGACAACTGAAATCCCTAATCCTTGTGTTTTTGTTATTATTGTTATTATCATTATTATTATAATGGTTTATGGGCCATACCTGGCTGCACCCATGTATTACTTCTGGACTGTACTCTGAAATCACACCTTGCAGGCTCAGAGAAATCTATGGGATGTCACGAATGAACCTGGGTCCCATTGGGCAAGGAATTAACCTACCTGTTGTGCCATCACTGATGTCTCATAACCTGTCACTGGGACATTTTTCCTTAAGCTATACACTCTGGGAGTCATGAGCATTTCTTATTTAAATAAAAATTACTGAGGCAATCCTCCATATTTGTCATTCCTTGGAATTTCTCACCACCTGTGGACATGACAGGTTTCCTTTGGCATGTTTCTTAGGGGCTGGAATTCTGGGGCAGATCCCCTACCGGTTCATGAGGCTTTCCCTTTCCCTAACATGTGTCTCTCCTTCCGCACATACTGCTCCTAGTTCTGGCCCGAGTGCTAAAGAAATATGTGACATAAAAACACTTACGAGAGGGACCATTCAGAACTTTGTCACCTTGTTTTATCCATTGCCACTCTGGACCCACTCCACCATCTATTCTGAAATTTACCCTGACTTGACCTTCATCATGCCCCATAAGTACCTACATGGCCTTATGCATGGGTGAGTGTGTCGGGTTGGGATGTGAGGCATGTGATGGAGTAATTCCAGGCATCTGAGTCTCCTCCATTCATGATCCTCCCAGCTCATTGCATACATACCTGGGGATCCTGGGTCCAGACTTATATGGAAGACCCAAGTAGTCTGTGGCAGACCCATTACATCAGGATCCCAAGAGCATGCATACAGGCCAATATGTGTGGCCAAAAACTGAAGCTGGTGGCTCACTTGAAAGAGCTTGAGCCCAGGAAGGCAGAGCCACAGGGTAAGGAGCCTGCCCTGGGATGAGACCTGGGAGGACACAGAGCTGGGCTTTTTGTCCTTTTGGGGCTCTTTCCTGCAAATGCTCCTGGGCTCACTGTCTGGAGTCCCTAGCTCATAACATTTTGCTCTTGCTCAAGTGCCTCCTGATGAGTCACTGATTGACTACCCAACCGGAACTGGAGAGCCCACAGTGCAGTTTAGGAAACGAGGATCATCATCATTCAAAGTAGAGAGGGAGTTGTCTCCAGCTCCAGAGCCTGCCTGGACCCAGGACGAGGAGAGGGGAAGACCTTCCATCTGCTCCCAATTCCTGTTCTTTCCTCCCCAGCTTTTGGCTCAGCATTTCACGTGGCTCGATGCAGTGAGCACAGGGTTCTGGGAGGAGCTGCAAGTGCCGCCCCCTCCACTAAGCCCTGAGTTTCCTCCACAGGCCTCCTGCCCTGAGGCCTTGTATACTCCCCATCAACCATCCTACCACCAGCTCCCTTAGTTTCCCAGTGACAGGGAGACTAGACTTGACAGAACTGAACACAGAGGGCCTCAAAGAGACAGAATACCCCATCAGAGGAACACTCATGTGACTAGATACTAGGAGGCCTGGGTTCCCAATGGACCACCAATTCTCTGCTTTCTATCCATGTATCAGGGAGTCAGGGCAGCCTCAGTCCCTTGAAGCTGCCTTGTGGGGACACCACTAGCATGGAGACCAAGTGCATGGTGTCCTGCCCAGAGTCCATGCATTTCTTCATGCAGTGGAATGAGAGTACAGGAAGGGTGGAAATTCCCTGATGTGGAGGGCATGGGCCACCTTTGAGAATTTGAGTCATAGGCAAGGAGGGGACAGTGTAGAAACGTCTCCAATCGCTATGATGGCTCTTTGGTGTGCATCTTCAGGTAACCCAGTCACTTCCACATGGAGGTTCTGAACCTGTAGCTCCACCTGTGAATTCTCATGGGACTGTACTGGGGGCTCTGGCATCTTCTGATGACACTCTCTTCCTCCAGGAACTTTTCCAGATGATGATTCCTGAACAATGCCTAGGGTCAAGCATCTGTCATCGCAATGAGAATGGTGAAAATAGGGCTTCCACTGTCCAGGCTGTGGTAGCCCAGTTTTACAAAATGATAAAAACTGTCATAACCACATGCATGGGAGACTTGACAAGCACTGTTCAGGACCAGGCTCTGAGACTTGAACACTGGATTCAGGTAGCCAAGGTGTGTCTTAGACCCCTGGGACCCTCTCTGAAGTCTGCATTCCAATGTCATAATGAAGCTCCTGGATTCCAGCTGGCATGGTCCCTGGTCCCTTTCCTTGAGGGCCTCCCTAGGGTTGAATCACTGGTCTCCATTTCATACTTGTTTTCCAGGCGAACAGAAATCTTCCTTTCTCTGCTGGGGAGGCTAGTGATGAGCCGCACAAGCCCCATGATTTTGTGCCACATCTTAGAAGTATGTCAGTCATTGCGGGGAATGACAAGGATGCTAGGCAGGAGGACTTCAGTTCCCAACTCACAGTTCTGCCTCTTTCCAGGAGTGCAAGTAATTAAACAACTTAACTTCTGCTCATGCCATCATATGTGCTCTGACGAGTTCCACCATTGGCAGACTTAAAAAGACCTGGGACCATGTCTCCAGGTGGGTCGATATTTCTAAGAGTGTCCAAAGTTTCTGATGGATATTGGCTGTGGCTGCTGATGGCCTCAGTCTCTGAAGCCAACCTCATCCCAACCAGCAGGTCCTGGTGTCAGGGACTGATCTGGAGGGAAATTTCCCTTCAAGTCACATCTTGGGGTGAGATGGACATATTCCAACATTGATTTCATAGTGGTAGAAATCTAGCCCACGACATCACCAGTGGTAAAAGAAAAGCTGTTTGATCCAAAGTAACAGAAGCTCCGAGGAGACACACACAGGTCCAACACAGTTGCATGGATATCAGTAGTGTTGCCCCAGAGCAACCTTCCTCCAGGCAGCTGAAAATCTGGCTCATTAACAGAGTCTTGCACCTCAGAATTCCCAATTGTTCTATCACCTTCCTCTTTCCAATAGAGAGAATTCTCGTATATTTCAAAACCTTTGCTCAAAGGACTTCGAGTCAAGCAAGAGACTGACCCTGAAGGTAGAATGGAGGTGGCTTAGATGGACGTTAGGAGGTCACAGGGTATAGGGAACCTTTGTATCCTATAGTGTCATTTATCTGAAAAAGATCTTATGATGGGACCAATAGTGTCACTAAAAATTTTAGCTACTCAGCAGACAGTGGGATTCTGGAGGAGGAATAGGGGTTTTGTACCCCTAGCTAAGGCCTTTACAAAGTCTCCTGGCAGCCACGGTCCCAGGTGGTGTTGGGAAGCTGGGATGTTGTGGGGTTGTGCTTTTTTGGAAAGAGAATGAACTTGGGACATATGAGGGAAGAATGTTTGGATTTAATGACTGTCCTCTACCTGCAGGAAAACATCTCCAAATTTTCCAGTTTATTCAGTAAATCGAGAAGAAGAATGTATTGATGGCAAAAGGAGGTGAGTGGTCTTGCCTGGTTTGGGCTGTGGAGACTTCCTGAAAAGGATGGGATGGTTTCTTCCCCCTGTGGACACTTTGCTTGCAGCTTGCTTGATGTGTGTCAGGCGAGGTCTGGGTTGGGGGAACACAAAAAGAATTTGGGAGGGGTAACAAAATCAATTCCCTGGAACTGACAGGTTTGGAGAATATGCAGCTCGTGGAGGGGAACAGACAAAACTGTAAGAGTTTCAGAGGCTTTGATTCTGACTTGGCAAGGACAATGCAGAAGAGGGTGTTTGGGGAACATTTCTGGTGATACACAAAAGTACTTCCCTAAAAGCACTGTCCCAATTTTCACAGGGAGTCATTCCATTTTTGAATCCCATTCTCTCTGAATTGGCCATCATCGACCAGACAATGAATGACTACATGGAGGTGAGTGTGCCTGGGTGGAAGAACAGGGTGCAGATTAGGGGGTGGGGTGTGCACAGGCCCCTGATCCTATCCATGATCTCCCAGGAACTGCTCAGGTCAACACACAACTGACTGTGTGAGATGGAGTTCTTCGAGACTTAGGGAGGAAAGAACAGACACTCCACAGGCCTGTCTCCTCCCTCTTCCTGGGCTGTTGACTAGAGCACTGTTGGGCTCCAGGATGGCTTGAGTTTCTGTGTGACAACTCAGCATGGCTTTCCTGTGCCCTTGAGGGGAGCAGGAAGGCAGGGAAACACAACTATGGATAGTGACTCCTCAGGCTCCTTATTTATCTCAGAGAAGTTGGCTGTCTTATGACACTGTGATCCAGCCTCTTGCCACATCTCTGGGACAAAGTCTGGTCTTGCTTTGACCTGTTGTCATTCAGCCTGTCCTCACATAGGACCTAGTGATAGTGCACCGTGAAGAGGAAGGGGCTAGATTGCTGCTCCATCTAGGACTTCTTCCAACTGCACTTCCTTTCTTTTCTAGGGGAAGCACTTCAATAAAGAGAAACTGCTCTTGGTGAGTCGTTGCGCTTTCTGTCAGAGCCGGTAGACAGGACAAATCAGGCCTCCTTTCATCTGGACCACACTTGTCTCCCTGCTTGCTTACACTGAAAACTAGAACAGAGTGTGGCAGAGATATCCAGCGGGCTAACGGGAGAGGAGCGTATCTAGAAATTCTCCTGGATGAAAACTTAGTTACTCCTCAAAGAATATTGAAGTCCACATTAAATTTTCTAGTTCTGAGTGTGCAAATTCCCAATACCAGACCACAGCTTTTCTTCTCAGAAGATTCATGTAGCATATCATCCATAGACACTCAACACACTGTTTCATCTTCCTCCCTCTGATTGCAGGAGAACCGAATCATGAGAGAAATAATAATATTTCAAAAAGTGGACGAGTAGTATCAGCTGGAGCCTCTGAAGGACATTGACAATTGGTTTGAAAACAATGAGTGTCTGAATGTGACAGACAGGTGAGATAAGCCTCCTCCCCACCCCCACCCCCCAGGTCAAGGGCAAGCGTGGCTTTGTCTGGGTCATTCCACTGCTGTCTCCATGGATCCCTGCATTGTCCCTATATGATTGTCTTTAACTGCCTGGAAGCCAGATTCAGTTACTGGGCAGACATGGGGGTGGTAAAACAGGACTATGACTAACAGGTGTCTGTGTGTCCTTCTGTCCGTAGTTATGAACTGTCCTGCCTACTGGAACCTGGGCCACAAGGAGACAACACATGGTCCTCTCAATTTCGACTGGTGGATTTCTACAGATAACAAGCACCACCATGGCAGTGGTGCCCTTCACCACCTGGCACCTTTAAATCCCTGGCACCAATGTCTCTAAGTGCCATTAATATTAGTAAATCCTGTTGTTTAAAAATGGAAGTTCTTTCTTCTTTTTCGTAACTATTCTCAGTTGTCATCAGATTAAGTCTTCCTCTTCCTTTTAGATACAAAAAGCTTCGTAGAGCTTGGGTAATTGCACATATGTTGGAGTATGTCCGAAGCCAGGTTGGAGTCCAGGAACACATGCTTACCTAAGCACTGGCAGGCATGACCACAGAAAAACATTAAATTAATTTTTCAATCTGAAATTTTTATTGTCTGAGCAGCCATGTTTGACTGACCAGAGTGATCTCGATAATGATGATATCAAAGCATTTTTAGTGACATTGATTTTATAATTTTTTCTCCCTTTCTTTTTTTTTGCCATTATGTGGCTATGCCCTATACACATGTGTATATACACATGTGTATATTTTTTAATTCAGCAAGTCAATAAAAGATTAGAATTTACTACAAATACTGTTTCAAAAGCCTGTACTTTTTCATTAGATGATATTTTGGATACCTTGATTATAAACTTCTTAGTAACACATCATTTTTATATCTTTATGTTAATAAAACATAATTCTATTTTTAGACAAATTTGCTGCAGGCAGATACATGGGATAGGGACAGTGGGAAATATATTATTCATAAAAACAACTGCCCAATTATCAGCCATTAAGTAATAAAAGTTATGAAACACCCATATTCCTTTGAGATGTAACTATTAAAGTCTTTGGAGGGAGGTAAAAATTAGTGACCAGGGAACAGTTGACCCCTAAGAAAAGAAAAAGCTTCAAGAAAATGGAAAGGTCAATGTAAAAATGGTAAAAGGCCAAGAATCTAAAATTTTCTTGACAAAAACCAGGTCTACATAAAGTTTTGAATTCTATTTGTTAGAGATTTGCCAAGATCATACAGTTTTTTTGTTTTTGTTTGTTTGTTTGTTTGTTTGTGTTTAGGCCAAACACGTGATGCTTAGGGATTACTCCTGGCTTTGTGCTCTGAAATCACTCCTGGTTTGGGAGACCGTATGGAACTCAGATATCAAACTATGGTCCATCTTAGGTCAGCCACGTCCCAGGCAAATGCCCTACCTCTGTGCCACTGCTCAGACCCCAACACCTAGTGTTTATTTTTTCTGTTTTATGGGTCCCACCTAGCATCGCTCAGGGATTACTCCTGGCTTTACACTTAAAAATCACTCCTGGCATGCTCGAGGCTTACCATATGGGACGTCAGGATTCGAACCACCGTCCTTCTGCATGCAAGGCAAATGCCCTACCTCTATGCTATCTCTTTTATTTATTTATTTAAACACCTTGATTACATACATGATTGTGTTTGGGTTTCAGTCATGTAAAGAACACCCCCCATAACCAGTGCAACATTCCCATCACCAATGTCCCAAGTTTCCCTCCAACCCACCCCCACCCCCGCCTGTACTCTAAACAGGCTATGCTATCTCTAAGGCTCAACACCCAGAAAATTTTAACTCCTTTTTTTTTTTTTTTTGGTTTCTGGGCCACACCTAGCAGCTCTCAGGGGTTACTCCTGGCTATCTGCTCAGAAATAGTTCCTGGCTGGCACGGGGGACCATATGGGATGCAGGGATTAGAACCAACTACCTTAGGTCCTGGATTGGCTGCTTGCAAGGCAAACACCACTGTGCTATCTCTCTGGCCCCTGAAGTTTTTAACTCTTATTTTCTCTTGTTCTCTCCTCTCCTTGTACCACTCCCTTTCTGTCCCCTCCCCTCTCCAGCTCCTCTCCTTTTTTCTTCTTTCCTTTCTTCTTTTCCTTCCCTGCTGCTCTCTTAAAAGAAAAACCTAGGAGAGGTTAAAACAACTCATTTTTCTACAAAAAAAAAAAAATCAGCACTCCAGCAGGAGTCCATGTCTCCAAGAGAACTCCAGGGGTGGGCATCATTGTAGAATGAATCTCTAGCTTATAGCATGAATCCATAGTATGGAATGTGGGACTTGGAAGCTCTTTGGGGAGTAGAGAATGGGAGTCTCTCAGCAGTCCCCAGGTTTCCAAGCGAGAGAAATGTCAATGAGGGAAGGGAATGCTCTTATAATCCTTCTTCCAGTTCTAGTAACTACACTTGCTGAAGAAGATTAAGTTCTTTGTTTTCAAGGCTCAGACTCTGGATAAGAACCCTCCAAAATATAGAAAAAAATGAAGCACAAAATATTGCCATACCAACAATCCTTCCAATTTTTTTAAAACTAAGTTATTAATTTATTTTCTTTTTCTCTTTTTTTCTACTTTTTTTTTGGTCTTTTCTTTCTTTTTCACTCTTCTGGTTATTATTTGGTTATTTGGGGAGGGGGTTTGGGGCCACATCTATTGACACTCAGGGGTTACTCCTGCGTATGCACTCAGAAATCTATCCTGGCTTGGGGGAACCATCTGGGACACAGGGGGATTGAACCGCGGTCCATCTTAAGCTGGCGCTTGCAAGGCAGATGCCTTACCTCTAGTGCCACCACTCCAGCCACTTTTTAGTGATGCCTTTTGTTTCTGGGTGCTTTTTCTTTTTTCTTTTTTTTTTTGGTAGTTACTGTTATTTTGTAGTTGTTGTTGTTTTACTGTTGTTGTTTTTTTGTTATGGCATTTTTTGTTTTGTTTTTTTTTTCTTTTGTCTTCTTCCAGCAGAACCACACAAATTGAATCATTTTGTTCTGCCTCATGAATTGAGGGGGACAATAAAAATGAATGGTACCAGGACTAAACAGCCATATAAATATTGAGAGAAATTAAAAAAATAATCATACTTAAATACCATACCCAAAGTCACAACAACAGTATCAACACCCTATCTACAACAAGATATACACAGAGGGGAACATTTTTACTACCACTTTGGGGCACAAAGGAAGGAGATATGGGACACATGCTGGGAAAAGAGGTGGAAAGTGGACAACCCTGGTGGTGGGAATGGCCCTGATTCATTGTCACTATGTACCTTAAATATTGCTATGAAAGATTTGTTATTCTCTTTTGGTTACAATAAAAATTATATATATTATATATATAATATATAATATATATATTTATATATATAATATATATATATATATATATATATATATATATATATATATATATATATATATATATATATATATATATATATATATATATATAAAGAACCCTCCAAGCTGATCAGTGCCTTTTATGACTGGAAAACAAGAAAAAGAACCTTTTTAGTTTATTTGCAAAGCTCTTCTTTATCTTTTCATATGTTCAATTATAAGATACTTATGTATGTATGTATTTTAACACCTGTAACAGTTATTTTAGATATAAATATTTAGTATACTAGGAAGAAAAACAGTGATCACGAAAATAAAATTGGATAAAGAGATATACAGGGGTTGAGTCATTTGCGATCAACCCCATTTTGATTCTCATTTTTTAGATCGCTGAAGCATTGCTGGGTGCAGCGTTGGAGACCCCAACACCCTTGGAATGTGGTTCTGGAGACCCTCAGCAACTGCAGTGAGGGTCCCAACAGTCCCAGAGCACCACAGGCACAGCACCACATCACTTCTCCTCTTCCCTCTTCTCCTTTCCTCCCCTCTTCATTCCTCTCCACTCCTCTCCCCTCCTCCTTTTGTCTCCTCACACTCCTCTCTTCCTCCCATGTCCTCTCTCACCTCCTCTTATCTCTTATCTCCTGCTTCTCATCTCCTCTCCATTCCACATCCTTCTTGTTCCCTCTGCTAGTTTCCTCTTCTCTCCTCTCCACCCTTCGCCTCTTTCCTCTCCTCCCTTCCTATCACCTCCTCCTCTCCTCTGTTTTATCCCCTCCCCTCCCCCTAAACACTCCTCTCCTCCCCTCACATCTCGAAGAGCTGTCATCATCTCCTCTCCTCTCCTCTTCTTTCCACTTCTATCCCCTATTCTTCTCTCCTCCCCCCTCCTCTCCACTCCTCTTCTCTCCTCTTTCCACCTGTGAACTCCTCTCCTCTTCAATTCTCTTCATTCAGGTTCTCTCCTATGCATCCTCTTCTCCCCTCATTTTACATTCTCTCCTCCTCTTCTTCTTGCCTCTCTCCTCTCCTCTCCTCTCCTCTCCTCTCCACTCCAGTCCTATTCTCTCCCCTCTTCTCCTCTCCCCTCACCTCTTCTCCTCTCTTCTACATTTCTCTCCTCTCCCCTTCCCTCTTCTCTCCTGTCTCCTATCTCTTTCTATCCCTTTACTCCCATCCCGTACCCTCTCCTCTCCTAAATTCTCCTCTTGTCTCCTATCCTACACCCCCCTCCCCTGTCCCTCCCTCTCATCCCCTCTCCTTCTTTATTCCACCCTCACCTCTTCTCCTCTAACCTCCTCTCCTTTACCCTACTCCCCTATCAAATCTTGTCCTTCGCACCTATCACCTCCTCTTTCTTCTCAGCTCTCCCCTCCTCCCCTCCCATTTTCTTTCCACTTCTCCCTCGCACTCTTCTCTCCTCTCCCCTCCTCTACTTTCCTCTCTTATCCTCTCCTCTACTGTCTTGTCATCTCCTCCTCTTCCTTCCTCTCCTTTTCTTTCCCATCCTCTCCTCCAATTTCCTCCTCTATGTTCTCTCCCTCAACTCCTTTTGCTCCCTTCCTATCCTTTCATTGACTCTCCTCTCCTACAATCCCCTCCAATACTCTCCTTCACTTTTTCTAACAGCTGAAGCATAATATATCATGATATACAGTTTCTTAATCCAATCCTCTATTTTTGGCACTTGTATTTCATCCAAATTTTTGCTACTGTAAATTAGTGCTGCAATGAACATAGGGATATAGAGATATTTTCTGCATTTTTCCTAGGTAATATTCCTAGGAGTAGAATTGGGGTCATAGGAGAGCATCTAGCTTTTTGAGAAATATTCATATTGCTTTCCCAAAAGACTGAACCAAGCTACATTCTTACCTGCAGTGAATGAGAGTCTCTTTCTTCATCCATTCCACCTCTGGTATTCTTGAACTTTATAACGTGTATCGTTCTCTGTGTTGTGAGTTGATATCTCATTGTTGTTTTGATTTGTATCTGCTTGATGATAACTTATGTGGAGCATTTTTTTCATATGGCTTTTAATCATCTATGTTTCTTCTTCCCTGAGGAAATTTTGTTCTTCTGCCTATTTTTGATGAGATTAGATTTTTTTCTCAGTTTTTCCAGTGCCTTAAATATCTTACATATAAAATCCTTATCATTTAGGTATTGTGTGAATAATTTTTCCCAATTCATTTGCAGCCTTAGTATCCTGGTCACCATTTTCTTTGCAATTCTGAATCTTCTTAGCCTCATGCAGCCCCATTTGTTTTTATCTTTATTTCCACTTGCTTTAAGCCACAAACTTCTTACTGTTCTAAATATAGTGAACGCCTTCTCTCAGCACTTCAGTCTGACGAATAGAACATGTGAAGGTGAGCTTTAGAACCTTGTGAGCTTAACTATACAAAGTCTGAAAAGTTTTTGTTTTCTTTTTCGGTTTTTGGGTCACATCTAGCAGCACTCAGGGGTTACTCCTGGCTCTAGGCTCAGAAATCACTCCTAGCGGGCTCAGGGGACCAAACTGAAAACCAGGATTCGAACCACCAACCTTCTGCATGAAAGGCAAACACCTTACCTCCATGCTATCTCTCCACTCCTTCCCTTTTTTTTTTTTACCCTATCCATTTTTAGTGCAAGAAGTGTACTTCCATAAGGTATTGATGGCAGGTAATCACTCCCAATTGAAATTTTTAAAGTGAATACTGGGGCCAGAAAAATAGCTTAAATGGCTTGGGAGGCAGGAGCCTGGCCTTCCAAGTCTGAAAAGTCTTGAATGCATAATTATGCTTCCACTTGGAATTAAGTTTGTATACTATAATAAATTCCTGATGTTCAAGAAAGTTATTCTAGGTACAGTTTATAACTACTCCTAAGTATTAGCTATGCTATTGAGGCACCTAGATATCCAACCTTCAGATGTCCTTCAAATGGCATTAGCTTTGTTAAAAACTTGATAGCAATTCCACTTGAGACTCAGAAAAACCTCATAATTTAAGTGTAGATAACCCACAGTATGCAGAGGGATGATGAAAAAGAAAAAGAAATATCCTAATACATTGAATATATTGCTCTGCAGAAGAAAAAAATTAAAACCAGAAATTACTAAACATAAAATTTCAGAACAGGGGCCAGAGCAATATTGGATATGTGTTTGCTTTGCATACAGCTGAATGAAGATCAGTGACATCCAGCATGTTTCCTTGAGCACTGCCAAGACCGATATCTGTATGCAGAGCCAGGAGTGATCCCTGAATGCAAAGCCCTGAATGCAAATCTATGTACAGAGCTGGGTCTGGCCCCAAACAAAACAAAATTAACAGTTGACAAAGGTTTGAAAACTATATTTTCTCTAAGTAAAATTTATTTTAATGTTGTAAGATAGCGCATATATTTGTCTTATTTATGTGCATATTTGAAAACTCATTAAAATATTTTGCATTTTTATAAACTTGTAAGTCAAAATTTTCTTTTATATTTTAGAGTAATATCATTGAACATCTTATATGCTACATAATATTGTAATATTTAATTTCTATACACAATGTAATTTTACTAATAATAACTTAATTTTATAATACTGATAGTTGGCATCATACATTTTTTGAAGAAGCACCTGCTATTCTATTTATAAAATATTGAATTCTAAAGTCAGCCCAAATTAAATAAACACATCTGGATCATTTTTACCAATAATGGAATCATCTTGTTTTTCACAGGAGAAATGATATTTGCTTTCTACATGATTAAGAAATTAATATTTGCTGTTGTTGTTATAATACTTTTAAATAGTTGTATATTTTCCCAAGTGATCAGAGTTTAGTGTTTAGTGCTACTTCAACTCAGAAACTATTCTTCAATTTCAGACACCAGAGGCATGCTTATGCATAATTTCAGCACATAAACTCTCAATTTCAAAGAAATACTGTTTATATTTTCCTTTCATGTATTTCCATGACTCCATTAGATAGCCCATTAATCTTTTATTACTTTGAAACTGAAGAGGACCTTCCTCTTCAAATAGTAAAGTATATAAGGCTTATTATTGTTCTACTACTAAAAATAAGACTGCATTTTGGTCTATTTTAGTATTACTTCTGCTTCTTTAATTCCAATATTTGTGTACTCAATTTATCTAATTGGCTATTGATGATCTGAGTATGTCTGTTCTTTTTAATACTTAATATGATCGAATTTAAATTAGTTTCTTACATGTGGCAACACATGAAATTAAACATTTTAACATATAAGGTATGTTTTGTTTAAAATATTCATTTTAATATTTTTCAAAAATATAAGAGTTGTTATAATTAGTTACAATTCCCAGGCATCACTTTAGGTGTTGTAGATACTATAAATATCACGTTGACATTTCTCTAAAGGTGCATTTCTTTTTTTCATATTAGAATAAAACTGAAGATATGCAATATAATGGTATGTGAACTATATCAAGGATTTCAAAAGAATAAAACAGAGGAGCAATTTTATCAAACATTTCTTATAAAATATCTTCATACTTTGTCAGTTTAGTTGAGCTCTACTTTTTGACAAGATAGGAGAATTTTCTTTCCTTGTTTCTCTGAAGTGATAAGAGCCAAATAACTATCGTTTACTCTCAAGTATAAAGGATGAAAGTTAATGGGAGATGTACACTGCAGATGTATATTTGAGTGTCTCTTTCCCTTACAATGTTATGGTGAGCACAAAAGCACTGATTAAATTGGAGGTGTAATAAAATCAAAAGAATTTTGAATGCCAGGATAACATATAAAAGAAGACTGTCCTAGAGATTTCACATAAATGATTAGAAATCATTAATTTTTAATAACTGAAGCACAGTAATCACTAAAGCATAACTTGGACCATCCTAGTAAATACAATGTTTATGATACACCATAACTTTCTGCAAGCTACACAAAAAAAATTTTTTTTTTTTTTGGTTTTTGGGTCACACCCGGCAACGCTCAGGGTTTACTCCTGGCTCCATGCTGAGAAATTGCTCCTGGCAGGCTCGAGGGACCATATGGGATTCCGGGATGCGAACCAATGATCTTCTGCATGAAAGGCAAACGCCTTACCTCCATGCTATCTCTCTGGCCCCAAGTTACACAAAATTTATATTTAGCATAAAATAAAGAGTTATGTTTCCAATAGGTGCATTTCTGTATATGGTGATATACCATCAGAAATCTTTTCTAATTCTCAAATAAACAATACACTTTGCTGATATTAAAATATCAGAGAGATACTCAGTATTATTTTCCTTCTATCATAGAACACTATCATTTACAGGATTATTTTACTTAATTTTGTCTATATTCAGTGAATAATGCACTATTACTATCCACAATTTAAAGATAAAGAGTAAAATTAAATTAAGAATTTTGCTGCAGATAAGAATGATATAAATATTTGCAAATATAAAACGTATTCTCAGAACAGAAATGCAAACATAAAATTACATTGAGTTTCTTTTTTGATTGATGAAAATATAATGTCAAGAAAATACATCTGAAGTTTTTATCACATCAATGATCTAACACCCAAAATGGAGATATAAGTAAAGTTTTGGAGTTGATAAATATATTTATCACACATAATAGAATGATTTATGTATGCATATGTACAAATCTCTCTAAAAGTCATTCAAAAGCATTTATATTAAGATTGTCGAACTTCCAGTTATGCCTAAATACATCTGCTAATAAGAAATATAGATATCCACTTACATATAAATCACTATTAAACTATAAAAGTGATCTGGTAGAGCTATAAAAGTTTTATTGTTCAAGACTTCTATTATATAAAACAGTTTTCTGCTGATAAAAGGAGCTAAAGATTTAATTTTATTCAGGTTGTTAACTTACATCTTTCTGGTAGTAATCAAAATATGGAGCTAAACTAAGCCTTGGATATTTATGTTCCTGGGACACATATTTTGGTCTCATGTTTGTCTTTAAAATATTAAATATTGGGGCTGGAGAGATAGCATGGAGGTACACTGTTTGCCTTTCATGCTGATGAACGGTGGTTTGAATCCTGGGACCTAAGCCTGATGGGCAATTTCTGAGCATAGAGCCAGGAGTAACCCCTGAGCACTGCCGGATGTGACCCCCCCCCAAATAAAGATAGCATGGAGGTAGGGTGTTTACCTTGCATGCAGAAATTTGGTTTGAATCCCTGCACCCCATATGGTCCCCGAGCCTGCCAAAAAGCAATTTCTGAGCCTAGAGCCAGGAGGAATCCCTGAGCACTGCCGGGTGTGACCCCAAAACTAAACTAAACTAAAATAATATATTAAATATTTACAATCAATACATAGACACTATAAAAGATGACCTTCAATATACTTAATATTAAAGTTGTAAGAAATTTAAGTCAGAATTTAATGGGAATAATTGAGACAAAATTCATAAACTGAAGTATAGAAAATAGTTTATGTATTTCTAACATTTGATAATTCTAAAATAAAGGTATTAATATTGCTATAATGGTTATACTTCTAGAGAGGACTTCAATATTTGTAGTTAGTATCCTTGTGATAGCATCAGATAATGACAGAAAGAATATCATTCACAAGGACTCTTCCTTAATAATCTGATCTTCTTGAATGTCTTTACTCCAAATATCATCATAGTAATGTTTAGGCTTTTAACTTATAAATTGGGTAATGCTGCACATAGTATCATTAGAGTTGTTTTCTGTGAAACAACGAGTTTATACACTATTGGTATATGCAGTTTTTGAGAACCTCCTAGAATTCAGGCTCAAAGGTCATTTCCAGTGATTCTCTAGCTAGATCTATATGTAGTCTGAGAGTTCAGTGCTGAAGCTTAACAGTTAGTACCACTCAAAACCAGCAGTTCTGAGGTCCACAAGGGTTCTTCTCATTAGTGGTTGGTGGTCCAAGTGGATTTAATTTTTTGGTTTATATTTTTACCCTGAATACAAACAATGATTTACAACCCTTTGGGCTATGTCTTTTGATTTATTAACTTAATTATTTTTATTCATTCTTTATTTTAATTAGTATGTATCAGTGCTACTTTAACACAAATGTTTGTTTACTGAGTTGATTATAATAAAGAATATATCCTATATTAAATTTCTCTAAAAAACACAAATCATTTAACTTAATTTGATACTAGGTAGAAAATATGTAATCAAGGTGTTTAAATAAAAAAAATTAAAAAAAGAAAATTTATATATCATAAATTAAGCATATATATTAAAAATGGTGTTTTGAGCTCCCATATAATCCACTGAAACCACTCCTAGAGATATAATCTTCAAACACAAAAAAGTAATAAAAAATTGTTCTCTGCAATTCTAAATGTATCTTACCACTATTTACAAAAGCCAGAATATGGAAATAACCCAAGTGCCCAACATTTAATGAGTGGCTAAAGAAAAACATGGAGAAAAGAAAGGAAGGAAGGAAGGAAGGAAGGAAGGAAGGAAGGAAGGAAGGTAGGAATGAAGGAAGGAAAGAAAGAAAGAAAGAAGAAAGAAAGAAAGAAAGAAAGAAAGAAAGAAAGAAAGAAAGAAAGAAAGAAAGAAGAAGAAAGAAAAAAAAAGAAAGAAAAGAAAGAAAGAAAGAAGAAAAGAAAGAAAGAAAAAGAAAGAAGAAAAGAAAGAAAGAAAGAAAGAAAAGAAGAAAGAGAAAGAAAGAAAGAAAGAAAGAAAGAAAAGAAAGAAAAAAGAAAGAAAGAAGAAAGAAAGAAAGAAAGAAAGAGAGAAACAAAGAAGAAAGAAAAAAGAAACAAAAAGAAAAGAAAGTAAGAAGAAAGAAAGAACAAAGAAAAAAGAAAGAAAAAACAAGAAAGAAAGAAAGAAAGAAAGAAAGAAAGAAAAAGAAAAAGAAAGAAAGAAGAAGAAAGAAGAAAGAAAGATGAAAGAAAGAAAGAAGAGAAGAAAGAAAGAAAGAAAGAAAGAAAGAAAGAAAGAAAAAAAAGAAAGAAAGAAAGAAAGAAAGAAGAAAGAAAGAAAGAAAGAAAGAAGAAAAAAAAGAAAGAAAGAAAGAAAGAAAGAGAAAGAAAGAGAGAAAGAAGAAAGAAAGAGAAGAAAGAAAGAGAAAGAAAGAGAAAAAGAAAGAAAGAAGAAGAAAGAAAGAAAGAAAGAAAAAGAAGAAAGAAAGAAAGAAAGAAGAAAAGAAAGAAAAGAAAAGAAAGAAAAAGAAGAAAGAAAAGAAAGAAAGAAAGAAAGAAAGAAAGAAAGAAAAGAAAGAAAGAAAGAAAGAGAAAGAAAGAAAGAAAGAAAAGAAAGAAAGAAAGAAAGGAACAGAAAAAGAAAAAGAGACAAATGCAGTGTGGTTTATATTCTACTACTGAAACCAAGCTATGAGCCATTTCTGTAATAGTGGTGTTTAAATAAATGAAGTGCATAAAAAAATATCTTGCCCGTGACTTTAATTAGAGTAATTGATCTCTTATTTATATTCCCTGAAAATATCTTAAATGTACCAATTTTTATTATTTCTTTTAGCATAAATCTATTTTTTACAACATCAATTTATTTAAACTGTTTTTATACATGATTCATACCTTTTTCACGACTTAGGCAGTCATTTTCTTAGAAATGCTCATATTACACATTTTCTATAGTCATGTGTCATGAGAAGTTACACCCTGTCTATGTTCCATTGTCACAGTTACAATGGCTATACATTTTCCATAGTAATGAATTGTGGTTAGAGGGTGGAAGGAGAGGGCAGGGGAGAAAATAATGACAATGTGAAACTGAAAGAACTCAAATAATTGGTTGCTATGCAGCTAGTAGGGTCGAGTGCCTAATAATTTTTGAGATCTATGGTCTTTTAAGTCCTCTGTTCTTGAAAAAAATTTGTTTTATACTTTCCTCTTCCTTCGGGACTAAGTTTTGATGGCTACACTCTAATCAATGGGAAAGAGGACTCATTTAGCTGCAGCTACCTTAAAATTCCAGGTCATCTTTTTATATGTGTGTGTGTGTGTGTGTGTGTGTGTGTGTGTGTGTGTGTGTGTTTACACATGCTCCCCAGAATTTGTTTTCTGCACAGCTGTCTTGCAATTCTCTTTGAAATGTGGACTTGATTTCTAGAGTCTTGCTTCTCCCCAAGTCAGATGATGTTCTGAGATAACAGTACATTTTGGTGGAATCTTTGCAATAAACCACTGCACTCTTCAAATTTCACTCTGACCACTCTGTTCAGAATCTTTAAATGTATGGAAGTGGATAGGCTTTTTCTGCAATATGCAAGTGAGTTCTTGTACGTTAGAGTGATGTTGTGGTTGCCATAATCTACTCGATTATTTCATTAATAGTATTTATAATAGGTTCTATATTTTGTTGCATGAATTTTATGGCATAGGAGAAAATATAAGAATATAAAAATATAAGAATATTAATGTTGTATTGTTCATATATATATATAACTTATTTTATCTAAGAATCCTATTGCAAATTTACTTTACAAGAAAGTTAACCTACTCAGAGTTAACTCACCCATAACTTTGTCCTCTTAATATATCTGTCTCGTGTTTTAGTTAAATAATATAACTTATTTATAAATAAAAATAAAATATGTCAAGTATGCTGAATCCCATAAATAAATTCAGGGCAGTAATGTAATGTGACTTTGACATTAAATTAAACAGAAAAAATTATTCCTTAAGAGTTTTAACTACTAGTATTAATTAATTATTAATTAATTAACTAGTATTATTAATACTAGTATGTGTATATTTTATTTTCATATAGAATTATATTGGAATAATTAATTATTATTGATTATAAGTTATGTTATCTTATCTCTTTGAATGTTCTACTGTTCATTGTACTGTTGTATAATTTGTACAAGGGCATTTTAAACTCTAATGTATTTGAATAGATGGGGAAAAAATCTCAAATGAGGAAATGGTACCCAAATCTAAGTACAATTGGATCTTTAGCTAGAAACTTTTTGATTTTTTCTTCTAAATCAACTATGTGATTTAAATGAGCCTTTTAAAAATTAAGCACACTCTATGCAGAGCAAATTAATAACCCATAAATGTTAATTATGTGTTCCAGGTTAATTTTATTTTGAGCTAAATTGCAGGAGAGATTTAAGGATTTAAACATGATGGATATTCTGCCATTTGAGAAGTCTTTTGTGGGGCACAGTGAGAAGAATATCAGGGATACAGACTTTCTAAGGCTGAATGTCATCCTGATAAATAAAACTTGATGCATTTTTTAAAACCAGCTAGTAAAATATTTGATTCAGTCTTTCCAATTTATTTCAGTTTTTAAAGAAGTGGTTTATGGGTCTAGAGAGATAATATACCTGGTAAGACTCTTGTCTTTCATACAGCCAACCCATGGTTTGATATCTGGCCATTCCTTATGATCCTCTGATCCTGAATGCAGAGTCAAGAATAATTCCTGACCATTGTTGGGTGTGACACAAAAAATAAAAATAAAGGGAGAATGGGGATTGTAGATTGATAGACTTAGCTCTGTTAGCAACTGGGTGGATTGAAATCTGGCAATTCCTTATGATCCTCTGATCCTGAATGTAGAGTCAAGAATAATCCCTGACCATTGTTGGGTGTGACACAAAAAATAAAAATAAAGGGAGAATGGGGATTGTAGATTGATAGACTTAGCTCTGTTAGCAACTGGGTGGATGGTGGTGGTGGGTGGGGTGAAAGGGAGGGAGGTTGAGAGTGCAAATGGAACCTAGAAAGAGTGGTGGTAGGATATTGGTACTCTGGTAGTAAGTATGACAGAATACTATTGTAAACTAAGGCATTAATATTTATATAGTTAAAGAACCTTCAGAAAGTTATTTTTTTGCTTCTGGACAATATTATTAAACTAATAAATATTTTTCTACATTTAAATCTGGCAATTAAATTATTTTGTAGCATACATATATAAGCTTTCAAAAAATGAACAGCACTATAATATGATAATTAGCATGTCATCACTAAATTGTGTCCCCTGAGAATCCCTGTTTCAGAAACTGTGACTCATCCTGTTCTCCCCCATAATCATAGACTCCTTTATATTTTATAGAACATTCTAGTCATCCTTTATCACCATGATTGAGCATCAACCATATTACACTGTGTTAATACTTTATAAATTTTATTGCTTACCTGTATTACTTGTATGTATTGCTTACTTGCGTTCGTTAATTCATTAGAATAATATATTTTTAGATTGTTTTCTGGTTTAGCTATAACAAATATAACTGATATAAACATATTTGTGAATTGCTGGAAGCATCAGGTTACTGGGCAAACAATGGCTGCTGCATTATGTAACTATGAAGATGTCTGTTTTGTTTTAGAGAAATACCAAACTTTTATTAAAGTTTTGCTTAATTTTAGATTCTCTCAGAAATGATGATACTTATCAACATTTGGTGGTAATCAGTCTCTCTAATGGTGGGCTAATTGGAATATAATTGCATTTTATTTATAAATTATGTTTCAACCAACTTTTTATTTGCTTTTCTATGAAATAAGACATATTTTAATTGTTCAAGTATTATAGTTTAAATGTAGATTTTTTATAGATTTCAATGAATTTTTATCAAAAATGAAGTATGTTGTTTCCATTAAATGTACTTTTCCTTTCTTCTTTCCTTCCATTGTTCCATTCTTCCTTCCTTCCATGCTTTCTTCCTTCCCTCCTTTATTCTTTTTCTTTATTTCTTTTTTGTTCTTTCTTTTTTCTTTTCTTTCCTTTTCTTTCTTCTTTCTATCTTCTTTCTATTTCCTTTTTAATTCTTTCCTTCTTAACTTTTTCCCTTCTTTTTTTCTGTCTTCTTTTGTTCCCTCTTTCATCTCTTTATCACTGATTCACTAATCTCTCTTTTTTTTGGGGGGGGGGGCACACCCCTTGATGCTCAGGGATTACTCCAGGCTATGTGCTCAGAAGTTGCTCCTGGTTTGGGGAGGGTCATATGAGACACTGGAGGATTGAACCCAGGCCCCTCCTAGAGCTTGCAATGCAGATGATTTACCTCTAGCACCACTGCTCCGGCCCTCTTTCTTTGCTTTTATTTCTTTTTCTTCCTTCCTTCCTTCCTTCCTTTTCCTTCCTTCCTTCCTTCCTTCCTTCCTTCCTTCCTTCCTTCCTTCCTTCCTTCCTTCCTTCCTTCCTTCCTTCCTTCCTTCCTTCCGTACTTTCCTTCCTTCCTTCCTTTCCTTCCTTCCTTACTTCCTTCTTCCTTCCGTCATTCCTTCCTTCCTTCCTTCCTTCCTTCCTTCCTTCCTTCCTTCCTTCCTTCCTTCCTTCCTTTTCCTTCCCTTCCTTCCTTCCTTCCCCCTTCCCTTCCTTCCCTTTCCTTCCTTCCCTTCCCTTCTTTCCTTTCTTCCTTCCCTTCCCTTTCCCTTTCCTTCCCTTCCTTTCCTTTCCTTCCCTTTCTTTCCTCTCCTTCCTTTCTTTCCCTTCCTTTCCTTTCCTTCCCTTCCTTCCCTCCCTTCCGTTCCTTCCCTTCCGTTCCTTCCCTTCCGTTCCTTCCCTTCCTTTCTTTTCCTTTCCTTCCCTTCCTTTCCTCTCCTTCTTTTCTTTCCCTTCCTTTCCTCTCCTTCCTTCCTTCCCTTCCTTCCTTCCGTCCTTCCTTCCTTTTTCTTTCTTTTGCTCTTTCTCTCTTCCTTCCTTCCTTACTTTCTTTCTTTCTCTCTTTCTCTTTCTTTCATTCTTTCATTCTTTCATTCTTTCTTTCTTTCTTTCTTTCCTTCCTCCTCTTTCTTTCATTTTCTTTCTATTTTCTTTTTTATTTCTTTCTTTCTTTTTCTTTCTCTTTCTTCTTTCTTCCTTTCTTTCTCTTTCTTTCTTTCTTTCTCGTTTTCTTTTTCTTGTTCTTTCTTTCTTTCTCTCTCTTTTTCTTTCTTTCTTTCTTTCTTTCTTTCTTTCTTCTTTCTTTCTTTCTCTCTCTTTTCTTTCTCTTCTCTCTTTCTTTCTTTCTTTCTTTTTCTTTCTCTCTTTTTCTTTCTTTCTTTCTTTTCTTTTCTTTCTTTCTTTCTTTCTTTCTTTCTCTTCTTTCTTTCTTTTTTCTTTCTTTCTTTCTCTTTCTTTCTTCTTCTTTCTTTCTTTCTTTCTTTCTTTCTTTCTTTCTTTCTTTCTTTCTTTCTTTCTTTCTTTCTTTTTCATTTATTTTTCTTTTTGGGCCACACTCTGTGAAGCTCAGGTGTTACTTCTGGCTATGTACTCAAAAATCGCTCCAGCTTTGAGGGTCCATAGGGGACGCTGGGGAATGGAACCAAGGTTGGTCCTAGATAGGTTCGTCCTAGATAGGTTTGTCCTAGATGGGCCACTTGCAAGGCAAATGCCCTACCACTTGCTATGGCTCCAGTTCCCATTGATGAGTTAACCTTTATGAGTACTTAATATGTCCTATATATAAAAATCTTTATCAGTGGTGTTGAGTGTAAAAATTTTCTCCCATACAGTTTGATGTCTTCTAATTTTAGACTGGATTACTTTTGCCTTACAGAAATTTTAATTTAATGTAGCCTCGTTTATTGTTTTGATGCTATAGCCCTTGACATCAATTCAATCATCAAATACTTCTTTGAATATAAGTATTTGAGTATTCTTTCTATGAACTCTATAGATTCAGCTCTAATTTCAAGGTCTTCAATCTACTTTGAATTGAATTTTGTGTAAAGAGTGATACATGGATCCATCTTCTTTTGATACAGATTGTTATTCAATTGTTCCAACACCATTTATTGAAGAGACTGTCTTTATTACATTTCAAATTCTTGCCTCTTTTGAAAAGATTAATTACCATAAACTTGGGGGTTGCCACTGGATAGTCTATTCTGATCCATTGGTTTGACAAGCATCTGTTTTGGTTCAAATTCTTTGCTGTTCTGATCACTATGGCTTTGTAGTAGAGCTTCACATTAGGTAGCGAGAATCTTCCCAGTTTCTTGTTTTTCAATATGGATCTGACTATCCAAGTTATTTAACGGTTTCACACAAATTTTATAATTGATTAGTCTTTTTTTTTCTTGTTATTCTTGTTTCTGGGCCACACCCAGAATCAATGATGTTCAGTGATGCTGAGGGGTTACTCCTGGCCATTCTCTCAGAAATTACCCCTGGCATGGGGAACCATATGGGATGCGGGGGACTGACCCTTGATATGTCCTGTGTCAGCAGCATGCAAGGCAAAAACGCCCTATTCCTGTACCATTGCTCTGGCCCCTAAAATAGATTATTCTAAATCCTTGAAGAATGTCTAAGTTTGAATAGGGATTGCATTGAATCTATATAGTAGTTTAAGTAAGTTGGTCATTTTGATCAAATTAATTAAACAATCTCACTCTTGCTGGACTACGGTTTCAGAACAGTGAGGTATCTTATGCGCAAACCCCCAAAACTTTTGCTTATTTTTATCAGAGGGCATTCATTAGAGAATCAATGCAATGCTGAATAACAAAAATGGTGAAAATATTGTTTGTGTTAGTTTTGATTTTTGTAAGGAAACAATATGTTACCAAATAATGAGACATTTTATGATTTAAAATTAAATTCTATGTATCTATTTTGGAAATCATTTGAAGCCTTAATTTGGTGATATTTTAAGTTTTATCATAAATACATGATGTATTTTTCACACATCACAGAAAGTGAAGTAATAAAATGTATTTTCTACAACAATGTAATTATTTATATATTGGGTAATTATCATATGTATATAACTTTATATGTGTACAAAATAAAAAGAACATTAAGAGTTTCTCTATATCTGTGTATCATTTCCCCTTAATCATCCAAAGTTTAAAACATGTTTATATAAATCCTGAGTTTTATGCTATATATTTTATATATGTAACTGAAAATTTTATTCTTATATTTTTGGGGTTTCGGATCATACCCAGTGGCTCTCAGGGTTAACTCCTGGCTCTACATTCAGAAATCACTCCTGTCTAGATCAGGGAACCATATGGTATGCCAGGTGTCCTGGGTTTGCCACATGCAAGGCAAACACCCTACCACTGTGCTACCTCTCTAGTCCCTAAACATCAGCTATTTTTATTACCTTTTATAGTTCATTGTTTAGCTACCTAAATAATTATCTGAAATTGCATATGACTTGGTGAACAAAGATTTTATCATTATTCCTTTACTATAATTTTTGAAGAGATATCAAATGCATGACTTACCTTCAAGAACTGGGGGTTATGAGCAAGACAGCCAAAAAGAAAAAAAATATTTTACCTTCCTCTCTCCATCTTGTATCAGCTTTGACAACTACTTAAAACCTAGCGAAGTTTTGTGTGTCTGAGAAAATCTCAGTACACTATTGGTGAAAAACAAATTACAAAAATAGATACATTGCGGATTATGAGGAATTTCACTGCACATAAATCATCCTTCCACCGAAGCAGACAGCTCTGTCTGAAGAGAGAACTCTTCTTGTTACCAATTCTCCTATAAAAGAAAGGTAAATTTTAACATGTTAGCATCAACGTTTCTCTTCAGACACTGCTAAGGAGGTGAATGTATTAGTTGTTTCATCTAGAATAGTGAGAAAATTCAGGGGTCTCAAACTCTACTTACCTGGCGGCCGCAGGAGGCAAAGTCGGGGTAATCCTTGAGTGCAGTCAGTAGTAAGCCTTGAACATTGGGGGGTGTGACCCAAACAACTGAAACAAAACACAACAAAAAAAGATTCCTCTAGGGTGGGGCCACAAAATGTTGTACGGAGGGCCGCAAACGGTCTGCGGGCTGCGAGTTTGAGACCCCTTGTATTAGGTAGATTAAAAAAAAAAAAAAAAACAGGGTATACAGAGGAGGCGGAAGTGATAACACAGTGGTAGGGTCTTTGCCTTGCTTGTGGCCAACCAGGGACAAACCCAAGTTCTATTCCCAGCACCCCAGATGGTCCCCCGAGTCTGCCAGGAACGATTTTAGGTACAGATTCAGTAGTAACCCCTGAGTGCCACTGGGTGTGGCCCAAAAATCAATCAATCAATCAGTAAATAAATAACAAGATAGAGATATAGGAACTCAAAGCCAGGGCTCATGGATGAAGAAAGAGCCATGGATCCTGCTTAAGTTCTCATTCTCTTTTATGTTTTTCCTTTCCTTCTGGGATCCTCACCCAAAATCCCTGATTATTCCCAATGCTACCATGCCATCACATTCATTATTTTGCTTACTATAAGAAATTAATATAAACATTTTAATAACAGACAAGAATTAAGCTTAATTGAATCTTCAGACTTGCCTTTAGGTAGTGTTTCTCAACTTTTAACTTCCTGCACACTCTTCTGTCCACCTTTACTTCCTATGGTCCTGCTGTTGTACTAGTTGCCTACCTTGTCTTGTGCTGTGTTGATCCCATTTATACCATTTCTCCCTGTAGTCTCTTAAGAATATTTGGGGAAATCCATGGATCTTTATTAATCCCAATTGATAAAGTCTGGTCCCAAAAGACCATGAATATTGAGAACGCCAAGATAGAAATTAAGGTATTGAAAGTAAAAAATTAGAGGAAATGTCTAGCAGTGATGGCTAACCTTTTTGAGCCCGAGTGCCCAAACTGCCGCACAATGCCCGGTTCTCCCAATGGCCAGTTCGGCCCTGTTGCCAGGTGAGCTGCAAAGCACGCGCCAGCACACTCGTGTCCGGCCTCGAGCCGCAGATCTTAACTGTGGACCTTCCCGAGTGCCAGCTGCAAGGCCTTCGCGTGCCACCGCTGGCATGCGTGCCATAGGTTCTCCATTGAATCTCAATATTGCTATCTGTGTTGATTGATGGTGCTATTATTATCAAACAATAAGACTTAAGAAAATTCCTGTAATTTTACATATGAGAAAAGCAAAAAATAAAAATTTAAAGGAACCCAAAAAAGTCAAGGAACAGTATAAAAATAAAGAAATACAGTAATGAAGTACTAACAAACACCAGGAGAAATAGTCTGACGGGAACCATCACACGGGAACGTGTGTGTGTGTGTGTGTGTGTGTGTGTGTGTGTGTGTGTGTGTGTGTGTGTGCGCGCGCGCTCGTGCCTGTGTGTTGTTTGAGTCACATCCGGCAATGTTAAGAATTTTTAGCCAGTGAAATTTAGAGATTATGACAGATGACCCAGGTCAATCCTGTGTAAGGAAATAATTTACCATCTACTATTTTTCCCACCTTTACTCTGCTCTTAACTGTATTCTCATTTTTTATTCTAGATATCTGAATAGCTGCCTAAGACTTGAATTTCCTGAGATGTTTTGAATTTTTTTTTCATTTATTTTGACATTTTTTTCTGCTGCTGATGTTAGGCAAGGGCAGCAGAAATACCTGGGTCATCCTAGAAGTTAAGGGCTGCACCGTAGGGGACAGGGGGACCATACAACATCAGTAATAAAACATAGGTCAAGTCACGTACAATGTACGAACCACTGTTCTATTTCCCACCAGAGAGGACAAATAAGCACCCACTTTATATCAGATAAATAGCACTGGAAATCATTGCTTTGTTGTTGTTGTTCGGGGGCCATAGCTGATAGTATTTGATAACTGTCTCTGTGCTCAGAGGTTGCTGCTGATGGTGGCACAATCTCTAATATATTTTAAGTGGTTTTAGAGAAATTCTTTAAATGTTACAATATTTTCATGTCCTTTAGAGAGACTTCACACTTGAAAGAATAAGATAGAAACACATTGCACGTTTGGATTTAAATCAGTATATGCATGTATTGTGTATGTTAGTTATATAATTTATGCATAATTTCCTCAGAGAAATCTTTGTGTTATAGTTAATATGTTGGGGGACATAACTTGCCTAGTTTTATTGTATTCTAAGATTGGTTTCCTGTAACATTTTTTATAATATGATTAAAATTTACTCGTGCTTTATTAATTTCTATTATAATCCTCCTCACTAGTTTGTGAGTATCAGAATTATTTAACTAAATATCTATGCTCTTAGGTATCAAATAAACTGAATATTCAGAGGACTTACTATGAATATAAAATCTATAAAGAGGATTTTATATGAATAGACACTGAGAAAGTACATAGTTACATAAGAAATATGAATATCTATGTATAAAATTTTAATTAAAATATAGAGTAGATGAGACCAGAGTGGTGGTGCAGCGATAGAGCGATTGTCTGGCATGAGACTGATCTAGGATGGTCCGATTCCTCAGTGTTCGATTCCCCAGTGTCCCAGATGGCCCCCCAAGCCAGGAGCAATTTCTGAGTGCAGAGCAAGGAGTAACCCCAGAGCATTACCGGGTGTGTCCCATAAACAAAAACAAAAAATATATACATAAAAAGAGTAGATTAGGGGCCGGGCGGTGGCGCTCGAGGTAAGGTGCCTGCCTTACCTGCGCTAGCCTAGGAGATGGACCGCGGTTCGATCCCCCGGCGTCCCATATGGTCCCCCAAGCCAGGAGCGACTTCTGAGCGCATAGCCAGGAGTAACCCCTGAGCGTCACCGGGTGTGGCCCAAAAACCAAAAAAAAAAAAAAAGAGTAGATTAAAATATAAATTATCTGAAGCTGTGGAGTAATATTTTTACATGTGAATCGTTTGAGTATGTTAAATAATAGAGTTTTATATTTGTTTATTATAACTTGAATTAATTTCTTATTTTAACTGTATAATGAATCTATCAAATTAGGATAAAACACTATTAAACTCTTCTGTGCTCTTTTTGAAAATAATAGGAATGGCTGATCAAATGCATAGTAGAAGAATAATTAGAATCATGTACCCAGTTAAAGTTTCTAAGGAAATTAGAAGGTCAATTTTATTTAAATTTATGGATAAAGATGTTCCATAGCATAAAAATGAAAATTAAAAATGAATAAAAATATCATCTTAATGTTTTAAATTAGTGAAGTAAAATATTTTGAGATTTGCTCTTGAACATGACTAATTTTTAGAAATATGAATATTTCTTAAAAGAACAGTATTATACTATTAGCTAATAGTTACACATAATTTATTAAAACATTCTTGTTTTACAGATGAAACCTTTGATAAAAAGAGATTTAAATGACTTTTCTGAGAACAAATAGATTAGTGCCAAGAGAATTACTAAGCAAAGAGATTTTAATGTGTGCATCTGTTAATATTCTGTTTTAAGGATCTCAAACTCAATTTACCTGGTGCCGCAGGAGGCAAAGTCGGGGTGATCCTAGAGTGCAAAGTCAGTAGTAAGCCTTGAACATTGGGGGTGTGACCCAAACAACTAAAACAAAACAAAACAAAAAAAGATTCCTCTAGGGCAGGGCCACAAAATGATGTACAGAGGGCCACAAATGGCCCACGAGCTGCGAGTTTCAGACCCCCCCTGGTTTAGATGCTTTCAAATTCTATTATGATAAAAATTCCAGTAAATATTTAATCTCTTACATTTTATAATTTATTTATTATTTTTATCCTGTAAATATTTATAATTTGTTTAGAAATATAATTTTAAAGATATTCCCAAGCACACCTATATGTTTTAGGATTCATTGAATCAACAACTGAATTTCCAGTACCATGTACCACATAGACAATCTCTCTACCTATCCTCCCATCCTCACCTCTTTGTCTCTGGTAACCATAAGAGGAATTACTCTAAAGTTAAGGGGTTTTGTTGTTTATTTTTACCAGTTAATTTATAATTGCAAAAATATTTGAGACTGTTGTTTACTAATAATAATATAAAAAGATCAAGATATAAGAAAATATATAGGTGAAGCTCATTACAATGGATGTTCACATGAAAAAAACAGCAAATAGCAGCTAAATCAGCATGAAATTAAAAATAAATAAATTTTAAAGAACAAATAAAACCTGAAACAAGAGGAAACTATTAAATGCAGTAATGATAAAAATATGCAATTCAAAATGAATAATAATACTAGTGGAAATAGGAATTTGTTTTTAAGTTTATTTAAAATGATTAGCTCCTCAGCTAAGAACAAAGGGCAAAGAACCTCTAAAAACAAAGTAAAATAAAAGTCTTCATAAATAGGATCATACATGAAAGAAGAAAAATTTTAATGGACACTTCAAAAATACAAGACTACCAAGAAATTATGAAGAACAAGGTTTTCTAATAAGTTGGTGGACCTAGTTAAATATGTCAGAGGAACAAATATAGACACAGAATAGTCTCACTAATTTGTGGGATTTAAGAAAAATGAAAGACATTTTAATAATACTCAGAGACACTAGAGATGAGGGCTGAAAGGACCAACAATATGAAGCTTACCACAAAGAGTAGTGAGTGCAGTTAGAGAAATAACTACACTGACAACTATCATGACAATGGTATTGAGTGAAAGAAATAGAATGCCTGTCATGAATACAGGCAGAAGGGTGTGGGAGGAGAGAGATGGGGGCATTGGTGATGGGGTGATGGGAAGGTTAAACTGGTGAAAGGGGGGTTGTCCTTTTTTTTTTTTTTTTTTTTTTGCTTTTTGGGCCACACTCTGTGACACTTGGCGATGCTCAGGGGTTATTCCTGACTCAAAGGACCCATGGGATACTGGGGGATCGAACCAAGGATCGAACCAAACTCCCAACCGCTGTGCTATAGCTGCAGTCACTGGGTGGTTCTTTTTTCCTTACGGAATCCCAACTATAAATATGTTTGTAATCATGGTGCTTAAATAAAGATATTATTAAAAATAAATTGAAATAAAAGTGAAAATAAATAAATAAAATTAACAAAGTCTCAGGATTTTATAGTCTCTCAGGACTGAATTATGACCAAAACAAAGCAAAACATATCAAATCAAACTGAGGCTGACTATTTTAAGAAAGGAAATAGTAATAAAAAAATCCACCCAATTAAAAGACCAAGATGAAATTATTTCACCAGTAAATTCTATGAAGTTTACATAGGTGATTATGACAGCTCTCATTCACACACACACACACACACACACACACACACACACACACACACATAGCATACATAATAAAACTACAAAACAGTATTCCTAATACAAGTACAAGTATCCTCAACAAATCTTTTTCAAACCATATTCAACAGTGCCTCAAAAATCATACACATGACTCAGTGGTATTTATTCCCAGAATGCAAAAATAGTTGATCAAAGAAAGATAATGCAATTTACCACATCAACAAACAAAATATAAAAAGCAAGAATCATATCCAATACAGGTATTGTAAAAAACAAAGTTGTTTTTTACAAGATGCAATGTTTCCTTTGATGAACATTTTTGTTCTAATTTTGGGCCACATCTGATCATCTCCAGGGCTTAAACAGAGCTCTTCACTTATAAATCCCTCTTGGTGGTGCTCAGGGGTCCATATGGAATGTAAAAAATGTAACCTAGTTTGGCTGTGTGCAAGGCAAGTGTCAAACCTTTTATCTCTTAACTCCCATACTTGGATCAAGAAGGAACATTATTATGAAAATTCAAGGCATAGAATAAGTCTATTGTTCTTACCAATGATTATTCTTACCAATTATAAGAATATGAAAATGTGCATATTTCTTCATTTGTTAAAATTATAAAGGCTAAAAAGTTTTGAAGGCTAACTGAATATAGTACTTCAAATGATAATATGTATAACAATGGTTTAAAATCAATAACAAAAATCTACAAAAAGCTATGCACAAAGGGCACCTGTTACATTAGCAGGTAGGGGGCAAGGGAGAGAGATATGGGATGCATGATGGGAACAGGAGTGGAGTGAGGACAACGCTGGTGGTAGGCCCTAAATCACTGTTACTATGTACCTTAAATATAACTGTGAAATATATATATATATTATAGATAAATATACAACTGTGAAATCCTTACATAGAACTGTGAAAGATTGTAGTTCACATTGGTCGCAATAAAAATTATTAAAAAATTAATAACAGAAATAAATACTTTTCCTCAACTTAAGTGTAAACATATAGAGAGAGATACTTAGTACTAAACTATTTCAATGAATTTATTTTACCACATGTTAGTGGATTATATGTGCGTATATTAGAATTTATTTTTAATCTTTCATGTACTTACTAATTAATAAGTAGTTGCTTAATAATTTAAGGATTATGTTAGACTTGGCACGAAATAAAGTATTATCATACTATAAAATATAACAGCTATTTAACTTGAGTTATTTCATGGTTCAATGTATTTCAACATTGAGTGGATAACATGGCATTTGACATTTATTAATAGTCTTCTCCTTTATTATTATATTTATTTTGGTTTTGGGGCCACACCCGGCAGTACTTAGGGATTACTCCAGCTCTGTGCTCAAAAATCACTCCTGGCAGGCTCAAGGGACCATATGGGATGCTGGGAATAAGACTTGGGTCTGCTCCAGGTCATCTGCATGCAAGGCAAATGCTCTACCGCTGTAATGTCTCCCTGACCCTGTCTCTTCCATTTTGACTTTATACTTATGTTGATATTTGAAAAAGCAAGTCAATAAATTAAAAAATGCATCTGAATTAAAATCCTTGGACAAGTTTCAGAGCTTAGTTTAAAAGTAGAAATGAAAGTTAACCATTTTTGACAATAGTTGTTAATTGAAAATTTGTGCATTGTATACACAGATTACAAACTAAGTTGAATGCATTCTTATTCCAGACATTTTATTTAAATTTGACTTGCCTGTTTAGCACCAACTCCTCAATTAAATAGTTAAGAAAGTTCTCATGACATATATCCTTTAGTTTACTTAAAGGGCCTATCAAAGTTTAAGGCAATTTTCTGGCAAAATGAATTAGGCATTGTTAAATTCTAATATGCTGTGATATGTTTTTGGTTTTGGTTTTGTTTGTTTTTGGTTTGTTTTGGGGTCACACCCTGTGACGCTTAGGGTTACTCCTGGTTATGCACCCTAAAATTGCTCCTGGCTTGGGGGACCATATGGGATCCCAGGAAATCAAAAGTCGGTCTGTCCTACGTCATCCCTGTGCAAGGCAAATGCCCTACTGTTGTGCCCTGTGCTCCGGCCCCTCTGCTGTGGTTTGTAATATTGTTTCTGAAGATGTATGAATGCAGTTAAGGTGGATAAGAGATTGTTATGATGACAGTAATGGTTGGAAATGTTCACTCTAGACAAGAACTGGGTGTGAAAGGAAATAAAGTGATCCAGAGAGGATCTTAAAAGTCAGAATATACTGATCGCTTCTCACATGCTAATTGTAATCTGATATTGAACAATATCCTGGGCCCTTTATTATTCATACAATAACTCATTATAAAAAATTCTATGTATAAATTCTATAAGATGATAACTAATGGTATTGACCTTTTGATTCTATTATTTTCAATATTGAAAACTGAAATCGAATGTTTTGTGTCGTATGGACAATAATTTTCCTCAAATAATAAACATGAATCTACTAATTATAAAATCTGCTTTCTTTTTATGTTCAATAAACATATATCCTTAACATAAATTATAATCTAAGAGATGTCTTTGTAATTTCTTCCTAAACTTGAGGTAAAATCATATTAGCCACCAATAGATACTTAAATTGTTTGTATATCTTATCTATTGTAGATGATTAATTATTGATTATGATATTATTTAACTTCAAGGTTATGATACATTATAAATACAAAGACTTTTCCTTTCATTTTTGACAAAATAATAAAACATTATTGTATTGTATATATTTTCATTCCTAAATTTTTGAAGAAATGAAGTGATGGAGTATAAGATACTTTCTTTTTAAATTTAAGATATATATTTTTTTATTCTTACATTTATGCCTTTTTATTAATTGGTGCCTTGACTTCATATCAATGCTAATACTTTCTACTTTCTGGTCATTTGGTAATACTTAGATGTGAGCTGGTTTCTCAATATGTTTGACTTGCATGTTCCTTATAATAAGAGATAACAAACATCATTTTCATGTGCCTCTAGGCTACCTATCTATCTTCTAAGTGTCCTTTGACAGATGACTATATAAAGAAGATTTATCATATAGACATATTGTGTTTATGTGAATATTTACATCTATAACCTATAGTAGAGTTCTTAAAAATTTGTAATTTAGTTTTTGGCATATATATTAAATAGGTCAGAGACAGCCAGACAAATAATATGTAATTTTACTTATTCATATGAGAAACTAAAGAAACAACAAAAAAGAAGAGAAAACAAGTTCTTATATATAGAAAACAAATTTGTAATCCAGAAAAAAAAGGATGGCATTGGGTAAGAGTGAACTATCAATGGGCCCAACTGTGTGATGTTTTATAGATCATAAGTTTCTGTAGATTGATAAAAATGTATTTATGCATAAACATGAAATTATAATGTTGTATTACCAAAATAATACATTATTATAAAAGAAATTTAATAAGTCTTAATTTAAAAGTTATACATTATTTTTCTTCAGGCCTAAGAAACCATTCTGATAGTATGGAATAATAACACATAAAGCATAGTATAATTTTACTTTAATTTTATATATTTTTGAACCCTCATTCTTGGAGAAAACTCTGATGTAAAAGTTATCTTGAGAGTGTTCGGTGACTATATTCATAATTGTTGTTTTGTTTAAGTCTATATAGACATACAATTCATCATAAAACAAACTGAAATATCTTGTTTTTGTCATAATTTATTTGCATTTTTCCCTTGTTTGTTTCGATATGGCAAGAGGTTTAAGAATTAACATTTTGACTTTTTTTCCTATTTTTTTTCTCTTTTCTTTTTCTCAAATTTCTCTGTAATCCAGACAATTTGGAAATAGTCAGGATTGTTACCATTCCTCATATCATTAGTATTGCTCAATTTATTAATTTGAAATTAAAACGAGAAAGAACAAAATTATTTTTAATACATGAGATAAAATATTCTTTTCTATATTCTCTTATTTCCATACACTAAGTGGCTTTATCATATATGAATTACCATTAATATGGATCTTTATCCCTCTGCTAAAGTGGATTTAACTTGCTTAAAATGCAACATGAAGCAAACTTTTTGCTAAAGTATCATACCCCTTTATATCCCATGCATAATTTTTTTGTTCCCAAGTCTTCCTCTAATCCATGCCATCATTGATCTACTAGAAAATTTTAATAAAAAATAATATTGGGCATGAACAATATCAAAGTGGGTAGGGTGTTGCCTTGGATGCAGTTGACCTCAAGCCTGCCTGGAGTGAGTTCTGAGCACAGACGTAGGGGAATCCCCTAAAAACCACTAGGTGTGGCCCATAAACAACTACAACAACAATAAAGTTGTATTATCTCAATTTCACCCTTTTGATTTCTGTTAAAAGGTAATTTTGTAAGAATTTTAAGGAGTATTTTTCTAAATAGTTGTGTTACGAAGACAGGGGTTGTATTTTTTTTCTTTTTTTTTAAAATTTTTTATTTTTAATTATGAGAACAAAGATGCAAAGAAAGAGGACAAGATAAAGTTACAGTGGAAGGACAATCACCCATAACAATTCTCAGAAGAAGTCCCCTTGCTGATATCTTAACTTTGAACTTTCAGTCAAAGAACGTTAAGATAAATAAAACAGAATCCATGTACAATTACTTTGTCCCTCAAGTCCTCAGATTGTAACACATTATAATATATTTTTTTGGGGGTTGGGTTTTTTTGGGGGGCCACACCCAACGGTGATCAGGGGATACTCCTGGCTGTCTGCTCAGAAATAGCTCCTGCAGGCACGGAGGACCATATGGGACACCAGGATTCAAACCAACCACCTTTGGTCCTGGATCAGCTGCTTGCAAGACAGGGGTTGTATTTTACTCCCAGAAAAAGTAAATTACTATAATAGCTATGAAGTGTCTTAGGAATTTGAGAGTATTGTAAATTCCACAATTAAATAATACTCCCCCTTCTTTCCAGAATAACATCACTCTTGTATTCTGTTTTCTTCTGGATTTCTAAGCAGTTCTCAGATGGAGTCACTCTAAGTCAAACAAGTCATACAACTGATGCTAGGGACTGGGGATGTCCTTGAGCTCTCAGGCAGGGGTTCTCAAACTTTTTAAACAGGGGGCCAGTTCACTGTCCCTCAGACCATTGAAGGGTCTGACTATAGTAAAAACAAAACTTATGAACGAATTCTTATGCACACTGCATATATCTTATTTTGCAATGAAGAAACAAAACAGATACAAATACAATATGTGGCCAGCGGGCCATAGTTTGAGGACCACTGATAGATAATGGTAAAAAGACAATAAAGAGACAACAGGACAACACCTTCAATTTCTCTGGGGATCAAAAGATTTCAGGAATTATGGGATTTATTTCACTTTTATCTCTTCTTTTCTCTTCCTTCCTTCCTAGTTTATTCATTGTTTTTTGTTTCTTTCTTCTTTCCTACATTCCTTCCTTCTTCCTTCTTTCCATATCATTCCTTCCTTCTCCTTCTTTTCTTTATCTTTCTGTCTTTTGATCGATTCATTCATTCTCTTTATTTTTTCTTTCTTCCTTGAACATATTTATTCTTTCTTTTCTTTGCTCTTCATTATAATTTTTTTTGGGGGGTGAGTTACACCTGGCGGCTTAGGGGTTACTCCTGGCTCTGCGCTCAGAAATCGCTCCTGGAAGGCTCAGGGGACCATATGGGATGCCGGTATTTGGACCACTATCTGTCCTGAATCAGCTGAGTGCAAGGCAAATGTTCTACTGCAGTGTTCTCTCTGGCCCTTCTATTTCTCTGTTTTAATTCTCATCTTCCTTCCTTCCTTCCTTCCTTCCTTCCTTCCTTCCTTCCTTCCTTCCTTCCTTCCTTCCTTCCTTCCTTCCTTCCTTCCTTCCTTCCTTTCTTCCTTCCTTCCTCATTCCTTCCTTACTCCTTCCTTCCTTCCTCCTTCCTTCCTTCCTCCTTCCTTCCTTACTCCTTCCTTCCTTCCTCATTCCTTCCTTCCTCCTTCCTTCCTTCCTTCATTCCTTCATTCGTTCCTTCCTTCCTTCCTTTCTCTTTATTCAATGTTTTTTTCATTCTATGACTTTTTTCTCTTTTTCTTTCTGTTTCTTTCTTTATTCTTTCTTCTTTCTTTTTTCTCTCTTCTTTCTCTCTCTTTTTCTTCCCTTTTTTCTCTTTTTTTTTTCTCTTTCTTGCCACACCTGGTAAACCTCAGGTGTTACTCTTGGCTCTCGCTCAGGAATCACTCCTTGGCAGGCTCAGCATATAAGGAGTTAAGGAAATGCTTAATTTTCAGGAATTCACTTTTGCTAGAAAGAAAATAGGTACATTTTCTCTAGTAGTAAAAATTATAAATTTCCCCTAGTATATGAAGGGCTCAAAATAAATTTTCTGAGGATGAATAAATTTCCAGATTTCTGAAGCACTCAGACCAGATGCAGAAACTAATTTCAACGCATATGGTGATAGACACTAAAGCATAATAGATGCTTGACAAGGTTGAATTTCCATGTGTTTTCTGTGCTGAATCCTTAGGACTCTAATTATTTAGCTACATAATTTTCAATGCTTTCATATTTACTTAATATAATACTTTAATACTTAAATTATTTTTCTATATATTGTCATTTGATTCTATTAGCAATATAATTCAATATTTTAAAATTTCTAAAAAGAATAAACTCATTATGTGGTTCTAATATTTTATACTTTAAAATAAAATTATTAGCTTTTGCATTTTATCTCCATAGCAATACTTCAAACTGCAAATAATTTTTGTTAGATTTTTGCTCTTAACAAACTCAGAAATATGTAAAATTTGCTTGATGTAGGAAATAAATTTTTACATGTCAATGTTCTCAGCAAAACTGAAGAAAGTTGCAGTTTTGGTGCATTTCCTGTCTTCACACAGGCTTGGCCTCTCTTATTATCAGCATCCCTTACCAGAGTGGTACATTTGTTATAATTAATGAACCTACATTGACACATCATAACATATAATGGCATGCATCCATCATTATGGCATCATACTGGGTAGCCCTACTGATCTGAAATTCCTCCATGCTCCACCTATTTATCCCAGACAACATACCTGATAATTTTGATATTTTGATCATTTAATATAGATTGATAATTTTTATTTCTCCATAATTTGACTTTTCCAGAAATCTATATTAATTCAATAAATTGTCTTTTCAAGTTGTCTTTGTGTGTGTGTGTGTGTGTGTGTGTGTGTGTGTGTGTCGCACCCGGCAGTGCTCAGGGGTTACTCTGGGCTCTATGCACAGAAATTGCTCCTGGCAGGCTCAGGGAACCATATGGGATGCCTGGATTTGAACCACCATACTTCTGCATACATGGCAAAAGCTTTACTTCCATGCTATCTCTCCGGCCCCAAATTGTCTTCTTTTAAGTACTAACATAAGCATTTATATGGAGCTGCCCATATACTAATAGATGACATAAACATATTTACATGAGTTATATACAATATGAATTATATATAATGTAAATGTTTAATAAAAATTACTTGGTTGGATGTAAAATATAGTACATATAACACATATGTATATAAGTATGTACAATGATAATATAAATATTATATAATAATATATAAGTAAATTAGCTATACTAATTACTTAAAATATTTATATATACAGTAACGTAATTCCAGGAGTAACACCTGAGTGTCACCAGGTGTGACCAAAATAAACAAACAAAAAAATTTAGCCAAATGAAAATAACTTCAATATTCTTAAAGCTGAATACTCTTTTTACACCTGTCCTTTAATGGAATATAGGTAATTTAAAGGTAATTTCATTATGAATGAACTGATATATATGTATACATATATACATACATATATATACATATACACAAAGTGGCCATATATACATATATATATATATGTATGGGGTGTGGCCCCCAAACCAATATATATATATATATATATATATATTTGTGCCACAATCTGTATATGTATATATGTATGTATATATGTATACATATAAATCAGTTCATTCACAATGAAATTACCTTTAAATTACCTATATTCCATTAAAGGACAGGTATAAAAAGAGTATTCAGCTTTAAGAATATTGTAGTTATTTTCATTTGGCTAATTTTTTGTTTGTTTATTTTGGGTCACACCTGGTGACACTCAGGTGTTACTCCTGGAAATATGTTACTGTATATATATATTGGTTTTGTGGCCACACCCGATAACACTCGGGTGTTATTCCTGGCTATGTGCTCAGAAATAGCTCCTGGGAGATGCCTTACAGCTTGTGCCACCGCTCCAGTCCTGGACTGATATTTTTTATTCTTTGTAAATATGAGAACCAATTTGAAATGTTAGCCATGCTGTTAGAATTTTCAGCTAATTGGCCCTTTTCATAATTGAGGACCATTTCCATAGACTCTGGCCTACAGGCATGATGGCTATCTACTGGCAGGACTTCTGGGTGCAGGCTAAGTCTCCCCCCTGAAAAAGGAGGTACAGTCCTGGCAGACACTGCTGAGAAAAGGCCAGTTGTGACTTAGGCTAGCACATGGCAAGACAGAAACCATGAACTTACTAAACATTAATGTATAAAAGAATTAATGCTGAGTACATAATAAAAACAAACTGTGTGCCTTAAAACAAGAATTGCTGGAACATACCTTACTTACTCTATTCTGATAGAATAGTCTAAATAATATTTTTCCCAAGCTGGTAGAATCAGTAATAATATATTTTAGTCAAAATTTATAATTTTGTAGGCTGCAGGTGTGTTTGTTCTTTAATTACATCAGCTCTTTCTTCACAATAGCTCTTCGGTTTAATATTAAATGGACAATGGGATTGTACTTTGTCAAATAATAGTTGCCTAGCAAGAATCATATCCAAGTAGAAAGAATAGCTATTTTTTTGACTTTTGTTGACTACCAAGAATCATATCTAAAAGGAAATAATAAGTACTTTTCTGATGTCTGTCTATGGTTAATGAAACTGATTACAAAGAATTAACAAGATACTTATAATGTTTAGATGATTGCCTAAGGATTATGTTGACAAGTAATATTTATACTAAGACAAATAAAAAGCCTGTCGCACTTGATCCACTCAACTTCCTACTATTGAGAACTTTTTGCTTACATATGAAGCAGAACTCCAAATAATTCGGACTCAGTTCCAACTACTAGAGCTTTTCTGGTCTCTGAGTACCCACTCTTCGCCGACTCCTTCCTCCCATTGTCTTATCAAATAACCCCATGCCCTTCTCAGTGCTGCCTGACTCAGCAAAAGACCATTTTTGTGTTTCTAATGCAGTAAAAAATTTTCCACTAAACATCATTTACTGCAAGATTTAATAAAAACTTTTATAAACATTCTTTCAGATTGGAGATATAATATAGAATCAAGATACTTGCATTGCATACATCCAGCCAACTTGGGTTCTATCCAAACATTGCATATGATCTCTTGAGCACTGCCAGGTATAGTTATGTGTACAAGGCCAAAACTATTCTTTGGAATAGGCTATGCACACTATTCTGGTGTGGCCCAAATGAAAAATAAGAGCAAATAAAATTATGTTCTCAATCTTCTTGTTTTATTTACCTTTTTTAAAATTTTGTTTTGTTTTTCGGGTCACACCCTTTTGATGCTTAGGGGTTACTCCTGGCTAAGCGCTCAGAAATTGCCCCTGGCTTGGGGGGACCATATAGGACGCCAGAGGATTGAACCATGGTCCTTCCTTCCTTGGCTAGCGCTTGCAAGGCAGACACCTTACCTCTAGCGCCACCTCGCTGGCCTCGTTTTCTCTACTTTCAAGTATTTTTTCTTCTTCCAATTTAAATCTTCTTATCCTCTGACTTGCTCATCTGAATAATTCTCATCCATTCTTAGATCTCATCACATAAACTATCTTCTGAAAGCATTTTATAGCTTTCCTCTCCATTATTTTAGATTAGTCAGTCTCCTCAAAATACTATACTCTCTTCTGTGTTTCCTCAATTATAGTGGTTTAAACGATTAAATATTGACTTTATTTATTCAGTGCTAACATAATGTGAGTTATGATGGCCCCTTATCAAATTTATTTAATTTGAATTAAATAATTTTAAGCTTACAACAAAAATTCAAGCCAGGTAATATAATTATAATACATGGTATATGGTATATTTAACATTTATAATTTTAAAATAATTAAACTTTGGTATTATTTGGGTCATATTTAACTATATAAATGATTTAACTGATAAAAGGTAAACATGAATATGGAAAATATTAAAGAAGACAGTATGAAATATATACAAAATAAGGGAAAATAAAAGTTAGTAGAAAATAGAGAAATTCAAAAATGCTCTAGAAAAATGAGACAATATATGGATGTAGAGAAAGATAGAGCCTTGGAAATAAACTGCATCAAAACAGGGAAAGAGAATTGACAATAATGATATTGTATGTAATTAAATTCAATGTGAAATTAAAATATTGTATCTGAGCAAGAGAACACAAATGTTCAGTGCCTTGCATAAACCTATGCCAGTTTAAATCCCAAAAATCATATATGATTCCCAAATATTGCTAGATCTCAGTCCTGTGTATAAAACCAGTCACAGCTCTCACAGATTATCTTTAATTCTTATATTACTTTGCTACTTCTAGTTTAGGCTTGTGTCTTGAGCAATAGTAAATGGTCCTAGGCTTAAAAAAAATAGAGTGACCTTGTACCCCCAAAGTTTTTATGTGTCATCTTGAACCACACTTTATAATTAGCAGGTGTTTTGTTTTGTTGTTTTGTTGTTTGTTTGTTTGTTTGTTTGTTTGTTTTGGGGCCACACCCGGTGATGCTCAGGGATTACTCCTGGCTTGGAACTCAGAAATCACTCCTGGCTCGAGGGACCATATGGGACACTAGGATATTGAACCCTAATCCCTCCTAGGTTAGCGCATGCAAGGCAAGCACCCTTCCGCTTGCGTTACCGCTCCAGCCTTTCTATTTAGTAGTTTTTTTTAATAAGAAGGAATATTTCTCCACATAGTAAAACGGAAGAATTTAGAGAAGAGAATGTGTAATACCTGGCATGAAGAAAAATGTTTATTTCTCTCTCTCTCTCTCTCTCTCTCTCTCTCTCTCTCTCTCTCTCTCTCTCTCAAAAGGCTACTTCTCTTTGATGCATATTTGAGGAAGAATTCATAAATTAATGTACTTGGACATAAATGGATTTTTCGGAAATGAGATTTGACTTATTCTTTTTAATATTAAACCCAAGCCATCCTGAGGATTGCTATGGCATTTGAGTCCGGTTGTTTGTATTCTAATCCCCACTGTATTATATATTGTGTCTGTCATAGGAAAAGTTATAAAATGTCTTCATTGATACATTTTCCTGGTGGTGGAAAGTTACATATATCTTTGATTTCTCTGTAACAGAAAATTCCAAAACCATATCTTGAGGTCAGGGTGTCTTAGAGAAAGTGTTGATACTAAATTGATGTGCTCTTAATGCAAAGTATAAGAATGCTGATGCCACCCAAGGAACACCTGGGGGGGGCAGGAACCCTGTTTACAGTTTATAGTTTACAGTTCCCTATGTCACCCCTTTCAGGAGGAAGACAACTTATATATATATATATATATATATATATATATATATATATATATATATATATACACACACACACACACACATATATTATACCTTAACTCCTTATTACTCAAATTTTCTTATGAGATTGAAAACGCACTTAGGTTCAGTTAGCATTGATAGAGTCCCATATTATCTATTCTTTTTATCTATTATCTATATATTATTATAGAATATTATCTATTCTTTTTATGAACCATTTGCTAAATAAAAAATATATGACAGAGAGGATAGTTAGGGCTCTCTATTCATGAGAAACTTAGCCCCTAACCCTCTTACTGTCTCTCTAATGTCTGTCTTGATTTCTTTTTTTTTTTAATTTATTTAAACACCTTGATTACATACATGATTGTGTTTGGGTTTCAGTCATGTAAAGAACACCACCCATCACCAGTGCAACATTCCCATCACCAATGTCCCAAGTCTCCCTCCTCCCCACCTGACCCCCGCCTGTACTCTAGACAGGCTCTCCATTTTCCTCATACATTCTCATTATTAGGACAGTTTAAAATGTAGTTATTTCTCTAACTAAACTCATCACTCTTTGTGGTGAGCTTCCTGAGGTGAGCTGGAACTTCCGGCTCTTTCCTCTTTTGTGTCTGAAAATTATTATTACAAGAGTGTCTTTCATTTTTCTTAAAACCCATAGATGAGTGATCTGTCTTGATTTCTTAATCCTCTCAGTGACCCTGCTTCAGGCCCAATCACCTGGAGTTGGACTTAGCACCTCTACAAAATGAAACTTGTCATAGCACCTGTCTTATATACTTGCTGTGAAAAGTGAATTAAGTTATAGAAACATATTTGCCTTCACAAAATTTATGTATATATACATTTAAGTTATATTTTATTCACTTGCCCTAAAATAGAATGTCTCCCCAGGAATGCACCATAGTGTATCATTTTACTCTACATTATTATTTAATAATCTTATTTAATTGTACTGTGTTTAAAGGACTTTAGATTTGTGCCAGTCTAGGTCCCACAGATTTCAGAACTATAGTTCAAAATGTCTGTCCTTATGATTTTCTTATCATCTCCATAACATGTACTCTTTTTTTTATACTTTGTTTTGTTTTGGGGGTTGTCACATACAGGTGTATTTGGGAATACTACTGGATCTACACTCAGGAATCACTCTTGGAGAAGTTGGAGACTATTTATGATACATGTAAATTAAAACCTGATCAGCTCTGCACAGGGCAAATGCCCTTTCTGCTGTGAAGTGTCTTTGGATGTGGCATGTTTTTCTGTCCTTGAAAAATACTACAAATTACTTGGTTTTCAGGAAAACTTAAGTTCATTAAGTACATTCTTCAGATTCAGAAGTTCTTTAACATCAGGTTTCTTTAACTTTTGAACTGTAATAATTGTCACAGCATTCTAGATTTATGTTAATTATTTTTCATGGCCATATATACTTAAGAAAGTTTTTGTCATCAAACACCTTTGCCCCAGAGTACAGCAAGAAGAAAAGAAATGGAGTGAAGAAACACAAACACAAAAGAATGGGGGCCAGAGGTCAAGTGGTCTCAGGTGTGTTGGTACTGTAATAAAATACAGAACTAAATATCCAAGCCAAGATTAACATAATAATTTTAACAATGTCAAACTTTAACAATCTAACCTTAAAATGGGACTGGTAGACTGGGTGGTGTGGTGTGGTGTTTTGGAATGCACTCTGGAAACATTGGAGAATGGAAGTCAACACTGGTGGTAGATTGACCTTGAAACATTGTGTGTCTGAAACTCTTATATGAAAAACTTTGTAAAGCACAATGTTTTCAATAAAATTATAAAAATGTATATTTTATTATTTCCCATTTATCAAGGAGCTTTTCCCACTGTTAAAATACTTCTACCCAATAAATTAGTGTAGGGTTAATTTCTCGTAAAATAGCTCTAAGATTACATTGGTAAATTCTATACAGAGTTTTACTTATTTTTTTAATTTTGAAGATACTCATAAGTGTTCTAAGGTTGCTACTGGTAGTGTTTAGGAACCATATGTTAACAGAGATTGAAACTGGACCTATAACAATCATTTGAGCTATCTTCCTGACCCTAGATTTATTTGTATGTATTGTGATTTTTTTTTTTGCACCACTCAGTGTTGCTCAAGACTTATTCTTGACTGTGATCTTAGAAATCACCTCTGGCAGTGCTCTAGTACTCTCTGGGGTATTGTGGATTGTATCAGCGTTAGTTATATACATGCAAGGCAAGTATCATAAGCCCTGTACTATCTCTCTAGTCCTACATATTATTTTGAAAAAAGAAAATGATCCCCATTAGCATAGCTAAGTATCATATAGTAACCACTAAGTTTTAAGAAGTTTACAAGATTATTAAGCATTTGACTCTTTCAGAAAAGGAAAAAAGTCACAATTAACACATTCCCCTTAAAGCTATAGATACTCCAATATCTATTCTCATGTTTGTAAGGTAGATTTCTTTAAATTCTTCCTGATAAAATATACTTTTATCCTTGATCACTAATCCAATCTCTATGAAATAATCGAATCATCAACTACTATTAACATTTTATTAGCATTTTTAATCACAACTGCTATATTCCACATGTTACGTGTAGATATGAATTTTATTTCAGGACACTTTGTCATAATATTGTCTCTTCATATATACAGAAAGACATTTTCACTGACACCTAATTCGCCTAATGTCTTCTGCCAATTGTTAACACAGTGCTTATCTGATCTCAAATTAAGCTTTAAACTGGTGAATCTTTTCTCAATAATATTTGTGAGAGCAATAGAGGGTAAAGTAACTATATTCCCTAGGAGAAAATTGCTTATATTTATCTATCTTTTCAATACTTAAGAATAATTCATTTGTTACTTGTAAAAGTTATTTCAACAAAAGGTGGTTAGCTAAACCTAATTAATTTAATGCATGTAAATGCGAATATTAACAGAACCTCTGACAATTAAATGTCCTGCTCAGTATAGATGTAGATATTAGGTATTACTGGTACTGTTCAGCATATTATAGTCTAATGACTTGATAGCCTCAATATTTCTCTGTTCTCTCTAAAATGGCAATGGGTTTTAATTCTTGCTTGGTGAATTTTGCTTCAAAGACATACTTACAGACTTTTTATGATTCATCGATTATTTAACAAATAAGTTGATAAAATGAGAAGTAACATGTTAGAAAAAGATAATAATTTGGACAAGATAAGGAGAAAATATTGGGAAAATAATGGCAGTGATAATGATTAACCTATGATGCTTTGAGAGGACAAATAATTGGACAGATTTTGGAGATTCAATTTCTAACTAATGCAGAGAAAACTTAGTGCTATTAACAGGAGACAATATCTTGCCACTTTTACTGCTGATTCTGTACTCTAACTCATCAATTTCCAGTAGTGACAGAAACCCAGCCAGAGGATTTTGAGATAATGTCAAATTATATCTTCGTGACAGAGGACAGGGCCTAGCACCAACTCTCATTCTTCTGTTTCCATGGATTCCAAATTAAATTTTTCCCTGATCAAAACACATATAACCTAGATCTATTCATCATTTTTCACATACAGGCTACAACACATATCTCTGATGCCTATTGCTCATGACAGCAGATGAACTGAACATAAATGATTAGAAAACACCACCTGCTCTGAGCTTAATACAAAAGGAAAAACTGTGACTGTGTTCTTTAGAATGGAAATGCATTAGCTTAAGCTCAGCATGCCACTCATATTACTAACCAGAAGTGCATGTTACTGAGTATGTGGAATACAATATTGTATGACAGATACCTGTTTTCTTTTTGGGGAATTTCCTTCTGAATATTGTCAAGCACAGGATGTGACAAATGAAACCGCCAGAGGTCTATCTCTAGATCAGAAAACTTATTGTTTGGAGCATGAAAATAATAGCAGTTGTTTTCAAAGTTATGATTTATCAATAAAACACATCTTAGTGCCCCTAAGGTGGCTTGCCAAGCATTCAATTGTGACCTGCAGTTGTCCTCATGTAAATAATGAGAGAAGTGATGGTTTTCAAACCCAAACCCAAGAACTTTTCATATATTTTTACAAGTAGAAGTTAGGAACACCTATTATTTAGACATGACTATTATTTTAGAAAGTCCACTCAATGAAATATTTTATCTACAAATAAACAGAGAAAACACATAAGGTAAACATGAAATAAAAAAAGGATTTTATCAGCTATTTCTCTCCCACTCTCCACTTTTACTTTACATTTAGAGCACCTCATTTTAGACATTTTGTAATCCTTTTAGAGATGTCCAACTCACTTAATTAGGCAGGTCTTGATGTCACAACATTGCATTTTGAAGTCCTTTGATTCATTTAGATTTAGAATATAAGATATAAGTGTTTTACCATAATTTTGAATATATATATATATATATACACGTATATGTGTGTGTTATAGGTCAAATGCTGTTATTGTACAAATTGGTAAAGGGGAGAGAATGCCAGAAAATCTATTTAACACAATCTGTTATTTAAATCTCACTTAGATGGGAGAGAGCCATTTGGACAGTAAAAGTAACTCATGGTGAATATAAATAAGGAATAAAGAGGGGATGAAAAAACAGCTTTTACACATGCATGAGATAGAGAACAAAAGAAATGTCTATGGGTCAAAATACACTGAATATCAGAAACTCAACAGAGCACAGAGCTCCAATGACAGAGCAGCAAACTTCTGAGCACTGACATTGTGAATGGAGCCATATGAGACCCAGAACCCTAGACAACTTGAGAAAATTGTAAAGCGTTAGACCTTAGAATATTATGGGACCAGACAAGGATGAGACTGAAATTTTACTTTAAAAATCATGGCACCAGACCACAATGGGACCTGTAACTAAAATCAGATATAAAAGTGTGTCTACATAAGACTAATAAATCCAAAGGCATTTGGTGTTTAATGAGCAAATTTTGCATGAAAAGACCCAGAAAGCACTGGAATCTGCTGTAATAACAGTAATTAAGCTGAAATGCAGTACTAAGCAAATCAGTTTACTAACATTTTACTAACTTGCTTTACTACCAGAACATAGGATATAGGAACCAAATTTGGATAAATGTTCTCAAATTTTATGCCTTTCTTCTTCTGGAAAGTCTATCACAAGAAATGTTGAGTCTGCCTATTGTATATTTTAAATTACCTGCTACAATTACTATGATTTTCTTCTGAAATTTTACTCTCAAGTTTTGTCATAATTTATTTAACACTGATACATTCATGTAAACAAACATAATTAAGACAGCTGGTTTTAAAAATTCTCTTGGAAGAGATGTGAACAATATCTAGTTGTGCTCATGACTTAGTCCTGAATCTATGCTAATGGAACCATATCTTGTGCCAGAAATTGAACAAGATTTTGCCATATGTCAAGGCATATGTTATAGCCTTGTACTTTCTCTGAGGTTTTAAAACTTATTCAGATAGCATGGAGAGGTATGCTGCATTTGGAATCCTATTTAGGCTAAAATCTTGATCTCTAGTGGATGAATTTATCTGTCATCTGTTCATGTAGTTTCTCATTGAGAAGTAGGAAAATGACTGAATTCTAAGTTTAACAATAATATTGATCATAAAAATTCTGGTTCTGACATGTAGCCAAATGGATCTGTGTTTCAATAGGTGTTTTATAGTCATAAGTGTCTGGTCCAGGCAGTAGGAAATAGTTCATGCTGAACTGGAGGCCGCTAAACTTTTTGTTGAGAATGCCTAAATATAGTGCCAAGAATGATTCACAGTATGAAGTTTATGATAGCTACTGCTGTCCATAATCACAGACAGGACTACTTATAGGGAAGTCTTGTAGAATTGTCTCTGACTTCATTAGGAAGACAAGAAATACATCCCCACCTAGTAACGGTATGGATATTCATAGTTTAATAGAGAGGAGTCTATATGGATCAATATGGAAGCATATTCGGTAGGTTCCCTTGGAGACAGGAATATTTTAGGGTTGCCTGGATCTTGCTTGCTTAAATAGTTGGTTTGTTTGCTAGAAGTAACATAGAGACTGGTGGATGGAAGCTATATTTGTTCTCCTGAATAAATGCCCTTGACAGCGTTCTTTGCTCACGATTGACTTAGTTATATACTTAGGAATTTATATACTTAATGAATAGAACAGCATCGATTGTGGAATCAGAGTTCTGATATATTTTGGACTAAGAGATTAAAGAGTGGAAACCATTTTTTAATTACAAGTATAATACATGAATGTCAGCAAAAATTAAAAATACAAAAAATGTTTAAAATTGAGCTGGAGAAAAAGAAAGGTGAGTCAGGAGTGGCTGACTCAGGATTAGAATCCAGCACCCCATATGTTCCCCCATTAGAAGTTATCTCTTAGTGAAGAGGCAAGAGTAAGTATTGATCACTGATGGATCTGGTTTCTTAAATACCTCTCCCAATTGAGCTCCCATATGATCCAGCTATACCACTCCTAGGAATATACCCTAGGAACACAAGAATACAATACAAAAACCCCTTCCTCACACCTATGTTTATTGCAGCACTATTCACAATAGCCAGGCTCTGGAAACAACCAAGATGCCCTTCAACAGACAAATGGCTAAAGAAACTGTGGTATGTATACACAATGGAATATTATGAAGCCATCAGGAGAGATGAAGTCATGAAATTTTCCTATACATGGATGTACATGGAGTCTATTATGCTGAGTGAAATAAGTCAGAGGGAGAGAGAGACACAGAATAGTCTCACTTATCTATGGGTTTTAAGAAAATAAAAGTCATCTTTGCAACAATCCTCAGAGAGAATAAGAGGAGGGCTGGAACTTCCAGCTCACTTCATGAAGCTCACCACAAAGAGTGGTGAGTGCAGTTATAGAAAAAACTACACTCAGAACTACCATAATCATGTGAATGAATGAGGGAACTAGAAAGCCTGTGTAGAGTACAGGTGGGGGGTGGGGTGGATGGAGGGAGATTTGGGACATTGGTGGTGGGAATGTTTCACTGGTGAAGGGGGGTGTTTTTTACATGACTGAAACTTAATCACAATCATATTTGTAATCAAGATGTTTAAATAAATAAAAAATAAGAAAAAAAAGAAAAATGTTTAAAATGATATAAATTCTTTTTTTGTTTGATTGCTTTGGGGCCACACCTGTTGAGGCTCAGGGATTACTCTTGGCTTTGGTCTGAAAAATTGTTCCTTGCTTGGTGGACCATATGGGACCTCTGGGGATCGAATCATGGGCAGTCCTAGGTCAGTAGCATGCAAAGGCAAATGCAATAAAGGTGCATCACATCTCTGGCCCCTAAACTAATATAAATTCTTTAGTTTTGGACCAAATTTCTTAATCAATTTGCACTAAAGTAAGAGAATCTTAGGTAGACTATAGCCAAAGAAAAGAATGTAATCACAGAAAAATATTCTATGCATAATAAATGTTTCAAAACATTTTATTTTAAGATATAACAGAGCTTTGAATAATAATATGTTTATAAATAATTAAAAAGGAGAACATTGTGTATGAGAACTTAAGGGCACTAATAAAAGCAATTAAGACATTATAGTAACAAAAATTGCACCAATAATATATAGACCACTAATATATAGAGTATATATGTATACTATAATTATATATACTAAAATATCATTGTAAAAATAAAAGAAAGGTCCTTATAGAAAACTCGAAGTAAATGCTTCAAACCAATCCACAAGATTGTATTGAAAATCACTTTGTTTTGGAAAAATTAGTAAAGATAAATTAATTTTGAGCAGAGATTAAAGTGTCATCTCTAAGGTTATATATTATATGTCCCCTAAGGCATTGTTGAACAAGTATTTCATTTTGGACACTGCAGGACAGAAACATTTCTTACATTTAGATTATTTCCAACTATTATAGACATTGACTCAATTCACCATTCTAGTTTTTCCAGATTATAAATCTACACTAAGAAAATCAATAGTCTTTATCAATTATACTTAGTTTATCTACATGTAGTATAGAAAAGGAATGCTATATAGAATCTAAGGAAAGAAAGTAAAAAAAAAGTATAAAATATTTCTCTAGGTTCATTATCTTTCTAAGTTTTTTTGTTTGTTTGTTTTGTTTTTTTGTTTTTGGGTCACAACCGGCAGCGCTCAGGAGTTACTCCTGGGTTTATGTTCAGAAATCACTCCTAGCAGGCTCGGGGGACCATGTGGGATGCCGGGTTTCGAACCACTGACCTTCTGCACGCAAGGCGAACGCCTTACCTCCATGCTATCTCTCCGGCCCCTCTAAGTTTTAACTTACTTTGTTTCTTCATTTGCTTTCTATGAATACAAAAATAAAATAAATGATTCAGTGTTATCCTACATATACTTAGAGTTTATTTGCATGCTTATTTAGGATGACTTCAGAATTAGCAAATTATTGTCTGAAAGTTATGACTATGTAAAACTTTTTTATATAACATCTTTATTTAAACACCGTGACTACAAACATTATTGTAGTTGGGTTTCAGTCATAAAAAAAAAAAAAATCCCCCTTCACCATTGCAACATTCCCATCACCGATGCATAGAACGGGGCATTAAATACACACTCTTGAGACAGAATTGGAATCATAGTTCGGCCAATTATTATTCTTTTGAACATTTTCCCTTTTAATTTTCTACCTTTCTCATTATTTCATTAAAATATTGAAGATGTGGTAATGGCTTCTTATCATGATGTAATATTCATGGCTTAATGAAGAGCACCAAGATTACTCCAGAAAATGAGATTCAACAATATCAACTTGACTGTTGAAGAAAAAGGCAGGTTGTCAAGTAATACAGGTAATTACCCTTCTGAATTTCAGTAACTTCATGTCAGGTTAGCAGGAGGCAAAATTCTAGTCAGCTTAATGTTTCCATTAACTATACATGACACTTGAAACAATGTGATATAAGCTAAGATGAGAAGTACGTTTCGCATATTTTTGTTCTCTTTTCTCCAATATAATATACTCGCAATTGTAGGAGTCTTCTCATCAATAATGTGATCTCAGAGATGAGCTCAAACCTTTTATACTTTTAAATTACACATATTTGCTTTTCAGAAACATGAGGCAGATTTTTGGTTCTAAGACAAAAAGCTCACCATTTTTTAAATAAATCTTTTATATATGCATATAAAAAAACTACCATCTTTAAAGCAATGTAACTTTTGAAAAATATTTCAAAGCATATTTTGCTATTTTATTCCTTACATGTTTAAATGAAGAAGTAAATTCACCAATAACATTTTACCAGTTAGGAATTAGATTATTTTAATGATGCAGTTTATTTTCTATGTAAATAAAAGGCTACTTTTAAAACATATATAAATATGTTTTTCCAGACCAATTCTCAAAATATTCTTATAGTCAGTTATTTTAGAACAGAATAATATTATCTGCTTAGATATTTTTATTGTTCTGACTAGATGATAAGGACAAAGATGAATATTGATGACATCAGCAGAATTGTTATAATATTTAAAAATCTCACAAATTCTAAATTTAGAGAACAAATTTGATCCCTGTATAAGGGATTCAATTTATTTTTATAATATGTGATATTCCTGGACAAGCATTTCATGAAAATTTCTCCTTCTGGATTTTCCATAAAGAAATTTACATTTAAAATTAAACGGTGATTGCATTTTACTTTTATTAAAATATTACATTCTGACATTATGAAAATTTAGTAGGGCATCATTAAAAATCAACATGTTGACAGTGAATAGAAAATCAGGCAACAAAAATAATTATAAGATAAAGTACAGAATTAAATTATTTTTTGTTTGTTTGTGGGCCACATCCAGTGACACTCAGGGTTACTCCTGGCTCTGAGTTCAGAAATCACTCCTGGCTCGGGGAACCAAGAGATGGGACGCCTGGGATCAAACCCAGGTCTGTCCTGAGTCAGCTGCATGCAAGGCAAGTGCCCTACTGCTGCGCCATCAATCTGGCCCCAGGACAGAGTTAAATTTTAAGTTTAATGTAGCATAAAGTCAAGTTAAAAATATGGTTAAATAGAATTAAAGTGCAAGAAGTTTGTTTGTACATTTCTCTTCAAAGTCTCTTGATATTGGCATTGAAAATTTAGCTATGAAAGAAGTTGTGGTCAGTGAAAATATATTGGTCTTCTACATTGCCCCTAGAAATCTCAGAGAGAGAGAGAGAGAGAGAGAGAGAGAGAGAGAGAGAGAGAGAGAGAGAGTGCTTTTGAGCTTGGCTTGTGGCCTCAACCTCTTAATTACTCTTTTTTATTACCTAAAAGTGATTACTCGAGAAGATTTTTTTCTTTAGTTTTGTTTTTGGGACACACCCTGCAGCATACAGGTTTTACATCTGGTTCTTTGCTCAGAAATTATTTCTGGGAACCTTGGGGAACCAAATGCGATGCTGAGGATTTTGAACCTGTGTCTGCTGTGTGCATATCTGGACTGGTTTTCTTTTGTTGTTTTGTTTTCTTTTGTTGTTGTTATTGTTGTTTTGTTTTTTTAGAATAGTAATCATCACTATATTCATAGACCTGCCAAACTTTCTTTGTTCTTTAGCATTGTGATAATAATCTCTTCTTGATGAAATAAGTCACCAAATATCTCTGACTTTAACTCAGTTGAGTTAGATAATTTCTAATGTTGAGATTTTATATATATAAATAATTGGAAATAAAAATTGAAGTAAAATAATTGAACTTGACATGACATATATGTTCTCCTAAAGGATAAATAAAGAAAAAGAGGAAGGAAGGGGGCATAAGAAAAAGAAGGGGGAATGATGAAAAGAAGGAAGTGTTTGAGGGATATGAAATATTGAGAAAGGAGAGAAATATATATGCATTTAAGTCGTACTTCATCTAAATAAACACTATAACTGAACTAAGAATCTTATGGATATGGGACCAGAGTGGATAGGGCATATCTTTTGCTTGCATCCAACCCAGGTTCATTCCCCCAGCATACCATATGGTCTCCTGAGCCTGCCAGGAGTAAATTCTGAGCACAGAGCAAGAAGCAACTCCCAAATGCTACTGGATATGCCCAACCAAAAGAATCTTATAGATACAAAGGCAAGTAAATAGACCAATTTTAATCTATATGATTTTTTATAGCATGTATAGAAAATGGTCTAAACAATTAGGGCTCCTTTTCAACTTAGAGACATACTATAGTTTGTAAAAAGAACATAAAATATACAATAAAATAAAAGAAAGTTGTTTTTATACTCCACTTTATATTTATATATTTGGATTTAAATTAGTAATAAAGTATCTTATATTTCTTTAAAAGGTTTCTGTGTACCACAGAATAGAGAATGAATACAAGACTGCTGAACTTCCTCTGAGAACAACTATTTCCAAAAATCTATATTAGTAAAAATTACAGAAAGTTGAATAATTTAAGAATGCATTTAACTGTATTTAATTTTAAATGAGATATCCACATATAATATGTCTCATCAAGTATATGTGGTTTTTCAAAAAATATTTAAAGGTAGATATTGGAATATTAGTGCAATAAATATATTTAAATTAAACAGAAGTTATATATCTTTCTTAAATTGCTTTAAATTTTTCTGCATGTTCTTTGAAGTCATAATACTTTTAATTTAATATCTCTATGAAGCCTTATTGTCAAACAGAATTCAATTTTGTAGGAGTAAAGAAAAACCTAGTCCTATAACTAGGCAAATCTTTTGCTATGTTTTGTGTTATGAGGTTGTAGTATAACCTAAAATGATAAAGTGTTTATTCTCCAAAATTCTTTTCCCTAGAGATTTAGTGGGAAAACACTTCCCCCCTAATCTGTGCTTCTGTTGGAAAGTGACTCATTATTGTGACAAGTAGATCTATCAGAGCTACCTAGAGGCCCAAACTGCCTAGATTAGTAATGACCTGCAAAATAAATTGGCCGTTTCAGAACTCTATACTCAACTAAAGGAGAAGTGATATCACAGGCACACTATACTCTAAATGATGCTTAACACAACAAGCTGAGTCCCCAAGGCTTTTTGAACATGTCAGCACTACATCCTTACCTCTAAAACTGCTTTATAGGTCAGGTGCAAATCCAACTTAAAAAGGATTGAAAAATGTTTGCTTGGAGTCTTTTATTCAAATAAAGAATTTTTTAACTACAGGGTATAATTTAAGTCAGAAATATAAATATAGTGGAGTTATTCATATCTATGTCTTAGACACAACTCTACCAGTCACTAAATGTGTGTGTGTGTGTGTGTGTGTGTGTGTGTGTGTGTGTGTGTGTGTGTGTGTGTGTGTGTGTGTAATGAGGTGAGTTCCAGTTCTTCAGGCTTGCAAGGCAAGCTTTTACATCTGAACTAAATAATACAAAACCCAAAGACTCAGAATTATTTTTGTAGTATTCTACTACTGTTTTTCTTAGTCTTCCAAATATCATTACAGTAACTGCATTCCACACTTAACAATTTTCATGTTTTTACTAATTGAAAAGTTATTAATAGTTAATTGTTTTTGGCCTGGTTTTAGACTTCTTATAGCATATATTTTTATTTATGGTGATAGTAAAATATTCAGAAGGATAGATGATAGATGAATAACACATATATGTATTTTGATTTAACAAGAGTAAATGAAGTACATTTTATATTAAGGCCATCATAAATTATCATCAAAAATTAACCATGAATGAACAGTAAAACATGCTTCATGAAAAATCTTGGAGAAAGTTATATTAAGTGAAATAACTTGTAAATTAAGGACTCTGTCTTGACGAATACTAAAATATTGAATTATTCAAGAGAAAATAAAATTATAAGATGATAAAAATAAATAGGATCAGAGTTTGGAGAAATAAAACTATGATTTGACTGTGGCTTATCAAAAATGTTGCACTCCTTTTTATTTAATTAGTGCATTTTTTATTGAACCATTGTTACAAAGTTTATAATATGCCAACACCCATCCCTTCACCAATATACATTTGCTCTACTTTGAGATAGTGACAAGATTTAATGCAGAGAAATTGTCTTAATAAAGAGCAGAAATGGAATGTGGAAATTATTGGCTCTGGATTAGGGTGCTAGCAATAAGAATCGAGATGAAAATACAAGAAGACTTGAATTAACACATTAACTGTAAATTTTACATAGGAAATAGGGTACATAAAAACAAAAATGTGTCCTTTACATCTCTGGCCTTGACACTAATGGCCTACCTAGCCTATTAGGTAAAACTCTTAAAGGAGACTGTGAGAGAAATTTTCCGAGTTAAAAGCATGTGGTTACTAGTCAAACAAATGATATTGCCATGTAGATAACTTAAAATATTAATGTAGAATTTATAGAATACATAGGATTGAATGATATAAAATCATTTTTAATATTTCACTCAGTGCTTGGTTAGATTATAGACTCAATAAATAGAAACTTACATATAATTGAAATAATTCAAAAGTGAGCATAGAAAATAGCATATTTTTACATATTCTAAATCTTGTCCTTTGGTAAATATTCAACTAAATACAATAGCTATTATTTTGTTCTTTTTGATTATTTGTTTTTGGGTCAAATTCGGTAGTATTCAGGGATTAATCCTGGCTAGAAGCTCAGAAATCGCCCCTGGCAGCCACAAGGGACCATATGGGATGCCGGATTCGAATGACCATCTGTCCTGGATCAACTTCGTACAAACAGCCTACCTCTGAGCTATCTCTTCGGCCCTCATCAACAGCTATTTCACTGTATTAAGTGAAAATAGAATTGACTTAGTACACATAACTGGAAGTTTGACAGCATTATTACATGATATCTTTATTACATAACAATGAATATAACAAATTAATTATTGAAAATCTTTGAGCTTCAATTTCTGCCTCTGCAAATAGTGACAACCATTATGTGTAATGTAATTTAAAAATTTTATTAAATAATTTAATTTTCTTTAAATAATATATTCAAACAAAATATTATTACATTACTGTTAAATATTAAATATTAGTAAAATATTATCTTTATATAATAAAACAGTACCACTTATTGTTCATAGACTTATTTTAAATTATAAATGTAAAGGGCAATTGATAACAATTTGTAATATTAGTAGGAAAATACATAAGGGAAATTATAGATCCAATAGAAAAATATTTATTGAATTTTTGTGATTAAAATCAAAAAATGATTTTATCACACATACCTGTCTTTGAAAAGTAAATTCTTATTCAAGAAAAAATAGCGCAAGTCAGAGAGATACTTCTTAGCAATATCTAGAGACCCTAGAATAAGCTGCAGTTTTACAGTGATGTTGTCATAATGGGGAAAGGAGGCGAGCTAATGCATTATTCAGATTTTTCTAAATCTAAACTAAGCAATGAAATGTTATGAGAGAGAAGCTTGTAATAAAATTTTTTAAGAAACTGGGCACAGGCTCATGTAGAATTGGCACATTGCTGCCAAGAGAGCCCCTGGAAGAATATATTTCTGTCATTACTGGTGATGAAGAAGGTAACACACTCTTCCAATATTAAGCCTGTTTTTAAATAATGTCTGTTATTTTCTCTGAGTAAAATGTTAAAAATCCATACAATAAAATTAGTAACAAAAAATTCCATAATTATCAAAACCGAAATTAAAATTTTTCTGAATGTGTTTATGTTCAATGCTTTTTTTTTTACAAAATATAACTTTATTTAAACATTGTTTATAAAGTTGCTCATAATACCATTCAGTGTTTTATTACTGATACCACCACCAGAGTAATATTCCCTTATGATTTTTTTTTTCAAATTCTCACTATTCCCAACTGTGCCACTTGGCAGGTATGAAGAATTTATTTAATATTTCTTGATACAACTAAATAGAAACAAAACCATTGAAAAATATTCCTAAAGAAAATTCTTTAGGAATATTTTTATTAAGTTCTCCTTTGAGAATTTAATAAACCATTGCAAGTTGGGCATTTTGTTTCTTAATTTTTTGATAGTATAATGATTTTACATCAGATTTGATGTATTCCTATTTTGATGTCAGAAGAACCCAGAGTTCTTAGTTCAAACCCACTATATGTGGAATTTTTGTCAGTTAGGTGTCCCTGCAAAATTGAGGGAAAGTGGTAAAGTTGGGCCACTGGCAGGAAGGTAGTTTTGGGGTTTGTGTGCATTTACCTAGGCTTCAGTAGGGCAGAATACTTGCCTCACACCCTCCCAGAAGTGTCCTAGAGTTTTAAGTTTCCACCATTGAACCATGAGTTTACATGAATTAATAGCATTTCTTTCAAGATGAAAATTAGTCTCTAAATCTGCCTGTTGAACTGACACGACATTGGCTATGGGTCCTGGATTTATCATTATTATTTTGTTTTTTTTTTTAAGGCCAAAGATTTTGTTTCTAAAAATCACTGTGTTTGACACTACTTAGAAATAAGTCAATAGCAATGAAAATGGCGATATTTATGTCTCTTTTTCCTGTTTCTTCTCAGTGCTTCTTTACAGTCTATTACAACTGGTAGCTGAATTGAATCATCTACAGATATTTGTCATCTTTGTTCTGTTTTCATAAAATCTACACCCTGTTGTCCTTCAGATTGTGTCTCACAAATAAATTTTCTTTTCCAGGATTTTAAGTCACTTACATTTGTTTCTCAATAATGCTCTCACAGCTAGTAAAATTTTATTTAGTTAGTCAATATTTACTAATATCTTTTACTTTGAGTTGATATATCTGATAAAAAGGAAAACAAAGTTTTCTATCTAGAAAAACTTTAAAAAACGTAAAATATGCATTGGCATTTACCTTGCAATCTTCTCATTTATAGTAATTTATCTCAATGAACCATGGCTGACTCTGCGACAATGCATATATTAGCCCTGCTACTTAGGAATAACCTAAGTGTTTACAACGGAAAGATAATTTTATAAAATCCAAATTAGATAACTTATCAACTAAAAAGGAGTGGTACACAAGTTTGAATAAATGTAGAGCTGTTTCCATGTTTATAGAAAAATAAATAGGAACATTGAAGAACAGACAGTTGCATTCTGAAAACTTTGTCAGCATTTTAACAGGTGTATTCTGATAAACTTTGTAAAAATAAAACAAAACTTTGTAAAAATAAAAAAAACAGGAAGTAAGAAAAGAAAACAACAAGGAAATAGGTTCCTTATACAGAGAACAGATGTTTATGTTCTAGAAAGTTTAAAGACATATAAGAATTTTAGACACTCTGAACAAACTTTCTTCTAATATATGGCTTTTGAGAAATGTCTTTAATATTAATAAACTTTTACTAACCTATCCATTGCCTAATAAAGAAACAAATTGTATCAGAATTTTGATGTAAACTAATATAACCTTACCAACATTACAAACATTATGAGAGAAGATCAAAATCTGGCAAACTTATTATTATATTTGCTTTGGGATCATGCTCAGGACCTACTCTTCAGTGCTCAATATATGATGCTGTGAAGAATCAACCTGGATTGCAAGCATACAGATCATGTATTCAGGCTTTGGGAGTTATCTTCTCAGCTCTAAACCCCTCTACCACTGAAGGCAATGTTTGAGGTTCATATCCATATATTAACAAAAAAATGGGATTCTGGTCAAACATTAAGTTGTAGCGCATATTATTTTATCATGGACATCTATAGTGAAAGTTCTAAAATAACTTTTGTATAGTAATAGTTGTAAAAATTAGAAAATATAGTTTGAATAATGACAGCTACATGTTTTTATTAGAATAGGCATGTATAAAAGAAAATAATAAAATTATACTGTTGTGTGATTTTGTAGCTAAAACATCAGAGTAAATTCACATAAATTAGTCAGTTTATTTACACATAATGTAGACGTGGATAATATATATGTTTAATGTACATGTTGATACATCTAAAGGGCATATAATTAAGTATAATGTGTATGGTTATTTCTGCATATGTGTTAATATGAATGTGTGTATTTTTATGTCTGTGTATATTACATATTCTGTTTTTGTACACTAAGAAATATTTAGAAAAGTACAAACAAGGCACAACTTCCTCACATAAATGTTTCCTGAATATTATTCTTTAATAAGCCTCCTTTAGAAAGATTCTTAATTTCAAAGGCTGACACTCATTCAGTTAAATTAATATTTTCTTTTCTTAAGCAATTCATTATGGACTAATAGAAAAACTTAAATAAATTTCAAATATTAGACCAGATAAAATTAACTGTAATTTAGGAGCCAAACTATCCTATAATATGTTTTGGGAAATAGATTTTTATTGAATACAGCCATGCCTTTTCTTTTACATTAAAATTGTATTTGGCTATTTTTTTTTATTTTTCGGGCCACACCCAATGACGCTCAGGGGTTATTCCTGGCTATGTGCTCAGAAATTGCTCCTCACTTGTGGGACCATGTGGGAAGCAAGGGGGATCGAACTGTGGTCCATCCTAGGCTAGCACAGGCAAGGCAGAGAGATGCCTTACCACTTGTGTAATCACTCTAGCCTCTTTATTGGGCAATTTTTATTGGAAAAGCCTAGAGATATTAACAATCAACCCAATATTTGTTTTACTTATTATTAGTCCTAATTTGGCATCTGTAACTGTCATCACATATAAAAACACATTTCAGAAATATACAATTAAATTGTGAAAAAAAGGAATGTTCTATCTGCAAGTTTATTCTTTACAGGTCTAGTAAAAAAGGATAGAAAAAATGAGTGATAGTAAAATATAATAAGCTTCATAAATAAAGTTTGTAATGTTAATAATTGCTAACTCTAGATTAAGGCTGTCTTTAAGTTTTGATTGTAATTTTAAAAAAATGTCATAGTTCTGAGAGTATGCCAAAAATATTAGCTAATAAATTGAAGTGGTGGGGACAGAGCAGTGGTACAAGCAGTAGGGCGTCTGCCTTGCATGCACTAACCTAGAACAGACAGCAGTTCGAGCCCCCAGGATCTCATATGGTCCCCCAAACCAGGGATGATTTCGGAGCACATAGCCAGGAGTAACCCCTGAGTGTCACCAGGTGAAGCCCATAAAGGGAAAAAAAAGTGTGAAGTGGAATGGCTTAACTGATTTTCTTTTCTGTGTTGTATACCAATTTCCTTTCTATGTGGCTATGTTTTCTTGCCTGCACTTCTGAATTGCTTTTTTCCCTTGAACTACCTCATAAATCATAGTGTAATTCAGGGGTCAAAAAAGGTCAACTTTCCTTTAGGGAATTAAATTAATTTTACAGTGTTCTCCATTCGTATAAAAATCAAATATTGTCTATAGATTTCTTCAAGTTCTTCAAGCAGGTGGGGATTATTACTTTTGTCAACCCTTCGAATATCAAGTTTGCAGTGTGAGAGAATTTACCTCTCTGATAGTAGCTTTACAGCAACTGTTTTTATTTTAACTCTTATTGAAATTTGGCTTTATTTTTAGTATACACACATACTCAAAATAAGGGTAGGAAACATAGGAAGTAAAATAAGTCTAGATGCATAATAATTTACATTATGATAAATAAGTCAATAACCAAAGATGGGTTGAATTCTAAGAGCTGAGTGAAAGATAATGAGTTGTGCAAATTACTATCAGCAGAAATGTCAGCAAAAAAGTCTACAAGTCTGAAAAGCATGTCAAATGAATATTCTACCTAACTAGAACATCACTCAAATAAGAAGGAAGTGTATGAGGCCTGAGCAATAACACAATAGTAAGGCAATTGCCTTGCATAAAACCAATGCAAGGCAGACCCCTGTTTGATTCCAGGCATCACATATGGTCCCCCGAGCCTGCCAGGAGCAATTTCTGAGGGCAGAACCAGGAATGACCTCTGAGTGCCACCAGGAGAGATCTCTCCCCCAAAATAAAAAAGAGAAAAAGAAGAAAATAAGAGAAGAAAGTGCAAAAGGCTTTATAGAATTCAAACTATTAAGAAAGAATGAAATATATAAAGATAATATATAATGATTAGAAATTAATCTATCAAGAAGACAACTATTAATAACCTTATATACATCACAGAAAGGATATCAAGATATATTATTACTAATAATTGACTTGAAAATAGATATTAACGATGTGGTGGAAATGATAAGAGACTTTAAAATATCCCTCTAGCTACTGTAAAATAAACCAGAGAAAAACAGCCAAAAAACAGTAGTCCAGATAAATGAGTTAGAGCAAAGTGTATAACATACCTTATATATATATATGATATCTATTCTAAACATATATACACATTTTTATTAATTTTCCAGGATTTATTGCTCCAGATGATAGGAGTTAAATATTTGATTTCTTACCCAGGTTAATTAAAATAATAAAATTTTGCTTTAAGATCTTATAAAATATCTTTGATTAAACCTGGGATAATAAAATTCTAAAAACTTATGAGAAGATAATTTACTAATGTTTATTTTTAAACTATAAATAAATTTAGAATTATTAAATTGGTTCTGAAAACTATCATGATCAAAATAATTTTTTCTCTTTGGTACCACTCTTGATTACTTTGAGAGAAATCAGTAATGAAAACAATCAAGATTATGTAATATTTTGGAGTTGACATTCCCTAAGGATATAAACTAGAAATCAGCATTGTTTTATAATTAAGTTAGTAGGGAAGAAAATGACTATTTATACAGCATAAGGTGTGTATGTTAATTCAATTATTTTGATTTTAATTTAGCAATTTCTGTGCAAATAATTACGTACATTGCTTATTCTATTTATTTGTAAAAGTGCCATTAAAGTTTTGATTATCGTTTTTCATCACAAACTTAACTTTAACTATTTGTAAACTTTGGTTTAATTATTAAACGAAACACAAAATCAGTGTCATACTAATGGCAAATTTTGTTATGAGATATTCAAACCCAGTATTATGAAGTTATTCATGTTTGGATTTCAGGGATACAGGAACATCAATCCTTTCACGAATGTGGACTTTTCTTACCAATGTTCTCCCATCACCTTTTCTTCCTACCTACCAGTCTGTTTCCAATAGATGCATATAAATGCATGCATATAAAAACATATAAGTTTATATTTATAAAAATTTTCACTGTGGCTTACAGGACATTGATAATTGAGTTTCATAACACTTCATCACCTTAAAGCACTACCTTCTTAGTCTGAATGCTTTCACCCACAACAGATCTTGTTCTTTGCCTGCTCTATCACCCAAACTCTGTGTTATTTTCCCACTGAATATCAATTTTCATGTCAGAGCAAACAATAGGAAAAACAACACTCACAATGCCACATGTAGGATTCATTTCCAACATAGGAACCTTGTATTTTTATTATAAAGAATTAGGCAGTGGTGGAAATTTTGCACTGGTGAAAGCAGGTATTTTGTTTATGACTGAAACCCAACTACAAACATGATGGTAACCATGGTGCTTAAATAAAGATTCATTTTTAAAAAAAGTAATATATAGAGAATAAAAGATAAACAATAGGAGCTGGTGAGGTGGCGCTAGAGGTAAGGTGTCTGCCTTGCAAGCGCTAGCCAAGGAAGGACTGCGGGACCACGGTTTGATCCCCCGGTGTCCCATATGGTCCCCCCAAGCCAGGGGCAATTTCTGAGCTCTTAGCCAGGAGTAACCTCTGAGCATCAAACGGGTGTGGCCAAAAAACCAAAAATAATAATAATAATAAACAATAAATATAAATGTAATTCAAAAAGAAGAATTAGGCCAAATGTAAACTTAGAAAATGTCTTGGGTTTCATACAAATCAATATTCCCAAAAGAAACTTGACTAGTTATCATAAACTCGTATATGTGTTGCATGGAAGAGTCATAGGAAGTATAGAGAGTACCTGAGTGTGCAAGACTGAGAACTGCCTTTTGGATTCTGTAGTTCTGTAGTGGTCAAATAGATTCAGATTTCTTACAGTAAAACACTCACAATAGATACATTAAAATACTCTTGAGAATTAAATCAGTGTTCTCTTAAATGTTAGACACTCTGGTTTGTTGTATTCAGGCTTTGACACAACAAAGATGACTGTCTTCCTTGTTTGAAACTAGTGTGCTTTTACACAGTTTTGTAAGCAGATTTGTTAAAAGGTACAATGGAGTTATATTTCTTAGGGGAAGTAATTGGTCACAAATTCAACGATTTGGATTCTTTGAAAGTTTAAGGTAGGGGCCGGGCGGTGGCGCTGGAGGTAAGGTGCCTGCCTTACCTGCGCTAGCATAGGACGGACCGCGGTTCGATCCCCCGGCGTCCCATATGGTCCCCCAAGAAGCCAGGAGCAACTTCTGAGCGCATAGCCAGGAGTAACCCCTGAGCGTCACAGGGTGTGGCCCAAAAACCAAAAAAAAAAAAAAAAAAGAAAGTTTAAGGTAGATTATTTGTCTATACCAACAAACCTTATTTACTCAACTTTACTTCTGATGATTCTGTATCTCCAGATTTCTTATTTTTATCATCTTTAATTAAGTAGTGATAATTTGGGAACAATATTAATAATTCGTACTGTTAATATTATTAAACAGTATTATTTTAGAAAGTAAGAAAATGTTTAAGTAAATGTAATTAAAAAATTGAATTTAGAAATGATTTACATTCTACACATCTACTTGATATTGTATGACATCTTATAAAATGTATACTAGTCCAGGATTGTTTAAATATGTGTTTCCTTATATTATTTTTCACCCCAATAGAACTTGGAAATGACTATCTATTAGTCCACTCAATTGTTTAGGAAAGCATTCTGTCACCCTGTTTAGAGAAAATCTCAGAGTTGGCTACCTAGAAGTGCCTTTATCTATAAAAACAGAATGGTACTTCATCTGTAAAAATTCATATATTCATCTGTAAAAATTCAGATATTCAAACAGCTTAAATATATGTAACAAGTATAACAATAGACAACATATACATTTTCATAGATTGACTATATTCTAAAGACAATTATCTTCATATGAATTAAACACATAATTAAAGTGATTTAACTAGTCTAAAAAGACCTTATAACAAAATAAAGACTTTAAAACAAAAGGTTTTATAACAATAAAAATATCACAGATGAACTATTTAAGCATGTAAAAATAAAATTTAAATCTTGGGACTTAAGAATTAGAGAAATACAACACTTAATGTCTCCATAGGAAAAATAAATTGAGAATGTGAAAATTGCCTAGTAAATTTAGTTTGTATCCAATATTTATAATTAAAGGTCAAATTTAAGCTTAATATGTGTCCTTTTTTTTGACATGCTGCTACATGTCCAGAAATTGTGCATTTGCTTTTTAATAATAAGTGTCAAATCTGTGATTTGTTGGTACATAGAAGTTGTCAAGTCTATTTTCCTGCATATTGAAATCTTAGTATTAATAATAATAGAATAATATTATGATAATGCACATATAAGTAAATCTGTTATTCTACTTTTAAGATTCAATATATTTATTTTTGTATTCTAACCTGCTAAGTCAAAAAAAATGTACGTATGGTCATATAAACTATCCAGTTCTATTTTATGTTTTAATATCATTTGAACTGCTTTTTCAGCTGTGGCAATTAAGCTAATATTATCCAAAGAAGGTTATATAATTGGTTTGAGAACCCCTGGTCAGTATGCTTACATTATCTTTAAGTATTTTCTATAGTGTAAATGGAAAAGGAAAAATATGACACTTGAAATAAGCTGTGTTTAAAAGTGACTATCTGGAAGTGGATGAAGGGAAATAATATATCAGTTTAACAGACAAAAATAATCTGATTTTTATTCAAAAATTGTTTATTTGGGGGCTGGAGAGATAGCATGGGAGTAAGGCGTTTGTCTTGCATGCAGGATGGTGGTTCAAATCCCAGCATTCCATGTGGTCCCCTTGCCAGGAGCAATTTCTGAGCATAGAGCCAGGAGTAATCCCTGAGCGCTGCCGGTGTGACCCAAAAACAAAAACAAAAACAAAAGTTTATTTTCAATAGGGAACAATATAAAAGTCAATAAAAGATTTCTTAGTCTTATGGTCCTTTTGGTCCAGGAAAAAATTAATCTATTTTGCTTCTCAGATTTTGTTATTTCTGATTATAAAGTACACTTTTTATTAATGAAAATAAATAAGCAAAAATTTACTCTGACATGTAAGTAAATATTGGGTTTATAAGCAAATTAATTGTCAGAAAACATGTTAGTCTTAGTAGAGTACAGGCAAGTCTACTTAGTAGAAAAAACATAATTAAAATATATTTGTAAAGAAGCAGTTCAAAAGACAAATATGCTAATAGTTATGTATATATAAAATGCCCTTCTTTTATTGATCTTTTTTGGCCATTTCCATCTATGCCCAGGGCTGATTCTTGGCACTCACTCAGAGATTATTTCTGGTGGGTCTCAGGGTATCATATGCTGTGCCAGGGACTGAACTCAGGTCAGCAGTGTGCAAGGTGAACACTCTATCCATTGTAATATATTTCTGACTCCCAAATAATCCTCCTATTCTATTTTAACTTTTGACCACTATCATTAGAAAAGTAATCCTCAAACCAAGGAGTGCTAAGAATGTGTCTTAGCTAGAGAAAGCTATTACTGCAATTAACATACATCAAAAACAGGGATTGGCTGTGTGCATATGTGTAGATATTGCTTATTTTTATTGAAAATAATACGTTAATAAGAATAAAAATATTTACATCCCAAACTTATATTCTTACAGCTTTTCTGCTCAAATTAGTTTTATTTGCAATTTTAAGTTTTCTGTTTAGTCTGTTCGTCTTTATAAATTAATGTTCACACTTAAGTAAAATACAAAGTTTGGTATATATTTTTATTCTGACTTATTTTATTGCATAACTTCCCTGAGTTTCTTCTTTTTGTTGTAAATGGGAACATTCAGTTTTTAAACATAATGCTCCACAGTATAAAATACCACATTTTAGATCCATCTATCTATTAATAGGAACTATTGATGCTATTATATTTTAACTTTAATTGATATTGCTGCAATCAACATTGGGGTGAATAGAATATATGTATAATAACTATTCCTGATTTTGTATTTTTATGGATCCCTAAATGTATTATAACTGAAACATGTGGTAACTTATTTTTATTATTAAGGAACTGTAAAGCATATTCAAAACTTATTGAACCATTGACATTCATACTAATAGTAAAATTAAGTTCCTGCTTCCAATAATCTCTCTAACACTTATTATTGCTTTTTTAATTTAAGCTATGTTGTCATTGTATAGCATTATGGTTATGATAAAAATTGGTCTATATTCTCTATACATATTAATCATTGGTATTCCCTCTTTGGTAGTTTGTACAAATCATTTTACATCTGGGAAGTAAGAATGACTTCTCAAAGGGTACATTTGTGCCTAAAGATATATAAATACACACAAGAATATTATGTAAAATCATGAAGTTCTCTGTAACTGATGAAACTAGAGGGTATTATATAAAACAAAACATTTCAGAGGGAGAAGAAAAATTATTGGTACTCTCATTTATTTAAGGTATTTGAGTGGACAAAACAATAAAATATAAACATAAAACAATGACACACCTCTGGATGTGGAATAAAAATAATATGAAACAGAAAATGAATGTGTGGGGAGAATTAATACCAAACTAGATTTGACATAGGGAGAGAAGTATAAGAAAATAGACATTTTGGTGGTGGGGTAGTGAAGTAAATTTTTCCATAGAAGTCACACTCTTTAATGTTGTTGTAACCAATAATACAAACTACAGTACACTTTAAAAAATGCAGTGCTCATTGTATTTATTTGTTTCTATTTTATTTATTTATGCTCTGATATTTACCATTTTCCCTTCCACTAATTTCTGGCTTCTATCTTTATTGTCTATCTACTTAGACTTTTATTATTGTTATAGAGTCATTTTAATTACAGGACAATTTTCTGGAAGATAAATAATTATAGTATGCTATTGTTACTAAATGAAACACTAAATATTCATATAATATATTCCATATGTTTTCTTTTAAAAAGGGTATATATTTTGAGTACCACTTTACAGTAAATATATCAGTAGTTCCCAGAATGGTTTTATTTCCCCCAGTTTCCATTCTGCTAAATTGCAAGTAATCATCTGAGAATATCTATATACATCCCTCTACTCTTGGTAAATACTAATGTTTTAAAAATATGCAACATCCTAATTCTGTAGCTCAGTTTGATGACAAACTAATAAACTGCTTTGCATTAACCCATGCATAAAACCCAGAGAGGGCATTAGTAATATACTAAGATGAGTTTATACCATTTGAAATGTTGCCATTCATTTCCATAGAATAAATACGATGAGACAGGCAACACCATTAGATCACTGTAATGGTTACAAGTCAGACATACTTGTTGGTCCCTTTAGACTGTGAATTTTCTTTGTGTTTTGATCACGTAAATATTAATTAGATAGACCATCAACTATTCCAATAATGTTTATAACATCATCCTAAAGACATTTATATCCTTCACAATATAAAAATAATTACTTTCAGAATTTCTTTGTTTCTTTTGCTTTGTTTTGGGACATACCCGACCAAATCTCACAAATTACTCCTGACTAATCTCAGGAATTATCCCTGGTAGTGTTGGTGAGGGGGCAGGCAATATGGGATGCCAGGAGTAAACCTGTGTGGCCACATGTAAAGCAAGCACCCTACCTGTTGGACAATCACTCATACCCTGTACTATTTAACTGTAATATTTTTTAGTTTGCACAGATAATATTTTATATCAACAATATTTTCTTTTTAATACATATATAATTTAATTTAGTCAGAGGAGCAGTTCCATTATTTATCAAGTTAATAATAGTATTATGTTCCTAAAGGACATTCAATATTTCCACTGTTCTTATGGAATGGATGTGATCAAATTTATGCTTATTATTTTTTACTATTTATATTTTAATTTTTCTATTTTTAACATTTTATTTGTTGAGAAACGCCACTGCTATTTATAAAATCACATATACTAATGTTTGAGTTATTTAATTTTTGTATGTAATATTGTATACAGTGTTGGTTAAAAATATTTCATCTTTCAAAATTAAAAGTAATTCATCTTTTCAAGTGTCTAAATCTCAGGATCTCAGATTTCTTTAACACTTTCTATAATGACTAAGTAATTTATAGTATTTTTGTTTCATTTTGTTTCTTTTTTTTTTCTTTTTGAACCACACAGTGGTGCTCAGAGGTTAGTCCTGGCTCTGCGCTAAGAGATTCCTCCTGGTGGGCTCTGGGGACCATATGGGATGTCAGGGATAAAACCCAGGTTGGTCCCAGGTAGTCTGTGTGAAAGGCAAAGTCCTACTGATGTGGTTTTTCTTTGGTGCAGTATTTTAGTTTATTTTTTTGTTTTGTTTTGTTTTGGGGGGGCCACACCCAGTGATGCTCAGGGGTTACTCCTGGATCTATGCTCAGAAATTGCTCCTGGCAGGTTGGCGGGACCATATGGGATGTCGTGATTCAAAACACAGCCCTTCTGCATGCAAGGCAAACGCCTTACCTCTGTGCTATCTCTCCGGCCCCTCAAGTGCATTTAAACAAGTATAATCATTAAATGGTTTTGGAATGAAATATGTTTTTGCACATTAACAAAAACTAATTATTTTTAAACAAATTGTACAATATGTACAATATGTAACTTTATTTTTTGTATAACACAAAGCTACTAATATCATTACATACATATTTTCTACCAAAAATGTATTATGTTAACTAAAAATTATTTATTTAAACTTTCTTATACTTGGGTTGATATAAGAAATTAGAATAGAGACAGAGGTGATTGTTTTCTTAACCCATTAGGAATTGTTAATATTTTTAAAAGGGGTCAATAATATATATTCCTTAATATCATGATTATAATTCTGATCTGATAAATGAAAAAGAATGAAGCAAATTATATAAGCATGAGAAAATGATATAGTTGAGGCCAAAAAGTATAGTCCATACAGCATTTAATATGTGTATAGATGACTTGATTTTGATTCTCATTAAACTATGTGGTCTGCAACCTGAGAAGAATGATGAGTGCAAGTCCAGGAATAATTCTTAAGTGTCACCAAGCATAGCTTCCAAACAAAACAAAAGTCCAAAATCATGAGAAATACAATAAATTATGAGTTAGTGATTTTTCATACCATTTCTTTAACATTCAAGATTTTAATCAGTTACCAAAGCATATTAATTAGTTGGAACTGGGACAGATAGTCTAATTTTATTTTTACATCAAATAAATTAAGAATACTTAATTGAAAGTTTTTTCTTAAATAATTAATTGTAAGTTTGCTGTAAGAAAACTGAACATTAGTAGAGAAGATATTGGTCATCAACATTATATTTTTTGTCATTCATCCCAATCTGTAACAGACTGTAACTGAAAAAAAAAATCAAATTGAATAGCAATGGAAAGCAATATATAGCAAAGTATAAAAACAACTAGTGTTAGCATTAGATATGGGGAGAAAGGGACTCTCATTCACTGCTGGTAAAAATGCCAATTAGTCCAGCCTTTTTGGTAAACAACATGAATAATCTTCAAAAAACTAAAATTTTAGCTTCCACATGATCCAGCAGTACTACTCCTAGGGAGATAACCTAAGAACACAAAAAGACGATACAAAAAAAGCTCTCTACACTGCTATATTTGTGGCAGGAATATTTACAGCGGCCAGAATCGGAAAAAAACACAGATGCACAAGAAAAGATGAGCGGTTAAGAAAACACAATAGAATACTATGCAGTTGTTAGGAAAAATGAAGTCATAAGAGATGACTGATTGTTAGGACTGATCACTCTGGACAATAACTATGTGTTGAAGGGAGATAAAGTGATACGCATGGTACCACTTCATTAGTAAAAGTGCAATTCATAATGTGTAAAGCAAAAATACAGGGTATGAGAGAGAGGAAGAAAGAGAGAGTTAAATGTTTGAAACAAAGGCAGGCAGCAGGGGAGAGTGGGAGAGAAACAGGTACATTGGTGGTGAGAACTATTTCCACTGTAAGGTGGTATACATTGTAAGATTGAAATACAGTCATGAATAACTTTATAATAATGTTTGTTTCAATAAAAAGAAAAAATTTAAATGGAAAAATATGAGCTTTCAAAAATAAAAAGAAAGGCTATAGTATTATTTGAAAATTTTTTTAAAAATTTAAAAACTATAAGCTATAAAAAATAAAAAGGCTATGGTATTATATAAGAAAAATTAGTGGAGATTAATAGTTGAATATTAATTTGTTACTTTATAAATGGAAGGTAAACAAAAATAAAATTTCAAGAGTCATCCAACATTTAACTTCAAAATGAAAACAATTTGAAATGAAATAATTTATTTCACCCCTTTAAAATGGGTAAATATTTACAAATAGTTCCTATTACATGTATGCTTAGAAAGTGTTCTCTTTTTATAAAAACAACACTATTCTGCATTACAAAAAGGCATTTTATGAGGCATTGAATCCTATTTGCAAGGATTTTGTTAAGGATCTTTGCATCTGTATTTATTAGCGATATTGGTCTGTAATTTTCTTTTTTCGTAGCATCTCTGTCTGGTTTAGGTATCAAGGTGATGTTGGCTTCATAAAAGCTATTTGGAAGTGTTCCTGTTTTTTTTGATTTCATGAAAGAGTCTTGCCAGGATTGGTAGAATTTCCTCTAGAAAGGTTTGAGAGAATTCATTAGTAAATTCATCTGGGCCTGGACTTTTGTTTTTGGGCAGATATTTGACTATTGTCTTAATTTCCTCAATAGTGATGGGTGTGTTTAGATATGCTACATCGTCTTCATTCAACTGTGGAAGATTATAAGACTCCAAAAATTTATCCATTTCTTCCAGGTTTTCATTTTTAGTGGCATAGAGTTTCTCAAAGTAGTTTCTGATTACCCTTTGGATCTCTACTATATCAGTAGTGATCTCTCCTTTTTAATTCCTAATAGGAGTTATCAAGTTTCTCTCTCTCTTTATTAATTTTGCCAGTGGTCTATCAATCTTGTTTATTTTTTCAAAGAACTAACTTCTGCTTTTGTTGATTGTTTGGATTGGTTTTCTGGTTTCCACTTCATTGATTTCTGCTCTCAGTTTTGTTATTTCCTTCTGTCTTTCTATTTATGGGTCCTTTTGTTGAGTACTTTCTAATTTCTATGTAAGGCTATTCTCTCTCACCACTCCTATTCAACATAGCACTGGGAGTACTCGCTATAGCGATTAGGCAACAAAAAGATATTAAGGGAATCCAGATAGGAAAGGAAGAAGTCAAGCTCTCGCTGTTTGCAGAAGACATGATACTCTTCCTAGAAAACCCTAAAGTCTCTACGAAAAAGCTTCTAAAAACAATAGACTCATATAGCAAGATGACAGGCTACAAAATTAACACACAAAAATCAATGGACTATACACCAATAGAATAAGGAAGAAATGGACATTAAGAAACAACACCATTCACAATAGTGCCACACAAACTCAAATATCTTGGAATCAACTTGACTAAAAATGTGAAGGACCTATACAAAGAAAACTATAAAACTCTGCTCCAAGAAAAAAGAGAGAGGACAAGTGGAAATGGAAGCACATACCCTGCTCATGGATTGGCAGAATTAATATCATTAAAATGTTAATACTCCCCAAAGCATTGTACAGATTTAATGCAATCCCTCTAAAGATACACATGACATTCTTCATAGAAATGGATCAGACACTTTTGAAATTCATTTGGAACAATAAACACCCTTGAATAGCTAAAGCAATCATTGGTAAAAAGAATATGGGAGGAATTACTTTCCCCAACTTTAAACTGTACTACAAAGCAATAGTTATCAAAACAGCATGGTATTGGAATAAGGACAGGACCTCAGATCAGTGGAATAGGCTTTACTACTCAGAGAATGTTCCCCATAAATACAATCACCTAATTTTTTATAAAGGAGCAAGAAATCCTAAATGCAGCAAAGAAAACCTCTTCAACAAGTGGTGTCGGCACAACTGGCTAGCCACTTGCAGAAAATTGAACTTAGACCCCCAGCTAACATCATGTATGAAGGTTAAATCCAAATAAATGAAAGAGCTCAATATCAGACCCGAAACCATAAGATATATAGAACAACACATAGGTAAAACACTCCAGGACATTGAGACTAAAGGCATCTTCAAAGAGGAAACTGCACTCTCCAAGCAAGTGAAAGCAGAGATTAACAGTTGGAAATATATTAAACTGAGAAGCTTCTGCACCTCAAAAGAAATAGCGCCAAGGATACAAGAGCCTCCACTGAGTGGGAGAAACTATTCACCCAATACCCATCAGATAAGGGGCTAATCTCCAAAATATACAAGGCACTGACAGAAATTTACAAGAAAAAAACATCTAATCCCATCTAAAAATGGGGAGAAGAAATGGACAGACACTTTGAGAAACAAAAAATACAAATGGCCAAAAGACACATAAAAAAATGCTCCACATCACTAATCATCAGGGAGATGCAAATCAAAACAACTATGAGGTACCACCTCACACCCCAGAGATTGGCACACATCACAAAGAATGAGAACAAGCAGTGTTGGCAGGGATGTGGAGAGAAAGGAACTCTTATCCACTGCTGGTGGGAATGCTTTCTAGTTCAACCTTTATGGAAAGCAATATGGAGATTCCTCCAAAGACTGGAAATTGAGCTCCAATATGATCCAGCTATACCACTCCTAGGAATATACTCTAGTATCACAAAAATACAATACAAAAATCCCTTCCTTACACCTATATTCATTGCAGCACTATTTACCATAGCAAGACTCTGGAAACAGCCAAGATACCCTTCAACAGATAAAGGGCTAAAGAAACTGTGGTACATATACACAATGGAATATTATGCAGCTGTCAGGAGAGAGGAAGTCATGAAATTTTCCTATACATGGATGTACATGGAATCTATTATGCTGAGTGAAATAAGTCAGATAGAGAAAGACGCAGAATGGTCTCACTCATCTATGAGTTTTAAGAAAAATGAAAGATATTCTTGCAATAATAACTTTCAGACACAAAAGAGAAAAGAGCTTGAAGTTACAGCTCACCTCATGAAGCTTACCACAAACAGGGATGAGTTTAGTTAGAGAAATAACTAAGTTTCGAACTATCCTAATAATGAGAATGTATGAGGGAAATAGAAAGCCTATCTAGAGTATAGGCGGGGGTTGGGTTGGGAGGAGGGAGATTTGGAACATTGGTGATGGGAATGTTGCACTGGTGATGGGTGGTTTTTTATTTACATGACTGAAACCCAAACACAATCATGAATGTAATAAATTTGTTTAAATAAAAAAAAAGAAAAAGGCAGTTTTTAAAAAGCTACTAATTTTTGGATACTGTTATTTTACATAAATATATTAGAATTTTTAACAATACAGATCTGGCTTTAATATGTTTTTCAATTATATAGAATGAAGTATAACTGTACAAATAAGTATCTGATCATCTTTAAGGTTGTTGATTGTTACTTAAAACATAATTTCCATATCCAAATCCACAACTAATAGAAAGGTTTGTGATGCAAAATATACCATATGGATACTTACTATTTTTATGTCAACACGGCATTTTTATGTCTACATCAATTCATAAAGTTTTAATATACTGGTTCTTAATTTTTATATTTTATTAATATATGCTTTAAATTGCTATTGATCTGTTTACAAGATATGTGTTTAGAAAATTATGAATCATGTGATTTGTTAAGGTGTTCTTATACTAGACTTATGTATCCTTTAATAATTTTTTCTTATTTATTCAAAATAGGAATATTATTTCTAAGATATCAATATGCTTCATCATATGGTCAGTATTATTATAAATGTAAGCATAAGTCATCATAAAAGTATTTGGAAAGTTAATTATTTAAAATATTAGTATATGTGTTAAAGTGAGGAGAAATTAAACAATGATCTGCTATCTATTCTGCATAAAATTTTATTTGAATATAGAGACTTATACAGTATTTTAAATTATAGCACCATATTCATCATTAATAAACATAAATTTGATAATTAATTTTCAAAGTATCGCATGTAGCAGAGAAGTCTAGTGTTTATAAGCTAATTTCATATATAAATATGATACAATTTTTATTCTGTCACTTAGCAGATAAGTAGGATTTAAATCAATCTAACATACTGAGAATTATGGCACTGCATGGGAACAGTAATTGAGAGAATTGAAGTATGTTTGGAGTAGAATTTTGGCCTGAATCTATAATACATTTCAAATGGTTGGTTGAAAACCTAAATCCGCAGCAGGAAATCAATACCCTGGAAACAAAATTTGGACATAAGTGCCCTGGAATTTAATTACAAAAGCCTTGGCTTTGGAAACCAATATTCCAGATAATGCCTAATTAAATGGTCAATTACTTTGCATTACCTTAGAGATAACTTCACAATTTAAGCAAAAGACCTGAAGAAGGAGCTCATTCTTTAGGAAAAAAAAACATATTTTGTGTTTTAAGGAGTATGCATATGCCACTTTAACTCCATACTCAAAGATCAAAATATGAGTATCATTATAAAATTATGTAACAAATAATCTGGAGAAAAGACAACAAAGAATAAGCACAATTATTTGGTATTATCTTATTTCACATCACCCCTGTGCTCAATATCATTCCCTTATATTTCCATGTTAATTCCAATAAACTCTATTTAATTTCTCCTGTCACCCCTCCTAGATGTGGTATTTTCAAGGTTAAATTTGCATGCTATAACACTAAATTTAAATGTTTGTAAGCAATTGTTGATGCCAAAGAGATTGTGCAGAGGTTAAGGTGTTTAGCTTGCATATAATAGACTGGGTTCAATTTTTGCAACACATATTAAAACCTGAGTTCTATAAGGATTAACTCTGGAGCAGAGATTGAAGGATAAGCCCAAAGTGTAGACATATATGGTCAAGCATTTATATGTTGCAAGCATTCTACTTTCATTTTCTTAAAAGAAATTACATGCAATGATATAGACATTATTTTTTAAATATTACAAATTCAAATCAGACAAATAATTCTTGTTACAAAGAAGTAAGCCCCGAGTACCACTTTGTGTGGCTCATTAAAAACAAAAACAAAAACAAAGAAGCATCAAAGCATTAACTTTTGCAAAATCCTAACTGTGCGAAAGGATCAATATAGCAAATTAAAAAAAAACTCATGTAAATATTTAAAACATAGGGGCAGGAGGTAGAGTGTTTGCTTTGCACGTGGCTGACCCAGGACAGAACTCAGTTTGATCCCTGGTATCCATATGGTCCCCCAAGCCAGGAGTGATTTCTGAGTGCATAGCCAGGAGTAACCCCTTAGCATCTCTGGGTGTGGCCCCAAAACCAAAAATCAATCAATCAATCAAACAATAAATGAATAAATAAATAAAATATGTGTATGCTTATATCTATATTTATTATATAGTATATGTACAATTTTATGAACGTTTTGTGATTAATTTAATAATATAATATATATACATTATACATACCACCCACAATTTTATGAGAAAAAAAACTATGACTATTCCTATATATGTTCAAATAAATTGTGTAATTATAAAAGGTTTCACACATGGTAATTCCACTAGATAAGTGGGTCTGGTTCTGGGCTACCTATTTGGGGACCTTTCAACCTCATGAAGCAATAGGAAGGGTCCAGTCAAGAAGACAATAATGGGGGCTGGAGCAATATCACAGCAGTAGAGAGTTTTCTTGCATGTGGCAGCTCAGGACGTACCTGGGTCCAGTCCCTGGAGTCCCATATGGTCCCCCGAGCCAGGATTGATTTCTGAGCACGTAGCCACGAATATTTACTGAGCATCATCAGTTGTGGCCAAAACAAAGAAACAAACAAAAAGAACACAATTTTGGGGGGGAATTAAGAACACCCCTATGAGTGGGGGAAGCAAAAGCAAAGGACCTATCTAGATACTCTTTCTGCCTAGGTCAAACTTTGACATGTAAAAGTGGAAACATAATTTTTTAAGGTGAAGATCAGTAACCTAAAGTTGTTCCTTTATTTGTTTAATACAAAAATATTAGATAAACCAGAATAAATCATCTGCTAATGTTTTTCGCAAAATGCAGGAACCCCTAGTTTGGAGCTAAAAAAATATGACTATATTTTGTCTATGAACAGTAAAAGTTAAGGAAATAAAAGAGAAAAATAAAATTTAGCCTAAGAGCAGGGTGGCCTTTTCTTTCTTTTTTTCTTTCTTTTTTTCTTTCTTTCTTTCTTTCTTTCTTTCTTTCTTTCTTTCTTTCTTTTTCTTCTTTCTTTTTTTCTTTCTTTTTTTCTTTCTTTCTTTCTTTCTTTCTTTCTTTTTCTTCTTTCTTTCTTTCTTTCTTTTTCTTCCTTCTTTCTTTCTTTTCTTTCTTTCTTTCTTTCTTTTTCTTCTTTCTTTCTTTCTTTCTTTCTTTCTTTCTTTCTTTCTTTCTTTCTTTCTCTCTTTCTCTCTCTCTTTCTTTCTTTCTTTCTTTCTTTCTTTCTTTCTTTTTCTTTTTTTTCTGTTTTTTTTTTTGTTGTTGTGGTTGTTCTGTTTTGTTTTTTTGGGCCACACCTGTTTGATGCTCAGGAGTTACTCCTGGCTAAGCGCTCAGAAATTGCCCCTGGCTTGGGGGACCATATGGGACACTGGGAGATCGAACCGCGGTCCTTCCTTGACTAGAGCTTGCAAGGCAGACACCTTACCTCCAGCGCCACCCGCTGGCCCCAGGGTGGCCTTTTCGAGAAACATTTGGTCATATATTCAAGTGCGGACTTCAGACTCGATTTTCCTAACCTCAGCGAATCCTTCTAGATCATGGGAAAAGTTTTTCTCATTGTGGTTGTTGTAATCAGTATAACATTAGAGTCCTTGGGTTCTCACAAGTCCTTTGTCAGTGGCAGGGCATTATAAAACATGTTCTGGTAACGCATTGCCAGGTTATCATGAAATGTCCTGGTTTGCAAGTCAATGCCAGGACATCTAGAGGCATGGCCCAGTTTTCAAGCTATTGTCATGGTGCACAAAGCTTGCCCCTGATTCCCTTGTTGCCAGGGTGGCTTGAAACTTCTCTCTTGTTTTGCTGATGGGGCCCAAAATTTGAAGAAGTGGGGCCAATTTGGGAGCAACTGAAGCTGAAGTCAAATGAGTATGACAACTATTCAGGGTTATAGGCCCACTTACATTATAGGAATTTTGAGTTTCCAATCCTGAATAAACAGGAAAGCCTCTTTAATATAAGATTTCCCTGAATTGACTGGGTCTATAAAAAGGAAAAGAAAGGATATTGCCACAGTTGCTTTGGGGGCACCAGATTACTATGTTGCATATCTGTCCCTTAGTAAATTTTATAATCTATAATTCCTGATACATAGATAAAATAACATTTTCCCCAGGAAACACATATAAATAAATACATATATCCTCTTTGTTTTCTGCTGAACACATCTAAGTTAGGAATACCCTATTCCAATAAAGAAGTACACATAAAGAAATAAACATATTCCCCCTTAGTCTGTTGAATAAATTCAAGGTGTGTAAAATCTAGATTACTGATTCAACGAGGAGGTGATCTGTTGGTTGATGGCAGTCAGGGAGGCAATGGAAATATATTGCAGCTGCTGGGTGAATGTATGGGTCAAGATTTTCATGAGAAGCATTCCACAGTGATAAGAGGTTTAAAAAATGTGGAGGATGTTGGGCAGAGTTCCAGGACATAAAGGGTGTTGAGCTGTAGGGATAAAGATGTTTAATAGGGAAAGCAACAAATCCAGAATAAATGAGCATAGGGAAACAATAGAAAATGTTTTACTGAGTGTTCGGTAGGGGATGCTTAAAGTATGAGGGCAATGTACAATATAAACAGACATTAGAGTAACATAAAGTGGCCATTACATAGACAAGTACAAACATGCACATACATACATGTTTTTTCTATCAACATGTTACAGTTGTAAAACTGATCTATCTGTAGTGGTAAATGAGAACGGGTCAAAGTACTTTATAGATATAAAGCCAGCAATTAAGGTGGAGAGAAAATTTTAATCCAGTTGCTGTAGTTGTTAATTGCTAGGAATCACTGTTAATGAGAGTAAACTTGACTGTAAAAGTACCATAGATTAGATTATGCATCCATTACACTCAAACCAATCAACTTTTCTATATTCTGTCTTAAGATATGACAGAGACATTTTTAAATTGATAAACATCCTTATAATGAGTGCTGTAAAAAGAATTAAGAGCACTGAGCACTACAACACAAGTCAGGAGTATTTAGTTTCTTTCCTGTAGACTTCTGTAAACAAAATATTAAAACATTTTTGCTGTTTTATTTAAGTGAAAAATTAATTGCTCGGGGGCTGGGCGGTGGCGCTGGAGGTAAGGTGCCTGCCTTGCCTGCGCTAGCCTAGGACGGACCGCGGTTCGATCCCCCGGCGTCCCATATGGTCCCCCAAGAAGCCAGGAGCAACTTCTGAGCGCATAGCCAGGAGTAACCCCTGAGCGTCACAGGGTGTGGCCCAAAAACCAAAAAAAATAACCAAAAAAAAATTTAATTGCTAATCCATTTTTATAATGGGAGTACATGGCATCCAAATATTTTCTTTGTAGTTATCTATGGATGAAAACATCAAAGCATTATCGAAGACATTTTATAAAAGGCATTTTACTGAGAATCTGCTTTAATTTATGCAACTATATCCAATTGAATTATAAAAAATGATATAAATTTCTGAAGATTCCAGGGTAGGTGGGGATATCTGAAACTTCATGAGCACTGAACTTAAAACACTGTCTTGCTGCATTTTTACAATAGGCCATGTAGTGCCCTGCTCATTTTTTATATTGATTTGAAATAAAAAATGTCATGTTTTTTCAAGTTGTTCTTTGAATCAATAACATATTGTAACAAGTCAAGATTTTCTGAGGGAATGTTCACATATGTCTGTATTTTTTGCATCCATCTGCCCTCAAAGGAAAAGCATTTTAGATGTATTAAAAGTACAGGTGATAACTTCCAAATTTCTATGTTTTTTTTAGAAAATCCCTTTGAGCTCTACAGTGACTACAATAAAACATGTTGTTATATGTCAGACTTTCTGCTTTGGAAAATAAACTGAGAAAATCCTATAATTCACATTTAGTTGTGGATATTAGAAGAACGAATAGATGCATAAAAGCCTCAAATATCCAAGACCTTTTCTCACCGGGGAGACACTGAATTGTGGATTTTAACTGACCTGAAAAATTGTAATAATAATAAACTCATTGAGATGCTTTCGTCTCTGCCAAGCATGTTCTAAGTTTTAAAGTAATAAAGATTATCATTATTTTCCTATTTATATCTTGTCTAATTATCTACTTTATTCAGGTATTCATGGAGATAATTTGTCATAAATAGAAGCAGTTTATGTGAGTTTGTTGACTGTGTCCTACAATTTGGCCAAAATTGTCCCAATTATTAACATTTGGACTAATATGTCTGTACTCTTCTACCCACAGGGATTTTAATAATTAGGCCAAATTCTTCCTCCACTTTGCCTTTATGTTCCAATGGTTTGACATATTAATCCTGTAATTTTTTTCTGAAATATTAACATAGAGTATTACATAGGCACTACTCTATTGAGTTCCTGTAACTAGTATTTTCTATATTATGAAGTCCAGTGAGAGCTAGACCAGTTCCCCTAAAAACAGAAATGAGATTTTGAATCTTATTACTCCTAAACCTTGTCATCTTTGCTTTAAGGTGATATTTTGGCTTGTCATCAAAATTACCTGTTGGAGTTACTGCTAGTTTTCTTTTATCTTACCCATGTCTGTGTTGGAGCTGGGGAAGAAGGAACATTTTATCTTGGAGGATTCCTTATCCAGCTCAACAAGAATATCTGGCTTGGCTTTATCATTTGTAAGGATTTTGCTTCTGACAAGGCATAATGGGTCCCAGAATTTCTTGGTGGAGCTGCCATCTGTAGAAATATAAACATATGTTTTTCTTGAATAAGGAGATTTTCTGCTATATTTTTTGTCAGATTTTACCCAAAAAGACAAATTAACTGTTGAATTGTTTTCTGTGTATTTTTATTGAGTCTGTACTATTCTTGGAAGTGTCTTTTGGCAGTTGTATGGGGGATTTCTTAGGGTAGATTAAATAATTTTAGAGTGAAAATAATATTAAGGATACAAAGTCAAGCTGTGGCATACCTAATTTTCTGTGTGTGTGTGTGTGTGTGTGTGTGTGTGTGTGTGTTTTGGTTTTTGGGCCACACCCGGTGATGCTCAGGGTTTACTCCTGGCCATGCGCTCAGAAATCGCATATGGGGGACCATATGGGACTCTGGGGGATTGAACCAGGGTCTATCCTAGGCTAGCACTGGCAAGGAGACACCTTACCTCTAACGCCACCGCACTGGCCCCTTAAGTTTTTTTTTAATTTTCTGTGTTTTAATACCGTATTTGCCGGCATATAAGACGAATGGGCGTATAAGACAACCCTCTAATTTTGCAGTTAAAACATAGGTTTAGGCCTATATTCGCTGTATCAGACAGAATGTTCCTGTGCTGCAACTGTATATACCACAGTGAGCCAATCACAACAAGCAAAGGTCCAAAGGTTATACTGTAATAGATGTCCTCTCTGACTCTGGCCCATATGAGCAGGCTTTTGACAGTGTATATTCGGGTCCAGAACACTGTCTAATGTGCATGCATCAAAAGCCTGCTTGGATTGGCTGAGTTAGAGAGGCGGTCCGAGCAGCCTGGCAGTGATTGGTGCAGGATTGAGTTGGAAAATTCCTTTTGTGGCAATATTCAGGCTATTTTCATTTAGCGGCATATTGAAACATTTTTCGGGGTATCCTCTGCGTATAAGACGACTCCCAATTTTTGGTTGACTTTTTTTTGTTTCAAAAGTCATCTTATATGCTGGAAAATATGGTAATTGTGTTTGAGGTTTTTGTGAACACATTAAAATATTACTTGTCCCTAAGAATTATAAGAAATGCCAGTGATATGTTTGATTTGCCATTCTTTATAGCATAATTAAATATTTTTGTAGTGTAGACTGGGCCATTATCAATTTTTCCAGTATGAGGAAATTCCTTGACAGAAAAACATTGTAGAAAGAAGGAAGAAAGATCTCTCTGAGCTTGTTCAGAAGTCATAGAGTCATCCCTTATAATATAAAAATGAGAATAAGCATCAATTACTACATGGAAATAGGGTTTTCTTGGAAAAAACATATGTAACATCCATCTGCCATAATAATTTTATGCATATCTCAAGAGTTAGCTTTGGCTATATGTGAAATAGTGTAACATAATACAAACCTGAGAAGCCATGACAATCTGTCTGGCTTGTCTTCATGGAATGCAGTAATGTATAAACAACAGTTATTTGTGTATAGAGCTTGATACTCTTTCACAAATGGTGTAAAAAAAAGTGCTGCCAGGTTTCGGTCGTTACTTTTACTGTATTCTTTAATGGGTGGCTTGGTGTTACTCTTAGGAGGCTCCATATTACTCTTGTCCTTTTATATCCATTGTGATTTACAGAATGTACAGGCCAGACTTTACAAAATAGCTTCCACTTTGGAAATTAAAAGTGTTTTCCCAGTGGTGACACTTTCTCAAATTAGAACCATCCCAAAGCCAATAATTCACCATTCACCACTGGTGTTAAAACAGAGAAGCCATCATCTACTATGTCTATTCAATCAACAAAGGGGATGTTGAAGATAGGCAGGGACTTTTTAAACTGAGTGAGAGAGGCTATGTTCATGCCCTCATCTGATGCAGGTTGATTATCCTGATGTGCTAGGTTGGAAATGCAAGGCTCATGTAGTTTCATCTAGAGCTACATTTTGGGTGCTCTATTCTAAGAAGCAGTGTGAGAAGAGAGGAGGATATTTCTATAGAACTGCTTTTGGATTTTGAGTCTTTAAAGGCAGTAGGCAGTCTATCTTGAACATCCTCCTCATCTGATGTAATAGGTTTGCAGTAATCTCACAGGGGAAGTGGTTCTGGAGCAGGGACACTACAAGAAAATATCCAAACCAGACAGATGATGGTGGAACACATATCTAGGGGACCTTTCCCTAGATAAAGAGAAAAAGGGTGGTCTATAATGCAGTATATTATTAAATTATGACCAACACCATGGGCAGGGGTGAGGGAGTGATATCAAAAGACCTATCTAGAAACTCTTCCCCACCTACTTGGGTGTTTAATATGTAAAGGAGGAAGCCATGATTGTTTAGGATGAATACCTGTTAACCCAACATGTAATGTAAAGTTAAATCCAGTAACTTTAAATTAAGATATAAATGAGCATATTCACAAAGTTTTGCATGTATTGTTCACTATTCAATTGACAAGAATGAAGAAAGAAGAAATGCCGTATGGAAACATAAACATATACAAAAGTAACATTTTTATATTTTGAAAGTGAGCTAAAGTTTGATGGGACAAGAATCGCAAAGAAAGGCACTGTTTGTTGATGGAATTCTTTGCTATCGTTGTTGTTGGTTTGTTTTGTTTTGTTTTGAGGCCACACCAGGAGTGACTCCTGCAGGCTAGGGGGATCATATGGGATGCCGAAATTGAATCTGGGTCTATTCTGAGTTGTCTGTGTGTAAAGCAAATGTGCTATCAGTTCGGTTCGATCCACGGAAGTCCCATGTGGTCCCCCCAAGCCAGGGGCGATTTCTGAGCACATAGCCAGGAGTAACCCCTAAGCATCAAACGGGTGTGGCTAAAAAAAAAAACAAAAAAAAATGAAGAAGAGCGTGAACAAACAAAAAAAAATGAAGAAGAGAGGAAGAAGTTTTGGGTTGTTGGTCTTGCTGTTAAAATTTCTGAGACTTTAACACACTCATTTAAATAAGGAAAAATTTCAAATTAGAAAAAAAAATGACATGACAATTTATTTCATTTTATAAAAGAACAGGGATTTCCTAGTACAGAAAATTTACAGGAATAGTTTTATTTTAATAACCAGTATTTTTTTCTTGTCTATTTGATTCTTATTATTCACTTCACTATTAAGTCATAAAATCTTAACACTTTGATCCTCTCTTCTTACCAGTTAATATTAGTATAGATATTAATTTTGTATTTTTTATTAAAGTGCTATTCTCTCAATAACTACTTGTATATTTACTATCTTTTATGAGTTTACAAATAACTAAAAATTATTAACAAAACTATAGCAAGAGAATTTCTAATTTTTTTTTAAAAGTACCATTAATTACATGACTAGGGAGATAGTTCAATGGTCTGAAGCAGATGCTTTTATGCAAAAAAGGTTGATTGAAATCCATGGCACCATATGGGCCTAAGGCAGTGCCAGAAGCAATTCCTAAACATGGTGCTGGGAATAGCCTCTGAGCACACTGTTTGTTACCAAAAAGCAACACAAATTATTTTTAAATTAAAAATTTATTATTTTGGGACCAGAGAGATAGCATGAAGGTAAAGTGTTTGCCTTGCATGTAGAAGGTCAGTGGTTAAAATCCCGGAATCCCATATGGTCCCCCTGAGCCTGCCAGAAGTGACTTCTGAGCATGGAGCCAGGAGTAACCCCTGAGCGTGGCCCGGTATGACCCAGAAACAAACAAACAAACAAATTATTATTTTTATATTTTAATTCTAAATTTTACTTTAGCTTTTAGTATTTTTCTTAAACTTTAGTTCATTTGCTCCATAGTATTTACATACAAAATGTAACTTTCCAGAATGACACTGAATATTCCTGTTTTTTGTGGGAAACACAATAACAACATTACTCGATGCATATTATTATTAGGGTTAGTATAATTTCATTGTTTTGTGGAATGTATCCAAATTTTATAAAATTGCTCCCAATTATGCATATTTGTCTTGGCCTAGCAGGACTTATACTCTCATGATTCAATAGTTGATGAATATTCAGACCAATTAGGAAAACTTTCAATGACATGATATCATCTCTTTGTATATCTAAAGGCAAGATCAAAGCAAAGTAACTCATTCTGTTTAGTTATTGTGTTCCTTGACTCTCCTACATAGTGATATTTCCTTTAAAAATCTATTGAATAGTTTTGCTTGGTGGGTTACAGTTATTTTATGTAAAATATTTTGCATGGGGAATCTATATTAATGTTAGAATCAGGACTAAAGGAGAACAGAAGGAAAAGATAAGTTTAGGGGGAGACTATACTAAAGAATAAAAATATATTAAAAGAGTATAATATGAAGAGGAATTAAGATAATGATATAATTATACAAGTAGAACATTGAAAATCTTTACAGATAGCAAAATATTATAAATTGTGTAATTGATGTAAAATATTACTTATTGTAAATATAATTAATCAAAAATATGGGGCCAGAGATATAGCATGGAGGCAGAGCTTTTGCCTTGCAATCAGAAGGACGGTGGTTCAAATCCTGGCATCCCTGGGGCTGGTGAGGTGGCGCTAGAGGTAAGGTGTCTGCCTTGCAAGCGCTAGCCAAGGAACAGACCACGGTTCAATCCCCGGCATCCCATATGGACCCCACAAGCCAGGAGCGATTTCTGAGCCCATAGCCAGGAATAACCCCTGAGCATCAAATGGTTGTGGCCCAAAATCAAAAACAAACAAACAAACAAAAGCAAATCCCGGCATCCCATGTGGTCCCCCAAGCCTGCCAGGAGCGATTTCTGAGCTTAGAGCCAGGAGTAACTCCTGCCTGCTGTTGTGTGTGACCCAAAAACAAACAAACAAAAAATATACACTATGTAGAGAAATTTGGAAATAGTTTAAATTTTTAAAAAACTTTTGAAGTGCTTTTCCCCGAAATTTATTTTATAATAAGTCTCAATTTAGAGCTATTGTTTTATATATATATATATATATATATATATATATATATATATTTGTTTTTTGGGCCACACCCGTTGACATCAGGGGTTACTCCTGGCTCTGTGCTCAGAAATTGCTCCTGGCTTGAGGAACCATATGGTATGCAAGGAGTTCATCTTAGGTTAGCATGTGCAAGGCAAGTGCCCTACTGCTTGTGCACTGCTCTGGCCCTGATAGATATTTATATAAAGAATCAATATTTGAGACCAGAGAGATAGCATGGAGGTAGGGCATTTGCCTTTCATGCAGAAGGACTGTGATTCCAATCCCAAAATCACATATAGTCCCTCGTATCTGCCAGAAGCGATTTGTGAGCATAGAGCCAGGAGTAAGCCCTGAGCACTACCGGGTGTGACCCAAAAAACAAAAAAACAAAAAACAAAAACAATATTATTAGGACCAAAGAGATATTACATAGGGTATGGTGCTTACCTTGCATGCATTCAACCTTTATTTTATCCTCAGCATTCTATGTACAGATGTACATAAATTCCATAGTACATATTACTCCTGAGAGTACCAGTAGACTAATGTCTGAGTGAAGAACCATGAGTAAAAGTACCAGTAGACTAATGTCTGAGTGAAGAACCATGAGTAATGCTTAAGCATCAATGGGTGTGACCCAAACAAAACAAAAATTAAGAAAATAAATATTTAATATAAATAGGAGTCAGGACAATAGTATAGTTGTAGAGTTCTGCTTACATTTAGCAAATCTGGAATAAAGCTCCAGTACCCTATATGGTCTCCTGAGCCAGGAGTTATCCCTAATCACAGTAGTTATCCTTGAGAATAGCTGAAAGTGAAACAAAATCAAACAAACAAAATTAACAGTATCAATTGAAATAATACATTTTTATATTTTCTATTAATAGAATTCTATTAATAGAATTTAAAATAATAGTAAAACTAACTATAATTAATAGCATAAAATTCTATTACTAGAACTTAAAATAATAGTAAAACTGACTATAAAATATAGTTTTATTCTCAGCATCTCAATAGTATTATAAAAGCTATATCACTAAGTTGACAGTCATTGAACTAATGAATCTTTTATAAACTGTTCTCAGCAGCTTTAACAATTTATATATGTATTTATATACAGATATAAACATATATTGAAATATTAGATTTTTGAGTCTCACACGGTGATGCTCAGGGGTTACTCCTGTCTATGCACTCTGATTACTCCTGGCTTAGAGGACCATATGGGGCACTGGGGAAATGAATCCCGGTCCATCATATATTAATGTTAGAATCAGGACTAAAGGAGAACAGAAGGAAAAGATAAGTTTAGGGGGAGCCTTACCTCTTGTGCCATCACCCAAGCCCCCAACTTTATCAATTTATAGAGTATGCTTAGATTTAAATATAGGCTTAATCTTTTTTGCTACATTTATTAGGAGAGAATGAATTTGATATAGCCACGACATAAATAATGAATACATATATCATTAAACATTTATATAAGAGTAATGTTTAAAGTGAGAGAGAGTGTGATGGCTAAGGTCCTTGCCTTGCTTATGCCTGACCCAAATTGTAACACTAGCTACACATATAGTTTCCTGCCAGGAGAAATCCTGAGCACAGAGAAAGGTGTTAGCCCTGAGCAGCACCAAGGGGTGCCCCCCAAAAAGACAAATCAGTTATTGTGATAAAGTCAGTTATCAGATATAAAAATATATATCAAAGTGGTTATAGTTACTATTAATGCATTTATGTTTGAATGTAAATTATAATAGATCTTAAATTTATCATCACATTAAAATATACAATGTAGAGGAGAAATAGGTTTATTGTGCTTAATTTTTTATATTAGATTTTCAATTCCTTTTCTGTATGCCTAGAACTTGTATCATATTATATGTCATTACATTTGATTATTGTATTTTTTATAATAGAGCCTCACTTTATTCTAGATCTGGATAATTAGGCCATGTAATTATATTATTATGATACTCTAAAATAATTAGATTCATAAAATTAGATATGAGAAGAAAAAATAGAAGAACAGAACAGTAATATTGGGTGTAGGAAATATCAGGATAAAATAAAGTCTTTGTATAACAAAGCCTTTCTGTGAATGCAGCAGCAAATATTTGGGAAATTTGCTGGTGTTCTTTTTGTTACATTTCATGACTCGTAGCTTCTGCAAAGATTTTAATCGGTGGTGGATGAAGTATCTGAGAAGGATCCTACTGAGGAGATAATTAAAGAGGCTGCTTAGTTGCATCTGGAAAAAATAATAATTGAAGTCTGCCAAAATCCATCTGCCTAAATCCCATCATGCTTATTTTCTTTTCTCTTCTCATTCAACATTAGGTACTAATCTTTGGATAAATAATAGTAATACTGTCTATATTATAAAAGCAATGTTTTTATACTTAGAATTTCTAGCCTCAAGATAAAAGTTTCCATATATAACTAAACAAAAATAACATTTATTCTAATTTTTATGTATATAACCCAAATTCTTGCCTCAAGTTTTTCTATTTATGTTAACGTTAGTCTTAAAGAAATATAAACAATTCCATACAGACTAGTAAATATATGTCATTCTTCGGTTTAAATTTTTGCTCTTTGTTTTAAATTTCTTTTTCTCATGATTTTTAAATTAAAGTCTTATTAGTAAATGTATTTTATAAACTGTAATATATTTTCTTTATGACACTATTTTATTTCTTGTTAAAACATGGTAGATTTTTCTAGTTAATTTATTATTTTAATCACTTTAGAAAAATTAAGGATGGTGATTTTTTACTATAATTCTAAATTATATTTTATAAGTTATTGTGTTTATATAAGATTTAAGTTTTGCCATCCTTACACACTTATAAGGATGATAATGCTTATTCACTATAATCCTGCCTTATATTTTACAGTAATTATATAATTTTTTTAGCAAAACAGTCTTTTTTAAATTTTTTTATTTAAAACAATTATTACATACATGATTGTGTTTGGGTTTCAGTCATGTAAAGAACACCACCCATCACCAGTGCAACATTCCCATCACCAATGTTCCAAATCTCCCTCCTCCCCACACAACCCCTGCCTGTTCTCTAGACAGGCTTTCTATTTCCCTCGTATATTCTCATTATTAGGATAGTTCAAAACTTAGTTATTTCTCTAACAAAACTCATCCCTGGCTTTCAGTTTCTCCATTGAGGATAATATTTGCCTCTGGCTTGTGGTAGATGGCCTTAACTATATTGAGAAAGGTTCCTTCCATTCCCATCTTGCTGAGAATTTGATCAAGAATGGGTGTTGGACCTTATCAAATGCTTTCTCTGTGTCTATTGATATGATCATGTGAGTTTTATTTTTCTTGTTCTTGATTTTGTGTATTATGTTGATAGATTTATGAATGTTAAACCAGCCTTGCATTCCTGGGATGAAACCTACTTGATCGTAGTGGATGATTTTCTTAATGAGGCATTGAATCCTATTTGCCAGGTTTTGTTGAGGATCTTTGCATCTGAATTCATCAGTGATATTGGTCTGTAATTTTCTTTTTTGGTAGCATCTCTGCTGGTTTAGGAATCAAGGTGATGTTGGCTTCATAAATACTATTTGGAAGTATTCCTGTTTTTTCGATTTCATGAAAGAGTCTTGCCAGGATTGGTAGAAGTTCCTCTTGAAAGGTTTGAAAGAATTCATTAGTAAGTCCATCTGGGCCTGAACTTTTGTTTCTGGGCAGACATTTGTTTACTGTCTTAATTTCCTCAATAGTGATGGGTGTGTTTAGATATGCTACATCGTCTTCCTTCAACTGTGGAAGATTATAAGAGTCCAAACATTCTCCAGGATATACTACATGCTAGCACATAAAACATACCTCCATAATATCAAGAGGATAGAAATTTTTCAGGCTACCTTCACTGACCACAAGTTCCTTAAATTATATGTGAACCACAAAGGGACACAGAAGAAAAACTTTAATATCTGGAAGTTAAATAGCCTAACACTGAATAACCAGTGGGTCTGAGATGAAATCAAAGAGGAAATCAAAACCTTTCTAGAAACAAATGACAATAGAGACACAAACTATCAGAACCTATGGGACACAGCAAAAGCAGTACTGAGAGGAAAATTTATAGCTTTGCAAGCACACATCAGGAAAGAAGGGGCATACCTGAATAGCTTAATGACACAGCTCATAGAATTAGAAAGTACTCAACAAAAGGACCCTAAAATAGGGAGACAGAAGGAAATAACAAAGCTGAGAGCAGAATTCAATGAAGTGGAAACCCAAAAAACAATCCGAAAGATCAAAGAAAGCAGAAGTTGGTTCTTTGAAAAAATAAACAAGATTGATAGACCACTGGCAAAATTAACAAAGAAAGAGAGAGAGAAACTTGATAACTCGTATTAGGAATGAAAAAGGAGAGATCACTACTGATATGACAGAGATTCAAAGGGTAATCAGAAACTACTTTGAGAAACTCTATGCCACTAAAAATGAAAACCTGGAAGAAATGGATAAATTATATAATTTCATAATGCATATGCATTTACATTATTTATTGGAATATAGATATCTATTCACTTCCCCAGAATTAAAAGTTAATTGTGTGACATTTTTAGGGTTTGAAACATAGTATTGTTCATAGGATATTTGCTTTCTACATTCCAAGCTGGGTTCAATCTCCTACACCTGATATGGTTCCTGAGCCCACCAATGGTTGGTAACACAAGCATCCAGAATGTAGATAAATCTATGTACTGGTAATCATAGCCCAAACCAAATAAAAGCAAAAAAATTTCATACAAAAGAACAGAACTTGAAACAACATTTTATGTAATATAAAAGATAAAAAAACATGTTTAATTTTATGCTAAGAAAAATACATTGGTATTTAGTAGTATGAATGGTTAATGGGAATTATTCATTCAAATTATCCATATCTCTTTTGATTAGGATATTCCTTTGGTATTTTTCTATGTTCAGTAAAGTGAGGTGCATTGGAACATTGCACTGGTGAAAGGGGTATAATTTTTGTCACTGAACTTCAAGTATAAACATATTTGTAATGATGATGCTTAAATAAGATATAATTAAAAAATAATAAGTAAAGTCCAGATTTTTCTCAGCTCCAGCAAATGTTTAAATTTTCTAGAAGAGTAGAAAAAATAAAAACAAGATAAAATAAAGATTATGTTTTGAAACTTTTTGTGGAAGTTAAAGATAATGGAGAAGAGAGAATTGCAGAATTTTAGAAATAAACAAGAAAGTAAGTTATGGGCTGGAGAGATAGCACAGAGATAGTGCTTTTGCCTTGCCTGCAGAAGGACGGTGGTTCGAATCTTGCCATCCCATATGGTCCCCCAAGACTGCCAGGAGTGATTTCTGAGCGTAGAGAGAAGAGTAACCCCTGAGCCCTGCAGAGTGTGACCTAAAAAGCAAAAAACAAAGAAACAAACAAAAAAAAGAAATAATGTAAGTTACAAGATTCTAAAGTATGCTAATTTCATTTTCAGAGTGGTTAAATTTTCCATGAATTATTTGTATGTAGGTATCAGGGTGTTATTTTTTGTCATAAATTAATTTTTACCAGAACAAAACAGTTCTAAAGAAACTATTATTCCTTCTTTTGGGAGGAAATTCCAAGGTACTTTACATTTAGGCTTTGCAACATGTTTTAAAAATATATTTTCTCGGGAGTAGGAGCATTAGGACAGTCAAATTCTATTGTCCTAGTTCTGCTTATCATTTGCTGGGAAATTTGGGCCAGTATCATTGAAAGTTTTTGTATTACATAAAATTATATATATTATATATAAATATACATATTTATATATGTAATAATATATATAAAACTTCAGTTGATATATATTTACCATGCCATTTAAAAGGAGGTACATTAAAGAAAAATGACTGTCTTCTTTTTTATTTATTTATTTATTATTTTGTTATTAGGCCACCCACAGCAGTGCCTAGGGCTTATTTCTGCCTTTATGCTCAAAGTTCACTCCTGGCAGACTTATATGAGAGATTGGGAATTGAACCTAGCTAGATCAGCCATGTGCAAAGAAAGTTCTTTACCAACTGTATTATCTCCCAACGTCAAGTAATTTACGAGTTTATAAAATAAACCCTTGCAATTTTCCAGTTTTAATGTTGAAAGAAAAAAGAACTCAGTTTATTTAAACTACAAGCAAGGAAGCTGCCTCTTTCTCATTTTTTCTGCTTTTAACAGGAACAGTGTCCTTATTAATTTTGATGGAAGATCAGGACTGAAAGTCATTTTCTGAACTTAATTTACTCTCCATAACTCAAAGGCTTCTATTGTCAGAAAATAGATGCTATCAGCATGAGTCACTATGTGATTCTTTTTTTTTTTCTTTTTTTTTTTTTTTTTTTTTTTTTTTGGTTTTTGGGCCACACCCGGTAACGCTCAGGGGTTACTCCTGGCTATGCGCTCAGAAGTCGCTCCTGGCTTGGGGGACCATATGGGACGCCGGGGGATCGAACCGCGGTCCGTCTCCTAGGCTAGCGCAGGTAAGGCAGGCACCTTACCTCCAGCGCCACCGCCCGGCCCGATTCTTTTTTTTTTCAACATTCCTAACAACATGTTACTATTTATACTTTATATTGTCAACTGTCACTGATCCAAGCAATGGAATATTTTTATCAACATATCTCCTGTTTTTGTTTACAGAAGTCAGTGTGTGCTCTTTTTAGGCAAATTATCCTGTCTGTCATATTTGTTACACATTGAATGGTTTTTTAAGATATCTACACTTTCCTACAAGAGTATAATGCATTTTATATTATACCAGAGAAAAACAAAACACATATTTACAGTTTTGGAATAGTATGATTCCTAATGTAAATATAAAAAATATTTAGGTTACTATTTTAATAATAGAGAGTAAGGATAGTAAAATACTTCCATGTAAAGTTTAAGTAAAATGTATTATTTAGAAGAGATCTTTTGAAATCAGAATGGCAGTATAGCAAACAGGACTCATGAAATGCATGCAGCTGGCCCAATTTTATCTCTGACACCCCATATGTTCTCCCAAACCTTACCAGGGGTGATCCCTGAATTCAAAATCAGAAGTAATACCTGGGGGAATGGAGTTAGGACAATGTGTACAGATGGCTATGGCAATAATAGTTAAAATGGTTTCTCTGGACAAGAAAAGTGCACTGAAAGGGGGAAGTGATATGCATTGCATAAAAACATTAATAAGCTAAACTCAGGTTACAATGTAAGCTGGAGGGTATGGAGTAGAATGAGAGAGGCTGAATAGAAGTGAATCAGAAGTGGAGAAGGGTTTTGGTACTCAGGTGTTGCTGGAGGTACCATTACTTTGTGCGGTGAAGGCACAAATAGTAATGCTGATAATCATTTCAATCCAGTAATACTTTTTAATTTCTTTTAAACTACTTCTTCAAAAAATTACATACATTTAATCCTTTCTTTGTAAATGTTGTATTGTTTTTATTGGTTTGCTTGTCATGTTATATCTAATGAATTGTGTCAAAATTTAGGTTTGACTATTAAAAATAAAATATGAGACATTACAGTTATTAAACTTTTGTTCTTGGCACTCAATCTCCTTTAAATATTCAAGAGGGTTAATTCGCTCTCCCAAATATTCTACTACACATTTCCACTTTAATCATCCACATAGGAAAGACAGAGAGTAGATAAAAAAATATAGAATTAGTAGGGAACAGACAAATAGTACCAATGCTAGGATATTAAGTGTACATGCAGTCAACCCAGGTCAACCCACAGCACTTCATGTAGTCGAATTTATCTCTGGGCATTGAATGTTACTCCAAATAAATAAACAAACAATAAAGATGTACTTACCCTTTTAATCTTAGTAATCTTTATTAGCAAGCTTTCAAACATTTTATAAGAAACTCATGTATTGATTTTCATAATAGATTCCTATAAATAAAATCGTATCACACATAATAATGAACTATGAAGAAAAGTTTTTTAAGGTAATGACTTTAGCTCATAAACATTAATGGCACTTTTGCGGTTTATAATAGTGGGTGAAATTGTTTCTGCTAGTGAATTTAGCACATTCAGGAAATATATTATGTGCGAAAGGAAATATGATGTTAAAGGATTTTTAATGGGACCTCTAGTTTAGTAATTTGAGTTAATAGCCAAATAAGTTCTGTTTAATATAAACTTTTAACATGACTTTCCCCTGTGCTTTTGATTTCTATATAATGGTACATAATACGACTATTCTTCCATTGGTGCTCATATTTAAAACATGTAAAAGGAGACAAGATAAAGATAAAATGAAAGTATAAAAGTAAATGGTTAATGAGCGCATAATATATGCACAACTTGTAATAGAAACCTTCCAGTCTGTTATTAAATATTAAATAAACTCAAGATATACTATATTTCATCATGCAAATATGTAGTAGCATAAACCTTAAGTTCTTTCCTATTTTGTTCATACCAGCTAAAAGCAGATTGTCTAAAACTTTTAAGAGGATTTAATGCTTATTTCTTGTCAACATTCTCAATTTCTTCAAAGAAATGTGTCAGAATCTCATAGCAAAAATCCCATGATAAAAAGAATGATTGTGCCTGGTATATATATAAATGAATTTAAACATATTTTAGACATCATAATTCATTGTCTATATTTATTTGCTACCATCTGCTTTATGACTGTATACTAATTTAGTCAATGTGTGAGTCCTTTGTACACACAGAGAAACTAATGCTCGGTACTTGCTTTCTCCATTCTTTCCATATTTCCTCATATGTGAACATACACAAAGCTAAATACTATAAATTAAAAATTATAATTTTAAGAAGTACAAAAATTTAAAAATAAAGATTTTTAGAATTAATAGTATTATAGTCTAGTGTTATGCCATAATTTGAAATGGTCCTGAGTGTATAAATCATATATGACAGGGGTCATGAAGTTATTGAGACAAATATTATTTTCCTATCTCCATATTTCTTACTCTATGTTTACCATTATAAGAAGTTTTACCTGAATATGTTTATTAAGTAAATAAAAATAATCCAACTTAGTCTATTGAATAAATTGATCTATTGGTTTTTGAAACCAAAGCCATGAATAATAATTAGAAGAGTATAGAGTTTACCCTGCCATATTTTATATCACAGTTTGTCCAAGAGCTATGTGAAAAGAAAGGATTGGTCAGGCACAAAATTGGTTTTCAGAGGTTGACTGGTCAAAATGTCATTATGAAATTTTATCTAATGTATGTTCATATTGGCATCGCACTCCATCATGAACCTAGGAATTAATTTCTATTTGATTCTAAATATGTCATTCACTTACGTGCTTTTCTTTCCTCCATCTTTAAATTTTCAGACATCTTTCAATCCTCTCTTGTGAACTCCATTTTGGTCTTTATTTGTTTCATATCAAATTATTTTCATACAGACGTTAGCTGAAAGTTCATAGTCTAACTGTAAACACCAAGTTAGATGTACTTAGTCAAATACCTAAACGCTCTTCAAAATATTTTTATCTTAGTGTTAATTTGAGCCATGAGAATATTTACGAGGTTTCATCATATTTTTAATGATCATATTGGGCCATGTTCAAAACTATTTTAACTACTTTAATGTGTACTTAGAATATTGTGATCTACTTAAAACTATTTTAATATATATGTATATAAAAATATAGCAAAAATGCTAAAGTAGTGTGATGGGCTAATAAATAATTGTGTAAAACTTTATATAAAGATTCTCATTTAACTCTTAAATCAGAAATCAGGGCACATCATTTTTTATTTGAACAATAATGAAACTGAAAGGGAGTAAAATCAAGAAACTTGTGCAGAGTTGATGCCAAGATTATTATAAGGTCTGTATGACTCCATTGCCCACATTTTTCAGGGGTGGAGGGAATCGCCATAACTAGTCCTCAGGGTTCACTCCTGATTCTATACTCTCCTGGAAGTATTCAGGAGACCATATGTGGTGCAAGGGGTCAAACCTAGTTTAGTTTCATGTAATACAAATTCCCTAGGCATAGTACTAACTTCAGTACCAGGACACACATTTTTGAATTGCAAGGTATACTATATGCTATGGAAAACATTCACAAAGCTTACTACATAGTCTTTTTCAGGACAGGTGATATCTTTAAGCATATCATATATATGGGAGCTCGAAATAGTACAGCAAGCAATGATCCTTGAACACACAGCCAGAGTTAAGTCCAGCACACAGAAAAACATGACTCTCAAACCAAACAAAAGCAATCATAGTATATGTGTAAATGATGTTCAGAAAAAAAAACATTTATTATTGTGTTTTACTGAAAATGGGATGGTATCTTTTTAAACGAGCAACTATTTTCTCCTTCCTTTTTAATTCAGTAGCAATTCAAGTGGCTAAAATTCTACATGATTCTTTTAGTGTTTTACTAAGTTTATAAGTGTAAAGGAAGCATATTTTCATAATTTTTGGCCAGCACATGTTGGCATTCAAAGCATACTCTTGGCTCTGTACTCAACATGGAACAACATAGGGTGACACAGAATTGAACCCATATTGGCTCCATGCATGTCAAGTACCCTACATGTTGTGCAATCTAACTTGGCTCCCTAATAAATATTTTAAACAGAACATTTTGTCTTATGTCCTATAGTTTGTGCAGGAATTTAGGATTGTTTTCCACAGTTACTATCTTAGTATAAAATAAATCATTGTACATATATCAAGGTTTGCCATATATCATGTAACATTATTTAAATCAATTTAATCCTTTAAGGGTCATAAACCTCAACCATAAAAAAATCCTTTTGTTTTTTTCCCAATCCAAAGTTTCTGGTGTTACCAGATTTGCCCTATATCCCCCAATTATATATAATATAACATATATTATATATGTATTATATATGTATATATCTACACACATTTATATCCTAAAGATTAGTAATTGCTTTTAGGAAATACAGAAGCAAATCACAAGAGCAAATATCCTATTTAGTATTTAATAATGATATATTATCAATCCAGTGAAAGTAGTCATTTTTTTTATCCTCCAGTTTATGTCAGAAAGGTGATGTGCCGATGTCGTTACAAGGTTGAAGGGAGGCACATATCACACAGGTGTGTGAAAACCCAATCATCATGCTTATGAACCGGAAAAGGATCAGTCATTTAACTAAAGGACAGACAAGGCAATAGAACCTTTCTATGTTAGTAAGAGATGAACCTTTATTTTTGACATGTTTCTACAAATACTCTATTATATATGCATAATTTACTTAGTTATAATTTAGCCATCAAGAAAAAGCTTACGCTAATCCTAAATATGCCACATTGACCCTACATAAGGAGTTTGAGTGTTTAGATAAGGTTTTCAGTCATAAGGGTAGGATAAGAAGTGGCATAAGAAACTGAGTTTTACCATTTAGTGCGGATCATGAAAAAATGTAGTTAAGGACAACTAGGTTATTCAAGAAAATATAATCATAAAAAATAAATGAAGTGTCTTTTACAACAGAAGCATACAACAGAAATTGATCAAGTGGATACTTGGAACTGGTTAATGTATCATTTATATGAACCATAAAGGAAATAAAATTAGTACAGAAAAGTGGTATTAAATATTTATGACCAAATTTCCACTGAATCTTTATTAAGTCACTCATTTGTAATGAATTCCATCTTGTGTATAAAATACTTTACAGATTTTATTAAAACACATTTGACTAGATATAAAGACTTCTCTAATAATTTATCTATGTGATATATATCTAACTTATATTTTAGTAATAAGTCATTGACATATTTTAATATATAAAAATATATACTCTAAATACTAAATATATTTTTATTTCTTAAATTGATATACCACATAAATCTGCATTATTTAAGGAAAAAGAGGCTGATATGTTTGGTAGAAAAGAAACATACAGAAATTTCAGTTAAAATTAAATTTTATTTGTTTTGCAATCTAAATGTGTGCTTAAATAATTTATAACCTATTAACATAACTATAAAATATATCAATTGATCCCTTAAGACTAATATTTTCAGATAAAATGTATTACATAAATGTTTTATTTTTTTGAGTTGCATTATTTTATTTTAGTGTTCTAAACATTTTGAATGATCTAAACTATTTTGATCAATAGTCCATGACCAGAGATGATTTTTGCAACAACCTTGTGAGAAAATTGGTAACAACTAAAGAGAACTTTTTTTCTATAGAACAATGTATTCCTGAGCTTGATTTCCACAACTCTTCTTCATCTCCTCAGGAAGTATTTCATTAAAACATCATAGAAGAATTAACATACACAGAACTGAGAAGTAGGATAGGGTTAAGGTATTTGTCCTGTAGTTGGTTAACCCAGATTCCTTCCCTTGCTGCAAATATGTCCTTGAACACAACTCAGGATCACTCCTTAGCACATAGTTAGAAGTAGTACATGTGTATGAACAAGTACCAAAAGCTAAGTGCCCACCCCAAATAAATATAAATTGTGAGGTCATCTCATGCGTGTTTTACTAAGTAACATATCCTTTCTCTCATGTGACTCAGGCATGATGCTATAAATAAGACACATGGTTTCACATTGTAAGACTATAAAAATGTTTTAAGTAGGTGAATATAATTTGGGAGACTGCTAAATTTAGGGAATAGAATTTTCTGTTTAGAACCCTCTGATCAGATAACTTCTCCAGTTGTCATTCTAAAAAAAAAAATCTTACCAGACTCGGACATGACAATGCATATTATGTCAATGTTTTTTGAGCAAAAAACTACTTTCTGTGTATAAACTAAATTCTTGAGAATGTTCCTGTTAAGAAGAATTCCATGTAAACAAGATTCTTTTCTTAAAAGCCAAAAATTTTGTACAGTAAACATTGAGTTTTAAAATGTTAAATCACTTCATTATTCTTGTTTAATCTAAAATAAAATAAATTTGGGTGAAGATAGAAGTGTTGGGGGGTTAATTCTGGTCATGTTGTCTGGTATTGTTCCAACACTTAAAATAAGTACTCTAATATTTTGACTAATTTCCATGTCTCCCGGAACATAATTTTTAAAAATTCCAATCTGTGTATATGTGTATTTCTTATTATTCACTGCAACTCTTAAAACATTCCACGCAGAAATGGAGCATAGGCAAGTCAAAAAGTTTTAGAATCATATACCTGAATTCAAGTCTTTGCTCCTAATAGTTAGAAGTTATGCAAAATTTGTCACAAATGTAAAAATCTGAAAGAAATATCGAGATTGATACCACTTAGTGCACTTTTGTTAATGCACTAATTACAATAGTAATATTATTAATAGTTTTTAGTAAATAAACTCTATTTTAGAAAGTTAAAGTTCCGGGCCCGGAGAGATAGCACAGCCGTGTTTGTCTTGCAAGCAGCCGATCCAGGACCAAAGGTGGTTGGTTCAAATCCCGGTGTCCCATATAGTCCCCCGTGCCTGCCAGGAGCTATTTCTGAGCACACAGCCAGGAGTAACCCTGAGCACCTCCGGGTGTGACCCAAAAACAAAAACAAAAACAAAAAAAAAAAAAAAGAAAAAAAAAGAAAGTTAAAGTTCCAGTCTTCTGATACAAACTAAAGGATGCAATGAATAATCACTGCTTTGAAAACCCCAGTGGTCAATAGAAGAAGGTATTACTTGCCAGGCCAATAGTTTTAATTATAAAGTCATAGAGACTAAATCAACTGGCTAACTAATTGAATCAATAGAATATAATTCCACTGACAAAAAACTGAAACTGAAACACTGAGTGTTCAGTAAAAGTGAAAATTTTAAAATGGTAATATTAATCTCAACACTAAATTATATCCTTGTAGCATGTCATACATTTCACAAATAAACACAATTTTAAAGACTAATATATTTTATGTTGTTTCTGTTTAATTTACCCCAGATATAATGTCATCTGTTTATTTATCTTAAGGACTTTTACCACCTTCTGTTGTTGTTTGGAGGTTTTCTGCATCTCATCATCTAGCTCATTGATTCAGTCTTCAGCTGTTTTTCCCCTGCTAGTGAGGCCTTCCAATGAATATTTTATTTCACTTACCAAATTTTTCACTTATGATATTTCAGTTTCTATTTTTTTCTCATTTCAGCTCTTGTATCCTCCTGTGTTTTATTGGCAATGCATTCTGTTGCTATTTTGAGCTCATTGAACAGCCTAAATATCTCCACTGTGACCTCTAATTCAAGAGGTTCCATAGGAGATTAGTATTCATTGGTCTGTAGGATTGCAGTCTTCAATCAAGGACATAGCAGGGGTTGGCACTACTTTTCTATGGTTCCTTTTGTAGTCTCAAGTGCTTCTTTCCTAAGTCACTGTCAGTTTTTCCCCACTGCCATCAATGTCTAAAGGAGTTTTGTGGGTGAGAGATTATCTTGTGACTGCAATAGCAGCTGTCTTCCTGGGAAGCTATGTTGCTGCTAAGCATGACCTCACTTGGGTATGTCAGCCAAGTTTGTTCTAACAAGCTGGCAGTTGCTGACTGGCATAGGTTTCTTGTTTGCTTGGAACTGGTGTCCCTGGGTATGATAAATACATTTTAAAGTTATATTGAAAGAAGTAATTAAAATAATCAGTTCAAGTTAAAATAATGTCATATTGCAAAGAATGTTAACATATTTAGAAGTTAACTAAAGCACTGATATTTTGAACATAGATTTATTATTTTAAGTCAGAACTATAAAGTGCTAAGATATGGATTCCAGTCTCCTTAAAGAATCATGAACAAGCTATAGAAATAAATATTTAAAGTGATAGAAAGGTAGATAGATTATGATAAATAGATGATAGATAGATGGTAAATAGATGATTGATAGATAGACAGGTAGGTAGCTATCTTGGGAAATATTATTTCACAGAAAAATATTTATCTGATACAGACTATGCTTAATTTAAGTCAAGGTCTTAGCACTTTAGAATTCAGTGTGAAATAATTTATAATATCACTTTTGTAATAAGACCAGGTTTGTGAATCCAGTTTAGAGAGGAGTAGAGTCTAAAATAATCCACCTAAGGAAAAGTCATTCCTAAACGATCTCCCTGTATATTGATAGCATAAGGAAAGGAATATATAATAAAAACAATAAAGAAATATATAAATCCACGTCAACTACCCAAATGAGGCATATCAGGACATGAAAAAGTCAGTGAAAATGAGTTTTAAGAGATATGTGGCTATAGATTTTACTCCATCTCCTACAAATAATGCCTTCTCAAATAAGGTGTAAAGATACTTGTACAATATAAATGGAGCTTAGAGGCCATTTTTAAATGATTTCATATATATTTTGGGAGGGCATACCCAGTGGTGTTCAGGGGTTACTCCTGGCTCTCCACCCAGAAGTTGCTCCTGGTAGGCTTGGGAGACCATATGGGATGCCAGGGATGGAACTCGAGCCCATCTCAGGTCGACTGTGTGCAAGGCAAATGAATTACTGCTCTGATATCACTCAGTTCTTGTTCATCTATATATATATTTTAATCTTTGTTTACATTTATATTAAAATGTATGAACATTCATTTGCACATATATATTCAAAGCTTCCACAACAGGCAACTAAATAAAATGAATTCTTTTAATTCCATAAGACATTTATTATGTGTAAAATTGAAAATATTATATAGTATTCATATTTTTCTAAAAGATAAAATGCAGAGAAGTTTTATTTTTGACAATATAATTTTAGCCTCTTTCATATTCTCTTATGAATGATGTCATATTAAAATCACATAAACCATGCATTTACAGTTGATGCTCAAGAAATATAAATAGCAGTCAATTCTTTCAATAGAATATTCCTGTCTGCGGTAGATGACTTAGTATTTATGAAGAAATAGATGAAGAATAGCCTTGAGGCAAGAGACACATCATTTTTGATTCTTTATGCTTTCATTTCAATGGCTGCTGTTTTCAGGCTAAACTTTACAGAGCTCTTCCTAGAGAAAATGTCATTTCTTCTCAACATGAAGTTTGTTTTTGCTGAGAGAAAATTTTTTATGTTCTTACTAAATGTTGTTTAAAGCAGCAGGATAAAAGCTCAATTGTAGAAATATGTACATTGTACATTCTTCAACAACCACAAATATGTCAGTTCTCAAGCAATAAATTTGTTTTAAGCATTACTAGTTTAATAAAAAATGATAGATGACATTACTATAAAGATAGACATATTTTAGTAAGATCAAGAAATAGAAAACAGAATACAGTATGATTATTTAGAGGTAGAGTAATACAATAGTATATTTAATAAATTTGTATCTGATTAAATTTGTTTCAGTAAATATATTTAGTAAAGTTGTTTTTCCATATAACTGAGTTATATAGATAATTTAAATGCATTATTTAGGTGTCGATCCTTCTGCTATGTATATATTTAGACGCTATCCTTAAATATTTCATTAAAATCATGAATTGTATTTAACTATTTAATAAAGACAGTTGCAAAATTAGCTTACAAGGCAGTGATTCAATAATAATATATTATATTGAAGTATTCAACAGTACTTAAAATATAAATGTAATTTTTTCTCTATTTTGTTCTGTCAATTTCTCATGGTGAGGTTTTAGAAAACTTTTTTATTTTATTTTATTGGTTTGGGGACCAAACCCAGCAGTGTACAGGGGCTGCTTCTGGCTCTGTGCTCATAAATAGCTCCTGGCAATCTCGAGGGTCATATAGGATGCTCATGGCTAGGCATGCTCATATGGTCAGTCATGGCTAGGCCAATGCCAGGAAAATGCCCTACCCAATGTTCTATCACTCTGGCCATGTAAATCATTAAATTTACTGAGGTTCTTTCCAAGTTCAATACTTTTAAAAATATAAAATGTCTTTAAGAATAAATCAAAATGGGGCCCAAGGGATAGCATGGTGGTAGGGCGTTTGCCTTGCATGCCGAAGGACGGTGGTTCAAATCCTGGCATCCCATATGGTCCTCCGAGCATGCCAGGAGTGATTTCTGAGCATAGAGCCAGAAGCCAGGAGCCAGGAGCGTAGCTGGGTGTGACCTAAAAACCAAAAATAATAATAATAATAATAATAATAATAATAAATCAAAACTATTTATTACTGAAATATGAACTATTTTGGCACTAAAGTACTCAGGGAAACATGACTATTGTAATTCAATTTTATATATTAAATTTAAATTCTTTACATAAGTTTATGCCAAATTATATTTTATTTAGGGTCTACCTTTTAATTACTTTATATTACACAATAGCAGACCAAAAGGCAGATTTTACCTGATCGTTTTAACGATTAAAAAGAAGCATAAACCAGATTTTCCTTCACAAAAATAAGAATAAAGTTAGTATATACCTTATATATTAGGTACTGGTACCAAACTTCCCTTCATATCCCATTGGCCTAAAATTTATAATGTAGAATTTATTTCTTATTGTAAACTACACATTTAAATGGCAGGGTATATTCAATAAATGGATGCATTTTCAGTAAAACCAAATTAACAGTCATTGAATTATTACTATCTTCAATGTTAGGGATTTCTCCTATGCTAGGAATAAAAACCAGAAATCTCCACTTATAGATTGCATTCTAATAGACTTTGCATTTTATTATTTATGAATAACTTGTGAAATCATCATAAAAGTATGAATACCAATTGATAATAGAAAAATGACTGTGAGTGAGATCAGGGTCAGAGCGTAACAACCATGCAGAGAACTACAAGCTAAATCACAAAGATATTGTTATCTCTAGCAAAGTGTTGTGGCAGCTGATATTTTAAGAAGGAGACTGTGAAGATCTCTGGAGAAATACTGGCAGAAGGAAAGAAGATTGTGCAAATTTTATGAAGCTGAAATTAACTTGCACGTTTGAGGTGAGAGGGATAAAAGGCTAATATACCTGTGCTTTACTGGGTTCAGAGTTCCATCATCTAATCTATTCTGAGTTTATCCTGATAGTGAGCTCCCAGGTAGAGCTTCCTTTAAATCTATTACTCTCCTCCTTCCTCTGTGGTGATCCTAAAAACACATGATTTATCCTCCGTATTAAAAAAGCTAATTGGACATAAAACTTAGATGCCTGTTTTCAACAGATCAATCTTTCAAGCCTTTTTGTTCTGCTCAAGTGTTAGCAATGCTCAAATCTGAGCATAGCTCACCGTTACTCTTAAATCTATTTAATCTATCCGGATCCTTCTTTAAATGATTCGCCTCTTCCTTTGAATGATTTTTCTCTTCCCCTATAGTTTAAAAAGGCAAAAAGAAATCTTTTACTCATTGTATTCTTTTTGCAAGCTTCTGCCCCCAACTTCCTTGGGCTTCAGTAAATCCCTTTTTCCTTGTTTAGCCTCAGGAGTAAGAACAACTCATCTGTCAACATGTCCAATCTTCGAATCATTGTCTTTATTCTGAATCCTTACATTTTCCTAGTTAGACCTACTTTAGGAAACTTAAAGACCTTGAAAATATCACTTGGGAGAGTGGAAGAGACTTGTAATAACCTTCCCTGGAGGCAAAATACTTAGGTTAGTAAGATTGACATCTGATTTGTTGGAATGAAAATGATATGGAATCAGTCTTAAAGTCATGTAAAATTCAAAGAGAAAATCAATCATTCAAAAAAAATTTTCCTGCCGTTAACTTATATGACAAGAAAAAATTTTGCACCATGGGATAAATTGAAAAGTTTTATATTAAAAGCAGGTCATACATTAGGCCAGAGCCACAGAGACGCAGAGACACTAGAGAGAGTTCAAGAATAGAAAGTTTAGCACATAGCACAGTACTGAAGATCCCAGGCCAAAGAGACCAAAGATTTTTTACATTTACCTTATATTAAACATTTGTATTATATAGATCTTTGCATTTATTTTATATACCTTTACACAAAGTCAGGAAAGCCACATCCCTACCTCAAAGACTTATAGTAAGTAAGGTCATAGAGATTTGGGGATCCAAGACTCCCTGGTGAGTTTTGACACATCCTGGGATGTTTTCCTTACCTCTTATTTACAACCCATCTAGAAAGAGCTCCTTCTGAGGTAAAATTGCTGTTTCTGAACATACCCAATATAAAACAATTGATGGCAGTTAGGATATTCTGATATACATACACACATATGCATACATACATACAGACATAAATTTACATATTACCATAACTTCCAGCAGTTCTAATTCTGGCTTTCATACAGGAGTTGTCTTTGCTCAAGGCTCAGCTCAGATAAGAGAGGCTGTTAATTTTTGTAGGTCTCATATATATAAACAAAACATGAAAATATCTACTTTTATGACATTGAATTGCATGAATGCTTCTGCCATAATGCAACAAAAATATTTTTTATTAATTTCTTTTCTGCTCAAGTTTTGGTGATTGAAAAGATTATTATCGTTAATAAGTTTTACATACATATTATGCCAACATCAGGACCCATCTTCTTCTCCTAAAGAACTCGGTGGTCCTCTGTTCCAACTGTTTCTTCCCTACTCATTTCTCAAGTTGTGTTGCCTTTGGCCTTTTGTTGTTACCTCCTTATGTACCTTTAGGTCCCACATAGGAGTGAAGATCTTTCTTGAACAATATTTTCATAGATGGCATTCCTGGTTGAAGGGTGAATGGAGAATGCCCATTCTTCTGAGGCCACTAGAACAAGTGCAGTACTGAAGGTAAAAAGGGTAATGATGGTTGGAGGTGAGGGAGTGAAGGACTAGAAATGAGCTTGTTGGGGTGTGAGAAAGGGCAATATACAAGACGGACCTTCTGCATATTCAAAAACAAACTTAATCATAGGGATTTGTACCCTTTTTACCTTCAGTACTGCACAGGCCAAATCACTGACCAAAGTGGTACACCGGATTTAACAACCCCCAACTATTTCAAAAGATGTAAAAGGTCACATATATGTCTTTTGAAAATGTTATATGTATTTCCTTAACAGCTATAACTCTTACTAAATATTCTCTTATACAGTGACTATTTTCCCCACTATTTGTCTGTTCTTCCCTTTGTGATCTGTTCAATAAGGAATTCTGGTAGAAGAGTCTCTCAGTTTAAAGTTTTGTTTGAACCAAGTCATGGGGAGTGTTGGACTTGTTCTAGTGGCCTCCATATGCACCAATAATGCCATGTGGCATTGTTCCTCTATTCCATAGGCACATTAAAATGGGAAGATACTATACATACAAACAAGTTCTTGTCTAATAGAGATAGGAACACACAAATCTTGTAATGCAATGGACCTTACACCCTGCACGTTGTCATAATGACCTGGCTCAGGCCTCAGAAGAATGGGCATTCTCCATTCACCCTTCAACCAGGAATGCCATCTACAAAACAACCAAGGTTATCTATAACATCACTTAGGAGCAATCATCTACCAGGGAAGACATTACCACTGCTCTCACATCGACCTACTCAAAAGAGACTTCTCTTAATACCCAGAAGACTTAACAACAACAACAACAACAACAACAACAACAACAACGATGACGATGACATGCTTTCAGGACAGGGCTCTCTGCATTGACCTCTAATTACGAGGTGAAGCTAGAGGATGCTCCACAACATCCTGACTTCGATGTATGATATGCACAGATTCCAGGATCTTTAACTACAGAAACCTGACACCAACAACAGTGACTGTATGAAAAAGAAAAGTGTATTGGCACTATAGACAATTACTTGGGTTGGACAACCTAGTATGCTTGGAGTCTAGAGTTGGTCTTATGCCAGAAAACTTCAGGGGTATGGTCTCCTTATATTTAGGCCAAGACTTTTCCTTTCCATGCCCCCCATATTTGCTGGGCATATGCAAACAACAATTGCCACTCTAACACCATTTTAGCTGTGCTCCTTTGACTCTAATCCTTAAAAAAAAAAAAACCACTTAAACTATTGAGGTTAACTTAAACTAATATGTATATGCATGGAACTTAAAACATATTATGTCTTCAATGTTAAAGGAGTTGCATAAATTGTATGGCTTTAGATTGCTTTGTGTACTGCTAAGAAATGTTATAATGTACTATAATCTGGGGACTTGAGGGACAAAGTAATTCTGCATGGGTTTTGTTTTATTTTTATTAATACTCTTTGGCTGAAAGTTCAAAATTAAGTTGTGAGCAAGGGGATTTTTTTTCTGAGAATTCTGTTTATGGGTGATTGTCTTCCTACCGTAACTTTAACATGTCCTCTTTCTTTGCGTATTTGATCTCATAATAAAAAATAAAGGATAGGATAATCTTAAAAAAAAAGAATTTCTCATATTAATGGAAGTATACATAATATATCATCTATAACTGATTTTTCCACTTAAAATAATTAAAGGTTAAAAAATTAAGATATTATAGTTATTTAGGGCCCGGAGAGATAGCACAGTGGTGTTTGCCTTGCAAGCAGCCCATCCAGGACCAAAGGTAGTTGGTTCGAATCCCGGTGTCCCATATGGTCCCCCGTGCCTGCCAGGAGCTATTTCTGAGCAGACAGCCAGGAGTAACTCCTGAGCACAACCGGGTGTGACCCAAAAACCAAAAAAAAAAAAAATTATAGTTATTTAACTTCAGAAAACTATTTTTATATAGAGGATATATGTCAGTGCAAAATCCATAATTATATACCTAAAATATAACATGAAAGAAATAACTAAATGATGTTGATTTTGAACTTTTCAGATAGGACAACAAAGGTACAGTGGTTTTAGTAAATAAATTATAAAGCATTACAATGAAAATGATCTCTGAAAGGCTGCTACATAGCTGATAAACCAAGTCAAAGACAGAGAGAGCATAGTTGTGAAAAAAATTTATCTAGTAAAAGAATTGTGCTCACAGAATACAAAAGCTTTAAAATCAATAAGGATGCAAACTAATTTTAAAATGTCTTAATATCAGAACAGATAGCTCAGCAAAAAGCTAGTCAGCAGGAAAACATATAAAATATGAATGAGGGGTGGGTGCTAATAGCATAATGGTGGAAAGACTATGAACTTCTTAATACTACATAATTATATATGTAGAATTGCATCATAAAATAAACTGATACTTGTTTATCAATTATACAAATATTATACACTACTAATATGAGAAAATCTCTGGGGATGTATATGAAAATTATGAGCTCTTTTTGGTCAAAATTTTAGCAGACCAAAAAAGCACTTTACAATTGACAGAATTTGTAAGCTTGAGAAAAATTAGCAGGCCAAAGAACAGAGTTGGATATTGTGTTAATTTAAAACTGATTTTTTAGAGGGGAAATATTAAAAAGCAGTGATATTTTTGAAACTAAAAAACCCACTATGAATATGAATTACTCAGACCACTAGATATTTAAAAATTAAAAATTATAATTTTTTGGTGTGGTTTTTGGGTCACACCTGGCAGTGCTCAGGGTTTACTCCTGGCTCCATGCTCAGAAATTGCTCCTGGCAGGCATGGGGGACCATATGGGACACCAGTATTTGAACCTATGACCTTCTGTATGAAAGGCAAACGCCTTACCTCCATGCTATCTCTTCAGCCCCTAAAAATTATAATTTAATGGCACATTTTTACAGTAACAAATATTCAGTGTCATTTTGAATATTTCATTTATCTATTTGGATCCAACCTATTATTTTGTTAGGCTAATTTTAGTTTAATAACAGCATATATTTTAAAAACACAATTTCATGCATCTTTGGTATTTATTATCTTATCACAACCAAAAATAAAGGCCAAGATCTCTCCACCACACTACAATGGTGTAGCATGGGGAATCAGTCACACATGTGATATCCAAGACTGAGGAAGAACACAGAGGAGAGTGGGGTTTTTCTTATTATCTAAGCTGTGCTTTGAAAGGTCATGTTTTCAGATTGTGTGGATGTAGCATGCTTACTAAGAGTCATATATATCAGTAACGAGTTGGCTTGAACAAGTCTCTCAGTTCTCAGCTCACCTATTATGTTGGGATGAATGGATCTCACTTCTGAATTTAACTTTAGGGTAAATTATTATATAAGTGGGATGAAATATTGTATGGACAACAGAAAAAATGCCACAAAGATGATGCTTTGTAGAGTTCATTAGCGAAGTTGTCAAAGGTCACTTAAAATGGTGCCTACAAGTCCCTCTAACACTTGTATATATCTCATAATTTCTTGCCTTTAGCCCAAGTGTCTTAAATAGATGGTTATCTAAAGAAAGCTCCAGGTAATCAGCATATCCCCCATCTTTGATACTCAAAGGTAAAGTATTCCAACGTAGAGCTTAACATTTTCTTTTCAACTGTAGTTTGTTGATCTTCAATAGAAATATTTCTTAGTAATGGTCTCTCTCAGTCTTCTGTGAACATTCCCTATGTCCCTTTCAGGTATGTTTCTGTGCATAATTCAGGTTTTAATGCATAGTTTTCCATGCCCATGAGCAAGAATTCAAAGAGAGCTCAAAAAAAAAAAAAAAAACCAACTACAACAACAACAAAAATCACCATCACCAACAAGAAAAACAACAGGGATTGGGAAATTTGAGCCATTGTTAACAATTATGTCCTTTTCATCTAAGTTTATAGGCAATTCTAGATACTCAAGATCTTATACAACATGCCATTCCCCAGGTCTGCTTCAACTTGTGACAATAACAAATTGAAAGTGCATCCTCAGTCACTCTCTGGGCAGACTTGGCACACAGATGACCTTAAGCACTCACAATCTTAAACCACTCTTCTTAGGTCCATTGCTCCAGGGCTCTACAATTTAATTACCTGTCCATAGGTATTAGCAATATCCTAATTGAAGTCCTCTGAAACTTGGATAAAATTGCCCTTGGGACAGTATGACCATACAAGCTGTGTGATCATACAACTAACTCAAGCTTGGAACACAGTTGATAATTACAATTGATAATTCAAACTTTCAATCTTCTTCTCACTGCCTGGCAACATTTTCATTACAGAAGAAAATATGTAAAAATATAGATAATTCTGTAACAGCAAAAGTGCTTCAAATAATCCTGAATAAGTTATTAAGATAATACATTTATAATACATTATGTTTATACAGATAAAATGTTTATATGTATAAATGAGTATGATTTGTTTTAAAAACATAAATAAAGTGCAAACGTAGAGAATGTTTTACAAATTGTAAATTAAGCTGTATTTATGTAATATCCTCTTAGGTAATCTGAATTTTCAAATTCTTTCAATTAAAATGTGCTATCGACCTCAGATATTATTTAAAAATTCTAACCACATTCTTAAAATAAATGACTAGAGTAAAAATCCTTTATTATTTTTTCTCACAAAACTCTATCTGAAGGACACTGAAGCTTAGTCCTGATTATAGAACTGTTTGTCACAGATTACATTCTTAACCTTGTATCTAAAACAGATGAAACTGTACCAGGTTGCTTTCTGCTACAGTCAGTGGCAGAGGGCTGGATTTATACTGTACTATTTTTTTTTTCTTTTTTACAAGCTTTGTCACAGGGATTAGGTATTAGAATTTTATGGCTTTATGTGTTCCCTGAAAGATAACACTAAACTGTATACCTCTGACCTTTACTATGTTCTATACTTTGAATAATTATTTTGTTTTTCCCTTTAAAAGTAACTCAGTGGCAAATGACAAGAGAAAAGGTGGAACGATGGCATTTGTCAATGATAAATGGAAAAAGGCGGGCAGTGTAGGGCAATATTTTTCAGAACTCTCAGCTTTATCCAAATCTTTTAAGCAATCATTAAACTGAAAATACAACAAAACAAATATCTAAAGGAATCCATGAATATATTAACTCCATGAGTAGATATGCATATTTCTCTTAATTTACAAAATTTATCACCTCTATCAAATTTAATTTAACCAATGAGTTATATAAAAATGGGGTAATGTCTTAATATTTCCATAAACTTATGATACAATTAACTATTATTATTTTAATTTTTTGAAAGAACATAAACTAGTGGTGACCAGGGCTTATTCCTGTCTTTGCATAGAGAATTACTTCTTATATACTCTGGTACTAGACCATATGGGTGGTGGGGCATGATATCATATTGACCACATGCCAGGCAAGTGCCCTATTAATTGTAGCATGGATAATTAGCTATTACCTAAATAAAATGTATTAGGTTGTCACTAACAATAATTTATTGTATTATCATATGAATGACATAGATTATAGAGATATCTTTTTTTTTTTTGGTGTTTGGGCCAGAGCAGATGACAGGGGTTGCACTCAGAAATTGCTCCTGACTTAGGGGATTATATGGGATGCTGGGAGATTGAACTTGGTCTGTCCTAGGTTAGCGCATGCAAGGCAGATGCCCGACCACTTGCGCCAACGCTCTGGTCCCAATAGATAGAATTCTGCTTGACAATGCATTCAATACAGACTACATATTTTACCAATAATTAGTTTAAAAATAATTTTATCTCTTGCCCTTGAACATGCATTTCACTTGCTTCTGTTTCCATGTTCCCTGTGCTCTCTCTTGAACAGAATGTGCCTCTTTCTCACTCACTAACAATTTTCTCAGTTATAACAAAATGATCTTGTCTTATCAAATTGCTCTCTTTGATGACATAATGTCAGATAAAAATATAAACTTTGAAATTGTAAGAGTATAAAAGCTTCACATTTATAGGTATAATAGAATACCCCTTGGTTTATTTATTTAAGTAACTACAAAGTTAATATCTTTATATAAATTATCAATGAAAGTGAACATGCATTAGACACTGTAAAATTTTTACATGTAATATTCATATTACCTCATATATCTCTTTGGTCATTGCCCTGTCTCTTTATCCTAAGAGATGTTCTCATGCATTGTATGCCTAATATTAAACCCAGAACAGTCATAAAAAAGGATAACATCAAGCAAAAGTCTTTCTGCAAACACTCTCAACTGTTGTCATGCAGATCTCAGAAGATGATTTTCAACTTTATTATCTAAATTTGTACAAGAAATAATTCATAATCATTCAATGATTTATAAGCTATTTGTGCAAGCCTTTACTGCCTCATGACAGAATTCTATTCTGTTCTGCTCAGAACCTAAAATTTCTTTTTACCTTCCTAATTAGCTCTATATAAGCACCTTGCTGCCACATAATAGTAAGATGGATTTTTTAGGACAAGAAATACATCATTTTATCATATTGTTAGACTTGTATATTAAATAAGCTCCCTTCCAAAAAGCATTGTATCTTGAGTAATTGCCATCAAATAGAAAACACCAGAATTTTAGTTTCAGCTGCAATAACATGCTCAATATTTTTGTCAGATAGATGGTTTTGCCACATCAGATCACTTTCAGGAAAGTAATTTAGTCCTTAGTGTTTCTGGGTCCATGAAGTTGGGACCGGCGAGGTGGCGCTAGAGATAAGGTGTCTGTCTTGCAAGCGCTAGCCAAGGATGGACCCCAGTTTGATCTCCCCGTGTCCCATATGGTCCCTCAAGCCAGGGGCAATTTCTGAGCGCTTAGTCAGGAGTAACTCCTGAGCATCAAACGGGTGTGGCTCAAAAAAAAAACAAAATAAATAAATAAATAAATAAATACTTGCATACAAAATTACAGATTCCTTTGAGGCTATATTATATTTACTATAAAACATATATATATATATGTGTGTGTATGTATATATATAGCAATATATATTGCTTTGTTTTTCTTTATAATTTTTCTTATGGGACTATACCTGGGGAAGCTCAAGGAGTACCTGGCTGTGAGCTCAAAAATTACTTCTGGCTTGGGGGACCATATGGGATGCCTGGGATTGAATCGCCGTCTGTCTTGGGTTAGCTGCGTGCAAGGCAAACGCCCTACCACTGTGCTATCTCTCTGGCCCCTATATGTAGATGTTTTAAGTCCTTTCCTGATACCAGTTCAATTGTCTCTTTCTTTTTTACCTTTCATAACTAACATTACTAATGTCACTTGCCCTACTGCTGTCCTCTCCAGTAAATGATAAACAGCTCTATCACTGCCCTTCCCTATTGTTTCCAGTATATTGTGACTAGAGCCTGTCACTCAGTGTATATTCATTATATAGTAGCTTCTAAGTCTGAAGAACCTAGAACTCTGTAATCTCTGTCACCTAGTTCTGATTAAAACATTATAATATGCCGATGGATCTCTATGGCCTATCTTTTATGATCACTTGCTTTTCTTTGTTTTCCATTCATAACAACTTGAACTATATCTACTGCTTTCCTATTACCTTTTTGGGCATAGGTGAGGAATCAAAGAGAAGCTGCCATTCATCCTGCACAATGGATGGTAATATCAAAGATACAGTTACATAGCAATTCTACTTTTTCTTTCTTGTGTTTTCCACCCCAGCCATTTATATTGTCTATTCTGACTGGCTATATTTCTCTGCAGACGAGATTTAATAAAACAGTTAATTTAGCTAGGATATCTGTAACTCTCTCCCTCTCTCCACTTTTTTTATTTTATTGATTGATTGATTGATTGATTGATTGATTGGCTTGGGGCCACACCTGAGGGCACTCAGGGATCACTCCTGGCTCTACACTCAGAAATCGCCCCTGGTAGGCTAGGGATGGATATGGATTGCTGAGAATTGAATTGTGTCCCTGTTGGCCGAATGCAAGGCTAATGCCCTACCACTGTGCTATCTCTCTGGGCCATTCTCTCTCCACTTCTGTAAAAAGATTAAATCCAAGAGTGCTTGAAATAATTTTATCTTAAAATAGTATGCTGAGAACTGTCACAACTCAAAATTTATAAACTAAAATGAGCCTTCAAATGTTTATAGTATATCCAAGGAAAACTACATTCAAATGAACATTTCAATGTTATATGTTTTATGATTTATACTCTAAGAGAAATATTCTTTGAGGAAAAATGCTCATATGATAGTCAATGCCTCAAATTTAGAAATTATTGACAGATCATTAATAAGTATAATATTGTTCTTGGATATTCTTGAGTCATCTTAGTAAAAAATATGTCTATGTTGTCAGTCTATATATGTGAAATAATGGATTCTATCACATTATAGCCATGACCCATTGGCATAATTCCTTTAAATCATTATATTTTTACAATTATCATTTCTAAAAACATTTTTTCTAAAACTTTGTCATGCTTTATATTCTCTAAATTGACTAATGAAGTAAACAATTATGAAGTTAACCAACTGAAAGATAATTTAGTTGCAACAATACATTTGCTAAGTATCCCTCAGGGCAACAATGAATAAATTAGTATCCTGAATCCTTTGAGGAAGAAACCTAAAATAGCTACTGGAGATAACTTTTATAACATGTATATTTTACTGAACAAAAAAATACATTTTTATCTTAAATATATTTTGTAATATAAATTTATAGAGCTTGAAGACAGGAAAGATATGGATCAAAATATTCACACTAACATTTAATTATTAACCATTATTTAAAACAATTTATGAAAATAAGATCCAGCAAATTCTAAAGGATAAAATAAGATCGACTTAAAACTAACAGAGACAAAGAAGAACATATTGTAACTATGAAGATCTTTCTACACCTGCTTGAAAATCCAAGAATCAAGCTATATAGGAAGACAGATGAAAAATAATTTTGTTTGCAATAAGTTGGCTGCTTGGAAGAAAGTAGACTGATATCTTCAGAATAACCATCCTGTCTGCAGAGCACAAGGCTTTAGAGAGAAAGAGAACAGAAAGTACATTCTTTAGAAAAGGTACCTTGCAGACCAGTGGATGCCAGAATGCAAAATAAATGTTCTCATAAATGGGTTCCCCAAGGCACAGACTGTCTATCTACAAACCGAACAGCTAGGCTTTGGGGAAAAGGTAAGATGAGAGCATTTCACCTTATTTTAGGATCTGGGTGAGGAAGTGAATGAGTTTTCTAGCTTTAGTTAGATTTCAGATATGAGTCTCAGTCTCAAGATATTCAGAAAAGTCTTACTTTTGTCTTATGGAATTAGAAATTTGAATGAAATACGACTATTTCCATTTGAATAAAGATAAAAATTGTTGACTGTTTTTTAAAATATAATTTAAAAATATATTTAGAAAACTATATTTCTTAAAAAAATTATAACTATTTCCATGTGATTAAAGATAGCCAGGAAATTTGGAATGGCAGAAACTAATGTAAAGAAACATTTCCTTATCTTTTTTCCATGAATATTTTAATATATTTCACTATTCTTAGGAAAGGTTACTAATTCCAGATCTCACTATTTCCTACTGAGTGTGAAGATCATGAAGTAGAGAAAACTACTAGCTTATTATGTTAATTAGTAAGTTAAACCAGTTCTGGATTCAACTATGTCTATAGCAGGATGCTGTACCAGATGTCAGATTTTGACATTTCTTTTCAAATATGTAGAATTATTTATAGTCAATTTTTCTAAAATATAATAAATATATAAAATGATATAAGATAAAGTATAACATACATGCTATATTTTAATTTTGATCAGTTCAAATAGTTTTCCAGCTTCTAATGAAATCATAACTTGATCAATTTTATTTAAATGTCAAGTATTTGATGATCTGCTTTTTATCAAGTATTTGAAGATCTTCGATTTATATTCAAATGTTATAATTCATGATTTTATACAGTTGTTGTTCTCTTATATCAAATTTTGAGTTATGACCTATATTTGCTCTATTTTAGTGATTATTCCAAATGTACATAAGTTAATAGTTTGCCTTTATGGCTCTAATTTCCTTAATGTTGTTTGGTTTTCATGTACTGGTTTTCTGTAAGTTCTCCTGAGAAATGAGTGCTTGAAGTTTACAACTCATATCACTGATGATCCTAATGTTACTTTTTTTTAGTGAGAAATTAGGTATTACATTTTTTCCTGATTAGTCTTATTTTTTAAATAGAATCCTAATAAAATTTGGATTTAATGCAATTATTTTTACCTTTGGGTTATATGAACCAATTTATTGTTGGTTTCCTATTTGTCTTATCTCTTATTAATTTATTGTATATGTAGTATTCTTTTGAATTATTGGAACATTTTCCATACATCTCTCTATTGTGTTTTGCTTATATCTGTTTGTGTCACCTGAGTTTACATTTAGAAAGGAAGTTGTGTCTCAAGATTCAGCCCAGATATTTTTGCAATTTGAACTGTTTCCCTGTCCTAGAATTTATTGTGGTCTCAGCCACCTTCCTGTCCAAATGATTAATATGTCTTTTTAAGCGTTTTTTTCCCACTTTAACTATTGCTTTTCTTATTTTATGAGGCACTAGGGTAGTTGAATCTCTTGTAGAATTAAAACTAAAATCCATTCTGGAGATGAGAATAATAAAAACTAAGAACAATTAGGTGTTCCAGCTAAAGTCATGCCACAGAATGTTGAAAAACAAACTTTACTGAAAGAGAATACTCTATTATCCTGTTGCAATCCTTAATAAAGAACTTGACATGCTGACATTTAATTAGCCAATGATAACTAAAGACATCAGAAATTTATGGTTGAAAGAAAAAAAAAACCCTCTATATTCACAGGTTAGAATTTAGAAATCTAAACTAAGGAATTTAATAGAGTAATGAATATGTTTTCTTATTCTTCAACCACTCATTCGATGTCCACTTCTTTGGCATTCTCGATAGAGGGAAAAATATCTTGGAGTCAACTTGACTAAAGATGTGAAGGACCTATACAAAGAAAACTATAAAACTCTGCTCCAAGAAATAAGAGGACACATGGAAATGGAAACCCATACCCTGCTCATGGATTGGCAGGATTAACATCATTAAATGGCAATACTCCCCCAAAGCATTGTACAGATTTAATGTGATCCCTCTAAGATACCCATGCCATTCTTCAAAGAAGTGGATCAGGCACTTTTGAAATTCATTTGGAACAATAAACACCCTAGAATAGCCAAAGCAATTATTGGGAAAAAGAATATGGGAGGCATTACATTCCCCAACTTTAAACTGCATTACAAAGCAATAGTTATCAAAAACAGCTTGGTATTGGAATAAAGACAGACCCTCAGATCAGTAAAATAGACTTGATTACTCAGAGAATGCTCCTCAGACATACCATCTACTGTATTTTCCGGCGTATAAGACGACTCCATAATTTTTACAGTTAAAACATAGATTTAGACCTATATTTCCTGTATAAGACAGAATGTTCTGGTGCTGCAATTGTATCTTCCACAGTGAGCCAATCACAACAAGCAAAGGTCCAAAAGTTATACTGTAATAGACGTCCTCTCTGACTCTGGCCAATCTGAGCAGGCTTTTTACAGTATAGATTCGGGTACAGAACACTGTATAATTTGCATGCATAAAAAAGCCTGCTTGGATTGGTTGATTTAGAGAGGCGGTTCGAGCAGCCTGGCAGTGATTGGTGCAGGATCGAGTTGGAAAATTTGTTTTGTGGCAATATTCAGACAATTTTTGTTTAGCGGCATATTGAACCATTTTTCGGGATATACTTGGCATATTAGACCCGATTTTCGGTTGACTTTTTTTGTTTCAAAAGTGTCTTATATGCCGGAAAATAAGATAATCTTTGATAAAGGAGCAAAAAGTCCTAAATGGAGCAAAGAAAACCTCTTCAACAAGTGGTGTTGGCACAACTGGTTAGCCACTTGCAAAAAAGCGAACTTAGACCCCCAGCTAACATCATATACAAAGGTATAATCCAAATGGATTAAAGACCTTGATATCAGACCTGAAACCATAAGGTATATAGAACAACACGTAGGTATAACACTCCATGACACTGAGACTAAAGGCATCTTCAAGGAAGAAACTGCACTCTCCAAGCAAGTGAAAGCAGAGATTAACAGATGAGAATATATTAAACCGAGAAGCTTCTGCACCTCGAAGGAAATAGTACCCAGGATACAAGAGCCACCCACTGATTAGGAGAAACTATTCACTCAATACCCATCAGATAAGGGGCTAATATACAGGGCACTGATAGAACTCTACAAGAAAAAACATCTAATCCCATCAAAAAATGGGGAGAAGAAATGGACAGACACTTTGATAAAGAAGAACTACAAATGGCCAAAAGGCACACGAAAAAATGCTCCACATCACTAATCATTAGGGAGATGCAAATCAAAACAACTATGAGGTATCACCTCATACCAGAGAGAATGGCACACATCACAAAGAATGAGAACAAGCAGTGTTGGCGAGGATGCGGTGAGACAGGAACTCTTATCCACTGCTGGTGGGAATGCCGTCTAGTTCAACCTTTATGGAGAGCGATATGGAGATTCTTCCAAAGACTGGATATTGAGCTCCAATATGATCCAGATATACCACTCCTAGGAATATACCCTAGGAACACAAAAATACAATACAAAAACCCCTTCCTTACACCTATATTTATTGCAGCACTATTTACCATATCAAGACTCTGGAAACAACCAAGATGCCCTTCAACAGAATGGAATATTATGCAGAGATGAAGTCATGAAATTTTCCTGTACATGGATGTACATGGAATCTATTATGCTGAGTGAAATGAGTCAGAGAAAAAAGAGAAAGATGGAGAATGGTCTCACTCATCTATGGGTTTTAAGAAAAATGAAAGACATTTCTCAACAATTTTCAGAGACAAAAGAGAGGAGGGCTGGACATTACAGCCGACTTCATGCATCTCACCACAAAGAGTGATGAGTTTAGGTAGACAAATAACCACATTGCTAACTATCCTAACAATGAGAATATATGAGGGAAGTGGAAAGCCTGTCTAGAGTACAGGTAGGGACAGGGAGGGGAGGAGGGATATTTGGGTCATTGGTGATGGTAATGTTGCACTAGTGATGGGGAGTGTCATCTGATATGACTGATACCAACCACTATCATGTTTGTAACCAAGGTGTTTAAATAAAAATATTAAAAAAATTAAATGTAAAGTAAAAAGAGACAAAGCACCTGTTTTTTCCACTCACATAGGATAATTTTCAACAACTCAACTAATTAATGAAAATCAGTTTTTAATTTAACATCATTACTTGCAGCATGGGCCATTAAAGAATAATTAAGTGCAAATTAATAGATAGCAATTCATCATAAAATATTTTGATTTGATGGATGTTTGGAATGGAATTTGTAGTTACTGTGGTTGACCCCTTTTGTAATCAGTCTCAACAAGAAACTGAGATATAAATGGACTAGGCTAAATTACTTTCTTATATCAAAAGCGATAGCTCTTCACTACATGAGTGAGTCAAAATATTTCTATCAATTTACCTCCTTTGTTCCCAATTGTATTCCATAACAACAGGAAAAATAGTTCAAGTCACAGTGTTAAAGAATACTGTAAATAAAATGTGGTATATTACTTAGTTAAAGAAAAAGAAGACTACCAGTATATTAACCATCTTGAGATAAAAATAGCAATAGATGATTTAGACATGTTATAATATGACATATAAGATTTTTATATAATGTAAAGGAAGATATGTGAATGCCTTAAATATTCAAATGTTGAGCATTTTAATTAAAATAACATGATAAAATGTGTGATAAATATAAAATATAATCAGAAGCTGTAAGGTCAGGTTTATCTTTCCA